>NW_027526335.1:66776301-67414002 GCF_048455015.1 Haemaphysalis longicornis | reverse complement strand
CTGAATTTGGACACAACGATAGTTAAGCGCCCCCTCCCCCGCGTCATGTCCTGCGAAATAGGAGGGAATTTCGCATCCATTTGGGTCTAGTGGTCTAGTGAGTTCTACTTGGTTTAAGTTTAGATGAACGTCTCTAGCACTTCCGAAGCTGCACTGGTTTTTTTCTGTTTTTTCTATTCTGTTTTTTTTTTCGGACTTGCAGACCATTTATTTTTCTGTGGTTTCATTAACTGTCCTTGGTTCTTGCTATAAGTCGTGAATGTACACATATTTAAGGACCCTTGCCACTATGCTTAACATTTTCGCGGCGCCTATATTACTTTAAAAGACAAGTGTGGTTGTCAGGTATTGGGGTAGTCACATCCCCGAGACATTTTTCTGCGACGTATATATTCGAGGCGAAACCGCATTCGTTGTACGTGCTGCAAGACGAACCCAACCCCTCCCTCTGCCAGTATCACGTCTAAACGAGGCGAAAAAAGAATTACCTTGTGCCCGACGTGTTCGGGGGTGACAGTGGTGATATGCTGCTGCCGTCGATGACCCCTACATGCGAGAGCAGTAAGGAAGCGCGCAGAACCGCATCCCCCGATAGCTTTTTTTGCTAGCGTTCGAGCACTCTACCAAGCCCGCAGATGTTTTTTGAAGTACCCTAAACAGACTATTCGCTTACAGATGTGACAATAACACGTTGTGTAGGGCGCAGAGAGGCAAAAAAGAAGGACCAAAACATTGCACCCAGCCACCAAAACATTGTAAATCAGCCACCCAGCGCTCATGCTGTATACGCCGCGGAGGAGCGGCGGCAGGCGGCGCAGCCATCGCGAAGCTCGAGACGTTTACACCGAAATTTCTCGAAGAGGCTGTGGTACGCGTATTTCCGAGCTCGAAAGGCTGTGCTTCTGCTGTCAGTAACCCCATTCAACAAACCTTGGGCATAAACATTTAGGGTATTCTTTGCAAATTACTCAGTTATTCGCATGCCTGGACCTATGTTTTTACCGAAACGTCCGTGCACCAAGACGTCCACGTGCGGAAAGGATCGTGTGCTCAAAATACTCTACCGAAACGCCTTGTACCGAAAAGACGGTAGGCGAGAACGAGGCTTTTAGTGTATGACAGCTTTTAGGTCCAGAAAGCTTTCTCAAATACCTCTAGAAAAACAAAGAAAATGAATTGAAATGAAATCAAATGCTGCCAATCATACACGGCGAGGCTGCCCGTTCATCCCTGCCTTTCACGAGTTTATTACATTCCGTAGGCAGATGAGGTTGAGGTCCCGGCCGTAGGTTTTCGACGCCAACATGGGCAGCAGCTTGGTTTAACGGCGCCCCTGAAAGCTGTGGGCGCGGGGCTGCAGCAGCTCCTACCTTAATCCGGCACTGCCCGGATTAAGGTGGGGGCTGCCACAATGCCACAATGCCATAATGCCCAACTGCCATCAAACGAGAGATCTGATTGTAGGGTTTAACGCGCCGACTCAACGCAGGCGATGAGGAGCGCCGTAGTGGAGGGCTCCGGATTAATTTTGACCACGTGGGGATCTTTGCCGTGCGTCGAAATCTCGCACACACGGGCGTTTTTGCTTTTCGCTTGCATCAGAACAGCGGCCGCCGCGGCCAGGAATCGAACCAGGGAGATTTCCTGCACACTATGTGGTACTGCACACAAAATACCATCATAAAGAACATAACACCGAACAACATACCCACGGCACAATGGGAGGCCACCCTGCTTAACCCGCAAGCTTGCCAGAATAGGCTACCGGACCGGGCTGCGAGAGCAACTCGTCGGCCAACGGAAGTCCCGGACGAGAGGGCCCGGCCTTCCTCACTCAATAAGAAGCACAACGAAAATAAAGCTTCTCTCCCTCCCCCCCCCCCCCCCCCCCCTCTCTCTCTCTCTCTCTCCTCTCTCTCTCTCTCTCTCTCTCTCTCTCTCTCTCTCTCTCTCTCTCTCTCTCTCTCTCTCTCTCTCTCTCTCTCTCTCTCTCTCTCTCTCTCTCTCGGTCCTTCTTGCGCACACGTCGTCCTAATCGCCTTCGGGGATTCCCCCTTGAACTATTACAGTGATAGCGTGTTCAGAAGTTTTGTTTGCGGAGTATAGTTCAAGGTAGCATCGACGGGGCCTAAACAAAGACTACGCGATGGACCTTATATCTAGTGGTTCGCTAAAAGAAGATCTGTATTTCATTATTTGAAACCGTAAATAGACCGGAAATTCTGGTAAACGCTTCCGGTTGCATAGTTTCGCATTTGTTAGGAGATGGTACATATTCATGTATTGTTGCATTAGATATCAAATATGTATTTTAAAATGTATCAATGGAATTCATTCGTAAGGGGAAAACTTCGTTCGCTTGAGCTGATAGAAATTTCCTTCCTCCCTCAAACACTACTTGGAGCGAGTTATTGTGGCATCTAACGCAGCACACTAACGTCAGGAAACACTTAGTGGAGTCTTTTAACAGCAGAGCGGTTTAGTCCAACCCAAATCCGTCCGGCGGATACAGCAAACCCCGAGTGCACGTGAGCACGTGCCTCGCAGCGACTGCCAGGCGTCGTCCAGTCTTGTGCTTGGGCTTACGCCACATGAGGAGCTCCCGCCTTCGTCGTCGTCGTCGTGCAGCGACTGAAGCGCCATGGGTCTGCCTCGCCGAAGACGATGACGACAAATCTGTCAAGCCATCCCTTCACAATACATACATGGAGACGGCTACGTGATCAGCTGGCAAAGAAGTGGAGGTCTACCGAGGCGAGCACGCGCTACGAAAAGTTTTGCCCTACCCGGCTGCGTATTTACAAACGCTCCGCTGCACAGAGCACCTACGTGACATGTCTGTTTGCGCGATTGAGAAAGGTAATTAAACGTGGTCATTAGCTGCGTCCCAAACCTAAAGCGACATAAAACATATCAAATCACAATTATTAACAAAAACAACACGTAGATTTGAGTTAAGAGAAAAAAATTAATTTAGAAAAACATTAAGCAATAAAAAAAAACAAAGATATACACCTGCTGGGGCTGGAACCCAAGCCGTCTGGGCCAGTACTCAGTAATTTACATCGAGGCTACAGAGCCAAGACGGTGGGCTCGCTTTAGCAGGTGCTCAAAACAATAGCGGGCGCAGTGACATCACACATATCACGTGGTTGCTCTGTGCAGCGAAACATTTGGAAGCACACACCCTACCCGGCTGTGCCATCGGAAGATGACGACGAAAGGGATGGCGACGATTGATACTGAATAAAACACTGCTTACATACTTTAATGGTATTTGCTTTACAGTGCCGTCCAAAACGGTTTTCCTCTGCTTAGGTCCGGCTGCTCCCTCTCTCCTGGGATCCGCTGTCAGTGTGGGGAGAAGCTAGGTCGAACCCCAGCTCTGCTGTTTTTCGATCTTTACACCCCTAGTGCAAGCTGCGCGAATTTCTTTACGTGCACGTAGCTGACATACCATATGGGGCAAGTTGCAAGACTGGGTTTGAGTAGAAACCAGAGCACGGAATAGGAACAATTGAAAGAGACGATCGATAGTCGTTCTGTTGTCACCTCCGTTCCTAAGTGCACAGCCGGTTTCGTTTGTAGCCCAGGATTTTGAATTAATGCGTCGTTCAAAAGGTAAAAAGGTAAAAACAAAAAAGCAGTGTTTTTAATGCTGGCCTGGCGATACTTAGCAAGTGTTTATACAGGTAGACGGCAAGGAATTCAGAGAACTAAAACAGCTCTGCTAGCTATGATTCAACCCGACGTCTGGTCCATTAAAAGATTAATGGTCCAGACATTAAAGGTACGCTGCACCGAAGAACGCTTCCGTAAGACACGCGCTCTTATCAGGTTTAAGCCCATCTGGGCTGGAAGTTGTACAAAGTGTTTTTTATCAACACGACGACCTCCGTTTGCTTGCAGCTCTTGTCGGGGGAATTCTCGCGAGACACTTCCCCGTCTGGAAGATCACATTCACCGCTTGCATCGTCGCCGCCGTCGCGGTTTGTTCGTGCTACTTCGCCACCGGGGTCACCTACTTGGCCCTCGTCTACGGAATCGTCCAGGGTACGTGTACGTCAGCACGGGCTCTTCTACGGGCACTGCCCCAACAAGTTCGCACTGAAATGCCTAATATAGCGGCTGGAAAAATAATACATGAAGTGACCCAAGAGTTGGGTGTGGTAAGGTTAGCGACACACACACAAAACGAAGAGAAAACAAAAATTCTGTGAGACAGACAGACAGGTACGTAGGTGCTGACTAACTAACTGATTGAGTGACTGAGAAAGAGAGATACTTTTTAAGATGTTAGCCTTTCTTGGGCTGCTTAAACGCGAAAATTTCGGTCTGTATATCGCCCTGCCGGCCCATTCAGTAGCCCGGCCATATCAAATCAGGTCAAATGAAATATTTCTTAGGACATAAATACATAAGCCCACGAGGCAAGGCAAATGGAGATCCATACGTCTCCTGACGGGGCCAACGCCTCCGTTTGCCCATAGGACAGCAGTGTACAAAGTTGTTGTCAATAAACACGATACATCAATCTCGGCAACAGTAATAATCAATACGCAGAGATGAACAACTTGAACATGAACAATTTGGAAGAATTCTTGAACGAGACGTTTATATAGAAAAAAACATTGCCAAACAACTTAGCCTGGTGGGGATCTTTATAAATATCAACATTGCTGAGCAAAAAGAAAAGAAAGGGCAAATTTGAGGCAATATAGAGGCATATTTGTTCCGTTTATTAAAATGCATGGGTGCTTGATTCTTGCGACAGAAAATAGAAAATAAGCATTGGAAAAAGTTTTGATCTCATAATAATGATGATGATGATCAGTGGCTCTCCCTTTGAAACGGGGCGTCGGTTGTCAGCAACCGACTTACCTGTTTTATTACGCTTACTTGCCCTACTCCCGGCTAACCTAATAGATTTGCTTCCTTCCTCCCATCTCCCCCTCCTCCCTGTTTTAAACTCATCGCCCCCACCCCCCCTCTTTTCTCCCCTCGCTGTTCTAAATTCTCATCCGCTGTCCCGAATTCTCATCCGTAATACACAGAGGCTCGCGGCGCCCCCTTGTGGCAATGTTCCAAGTTCAACAGTAAGAAGAAAGGGTTCCAGCTGATGGCACGAACAGCGCAAGGTGGCAAAACTAAATTGGCTTGAGAGACCCTCTACTTTCTTTATCGTGGGAGGTCTTTCGACGACATTTGCAACGAAGTGAGCAGATACGCGGCCAATCTCGTTTTTATTTTAACACGTTTACCGTCCGTCGTTGGTCCCGTTGCGTTTGTCCTGCTCATCAGAGCCTTTTCGTTTTGCAGGGCTTGGCGTCGGCCACCTTACCTTGTCGAGCACGGTGATCAATCAGCATTTTACCAAGTACCGCGCCGTGGCATCGGGAATCAACATGGCGGGCTACTCCATCAGCGGCCTTGTTTTCCCTCCCACGATGCAGTTTTTCTTCGACGAGTACGGCTTCCGAGGCGCTTTTCTACTTTCCGGAGGCACCATGCTGAACGCCGCCGCAGGGACGCTTCTGCAACGCATCCCACCACCTGTGCAATCGGAGACGATTATTAGGCAGACTGCGCAGGCTTGCGATGAAAGGGACTACAGTGGAGACCGTAGGGTATCTGCGCGGGACCTTTCAGAGAGGAACCGTGTGCCGGCGTGCTTAAACGACACTGATATCCATAAACCGCAGGACTCGCGTGTTTGCGAGATTAATGACGTTGAGAAGCCAAGTAGTTCCAGGCTTGTTGACACCCACTATCGTGGATACAGTGGCGTGGATGGTGTGGTGAACGAGGGGTTCGAACCCACTGAGCATACAGATGGAAACCCGACACTAAAGCATCTTAGCGAGCTTTCATGCAAGGGAGGCTTTGTGGGGCTTATGAAAGATCGGGTCACCCACAAAAGAAGACGAGCATTGTCAACACCGGAAGCCGTTTTTTCCTATTCGAGAAGCCGTTCGCGTGGAAGACACTGTTTGCAAAGCAAGAGCATCCCAACATCCTGCGGAGCATGGACCCACAACAACCATACAAGCAGGCGCCATGTTTGAGCAGCAGTCGTCTCGTTGCGAAGACTCGGAAACGTGTGCTCAAGTTTCGGTTGAGAAGATAGCACGAAGAACGGCAGGAGGAATGAAGCGAAGGCTACAAGCCACCAAAGAGCTGTTGAGCTTCCTCGGAATCATTCAATACTACGCCGTCCTATTCTCTAAGCTGGTGATTGTCACAAACTCGGCATTTTATATGACGGTGATCATCGACTTTGCTCTCGACTGCGGCATAGACAGGTGGAAAGCGCTCACTCTCATTTCGGCGTACGCAGCTCTGGACCTGACGGCCAGGTTTAGCACAGGGTGGATAACGGACAGAGAGTTAATCTCCAGAAGCACGTTGATGGCCTTCTGCTTGACAGTGTGGACGGCCGCTGACTTTTGCTTAGCTTTTTTCAGCCCATACGCTGTGCTGCTAGCAGTGTCCGCCGTGGCAGGATGGTGCAATGGTTCGACGTTGCCAATGATCCCTGTCCTGTACATGGAAATAATGGACATCAGCCATTTCAGCGTCGCGTATGGGCTGGGCTCTTTTATTGCTGGCCTCACAGGACTGGCAAGGCCGGCCCTAACAGGTAAGTGATGCTAATGTCTAAGGTTCCTACTAACGCGAGCTTTCCGAACGGACGCCAAAAATCGGCCTGTCATTTACCCCTTGATTCTTTGTGTCTTTCATGCCTTATTCGCCTGCATCCGTCAGGATCTGACACGAACCTGATTCCTGAGTGTTTCCTCGCAATTATTTCTTGAGATCTTCCGCTTCTCGGTTATTTCTGTTTGTCACACTCAAAGGGATTCGCTTTCAACTACCAAGGACGCATATAAAATGGGTGTGGCTTTTTTTAGCTGCAACATATTTATTGTATCATGCATGCCGTAACGGGGCTTGAACTTGAGCGAGTTGGTCAGAACCGAACAGTGCCGGTGGAGAGAAAAGTCTCCAGGAGAGAAAAGTTTCTTACGTGCTTTGAAAGCGAAAGTCTGGGGTATTACTTTGGCGGGTGCCTTTCACATGCACGGGCGTGCGTCGAAACAGCAGCTACGCTATTTTAACGTCGTTCATCCATTTTAATCTACCATACTTCATCTTAATCTATCTTAATCCACCGTAATTCCCCTTAATCTACTTTATCTCTTTTAGTGGACGAAAATGTCTACCTTAGCTCATCTTAATTTCCCCTTACAAATTAATGTTATCAATCACGGATTAATCATTAATTAACTTTGGTAATCATTAATTGTCACTTTACACGACAGACATGCATTTGTTCTCTTCTGGACTTGCTTGCTTCAGTTTAGTTTTTGCATCATTTGTGTCAACGCTGAGGTCCTTCGAGGCCATCTTTATAATGAGACATAAGTGTTTTGCCTTTTAATAAGCACCAACGTACCACACTTCTGTTCTTCTGCACAGCTTATTGTGCCACATCGCGACCTCAACAAGCGGTGTGAAGGAATGTTGCACCGAGTGCGCCTGAATGTGGCCTTTACTCGGAGTTTTAAGTTTAAAATATGTTAGGACAATTCCCCCCTGTGCCGTACATGCGCTGTGAGTGAGACTGTATATCACTTATTGTGCGTCTGCCCTCGATTTGCTGCTGTGCGAAAAACTGCAGTAGGCTCCCTGTCTACTGTACGTCATGGAGGCAGGCTCGAACATCGTCATTTTCTTGGACCCTGGGCCAATAGCCCTGACAGTACCTTCGGTATAAAAGTTCTTCTCCAGTTCCTACGATACTCTAAACTGGACCAATCTCTCTAGATCATAGACAGCGCAAGTCTCTCACGATATGTACTGTTTGGCGCTGTGGTGTTCATATATTTATTTTTCTTGGGTTGGTGTTATTTTTTTTTTGCGACGTTTACTTTGAATTTTGATTCGGCGTTTACATTAACGATTTTCTTTTCTATTGCATTTGTCATGTAAGGACTCTGCTAGCGGCGTTCCCTTGTGTCTTTTATTTAACGTTTATTGTTTGGCTTCCTCCTTTCATACCCCTAATGTCCAAAATTCCCCACACCCCCCATCTGGCGTAGCAAGCCTTGTACCTAGCCTTGTCCAGTTTCCATTGAATAGCCCCCCCCCCCCTCCCCTCCCCCCCCCTCTCTCTCTCCCTCCCTCTCTCTCTCTCTCTCTCTCTCTCTCTCTCTCTCTCTCTCTCTCTCTCTCTCTATCTATCTATCTATCTATCTATCTATCTATCTATCTATCTATCTATCTATCTATCTATCTATCTATCTATCTATCTATCTATCTATCTATCTATCTATCTATCTATCTATCTATCTATCTATCTATCTATCTATCTATCTATCTATCTATCTATCTATCTATCTATCTATCTATCTATCTATCTATCTATCTATCTCGTCTGACTCGCATGCGTGCTGTCACCGGCTTCTTTTTCAGTCGCAGCCTCTTCCTTCTTGTCATCTTACTTTACCACTACACGTAACGGATAAAGAGGGGAATAGACGATTTTAGGGGAATCGCTGGTGGGGGGTAACAGGAGGATGATACAAGGGAAAGGGGGGGGGGGATGATGGAGGAAGCAGCATAGACAGGGCAGAGGGAATGTTACAACGAAGAAGGTTGAGAGGTATTCAGTGTGTTGGAGAGGTTTGAAAGGGGAGTGCGGCAGGGCAGAGAAAAGGGAGGAGTAGCAGCAGGACAAAGGGAAATAGATGGAGAGGGTTGGGAAGCGAGGGGGAAAAGGCAGAAAAGAAGAAAATACGTACAAGGAAAGGGTAAAAGGGTGAAGGTGTGAGGGGTAGAAGTTATGGAAAAGGACCGCCTATCGTTTTTTAACGCCATTTGAAGCATAGCAAGTGAATACGCGGCGAATATTTATTTTTTGCTAACCTGGTTGTCTTTTCCATCTGCAGGTTACTTCAGAGACATGCTCGGTAGCTACGCCGGCCTATTTATTCTTGTCGGTACCTGCACCGCCATTTCTGCAGTACGTTGGATCTGCGCTGCCTTGCAGGAGAAATGTTCACGGCACCGGCAGAAATAATAAACGAAAAACCCAGATTCTTGAAAACCGTGCTTGTGATCGCTGTTGTAAACAGATTCCTTTTATCCAAAACGGGTCTTGAGGCCTGAGGCTGATGCGTCATGACTTTGGACGTTGGAAAAGAATAAAGACTAGCCTGGGACCGCAAGTACGAAACTTGGTGAACACTGCGAGAACTCAGTTTGTTTCAGATGTCGCGGAGTCAAAAAGGTGTCGGTCTCACGGTAACAGGACAGATTCAGAAAGTTAAGAGGAATATTGGCCAGTTACCTCGTGAGAGAAGGCGTACGTTAGTTGAATAACTCGGCGCAGTATCGGGCAAACATTGTACGGTTGTTTTCACGCACATAAATAGTAACCACATCACATAGACTATTTCGTTTAATGCCAATGCGGCAAACGTACGTTCACACAAACGCACACAACGTCGCTTGGGCTCCGCTGAAGGCATTTCATGCCTAACCAAAATAAGGGTGAGGAGATAAATGCAGCAGAGCTCCGCTAACCCTGGGCTGCCCTGGCCGGCGAAAAGGGTGGGCATGGGGACCACGGACAGATCGCGGAGCCCGAGATAAGAAAAAAAGGTGTGGATGGCAATTGGTGCCTCACTTTGGAAACAAGAACAGGCAAAGAACGCGTCCTCCGACATCGTTCGGTTGGAAAATATATAAGACGATGTTGTCTCTAACAGGGATAGAATGTAACAACAAACAGCTGTACTCTTTGGAAGTGCAAAAAATGGCAAGGCTTGAGTTATACCAGGCACACTTTTTTCCTGTTACACGCTGTTACCTGTTACACGCTTACCTGTTACACGCTGCGAGCACAGTGTAATGAGGCATTTAGTTGAATTACTCGGAGCTCCGTCGTTTCGGAGAGAGAGAGATAACGATCTCTAATGAAGTCTGGCGATGTTAGCCGGGCTAAAATGCCTAACTTGCTGCGCCAGTTGATGACGTGATGAAGATGATGGCGATAGCCTTCGAGCGCACGGAGACGGTGAGTGATTCACCACGACTGGTCTAGACCTGTGTGTTGCAGGTACTCTGTCAGAGCTTTTGTAGCCCGTAAAGCGCGTTTGGGGCAAGCCCATGGTCCTAACACGTCCTTTAGCTGAACGTCCACGGGAAGCGGCAGTCCCAAAGACACTGCGAGGGACACTCTTTGAGCACTGAATCGAGCACATTCACAGAGCAGGTGCTGAAGGGTTTCTCGCACATCACAGTGCGGGCAGAGTGGCGACGTAGCTGCTTTCGGATAGCCTCAAGGCTGGAAAGGGAAACTTCTTTAGCGCGGGTAATTTATGCGTATCCCCTACTCAAGCCTTTTGCCTCAGTGCAAGGGTTGTAAGAAAGCAATTCTAACTTCTCCAAAGCACCCATTTTTTCTTGGAGGAATATTGCATTACGACGTGATTAAGGCTACGATCGAGTTTGAATAGTGTCGTCCTATCTTATGCGCAGCAACTATACTTTTGGGTTGTAGATACTTGTAAAAAAAAGCACTGCCTGACTGATAAGATGTCTGGTGAAGTAGCAGGGGAGCATGGTTGTCCTGCATCACAATTTCTTTATAGTCTTAATAAGCCCTCTAGGTTTAAGCGTGGCGAATGGTTTAAAACATCCCGACGAGCTCGTTAAAATTCATATTATCTTCGGAGCATATTATCGATTCATTTTGCTATCATATCTTGCACATGTGGGGTACACCGATCTGCGTGAACCGTCGCTAGGGCTCCGCAACAAACCACCGATGGCACAAGATGATGTGGGCCTAGTTTATAGGCTTTGTGAGGCTTTAGAAGGACCATGAAGACAAAATAACAGTTTGTTTTATTCACACGATTTGGTGTTTTATAGTGCCACCAACGCTTGTCCGGCCGCAAACGATGCTTTATTCACTGAAAAATTCAACATTTTAAGCCAAATTTTAATCTGTGTGTTTCTTGGCGTCATCGACTAAGTCCTATGGGATTGCGCCTAAAATGAACGTTAATATATTGAGTAAGGCTGCTGCGAACAACAAAACGCCTAGATTGCACCTTATGCCTTCATAGATGGCGCGGCGATACCGCTCAACGACCGCTGCCCGCACTTGCTCTGTTTCTGACCGGATTTGTGCCTGGGGCACTTTTGTTACGGTTGTTAATACTCGTTAAGGCGAACTCGGTTGTCACGAATTTTATGCTTGAGAAAAACAACACTTTTACTCTCTTAACGAACAAAATGCAAGAAACGTACGCTTAAGACGAATTTCTGATAACATGAACAAATTTTGACGGACCCTTTGAGTTCGCCCGAACAGGAGTTTACTGAAACCATTCATGAAAAATTGGGCATGCTCGCCAAATAGGGTCACGTAAATGGCGATGTTGCTTATGCCAGTTGGCCACTGTCCTGTCAGACAAGCCCAACGTGCTCCCGACGGCTGTGCCGCTTTGGCCAAGCACAGTGCGCGCAGTACGCACTGGTGCTTCCATTTTTTCGTGTTAGTTCGTTACTTTCATTGTTTTAATCTACCATCCTTACTGCTATAAAAAGAATGTGCCCTAAATTAAGCGCAAATAGCTTCTTCTGCAAGCTTATAATCACTGCTTAATTTGCGCTTGATTTTGCCAGCGTTAACCAATCGCAAGGAGCTGCCCATAATATGTCACGAGTGCAGTGCGGAAAAGTAGCTCGCGTTCCTATCCTATATTTTTCTCATTATACAGCTTATTTGAGTGAAGTTTGTGTTACGATTGGTGTCAGGGTTATTCCAACGAGGCAATCTTTCTAATGCACAAAACTTGCATTTTATCTCTACGGCCCCTTTCACACATGAAAACAAAGTTTTAGGGCCAGATGTGTCATGTATAACCACTGCATGCAAAGTGCCGCGTCGTTCTTTTATTCGGAGGTGTCTTTCTCTGCCAGCAAAAATTCGCCAGTGGCTATTGCTGTTTTGTTCAGGAGCTAGAAGTACCCACGTAGATGAACTGCTACAGCAGCAGGTTTCTTTTTGGCATAATATCGACGTTACGCATATTTGGACATAAAGCTTTGCGGTTGCAACATGGACATTTTCTTGCGATAACGGTCTCTGTTAGCACAATTCTTGTTTGGAACATTTAGATGAATTTCACTGACAGATCAATCAATAAGAAACAATTTAACTATCCTCAATGAACCAACACTCATCAAATTAATGCCTAATTTTAGGAATTGTGAACTGCTCAGTATACGTGGTAATAATGCTTTCAAGGAGAACCTAAGGGGAGTAGTAGACAGAAATTCATAAAGAACACAGAAGAACCGGACGAGAATCAGTGCGAACATCATAAAAAGTAGCAAAGGGTCAGGTATGGCTATAAAGACGGAAACGGCTAGTAGTATGCCGGTAAGGAATTTAATCACTTTTATCAGTGCGACTTTGCCAGACAGAATCGCAGCAGCGCATGGGTGTTTTAATCAACAAAGCAAAGTCAAGGACCGCCGGTTATAGCTTTGTATCTCTACGCTCAGAGACAACGACATGGCTGTACTTCAACAGTAGTGCGAAAGGCGTATCCTTAAATTCTTTTAGCCTCTTACCGAGTACGTGCATTGTTTTACGGCATTTGCTCCGATCTTTTACTTGGCCTTGTACAGACAAAAGGGACATGACTGATGTTTGCGTCGAGTGTCACTATATAGAGCTTGATTCTTGAGCCAGCCACGTCATACCGGCTGTGACAAGTTGAATCTCTGAGCCTACCTGTAAACCAAATTCTCGAGCGCTATACGCCGACGAGTACAGCCGAAATGTTTCGCCAATGTTGAACGTATGCGAGAAATTGACGTCATTTGACAAAAAAAAAACTGATCTCTCTTACTTTGACCTCTACATCCTCTGGACGCCGCACCCCTGGCCTCTCGTCCCTCGGGCAAAATGAGGCAGCTCACGCCGCCGCCCGCGTTGTTCCACAACGGGAATTTCCCTCAGAGACAGAACCCACGGTCCGGCCTCCTACACCTCCCGCTGTTTCATCACGCTGCCACGACATCCTTCATCATTAACGCAACCTTCGCCTTACCATGCCCCAACCTCACCCTCAACTAGCCAAGGAGGAAGCACTCATCTGGCGTCGTTTACAAACAAACACCTATTACAAAGCACCCAGCCTCCACCCTATTTCTCCTATCAATGCCTCCTCACCTGTCACTTTTATGTACCTACCACATGAAGTGGCCTTGTAAAAACACCCCATTGCTCACTACCAATCCCAGCCCTTCTCCCGAGCAGTGAGAAGTCCTGCTGACCGGAGCTCACCACTCTGGCCAGGTCATTCTGGTCACCCGCGCCAGGGCTGCAACCAAGCCGCAATTGTAACTGGGTAACTGTCAGTTCAAAGAGATGTGCAAATGACGTGTAGTTGCCAACTGCCCGGTTTTACTTTTTTGGTTACCTGGTTTCAAGTTGTCAAAATATAACCAAACGCCTCAAGAACACAATTAACATGTAGGAGATTCTTAACAAAAATCCCCACACTACTCACATTACCTACGCGCTCGAAGGGGTAGCAGACTGCTTTTTATTTTCCAAGCACCCTCAGGAAACTCCTAAAGCGACTCAGTAGAGCGAAGAATTGCTCGCACTGGCACTCAGCATCCCACTTTTAAGTCAAAGCGGCTTACTTTTTTCTTCGCAGTAGCATCACCAGATGTAGTGGAGTAGCCATCCCGCTCCAACTTCGCGCGGTTCGATCTCTGAGGGTTTGAAGTCACTCTTGAATATCACTCATTATTGCTTGGGCGATAGGCGTATATATGCTAGGCGTTATGGACACGTAATCACACGCACGTGTTCTTAGGAGGGCATCCAGGAAGGGTCTGCATGCAGCCGTTTCGGAGAATACAAGCCGCGACGACAATGGCCACAACGCGGCTGTACGCCGAAGTGCGCCCGCCTATTCCTGTCCACTATCAGGGCACAAAACGACTTCAGAGATAAGAGTGTTTTTGCAGGTTTTTGCCCTGGAGGAATTGTACGCCTTAGTACACGCGCCGGTGCCGTTCAGCGTCGCGAGCCATAGATTCGACGCGAAGCTGGGTTGTCGCGGGAGCCTGTTTCTGGATAAACGTGTTCGCCATACCGATGCTTGGAGCCTCCGGGGTCATCTACGTGAACATCCTGAAGACCTTTGACGTGACTAGGGAACAGGCCTCGTGGCCCGTAAGCCTCACCTCTACGTTCTACTTAATATCAGGTATGGGCACGGTTTGCATGGCAAAGCGATATACTTCTTTGGTCTTCGTGTTACATTTGACAGGGTAGGCTGACATGTCAGGCACTCTTGCAAACACCGATTTGATCTTCGTCTTGGCATTATCTTGGCCACGTACTCAACTGTCCCTTCCAAGAAAGAGTTGTGAAGGGGCTGCCTTGTCGCCATAATTCCTCAGACAAAACAATGTTCTCAGAAGGGGTAACTTAAGGAAGACGCTACACAGAGAGAGGTACACAAAGACACTTTGCGTCAGTGTAGCGTCTTCCTTAGCGCAGTTTACCCCTTCTGAGAAAATGCACCAACTCGCCCAACAACAAGTCCTTCTAGACAAAACAATGGTGGATCCGACGCATTGGCGGGAATCGACGTAAAGCGAAGCAGTGGCGAGGGCTCAGAGAAATTTGAAATGAAGCGAGCGAGTAACGTTCAGCGTCTTAATCGCCCTCGCGAACCCGTGATCAATCGCACCGCGACTTCTTCAAGTGCTCAGTGATGAGTAGGAATTGTGACAGCTAAGACGTTGTCCGCCCTAGAGAACTTTTCAGAGCATATGAGGGGCTCGCCTTGTTGTCGTAGCTCGTTCGCTGTCACAATGTTTAGCGACTGCCGAAATCAGGCGGTGTAGCGAGAAAACGTACCCAAGTGGAGCCCCACGGCGTTACGGCGTAACGTACCCAAACAAAGGCTTCGAAAAACAAGCGGTTTATATAGTCATAACCATTGGGAACTCATGAACCACTAGCGCTTGCCATACATCTACCTGTTGTTTAGCGCGAAGAAAACTGCAGGTACATCTGAGGCAAAGTCTGGGTATGTAACCGGCAGCCCCCGCGTCCTTTAGTTAAGAAGGCGCGTTGGGTTGGTGTTGACTAAGGTAAGCGAAAAAAGTGGCAGCCAAAAAACGACGCGGTCAAAACTGCGCAATAGGGCGCCGTCATGTGCGGGATGAAAGCAAGCACAACAACAACAGAACTCCCGCTCGCGCTGTTCCAGGAAGGGGGCGCGCAAGCACTGGGAAGGTAGGAAATTTGAATTGCATTGAACAAACCTCCGTTCTATTCATCAACAGAGGAGTGAGACAGAGAGGCGAAGAGCGTGATAGGTGGTAGCAGTGAGCGGATAATGGCGCTGCAGCCAATTATGGCGAATCACTGCTCTGCACTCCCGACAGCTTTCACGTTGAGTGGAACGGTTCTAATGTTTTTTTTATGTTGGCCTGTAACCACCTGTTTGCCGAATTTTTAAGGGCGGCGTTAAAAAATCCAATAAAAGCCAACGGTGTCATCTTGTCGTGGCTGTTGTAACAACTAATCACAGCCCCTGGTGCTTTGCACGAATCGCAGGTCGAGGATGTCCACAGATTTGTGTTTGCGATGCTGTTAAATTGATGTAAATAGCTGCCAAAGCGGCGTCCGCGTAGCCACACTTGACTCACGCAACGCACGCATGGCCTACAGCGTCGGAGGAAATGAATTCGACCTATCAGTTGGCTGGCTGCAACAAATTACTGCGCTGACTGCGAGATGTGCGGCAGTTTATTTCAAACGCTGGTATGGTGGCGAGGTGCCGGGACCCGTATGGTGCCTCCAGGGAGCGGCGGCGAAGGCATCGAGGTCATCTAAGGAGGTGTAAATTTCCTGTGTATTTATCCCATGTACAGTAACTCAAGGAGACCACAGCAGCAGCAGCACTTGAAAGGCTAGCGAAGAGGCAATAAAACGGTACAGTGAAAACAGACGAAGGACCGATGAAGGAAGCCAAGGACAGGCGCTGAATAGCAACGTCAGCACCTTTCCCGTGCTTCCTTCCGCCCTCCCTGGGCTGCCATCCTCTGTCCTTCGTCTGTGTTCACTGTGCCACTTTGCCACTTCAACGAGAACACCCACAAACCTGTCCGACTATCCACTTCGAGGCAATGAAAGCTTCGCTGTAAAAGGCCGCTGTTATTTCTCACAACCACCTGCGCACCCATAGCTGGCAGCAGTTTGGCGGCGGAGAGCCCGTGCCTGCTGCAGTGTGTACGTCACCGGTATCACGGTGAATGCACTGCCGAGCACCGATATAAATACTGTTGTCAACAAAGGACGCTTATTCTGTCTGTTGCTCCTTCTAGCTGCTTCATTAGGCTACTTTCCTGCTTGTTCCGGCTACTTCCCTAGTTCAGCTGCTTCCTTAGCTGGTTCAATGAACATCATCACGGATGATGATTCATGCATCGGCTATCCAAGTTATTAGTGCTCGCCATTAAACGCGATTTTTCTCTAATTTTTGCTCGTTAATTAGCTGAGCTGAAAATAAATTGCGCGGCGCGTTAGGTACTTGTGTAGCCTCGTAAACACATTCCCCATTATCCACTTGCCACCGCAATTCTAAGCTCCTTACACATGCAGGTATCCTGGGCGGAATGCTGAACAAGTATATCACCCTTCGAGCCATCGTGATCATTTCCTGTGCCCTCAGCGCTCTCCTCATGTCAGCCTGCTTTTTTGCTACGGGCATATTGTTCTTGATCATAATCTTGGGCGTCTTCATTGGTACGTGTCGTTTCGTTCAATACGTTTTCATAAACAAGGTGTGAAGGCACGCATAACACGACTGTAAAGAGTTTGTACAACACGAGCAAAAACGATTGATTGATTGCGGCGTTTAACGCGCCGACGCAACGCAGGCGATGAGGCGCGCCGTAGTTGATGGCTCCGGATTAATTTTGACCACCTGGGGATCTTTAACGTGTGCCGAAATCTCGAACACACGGGCGTTTCTGCTTCTCGCCTCCATCTTAAATGGCTTTCATCTTAATTATTTGAAAGTTAATAACTATAGAGAAGTACATAATGTCGTGTATCCGCCGTAAGAACACCAAAAGGCGCGTTCGGGCAGAGTTTCTTCTGGTCAGTCCTTGCTTACTCACCAGAAAAAGAAACAAGCGCGCATTGGAAGAAGAATGGAGTACGAGCTATTTTAGAAACAGGCACTGGTAATTAAATTATGAATATAAGGCGGACGCTTGTATGGTTGCCGGAGCTTGCCACACTGTATCGCCTATTTTCGCTGGTCTCTTTGTCACCCCTTAGCTGTCGTTTGTTTCGATGCTAGGTAACTTCATGGCTAACAGCAGCACATTTTCATTATTTCCTCTGATGCGAGCGACCCTTCAAAATTAGTTTTGTAAGTACCAGCGCAACGAGTTCTACCTCTATAGGAAGAATTAACAAGCATAATTTCTTTTGGTAAGACAGCTGTTTTTCCTAAAGTTCGAGTTATAAATAAATACTGCAACCTTCTAGACGTGCATATTTGAATATCTGCGCTACCCCGTACGCTCAGGCCGCTGCTGAGTGATAAAGCTTGCTAAAGAGCATGGAACTAATTTTAAGTGTGTGTCGGCGGCGTCACGTAGACGGAACGACGCAAGTTAAAAACCGCAAGTCATTCTGCTTGCAGCGCAACGGAGGCGGTGCGTTACCAAGCCAGACGAAATGAACGACGGGAAATTAGAGGGATTAGCTCTTCCCCGAGATTTGGCTCCACAGTGTGTAAACGTATAAACATTTGTACCTTAAAGACAGCGCGGCCCGGACTTCGTCAAACCGGCCCCCTCCTTTGCGCCTACAACGCCACTAGCGGTTTTACTCTTGCGCCGAGCCGTCAAAATATTCCCACCGCCAATCAATACCCACCGAAATAAAACAGCTGTTAGCTCGGCTTTTACGTTGCGTCCACGTTCACTGGGGGGCACCTCAACCGCCACAGGGGCTAGATATTTTGCTCTAAAACAACATACGTGGTCTAGGTTTCCAAGTGGCCTCCATAAGTTGCTGTCTCATAAGGGATCTCTAAAACAGATTTTTAGTTGCTACTAGAAAGTAACCAGTCATTTATGCAGATAGAATACTTGTGAAAGATTGAGCCCGCGTAAATATCTAACGCAACCACAACATCTAGGTTTTACCAGTTTTAACAATGTTTTATAACGCAAAACACAGAAGATCAAAATACTTGTAGGTACAGGAAGTGCTTGAGCAATGCTAGTACTATTCTGTCCTTCAACTGACCTCTCTAGGCACATAATGTGAAGGGCAGCCTACCAATGCACAAAAATAGACTTTCATTGCCTTTTCTTTTTTTCTTTCACAGGCATAGCGGTTGGCGGCATCAGGTTGACGTGTGTAGTCGTCAACAAGCACTTCCTGAGGTATCGAAGCAGTGCCTCGGGCATCAACTTAGCTGGTCTGTCTGTTGGGGGATTCCTTTTTTCCCCGCTGTTGCAATTTCTCTTCGACCAGTACGGCTTCAGAGGAGGGCTGCTCATCTGTGGCGGAATTTCACTCAACTCCGTGGCAGCAGCTCTGCTATGCGGTGATCCCGAGGAGCCGAAACCTCCGACTGAAACGGCTGTGGGTAATGGCACTTCATTCGATGAGGCGACAAATGGCATCCTGTACAATGGACACACCTCTGGTCTCCACGAAAAAGCGGAAGACGCAATAGATAACCACTGTAAAAGCGTTACTAAATCCGACTATTTTTCGCTGGAATTGGGGGGACGCACCTATTGCGAGCTTGGACGACCCACGAGCACTGCCGGAATTAGAAACGGGGTGTCCCCAATTACCACGACATTAAACAGACGCCAGGATCCAGAGGAAGACAACTCGATGACCACCGAACGCACATTTGCGTTTATGCTGAAGCCGCGCTTCTACCTCGTAGTGCTAACTCCCTTGGCAATATTCAACAACATGACTACGTGCCTTACAGTGCTTGTAGACTTTGCCGTAGACTTCGGTTTCCCCAAGTGGAACGCCGTGCTCCTGATGACCGCGTATTCCAGTGCCGATTTCGTGTCGCGGCTCTGTTCCGGTTGGGTGACGGACAGAGGGTGCATGTCCCGGAGCTCATGGACCGCCCTATGCCTGCTCTGCTGGGCCCTCGCCTTGGCAGCGATGCCGCTGGGACGCTCCTACTATGCCCTGTTCGTGTGCGTAGTTGTATCTGGCTGGTGCAACGGCTCCACCCTTTCGCTCGTCCCCGTCCTCTTTGCGAAGGGGTCCACATTCAACACTACGCCGTTTGCTTCGGAGCGGGTTCCACGCTGGTCGGCCTAGGAGGCCTCTTGAGGCCTTTGCTGATAGGTAAGAGACGACTGCTTCAGTTACAAATCTTCTTTTAGGGGCGAAGCACCTTAAGGCCTAGGCTTGTCCGGCGTCCGTGCTCACGGCACAGCACCGTGTAAATGGAAACATCTGTGAACAAAAGCTTCACAAAAGGTTAACAAGAACAAAATAAAAGGTTCGCAAAAAGTTAGAGAGAGAGAGGGATGGAGGGAGAGAGAGAGACGCACATCCCCATGTAAATCAAAACATCTGTGAACAAAAGGTTCACAAAAGGTTAACAAGAACAAAATAAAAGGTTCACAAAAGGTTAGAGAGAGAGAGAGAGAGAGAGAGAGAGAGAGAGAGAGAGAGAGAGAGAGAGAGAGAGAGAGAGAGAGAGAGACGCACAGCACCGTGTAAATCGGAACATCTGTGAACAAAAGGTTCACAAAAGGTGTGTGAGTGAGAGAGAGAGAGAGAGAGAGAGAGAGAGAGAGAGAGAGAGAGAGAGAGAGAGAGAGAGAGAGAGAGAGAGAGAGAAAGAGAGAGGGGGGGAGAGGGGGGGGAGCAGTTTCGCGTGGCTCCTGGAGAGCTGTGCGGCGCATGCGCGAGAAGCATTGGATAGGATACGATTGGACTGGATTGAATTGAATTGGATTTGGATTGGATTGAAAGGGATCGGATTGGATTGAATTAAATTGTATTGTATTGTATTCGAATTGTATATACTGTACACACGCGTTGTCACTTATTTACATGCGCGAGGGGCCAATGTCACGGGTGATTTACGGTAAGAACGATCCCCAGTGCTTCGCCCACTCGCCATAATTCACTGCGTGGAGATGCGTGAATTTTCCACTTCGTGGCGCGCACCTTACGACTATGACCCGGTTGCTGTTGTCCTTCTTTTACGACAGTATAAGCTCTTTGACTGAACCGAAACCAGGAATTTTGTTCGGGGAAGGGGGGGGGGGGGGGGGGGGGGGGGGCACTCGCTCTATAGGCCTTGACTATTTGAAGAAAGTACCAATTTTCAGTAATTATTTTCCGTAAAAATAGCACTATGTAAATTATTTGAGTTTTTAAGTACTATTCTACTCTTTTATGTCTTTAGTTTGGAATGTAATCTATACCAAATAGTACAATATTTTCATACGGACAATAAGTCTCAACAAATTCCGCTAATAAAAATAAAACTACGTTACTCTGGGCCAAAAATAAAACGACGAATAGCCGAAATATTTCTGTACGTTTTTTTATTTCTGCGTATAACCGGTTAAAACCACTGCGGCAGAAATGAAGTGGGTTGAGGTGGTGGAAAACGGGGACCGGTGTCCACTTCTTGGAGGTGGGGCGGTCTTGAGGCCGGCTCTGCGAAGAAGTGGCCAGGTCCTTCTTCCTTAAAGCACTGAAGAAAGGCCAGCCAGAGCCGAATTGCGTACGATGGGCCGATGTGCGATCGCGGATCGATGTGCGATCGCGGAGCAAACTCGACATAAGAAATGCTGATGCATTGTATATGCGTTCTATTACGCTCTCGCACTTACGTAAAATTGCACAAATCTAGAAAGCTTGCCTTCGGAAGCTTGTTGAAGTAGTTCATCAGTGTTGAAACTTGCGCCTCTTTTTTGTGCTCATAATGACGAACGCAGAGAACGCCACACATAAGAGGGCAAACACGCCATATATTCCGTCCCAAACACGGGCTGAACTGCAGTGCGTCTTGGCCTCCACTGCAAAGGACCTCGCCACTGAATTTGAGCCGGGGGCGCCCTGTGTCGCACCGTGTCGCAGATTTTGCTTGTTGGGGGCGGAGAGAGAGACAGAGAGAACAACATTGTTTAAGCTCAGGGATCAGGGGAAGGGGAGGGGCGGGCCAGAAGGCCGCTGCGATTGCCAGGGCCTGCACAGATGGGTGGTCACTGTTGTGAACCGGGGTAGCATGGTCGCGGTTGGTGTCGTGCCGGAGCACTCATGAGGACCAAGTAAAGGGAGAAAGAAAACTTTATGTAAAAGTATTTACATTCTTGACCAGCGTGAACAGGCAGCGCCGTAGTTCCGTCCACTTCCTCCCGCTGTTATTCCGAACGCACCAATCACAAAAATCCATGGCGCTCATACCCTCGCCCACACTCTCACACAGAGAGGGCACGTTTCCCTCTCGCACACGTGAAGGTCGGGTTGACTCCGGTGAGGCAATCTGCCTAAGGTCGAAGCCCTTCGGACCACCGATGTTGAAGCGTCGGGAGGACATCTGAAATCCATTCTGGTATTCTGGCATTGGTAGCTCATTGAACAACTGCCTTTACAGAGTCATCAGCCACACCGCAAAGTGCAGGAGAACGATGCGCGGCACGTCCCCAAAGAAGCAGACAGGAACGTCAAGCCTGCCGCCAAAAGTGAAGCGCCGCATGAAGCCTTTGTCGCCACCTCTTCGGAACGTTTCCGGTCATTAAGGCGGAATTCGGGAGCGCTTGGGTGGCCGATAGTGCCGCCGAAAGCGGATTATGTCCAGCAGCCGCGGCACGGGTCGCAGAAGTGTCATTGTGTAGACGACGGGATGTTCCTCGTCGATGAGTGGGGTGAGGGAAGGGGGCACTCGGTCGACGGCAGGCTTGGGTGGTCGACCCCAGGACGGCGAAGACGGCTTTCGCGACATCACCTAGACCTGGCTTGAGGCCTCCGGGTCGCTCAGCGCCGGCTGCCAGATGGATTGGGAGGGAAGGGGTCTGCTGCGCTCTCGCACAGAGAGTGAAGTGCTCGTCGAGGAGGGCGCCGCAGGCAGGACATGTTTGGGGGTGAAATTAATGGTGTGGGTGGTCCGAGCGGAAGAGCCGCTGTAGCGGCAAAGTCGGTATCGCAGCCGCCCTACTCTGTTTATCGGGCGCCGGCTGTCGCGTGCGGCTTCCTGTACTCTTTTTTGATGCTCCATGTTGCTTACGCGGCGTAGGACACCGGCAAGGAAAGATATGCTCAGTTTTGCACATGGTCATCTGCTGTAGACAAATTTCTTGACGCAGCGGGGTGCCGAAAGCCCTGCTGCTGAAGAAAACCCTCTCCCCCCTCCCTTCATAAAATTTTTTTTTGGGGGGGGCGGGCCCCTAGGGCCTAATTTGGAACGTGTCCTCCACACACACACACACACACACACACACACACACACACACACACACACACACACACACACACACACACACACACACACACGCGCGCGCACACACACTCGCACGCATGCACGCACGCACACGCACACCCACACGCACACACACACACACACACACACACACACACACACACACACACACACACGCGCGCGCGCACGCGCACGCACAAGAACTCGCGAACGCGCGCACACGCACACGCGCACGTCAACACACTCGCACGCCAACACTCGCGCACGCACACGCGCACGCACGCGCGCACGCACGCACGCACGCACGCACGCACACACACACACACACACACACACACACACTTATTGCGCGATTCGCTGTTTACACAGTGAACTGTGCCCAGAAAAGTGAGCTCTTAAAATCCGGAAACGGAAAAAATGGTCCCGGAAAAATGGTTCCGAAAAAATGGTCCCGGAGAAAATGGCGCCGGAAAAAATGGTCCCGGAATAAATGGTCCCACTGACCAACTAGAAAAAAATGGTCCCATGGCCAAGCCAACGTGTTTCTCTTCAAGTTAGTCGGATGAACTTTTTCGCGGTTTTATTTTGTCCCTTTGCGTTTTAGCTGAAGGGTTTGAGAAAGAGTTGGAATGCTTTAATATTTCTATAAGGGGCCGAATTAACGCCTTTGGAGGCTAAAATCTAACAAAGAAAATTGGGTAGACAGACAGACGGACGGACGGATGGTTTGATGGATGGATGGATGGATGGATGGATGGATGGATGGATGGATGGATGGATGGATGGATGGATGGTAGAGCTGAGCATGGATTAAAAAAAATTAATGCAAGTAGTTGGATTAAAACGGCACAAACAACTGCCAGGCCTGGAACCGTCCATACACACGTTAGCAAGATTTAAGAAAGATAGAAACTGCAGCTGTCTTCAAAAAGGCCCATTCTTCCTTCACGACGATATTCTAAACTCAAGAAAGATAGAAACTGCAGCTGTCTTCAAAAAGGCCCATTCTTCCTTTACGACGATATTGTAAACTCAGTAAGAAATTTACAGCTACCGACAACAGTATTTTCATGTTTATTTTACCGTCACAGCGCTGCCGGCATGAAACACGTCATATTTTCTGCATTTTGGGAGCAACATAATGTTTGTAAAGGTGCTGTCTTGCGATAGTGGGAGTCTGCCTTTTATTTAAAGAAAATTACTTTCAAAGTACATCGTAAACATCGGCTGATTTCCTTAGCTGATGTGTATGCGGCAAAAAAGAGCGAATATACATTATAAAGTGCTGCAGTAAATAAAAGGGTCTGCGAAAGAATTTAATTAGTTGGCTGCGTAATAAATGTTTCCTGAACAGAGTATAAACAAAAATATTGAAATGCTCAATTTTTGAAATAACTGGCGCAATAAAAATGGCATCAATGTAAATGTTAAAGCACTGCAGTAGATTATTGGGCTCCATAACCCAAGTTACGCGGAAATATAGAATGACTTTAAAACAAGTGAGCACGAGACAGTCGTTTCCCGGAAAGCTTGCGCACCGAAACGTGCATGCACCGAAATGTCCGTGCACCGAAATGTCCTAGACCCGAGCGGAGAGGGAAGGGGGGGGGGATAGCGTTTACCGCCATCGTATTTTGAACCCTCATCGAAATTATCGCAGCTAAGGGAAGAAGGAATAAAGCCCAGTGCTACTTCGCGAAAGCGGCAGACCCAATCTTCTTCTTGAAAAGATCGTCCAACTTTACTTTACTCTAATTAAAAAAAATTATATTCACTGAAAAGAAAAATTTCCCCGCATTTCCCCGAGGGGAAGAATGTGAAAGTGCGAATGCAGGAGTTGAATTTGCGCGGTTCGGTAATGTTCGCGAAAGAGAGATCACACACACACACACAACTACAAAGAAAGAAAGATGCATTTATTCACAGACACCTATTTGTGTTGTCGTTGTACTTGATTGCTAGAGCGGATCTCAGCTTTGAAATTTCGTGTCAGTACTCCTTTAAGTGGGTGCATTAGCCCTTCTCACGCCCGATTCCTGGCCAATCCCCCACGTGGGTATGTGGCATGTCAGCGGCCAGGCAGCGCGCGCCCATCTCCCCCCGTTGCGAAGGAAGACGAGGAGATTCCTGGCAAATCCCCCTCGTGGATATGTGCCATGTCAGCGGCCAGGCAGCGCGCGCCCATCTCCCCCCGTTGCCAAAGAAGACAAGGAGCGCGCGCACCCGCAGCTGTTGCTATGTGGACGGATGGCGGTCAACGGAATTCAGGGTCGCTTATAAAGTGCATTCGCACTTAAAATGACGCGCCGTAATATCCCCCCGGGAGAATGGGTCGGGGAAACTGGCATCAGGGCAAATGTCACGCGAGGATACTGCACGCGGGGCAAATGAGACACGGGACTAACGTCACGGGGTTTTCGCGGCGGGGATTCTGCGCGTGGGGTAATCGTGATACACCCCCTAAGAACATCCTGCTCATTAGTACAATAAATGTTTGTCTTTCTCTCTCTCTCTCTCTCTCTCTCTCTCTCTTCCTACGTTGGCTTTAAGACCATTTTTATGCGGGACTCATTTTTCCCGGGCCAATTTTTCCCGGACCATTTTTTCCTGGACCATTTTTTTCCTACCTTGGCTTTGGGACCATTTTTTCCGAGACCAATTTTTCCGAGACCATTTTTTCCGGGACCGTTTTTTCCTATGGTCCCGGAACAAATGGTCCAGGAACTAATGGTCCCGGAACAAATGGTTCCAACTTCAAACTAGGAAGAAATGGTCCCACCACTACTGCTCCTATGCAAGAGCGCCTGTATGAGGGAAGAAAGGGGGTCAATGTATTTATGTTTATATGTTTGTATTTGTGCACAATGTATTTTGCATCTGCTGACATATAATATATTTGCTAAGGTTGAATTTACTTGAGTGAAATGCGGTATACAAATTTTTTGTCGTACGTCCTCGCGTGCTTCCTTTGCTCGCCTTTTTTTGTTATTCCGAATACCAGGCAAACCAGTTGCAGACATTTAAATCAAAATCAGCGTGTACTGTGCAGCCCCCAGCGGGTGTAGGAAAAAATGGTCCCGGAAAAATTGGTCCCGGAAAAAATGGTCCTGGAAGAAATGGTCCCGGAAGAAATGGTCCCGGAAAAAATGGTCCAAAATCCAAGGTAGGAAAAAATGGTCCCGGAAAAATTGGTCCCGAAGCCAAGGCACAAAAAAGCCTTGTTCGAGTAAAGCCGGTTAATCGAACCAAGAACGTTTGTCTTGCTAAAATGAACGAGGTATTAAAGAAAAATATAGAAATGTTTAGTTTCTAAAAATACTCGGAAAAAATTGAAGATGGCACCAATCTAAAAATGCAAGCGCTGCGCTAGATTATTGTCTATAACCCATGTTAAGCGAAAATAAAAATATTGCCGCGAACCATACATTGGGTTTGTTTATTTGTGTTTTGCTTTTACCGCCCGGCTGCGCCGGTCTGTGTTATCTCTGCGCCAAGGGAAGCGCGTGTTCCATTCTTTCTTTCTGTGCCGCATCTGTTATCTGTCGTGATAGGGAGAGCATTCCGATCTAACGTGAACAGCCCAGAATAATCTTCTTGGATCTACTATGTTCTCGATGTGAATCGACGTTTCGAGAACCACGCGCACCGAAAGATAAAAAGCCTGCAGTGCGGACGCCGGGGCATTCGATTCTGCGACGCTCGCTGACGCAAGTCACTTTGTTGACCGCTGCTTCGCCGCCTCTGTATTCTTTTGAGTTGTTAGGGGAGCACAAGTTCGCTCCAATAAACTTGTTTCTCCTGCAAGACAACTGCGTCGTCCTTGGCTTCGTGACAATATAATGGCTGTTTCGATCAAGCAAGCACACGATAATTCGGTCGCCGAAATGTTTGCGCACGGAGGTGTCCGTTCAGCGAAACGGTATCCATACACCGATATGTACGTACACTGAAATATCCGTACACCGAAGTGTCTGCACCGAAGCGTCCTGCACCGATATGCCTTGCACCGAAATGTCCTAGACCCGGCACGGCGCTGTGCGCTTCTTTGATGGAGCTCCCACGGCTTCTTGTGCAATTTTCACCGATACTGACGAAACCTCGCAGCGTAGAGCTTCTATGACCTTCCAGACACTGAGGTGGCTGTGTTCGACTAAGCTACTAAACCGACGGTTCCAGGCCTCCCAGTTGCTTGTGCGGTTTTAATCCAATTACTTGCATTAAAATGTTTAATCCATGCTCAGCCCTACCATCCATCCATCCATCCATCCATCCATCCATCCATCCATCCATCCATCCATCCATCCATCCATCCATCCATCCATCCATCCATCCATCCATCCATCCCTCCATCCATCCATCCATCCATCCATCTATCCATCCATCCATCCATCCATCCATCCATCCATCCATCCATCCATCCATCCATCCATCCATCCATCCATCCATCCATCCATCCATCAAAGCGTCCGTCCGTCCGTCTGTCTGTCTACCCAATTTTCTTTGTTAGATTTTAGCCTCCAAAGGCGTTAATTTCGACCCCTTTTAGGAATATTAAAGCGTTCCATCTTTCTCAAACCTTTAGCTAAAACGCAAAGGGACAAAATCAAACCGCAACAAAGTTCAGATCGGACTAACTTGAAGGGAAACACGTTGGCTGGGCCATGGGACCATTTTTTCCTAGATGGTCACAGGGACCATTTTTTCCGGGACCATTTTCTCCGGGACCATTTTCTCCGGGACCATTTTTTCCGGGACCATTTTTTCCGTTTCCGGCCCCCAGCCGGTGTTTGAAGCGAATACAACAACGGGCTGCCATAATTTTCTTATTTAGTGGCTCTAAGTGAACTCGCTTCGGTAACATATTTTTTTGCTTGAGATGGCCGTCATTGCCCTCTTTAGAAGAAAATGGCCATGGTGCTGACTGTCGCGACAGCCTGGCTTGACCAGTGGCTCATCCGATGCTCGCGATCAGACGTCTGCATGTCTCGAGACTGTGCCTGTCATCAACCTCGCTTACTAGTGGCGTCCCGCGACAGGTGCGGCTTTCTGGGACCCGGCCGGACCACGACCGGCTTTATAAAGCCGGTCGTGGGCCGGACTCACAAACTCTCTTGAACGGGAAGGGAGCGTGGGGTCTGGCCGTGCGTGAAAATAGTTGCGGTGACAGAAAACTTCCGAGGGGAAGAGAGAGGGCAGAGAACTCACTACGCACGCACCCGTAAAGGGCTTGCTCACAAGAAACTAATGGCGCTTCTTTCTGAGGCATGCCTCTACGTATTCTGTAAATCATGGATGGAGCCGCATGTTTCCCACGTGGCTTCTTTTTTTCCCTGTGTTTGCAAGTAGCACATTCACTGATTATTTAGTGACAGGGCAGATAATTGAAATAAGGATATTTTAATAAACCAAAAGGTCGAAAACAGAATAAATGAAAACATTACAAAAATTCAATAACGAAAGAGAGAAGGAAGTAGTAAATATAAAAAACGCGAAGACAAAAATAAAAAAGGCCGGAGAAAAACTGCGGAAATATGAATAAAAAATTCCCCAAACGGGCCAATCGTGTAATGCCCTGCACTAGCACAAAATCCATGGTTTGCCGAAATACCGCATTTAATCGTTATAATGGCGTAAATTGAGATAACCGGTTTTGCTGAATCTGAAAAACAAAGAAAACAAAAATAAAGAACTAAAGAAATTATAAACTGTACTCCATCAAGATACAACAAATTTAAACAGAGAACCCACGTGGAGTTTTATAGAATCATTTTGCCCGGAGAGGTGCGTGGGACCATTTGTTCCGGGACCATTTGTTCCTTCTTTCGAGTTGGGACCATTTGTTCCGCGACCATAAGTTCCGGGACTATAAGTTCCTGGGCCATTTCTTCCGGGACCATTTGTTCCTATACCCACTTTCGCCCTTTGCTCCCAAATACAACGAGACGAGGAATTAAAAAAAAACTATTAGTGAAAGTAACGGCACTGGTAGTCTTTATTATTACAAAAGTTTCTTGTGCTAAAAAAAGCAACATCTTACTTTTAGAGGAGTTATTTTAGCCTGAACGCAGAAAATTTACTTTTCTGGCGATCCATGTTTATCTACGCCGTAGAAGCAGCGTTGTTGTGCGTTCGCATGATAGGTTTGGCCGTCTTAGCATTTCGCGGTTTGCCTCGGCTGCGAAACTAGAACGCATTGCCACGACAGCGGTACCGCAACACCTATTTCGCAGGTAAATTCGCTACCGTCATTTGTGTTTTCATGCTCGTTTTGCCGTCAATGAATTGACAACAACCTGCCCGAATCCAGTTCGAATGTAAATCATTTGCACTCAGCGCAGCACCAGCGCGCGTGCGACGCCTAGTTAAAAAGCAAACGTATTTTCGAACACCTTTTCCCAAGACGCCGCATAATGCGCCCACTAGTAAAGACGTACAAAAGAGATCACGGCGAGAACGAAACTGTCTGCGTGATCCAATCCTTAGTACTTTCCCCAAGGAACTAAGTGCCAATCCGAATATGCATCACGTCCGTTGCGGCGGGCGATTGCAGCGCCAGGATCCTCTCTAGGTGCAATTATATGAAACTCTATGGTCAGCACAGCAGGTTGAGCCAGTAAAAAGAAATCCATGCAAAGAATTGGGCGGAGCTGCTGCTGGAGTAATCAAAAGTATGTCATTTTTGAAATGAAGAATCCGACCACGTGCTCCCCCCCCCTTTTTTTTTGCAAAATAAAGATTACTCTCTCTCTCTCTCACTCTTCCTCTCTCTCAGTAAGCACCAACCACGAGTATTAGCCACTGGTTTTCACCGTAGGCAACAAACAACACTGAAAGAGTATAATTAAACTGCCCGCTGGTAAGAAAACATTGAACCATACTAGGCGCAGAACTGGGCCCATCGTATGAAGTATAATAATTTAGAAGGCGTCCATTTTACTGCGAAAGCATTGTTTATAACCCTACTTTTGGTGGCTTTCGGCAAATTCGTGAGGCCTGTTTTGTGAAACTTGTTTCGTGAAGCCTCATTCATGAATTCTCTTTCGTGTAGACTTCCGCACATTCCGATCTATAACTAGCGTGCGCGAAGGTTGCGGAGCAGGGAGACGCTGGTAAGGTGGCTACAACACCGGCATGCAACGGTACTACAGGTTAGGCCTAACGTCGCAGCTTGACGTCAGAGTCGTCCACCGGAACCAGCAGCTCGGCGTAAAATTAACTCTTAAATTAACAGGCGTTAAGCCCAAACGTAGGACGTACGGCATAACGTCAAACTTTAAGTTCTGACGCCGTCAGTAAGTAGGCATTCAAAAAAGTAAAACTGCGCACATGGACGGGACAGTGAAAACGAAGAGAGGACAAGCGCTGTCCCGTCTGTGTGATCAACTTAACGCCTAAGTATGAACAAACAAGTTGCCCGCCCAACAACATTCCTTATTGAAAAAAAAAGGACGGGCCATCTGCAGTAGTGTGAAACCTGGGCAGGGCGAAGCATGTAGTGTATAAGTGTATGCTGGCGCATTGGCGTTTTTGCCAACGGAGATGAAACCGTTGGTGGAGGGGGGGTAGAGGTATACAGCTCTGCTGTAAAAGTCTCGTGTGTCTGAAGCACGAAACATCCTAGCGCGAGGCGTTGGAAAACGAATGTCCCTGTGCTTTGGTACCACGACTACATGAAACGACGACGATGACGACGACGACAGGAGACGCCGGCAGCCCGCGTTCCTTGGGGCTTCGCCCCTAAAAAGGGCTCATTTTACTCACTCTACGTCATGGTGCGGGTGGCAGTTGATGTTGCAAGACGTAAAGTCCAAACGTTGGGCACATGCCCACGCATCTCTAATAGCTGTTGCAATCATTCTGGCAAAGTCATCAATGCCGACAAAGTGACGTCACACTCTCCCAGGGGGGGATCGGCCAATGCGTTATAAGAAATACGCGCCGTGCGTACGGCGAGGCCGTTTAAAGCGTTGTACAGAGTAGCACGTGACATATCGCTGTGGCGTACTGGATCACACTTTACAAGCAGGTATGCATGCTTCTTTCCCACGGTACTCCGTGGTTGGCGCAGCCGAATCATCTCTCCATTTCTTTGTTGTTTTCGGTTCGATAACTTCGTGCTCCCGATGTTTCCCTGCAGGTTACTTTCGCGACCAAGTGGGCGGCTACGGAGGCCTTTTCTACTTCTCCGCCGCATGCACAATGGCGGCGTCAGTCTTGTGGTTTTGGCTGGCTCTGCGCAGCTGTCAGTGCTATAAAACGCACAGGCCATTAGGAACTTCGGATGACTGCACCGATACGCGTTGAACTTTGCACAAAGAAAACCGGTGAAGTAAAATGGCTCTGGGCAGAAGCCGAACGACTCGCACGTGAGGTGCTTGTGGATTGTCCTTGCAGCGATACGCCGAAGCATCAGCAAGGATTTCAACGCCTAAAGGGCCAGACGAATGTGCGGGGAGCGACGCCTATCCGCACGCTTTTTTCCTCCCGGGAAACCGGTCCGGCGACCGCCAGGAGGAGGCATGAAGGCTGCAGAATCGTTTTCGAGGGAAAAAAAAGCACGTGCCGCAGCGCGTCGCTCTCCGCAGATGTGTCTGAAGCCCTTAACGGGGAACTGAAGTGAATTTGCCAAGCTCCCGCTTTTGCTTGCACTGCGTAGACTGGCTCAAATAAGCACACTTTTCATCGTTTATCCGGGCGATAAGGTGGTATATATTTTATAAAGACTGAAAGAAGAAAACCTACCACGCGCTGTTTGCGGCGGCTGCCCCAACTAACCGCAATGGCGTCAGGTAAAGGTGCTACGTGATTGGACGATGTCCAATTCAAGATTAGCAGGTAAACAAGTTTCGGTTTTGGTTCTGTGATACAACACGCTTGGCATCCGACGTTATCGTTGGATGGGTATTCTAGATATCTAAGTAATCACCATAACGCTGTTCTGCCATGTTGTCGGTGAAATGACTCATATTAACCTACCAGGACGGCTTGGAATCGTGGCAATCACTAGCCAAGGCCTACGCAGAGGATGAACGCCCTCCGCGTCACTACAGACGCTCCAATGCCATGCGCTTCCCCCCCCCCCCCCCCCTTCCCCATCTTTTGAGCTTGCCTCACTCATTCTTGTATCGTAAAAAGCGTCTGCGCACCAGGCCAAGGGTCTGCTGATTATGGCCTGTGCCCACTGCCCGCAAGAAGTCGGTGCTTATGGCAACAGCACGCCAACGAGCACTCGCTAGCGCGTCAGTGACAGTCTTCGCGCGTTCTGCGAAGTTGTTCGTGGAGCAATGAGCGTTACAGCGCAAAAATGTGAATTCAGTATAGAAAACATAGGCCGAAATAAAGGCATCAACTTACAAAATAAAGGGGGAGGGGGGTGTACGCTGGGGATTAGAAATTGCGACTTGCAAAATAACATACCTAGCGCTCCAGACCACTCGGCCAGTGATGTTCCGTACTGAGGAGAAAAATTCCCATTAGGATGTACGGAAATTCCCTATTTTTAGCATGTTTTCTCCGCAGGTTTGTCGAGAATTCCCTGCAAAATTCTCTTCTTTTTCTTTTGGCAGCTGATAGGTCTTCCTTGGTTTCCTGTTCGGCTGATGATGATGATGATGCTTAGTGGCTTCCCCTTTGTAACGGGGTGGCGTTGCACAGCGCCCTTAGTCGCAAAGCCACTGTACAATCACCTCGCCAAAAAAATACAAACAAAATAAATAAAAAATAATGTCAAAATAAAAAGAAAATACTTTTATGAAATTTTTGTGCTTGTCTGACTTCTTGGTTCGCACGTCTTCCCAGATTGTTCTCTGCTCTTTTCCCACCAACATTCTAACCTTCTTTTACCAACCTCTACTGCTGTCCAGTTCACTTTTCCGCTAACCTTAAAGCCAGGGGCTTCCGGAAGCTGGATGGCTCCATCACTGAGGACTGGACGGATACTTTTGCACTCCGTTACAATATGTCGCATGGTTTCTGGCTCATTTCCGCAGCCTGCGCATAGTTCTTTCTGTACCGGCTCGCGGATAAGCGTTTTTGTCCGCAAGCAACCCGCTCGGGCTTCTAAAAGCAATGCAATCCCTTTGGTATTATCGAATAATTTTTCCCTTGTGATCTCCTGCTTCCCGATCCTGTAGATATCTAAGGACTTCTTTGCATCCATCCTCTTTTTCCAGGTCGTTGTCTCTGTTTCTTTCACATCATTTTTTATTGCCTTGGTCGTTTCGCCTGCACTTCCAGGTTTCATATACTTTGTCCTGAGCTTTCTGGTTCTTTTCCTCCATTGTGTGTCCACGCTTTTCATGTAAAGATACCGTAACACTTTGGCCGCCCATCTCGGATCATCCATATTTCTAAGTCGTTCTTCAAGACATATTTTGCTCAGTGCTTCTCTCACTTCGAAGGATGCCCGTCCTATGCCTCCCTGCACTGCCTCATTTGTTGTTTTACTGTGTGCTCCTAATGCCAATCGACGTACGGCCCTCTGATTTACTTGTAGCCCTGATTGAATCTCTGATGTGACACACACTACTGCGTTTGAAAAGTTGAGTGCTGGTACCATTACTCCTTTACAGATTCCTCTCACTACTTCATATCTGTTATATCCCCACAGTGCTCTGTGCTTCATGATAGAGGCGTTTCTTCTGCCTTTCATTCTTAAATGCTCCTCGTGAGTTTTTAGTTACGCCTGACCTTCGTTTAACCATATGCCCAGATATTTGTATTCCGTTACCCACGGTATTGCTGCTTTTTGAACGAATACCGATTCGTTACGGGCGTTGTCATTAAAAACTAGAACTCCCGACTTTGCTGTGCTAAACTCTAACCCCAGTTCAGTGGCTTCTTCCCCGCAGATATCTGTGAGCTGTTGCAGACACTGTTTGCTATCTGCTAGTAGTACTATGTCATCTGTATATATCAGTCCCGGGATATCTTGTTCCACTACCTGTCCTTTGCGGCTATAACATAGATTGAAACCTATTTTACTGCCTTCAAGCTTTCTTTCTAGTCTAGCCATGTACAGCATGAACAGTAAGGGCGCCAGCCAGCGCCACCCGTGTCTACTTTACGTAGCGTTCCGGGCGCAGACGCCGTTCAGAGAATCAGAGTTCCAGCGGGAACGAAATTCTACTAAATTCTTCGCGCAGCAGTATTTGACTATGCACTTCACGTTTTATACCAAGAGAAAAAGATAACAACGCTCAGATTGCATGCTAGAGTGCCAAGTTAAAACTGCCCGTATGAAAAAGAACATGTTGGGAAATTGAGATAATTTTAGCTCAGCGCCGGGACTGCTGGCGTGATCTCTCGTTGACAGCACGCGGACTAAGGCGCACCCGAAATGCTTTTTGTATATTGCACAGGAATACATGCAAACAGGCTTCAGAACTGCAGCCGCTGCCGCTTCACGCATTACTAGCTCGTTGTCATGGGGTATTCGTTCCTCTGTGCTTTCTCCTGTTTTATTTACGCGATTGGAATAAGTCATTGATGCTTGATGATCGACACGAAACCGACGAATTGTTAAGGGATGCTTTTAAAAGAAAACAAAGTAATAAATAATGTGAGGTCCGGTTTACAGACATTATTTTTCCTTTTGCCTCCATGACGCCTAAAAATTCCCTACATCAATTAAAGATTCCTTTTTTCCCTTTTGTCTAAAATTACAGTCGGCAATCCCCCGTAAAAGGGAAAATTCCCCGCGCGGAACATCACTGCAATCGGCCAGGAGCCTCTTCTTTCTATAATGCATGAAAATTAAAAAAAAAACTCAGGCGAGACAATCAACACACAATACAAACACTAACAGACAGGAAATGGTAAGGACGTCAGTATAAAAAGATCTGCACCATTTCAAATCTCAGGCAAGCAAACACACGCATCCAAAAGAGGCAGCCACTCGGGTGGATCACTCTCCGCAGCATAAACCCTCCGCACAAGCGCCGCCTATTCCCTAAAAATGCACTTGGTCGGCCTAGGAGGTTCCGCATGCCGATCAGCCATGCGGCATTTCCACAAGCTAAACAATCCTAGGATAACAAAAAGGTAATATGGCACCCGGTTAACATCTTCAAATGTAAAGAAGCGAATGGTGTACGGGGTGATGTCAATGTCCGTTTTTAGTGTCTGTAGCAAAACGTCGCAGAAAAACATTGGACACACCAAATAACCTGCTGTACTGAGCATGGAATGCACCGGCAATATAAGTTGCTTTAGTATACGTAGTACCATTATATTGAATCTCAATATAATGGCGCTAGGCAAACACACACAGCGTACGGCTAGTGGAATAACTGTCAAAAAACCTTCGTGTTCTGGACCGAATTAAAGCCCCTTGGTATTTTTTGAGTAACACATTGCTGCAATTTCATCTATACTTGATCCCGGCATTACTGCCACCAGTTCATAAAGTTGCACCAATGTGCGGGAAAGTTCACGTACGTGAAAGCGTTTTAGAAACGCATGACAAGCTGACTGCATGGAAATATAAACCATAGTTCATGACTTCGCTAGCGTTCTTGATAAAACTGGTCAAGTTGATGTTATTTTTCTAGATTCCTAGAAAGCTTTTGATTTAGTTTCCTATGTTCATTTAATGCACAAGTTAAAAGTGATTGGTCTTCCATCATTTGTAACTAATTGGATCTCTTCCTACTTGTCGAACAACTTCCAATATGATTGCATCGATGAACTACTCGGTCGATGAACGATTCTCTACTCGGCTTCCTGTTCTTTCGGGTGTTCCACAAGGAAGCGTATTAGGCCCGTTATTATTTCTAATTTATATTAACGATCTTGTAACCCTTTTTAGTGATCCCGTGAAAATTAAATCATTTGCTGATGACTGTATCCTATACAAGAAAATAACATGCCCTGAAGATCAACAAATACTGATCACAAACCTTCATTATGTTCAGGCGTGGTGCGAGAAATGGGGAATGAAGCTGAATGCCAAGAAATCCGTTTTTATGAACACAAGTAAAAAAAGAATAAACTGTCCTTCCCTTACAATCGTCCGTCACAACCCTTAGTACAAGTATCAGATTACAAATATCTTGGCGTCACTATAACAAATACCTTGAGCTGGAACAAACACGTATCAAACACATGTGCAGCTTCATTCCGAAAACTTTGCTTCCTTAGACACAAGCTTAAAAAGGCCCCAGCAAACGTTAAGCTGCTCGCCTATACATCCATAATTAGATCGCGACTGGATTACGCCTGCACTGTCTGGGATCCTCACACAAAAAGTAATATTAATGCTCTTGAAATAATACAGCGTAAATCGCTCCGATTCATTTTTTCGAAATATCGTCCCAGTGACTCGCCGACAAGATTAATGGAAGGTCATGGCATTCCAACACTTCAAGCACGCTGTCATATTCAAAGGTTAAAATTTCTATTCTTGCTTAAAAATAACAAACTTTCACTTAAACCCAAGGAATTCCTTCAGCCACTACCCGACAAACACGGCATAGGCACCTCGAATCTCTGACTCCGTACAGTGTTCGAACTAACATTTTTAAGTTTTCTTTTTCCCGCGTACAATTACATATTGGAATAAACTAACTGAATCGGCTGTGACCAATATTCACTCCCTTGAACAATTGGAATTCTGAATGGCATTGTTTTTGCGACTTCGATGCGTTCTTGTGTACGTGTACAATCTATTTCCAACAGTGTGCCGCGTGTATTGCGGATGTTTGTAACTTTGGTGGATTCCTGTATTTGTTCAAACCAATTTGATCAGTGTACCATGTGTATTGTGCCTAATTTTTTTTCCTTGTGATGCCCCTCCTGCTTGGGTCCTTCAATGGGCTTGCAGTATGTTTTAATAAAAAAAAAATAAATATAATGTATAACCAGTTTACATTCTTATTTAGGTTCAGCATTTCAAGCAGCTTATATGAGCATTTGTTTTTAGTGGTCGTGCAGTCACCGTCCCTCAAATTTCCACAATATCTCATGTCTCGCAATTGCATTACTTAGACGGAAAATTTTCGCAGATGTGTGGTCGTGCTGCTGACCGCTGTATTTGTTCACCCAGCGCAAAAAAGTGCTTCCTGCACTTTATTTTTAAGCTGTACGGTAAAATTTTCGATTGATTTTATTTACTGAGTACACATATTAACCTCGTTGACTCTTCTCCCGCCTTCAATTGGCTTTAGATTTTCCTACTAGCGTACCAGTCAGAGAAGCGTCGCATGTGCGCTTGTGCAGCGCTTGTGTTGATCGACCAGGACTTGGAGTTTGATAAAGTGTACAAAATAACAAACTAAAGAAAGGCACATTCTTCCATTCACAAACCTGTCGTGGCTTAATTTCAACTGAGCGAACGAATTGAGACGACCCGTCGGCGGCCGGCGGACTAATCGCTGGGCCGACTGACTTTGTCGGAAGGTCGGCAAGCCGTGGAGTAGCGCAGTCAAGCTAAGCCATTTTTTTCCGACGGGATACAAAACGCCACCGAAAATGGGCGAGGATGAAGAGAAAAGGACAGCATTTTCGAATTGATTTTGGTGGGGAATAAAGTCACATAAAGGCAGCGACAGCGGCCGAAACATGGCCAACAGACTCCAGACTACAATTTGCGCTCGTAATCCCGCAATGTAATTTCCCAAGCTACAATCCCGCTCGTAATTCCCAAGCCCCAGTGTCCTTTCGTTGTCAATTTTGAACTGCGTAAACGTTGTGAAGTTGTTACTGCTGTGTGGGGATGTTGAACTAAATCCTGGGCCCAATAGCGATTGTAGCGACCTACCTGTTGACCTGTTGGCTGCTGTGAAAGCAATCACGCAGCACGTTGATGCCCGTCATGATGAGCTGAAGAGAATTCTGGACGATGTCAAATCTACACTCTAATCCTGGTAACCCATAATGTAACTTCTAAAGGGATGTAACCTATAAAATAAAGGTTACAATGGATCCATTTTGATGTTTTCTTCATCCCAGTCCATTCTAAGGGTTACAAGCGGGAAGTTAAAAGCGGTTTATAGGTTACATTAATGATTTATAGGTTACATCAACAAAATCTGTCATGTAACCTTTACGTTGTAACCTATAAAACGCCCTGTAACCTATAAGAGATGCTCGTCGCGCCTTCTCTCCAGGCGGCCGTTGATTTCTCTGTTGCATGACGGGATATAGAGAAATGGCGGCGCCCGCAGGTCCGGTGGCCGCGTTTTCGCGCCACTCGAGCCTTTTTACCGCTGTGATACCCCTACGATGAAGCGAGGATGGCTGTTACAAGACTTATTTGTCAGCGTGAGTCGCGGAGGCTGCGGCGAGCCCATTTGTGACTGGCAGCGCTACACGGCCCGTTCTTCTACGACCAGCGTCAAGTTCGCATGTTGGACCGATGCCCCGGCGCCAGTGAAAGCGAACTCGGTGAGTATACTCCCGTAACGGTTTCCGTGTTTTCATTGGATGTATCTTTTCGCTGGGGGCTTTTCAATTTGAAATTGCAGCATTCGAGAGGGATTTTCGTTACCCGACTGGTTGCTTCGCTGGACGTTTTCTGTTTCCCGCGACGGCAATTGAATGAAATCACGGGCTTGCGTTCGCTGCGTCAGATTAGAGCGGACGATCGTGAAAGCCCGTACATTATAACAGATAACGGCGCTCGTGGCCTGCTTTCTGCTCTGCGCGCCTTCGTCATGTGTTGAGCGTTTTGTTTACGCTGTTGGCTGCATCGGGCGCACCTTTTTCCCAATAAAGTCTTATATTATCGCGCTATTCTCTGGGTATTATCATTTTGTTTCAGCCATCGGGAAATATTCATTTTTCTCGCTGCATATATTCGGAATGGTGTCTAGTTTATTGGTCTTGTAGTAACACATCCGGATAAACACAAGGTGTGTGCTGCAGAAAAGTAGTCCACTAAATGCTGCCCGAAATTTCTAAACTCACTTCTGTCCAGCGCAAGCCTCTTTTTTTTTGTGAAAGTTTGCCTTACCGCACAATAAAAAGTTTTTATATCTATAACATTCTTCATTTTTGTCATTCTTTTCCTTGAGTGGGTAAATTTGGTGTTAGTCATTTTGAGGTAGCGGGGCATTGTCACCATGTTAAGTGGGTTTATTATTCCCATTCGCACAAAGCAGTCGTTTATTTATTCGCGTGGTATTGCAGGGCAAATGGTTGTCTCGCGTTATACTAGTGTAGTGCAGTAAAGCGATTTACAGAATGGTGGTATGTATGAGCCAGCATGCAGGCTGCTTGATTGTTGTTGTTTTTTGATGATACAGAAATTGTGACGAATCACACAGAGACAAGTGCAGGTGTAAAAATGGGTGCTGCACCCTAATCGGTTCCTGGCTGTTGGAAAAGTGTGGTTGCATCTGGCTACCTATGCTATGACTTATGAGCACTATTGTTTTTCTTGCAGGCAGTGTTCCTTGAGCTGACAACCAGAACTCCCCTGCACATGAGACAACTTGAAATGCAGTCTGATTTCCGTGGAAACAACGGTATGAAAATGCAATAACTAAAACTCATTCATTCAAATATTCTTTGTAAAGATGGCACCCAGGCCTGCGCAGACAAAAATATGATTCACTTGTAAAAATGCGAGGCCTTACTTCAAGTGTTACGATGTTATATTTCGTATCTTATTTCGCCTCATGTTTAATGACTCTTTCTATCAGTTCGTTACTACATGAACTTTATGAATTCACATAACGATTTCCCCAGCATGGAGCTTTGTAGTTTTTCAGTTTTTGCAGAGCCAACAAGAACTCTTTTCGAAAAGAGCTCTTTAAGAAAGCTCCAGTTGTTAGTGAGGGCTTGTGCTGTGTTCTTTTCTTCGTCTTGTCAAGTTTGGGGTCTTCTTTCATTATGAATGTATACCAACTGCCCAGCTCTAAAGCCTATTAAATTTTAACCCAAGTAACCCTTTGATTCATTACAGGTACAGACATCCCGGGAATGCCACTTGAAGATCGGTGCAAGTTCTAGATGTATCCTATCCCACAACACATTTCAACGAAGAAAAAATGTAAGTTGTCGATTCCTTTTTACGAATAGCCGAGAAAGAAACCACCGTTAGAAGAACACCTTACTGAAGTGAAAAACGTTTCGGCTTCCACGTGGGATCCTCGTTCAAAATGAAACTGCCAGTACAAGGGGGGGGGGGGGGGGGGGGCGGAGGCAGATGTTTAAGTACAGCGAAAAATGTGGCGCAGACGGCGTCAGCATCGTGAAAGCACGTTTCCTGGGTTTAGGGCGACGTTCGCTCTGTTGCGTGTAGTAGTGATTCCACATGAAGGTGCGGAAATGTTTTTGCTTTCTCTTTTGCAAACGTATGTCAGTTTATCTCGTAGCCCAAAGTTTCTGCCTGTTCTGGGTGAGCATGCAGAAACATTTCGCGAGATAAACAGGAACACGGCACGATTAAAATTCGGGAAGGTTGGCCGATATGACTATAGTGGCTTTGCGTTGTTGTGAACAATGAGGCCAAATTACTCTGTGTAACGATTACTGAAATGATGTGAAATTATTTTAAAGGCCCTAAATCACTCCTTCTCTGGTGTGGCCTTTCATTTCATTCTCTGGTCTCCGTCTTCATTTTCGTGCAATATAGTTTTCGTACTTCACATGCCTGTGATTTGGTTGAGGGGCTTATGGTACACTGGATTTTGTTCTTTTTCTGAAATTTTCTGTAGATGGCTCTTCAAGGTGGGGAAATCCAAGTGACGGCCCCTCACATATATACCTCCATCTGCGGCAGCAGGGAACAAGTCATTCAGATGACCTCGGGGAAATCTTCAGCGTGCCCTGATTTTGTGCCTGCTTGTGTACTACGTAAATTGCGAAGCTTATCTCTGAATGTTTCCAAGCGCCTTTTTTCATGCAGGAAATTATAGATCCCATTTAAAGTTTGTCCAAAAGACAGATTGCAATTGGCCTAGAAAGTTGTTAGTGCTGCATAAAAACCCATAACTTGGCGTGGGAATCACAACTCAGGTGGAACTGTAAAGAGGTACCTAAGAGGGAAGTGTAAAGATGGATTCGTAAAGACAAGTGAATTCCAGTGTAATATTAGACTCTCAGTGAAACAGAGAATGCAGGGAACATAGCCATAAACACTGCTTTGTATAAACAGTGAATTTGTAATAAATGTTCTTTCTACTTTCCCACATTCTGTGTTTTTTCTGTGGGGAACCATGACAATAACGCTGTACTGGGAAAGTGCACCTCTGAGAACCATCTTATATACGTAGCTCAAACTCGAATTCGTCTGAAATTGTTGAATTGCAGTACCAAACAATTTGAAATACTTTGCATACATCAAATATTGAGGTAAAGAATCTGTATATTTGGCCATGTTTGTGAAGCTGTTCACGTAACATTTATTAAATAGGTTAAATAAGGATATATGAATAAACCGAGTTTTACCTGGAAGTCTAAAGCAATATAGGAAACACCAGTTCGCCCAGGAATCCGCACTCGTCTAATATTCATTAAGGAACGATAATTACATTACGGTGGTTCGCAGCTTTGCTTTTTAATAAATAGCCCACAGGTGTTTCATAATAATAAATGTGAATGTTCAAAACTACTGATGCCAAACTTTTTAAAATGTGCTCCTGTTAAATGCGCAAATATGTGTGCATGTACTGCAATTCTCTTTTGATAATCATGGCCTAAGTTGTCAGACAAGAATTTTGGGCTTAAGGCTATGTTATAACTTTGGCGTCCTTTTGAAGTATGCTATCAAGTGCATGTTTCCACTAAAGCTTGGTTTCACTAAAGCCTGATGTTGTTTAACTAAAGCTAAAATTCATACCCGCAATTTATTAAAAGACCTATCATGCATGTTTGATTCTGGTTTCTTAAACGGCACAAAGCTGATGCGAACATTAAATTTAGTTATGCCTGTTTATAAGACTTAAGCGTTGCCAATACTCACAAAGATTTTTGGGTGACAACCTTGGTAACGATTATCGAACAGGTAATGCAATGCATATATATTAAGACAACATTTTCCAGCTTTTTAGTACCGCAATTTTAGGAATTATAAAAGTAACCTCTCTTTTAGCCGCAGCAGTGTGGCCGGCAGTTTGTTCAAGGGACGGACAAAAGACACCCGACGCAAAAGTTTAGACGGCGCAATGGACAGCATGGTCGCACATATCGTCTTCCACTAACGCGATATTTGTTTACCACGCGGGAAAAAGGCGCCTTTGGGGCGTCGCCGCAGCGGCGCCGGCGAAAGCGCTCCTGGCGCGCAACATGACACCTTCCAGGTGTGTGACCTTGAACGGCGGTAGATGTAACTTATATAAAGGTATACATGCTGAAAGCGGCAAAGTAACCGATAACTGAGTAACCCTTACGTGTATACGTATATAAGGGTTACGAAGATATAGGTTACATTTGTACCTTATAAATTATAGGTTACAAAAATTCGAAAATGTATACCTCTATTAAGGGCTACCCAGCTTAGAGTGTAGCCAAGAAACGCTAGAAAGGACAGTCGTAGACATCACAGCTAGGCTTGTGGCAGTCGAAACTAAGATCGCCTCACTAGACATTTCGTCAGGCCCTATAATGCAACAAGCAGTTGCTGACGCAGTCCACAGTGAGAATGCTGAATTGCGTTCTCGCCTTAATGACCTTGAAGACCGATCACGTAGGGAAAATTTACTATTTTACGGGATGACAGATTGTAGAACGGAAACATGGGCTCAGGCAGAGGAAGGTATTTCTGCGTTCCTGTCATCAACCTTCGAACTTAGTGTTCCTGAAAATGGAATCACGAGAGCGCATAGATTGGGTAGTTTTGTTCCGAATAAGTGTCGGCCAATAATTGTCAAGTTTCACTCTTCTAAACTGAAAGATTCCATCCTTGCTAATAGAAAGAAATTAAAAAACTCTGGAGTATCAGTAGCAGAAGAATTCTGTAAAGAAACGCGCCATTCACGTAAAAAACTAATAGAATTCGGGAAAGCCAGTGGGGAGCAGCATTCGTTACGCTACAACAAGTTATTAATCGATAAGAAATGCTTCGTATACTGCGCACAAACAGATGGGGTTTGTGAAATCAATCTTTCAGTGGACACTGTTTCCACGAGCGCGACGCCTCCTCATTCACCCCGTGCAAACGCATCATTATAGCAATCTGTGAATAATAAATATGCTTCCTGTGCCGATAATATCTCGTTTCTTTTTACGAATATTCGTAGCCTAATGAAAAAACGTGACGAGTTATCCTCTGCTATAGATGACTGTGCCGCTGATGTGGTTGTACTCACAGAGACTTGGTTATCAAGTAAAATACGCGACAGAGAAATTTTTCACTCCGACAAAGATTACAAAATTTACAGATCTGATCGCGAAGAAAGGGTGGGCGGGGGCGTGTTGATCGCAATATCAGCAGAATTTCACTCGCACGCAATTTCAATCAACAGCTCTTTGGAACTTGTTTGCGCATGCGTTCGATTTAACTATAAAGACACCATCATATGCGCTTGCTATCGCCCGCCCAGTTCACCGTCAACATACTGTGATAATCTTTATGATGCCTTGCACTACATTCTCACACGCTTTCCGTCATCTCCTATTTTCGTTTTAGGCGACTTTAACTTTTCGGATATAATCTGGGGCGATGGCAACACCAAGCCCTCGGCCCTACTCTCTGAAAGCTTGTTATTTCTTGACTTGTGCAATGACCTTAATTTAACTCAGATGGTAACACAACCCACGCGCGTCACCCCTTCTTCGTCGAACTTGTTAGACCTGGTACTTCCGACTAACCCTTCCATGATATCATCCATGACTCATCTACCAGGACTAAGCGATCATTCTATTCTCAACTTTCTTTAAAATGTGAAACCTCCCCGTCATGGGCAAAGCTCTAAACTATTTAGAGACTACAAAAACGCCGATTTCAATTCTGTGAACTCACAGCTTGAACTTTTTTGCGAGACCTATTTCAACTCTTTCTCACTGAGAACGGTAGAAGAAAATTGGAAAATATTCAAAAATAAGGTAGAAGAGCTAACCGACAGATTTACTCCTCTTAAAACAATTCGTTGTAGTTTCAGATCCCCTTGGTTCACGTCAGCAGTTAATAAGCTCCGCAATAAGAAAAAACGATTATACCGTTCTGCCTTGAAATTTGACAACAGCATAAGGTGGTCAGCTTATCACAAATCAGCGTCCGAGTACAAGCATGCGCTTAAGGAAGCAAAGCAAGCGTTCTTCTCTAACACCCTTCCTTCCTTGTTACGGACTAACCGTCGGAAATTTTGGAAAACTGTGAACGGACCCACAACGCAAAAGATCAAGCTACTTGATGAACAAGGTGGTGTAGTGCCAGAAAATGACTGTTGTGTTGTACTGCAAGACTACTTCACTCTTTCCTTTTCCAAGGACGTTTTATCAGCGGAACCTAACACCAGTGATAGTTCGTTGCCCCCCATGGACCAGATAACCATCGATTGGGTTGGCATTTGCAAATTAATTGAGAACCTAAAACCCACTTCGCCTGGCATCGATGGAATTACATCCCAATTTTTAAAATGCACTGCAACATGCTCGTCAATAATCTTGTCTTCAATTTTTTCGCAGTCTCTGGAGTTCTCTGTATTGCCATCTGACTGGAAGGCGGGGAGGGTGGTACCAGTGCCCAAGCAGAGCAATCCAAGTCAGCCACCCCACTACAGACCGATCACCCTCACAAGTATTTCATGCAAACTGCTTGAACATGTTATTTACTCCAGTTTAATTACATTCCTTGAATCTAACAATTTTTTTTATAAACTTCAGCATGGTTTCAGGAAAAACTACTCTTGCGAAACACAACTCTTGCAGTTTACTAACGACCTATTTTCGGCCATTGATCGGGGTTCCTATATTGACTGCGTTTTTCTAGATTTCAAAAAAGCTTTTGACACAGTCTCTCATCGCTTACTCTCATCGCTTACAAATTAACATTGATCCCCAAATTCTTAAATGGATTGAGTGTTTTCTAACCAACCGTACCCAATTTGTTAGAGCTAATGAGTGCGACTCACCCACTTCCGTGGTAACTTCTGGTGTACCACAAGGTTCTGTGTTGGGCCCACTACTTTTTCTTATATATATTAACGACCTTCCTAATCATATTTGTTCCTCAATTCGGCTTTTTGCAGACGATTGTGTTATCTACCGCGAAATATCTAGTACTAACGATTGCTTGCAACTACAAACTGATCTGGACAAAGTTTCAGCATGGTGTTTTGACTGGTCCATGCAGCTTAACATTTCTAAGTGCAAACTAATGCAAGTTTCTCTAAGTCGCCACCCCCCTTCTTTTTATCCATATGTAATTAGCAATACTCCGCTCACAAACGTTAACACCTACAAATACCTGGGCGTTCACATCAGTAGCAACCTTTCTTGGCAAGCGCACGTAGATTATGTAACTAACAATGCTAATCGCATTCTTGGCTACTTACGTCGTAACTTTCCCTTAGCTCCTGTTTCCTTGAAATTACTGCTTTATAAAACACTAGTTAGGACTAAACTCGAATACGCTTCAGCTATCTGGGATCCACACTTACTATCGCTCTCCTCATCGCTTGAATCAATCCAGAACCGCGCCTCTCGTTTCATTGTTTCCAACTACTCTCGGGCAGCTAGCGTTTCATCAATGAAAGCAAACCTTAACCTTTCCCTTTTAACAACTCGCAGGAAAATTGCACGTTTAAGCTTTTTTCACAAAATATTCTACACTAACCCAGATATTAAAACTGACATTGTTTCACCTCCATCTTACATTTCCCCACGCTTTGACCACAGATTAAAAGTTGCAGTCCCCAATTGCCAGACGAATTTGCGTTTCAATTCGTTCTTACCGAAGACAGCATCGGACTGGAACAGCTTCCCCGCCTCCATTGCCAGCAACCCTGATCCTGTTTCCTATAAGACGGCCATAACTTGCATTGTATAAACCTTCCCACTCCTCTCTGTAACGCCTTTCGGGGCTTTGAGAGTATTGAAATAAATAAATAAATAAATAAATAAATAAATAAATAAATAAATAAATAAATAAATAAATAAATAAATAAATAAATAAATAGATAAATAAATGTCCACCAATCGCTTCAGTGCCTCTTTAAGGGCGCCATGTGCCAGCACTTATTCGGAGAACCGTCGCCCACTCCTCTATCAGAGTTAAGTGACATGCCAGGCACATGACGGTCGAGTCTCACGCGATGGCTCTGTATAACCGCTATCGTGAATATAGGCGCTATATTATATAGGGTTGCGTGACACTATATGATATCTTTATTTTCACTCGGGCACTCGTACAGCTTGTCCAGCACAGCGGGTCCGACTGATGATCCAGTACAAGGCCACCTAGTTATTTAGTCGGTTGCTCATGCTGCGCGAGAGTTTTTATGGAGAATGGAAAGGGGCCATTTTATACACCCTTTTATGACAGCCTTCCGAGTTTCGCTACGCTGTTGTCGACAGAAAAACAAAAGAATTCAGCCACATTCGCAATTGAGGTGTTCTCACTAGCTTTAACATGGCTTTTTCTATAGCTGCGACTTTCAAATTTCTATAATTTAAACTTTGCTTTTCCATAGCTTTAGCTTCCCGCTTCCCTCGCCGACACTCCACTTCTTCCTCGAGAAAGAGCACTTCCTTAGGTCCGTCCACCTTACCCGCCGCGTTGGCACAGTGGCTAAGGCGTTGTGTTGCTGAGCATAGGGACGCGAGTTCAATTCCCGGCCGCGGCGGCAGCTTTTCTGATGGACGCGAAAAGCAAAAATGCCCGTGTGCATGAGATTTCCGCGCACGTTAAAGATCCCCAGGTGGTCCAAATTAATTCGGACACCTAGACTATGGCGCGCCTCATCGCCTGCGTTGCGTCGGTGTGTTAAACCCTACAATCAATCAATCCGTCCACCTTATCGTTGGATCGGACACTGAATCCTCCGAGCGCACACCATCCCGCTTAACTAAAACAGCTCACGTCAGTGCTTACGTCATAACTAGGCACAGCCAATCGCCGACGCGCGCCTCCGCCCCCGAACTTCTCCGCCGCGAAGCCCATTCCCCACCCCTGCTTGTCGGTTCCTTGCCTCCTCGCGACTTCCCCTCATTTTTCTCGGCCGAGAATTTTCCTCGTCTCCACTTTGTTGAGCGTATTTCTTGGCGACGATAAGAGTGTCTAGAAGTTTCTTCGAATTCCTGAAAAGAGAACTTACGTGGTGTTACATTGGTGAAGGCGTCTCCGTACCGAGCTCCGTCGCCTCCGTCATGTAGAGGTAGCGTGGTGGACGAGATGCGAAGAGCAGGGTTGCCTTGGTGTAGACGACAAAAAGCCTGGAGCAAAATTAACTGGTATAGTGCATGTCGAGAGATAAACAGCGACGGTAAAGGAACAGCATGAAGCGGACGGGTAGAGCGGCGCTCTTTGTTTAGCCCAAAATATGGGCTGACTGAGCCACCCAGAGGTTGGAATATATATATATATACAGAAGCGGAAATTGTTTCGCCTTCTTTCCACGGCTTTTGCACATGGCCCGAAAAGAGTACGGACGCACAAGAACACTCCCGCGTTTCTGAGAGCAGGTGCACGTTGAGTCTGAGATCTGAGAGAGGCGGGAAAGGACATCTCGGCGAGCGTAGTCTGCTCGCAAATTCAAGTCTCTACACGCCCCCGCTCGTCACCACTTCTTCGAGGGGGACAGGCTTTCCTGCAGCACACAAAGCTTCCCCGCACTACAGCAAACTTGCAGCACGCGCGCACAGGGTAGCGGTGAGCTGAATCGTAACAATTAACAGTCAATGCGGTGAAGAAATAGGCGTGTATTAAAAAACACAGCTCCGCCAGGTACTGTCCATTGAGTTCGGTGAAAAAGGAGGATCAGAAAGGGAGATTTGCAGGAATATAGTGTTGTTTTATTCGTAAACTTGCCCTGCACTAGAATACGGTGTCTATAGAACTGCGGGTAAATGTAGTCAGACTAGTTGCTTTAAGGAATACATTGTACGAGGCTGCAATGATAAGGCAAAGTAATGAAGTCGGGTGGACTGCCTCAAAGCAGTCCTACACTTGTTAATAATCGCTATTGGCAAAAAAATGCTCGTAAATTTTTTTCGAAACAGACGGGGCGCCCGAATTACAAGCCATCGACACCACAACAGCTAAAACACTAGATGTTCTCGCGGATCCCGTGGTCCCCAAGAGAATGTTGGTACTGCGATCGCCGCAAAGGCGGCACCCCGAGAGGGCCAAATAAATGTTGTGTATAGCCTGTGTGAGGCCTTAAGTCTAGGAAGCCGCACGAGGTCGCGGGTTCGATTCCCGGCCGCGGCGGCCACTTTTCTGATGGAGGCGAAAAGCAAAAACGCCCGTGTGTACGAGATTTCGGCGCACGATAAAGATCCCCAGGTGGTCAAAATTAATCCGGAGCCCTCCACTACGGCGCGCTTCATCGCCTGCGTTGCGTCGGCGCGTTAAACCCCACAATCAATCAAGTCTAGGAAGCCAAAGTCGTAAGCTGGCTACACCACCTACGCATAGTGCGCAGAGACACCCCATTAGCTTTATTGCGCAGCCATGGATGGGACTCGTCGGCGAAAATTTGCATCGACAAACCGCCGACACACAGCGACAGAAGTATGAACGACTGATCAAGTGCGGGGAGGGACGACGTTAGCCTGGACGGCTGTTTTCGGCTGGCCGGGTGCGAACGGAGAACTCATAAGGCGCCTAAGAAGGGCGGAATGGGAACGATGGCGACGATACCGACACTGGTGGACAACAAAAGGAGCGGCAGGCAGCCAATGCCACGGCTACAGCGAGCAAACACAACCACCGAGAAGGTTGGCACTGAAGCACGGTTAGCATCGTGTGCAAAGACCATGTGAGAAGTTCCGTGTTGCGGGTTTTCAAAGCTGCCGGTAGGCAGGTGCGTTAGCCAAGCATCATGTTATCGAGAGGGAAGGAGCGGGTCCTCAGGCATTCTTAAACATCCACCAGTCGATGTTTCCATAACTTTTATATGAAGTGCCTTTCTCAGTCACCAAAAGTTCAGTCATAGCTATTGTTCGTTGTGATATATTCCAGAAGCCGGCCGAATTCGCTTTTACGGACTACTGCGACAGCACCATTTTCGTGACATCGGTGGCGTTCTGCGTATTTAAGCTGAAAGCACAGTAGTTTTTACATGCATATTTACGTGCGACTATGCCTTCTCTGCCGTGACTGTCGCACGAGCGCATGGAGAATCATTCCAGCAAGGGTGGAGATTTAAAGAAGTCTCTACACTTCGTGAATGTGGCAATGAGGCTTTCATCCTTGTTTAGGCGATGGGTGAGAACTTTTCTTGCCACCCTTAATGCACCTGGTGTCAGTTCGATCCTGGGAGCCTGCCGCAGTAAATCATTTTGACTCCGGCGAATTTATTCGGCGAGCTTATTTCTAGCCAATATTATTGTGGGGTATATCATAAGTAGCAATCTCTGGACGTTAGCAACCAGCTCCTTATATGCCCCCGCCCTGGATACTACCACCCATTAAAAATCGTGGCCACGGTGCGCGCAAGGGGCACATTTTGGCTGTGCACCCTAAGGTTTGCAGCTCTTCATTACATCTCACACAAATGCAAAGTCCACACTAAAAAGTATACGCTAACAGGCGTGTGTCAGCCAAATTATCCACATTTGGGGTGTAGACGCCTTCACCACGCACCACCTTCACTGCTATGTTAATCTGCTGGACATCTACTGCTACAGAACTTGCGGCTTTGCGGGTGCCATCCACCTACATATTCGAGCAGCCCACAGGTGAGTAAGTTGTGTTCATGGATACTGGGGCAACAATTCAATGTATCGCAAGCCTTTCTTCCCTAAGGGCCAGTTGTGCTTGGTAGGTATCTATGCTCGGCATCTCTAACGTCCACACGCGCAGCATCATGCGCCTTTGAATGCTAGACGTTAGACACTTAAGTGGCTAACTATCCATTGTGGTGTGGCAAGTACCATCAAGGTTGACTTTGCCGCATCGATGACACATGACTTCCATGTTCTGGAGATACCGATACTATTCACAAGAAAATATGTTCCCGCCATTGTATCCAGGGTCGCATGGAACATGCAGCCGAGCATGCCACCACATACATATGCACTAGCGAGCGAAGCCCCTTAGCTCGGCTTATATCGCCAGTCATGTTAAAAATATATCTCTTTGTAGCCTATGCTGAAAGTGTACCACACATCGACGTCACTCACGCTAATAATAACTAAAACTCCTCGGTTGGAGGAATTTAGGTATTTTTTTCGTTCTTTTCTGTCTGCGATTGAATCGAGAATAATGAACTACCTCAAAAAATTCAGTGTTTTAACACCGCAACAGTTTGGCTTCAGGTCTAATTATTCAATGGTACTTACACTTATTGAATATATCAAGCAAAGTTTAGATAATCGCCTTTTCGAGGTAGCCGTATTCACTGATCTCACAAAACCATTCGACACCATCAATCATAATATCTTGTTGACAAAACTAGAATCACTCGGTGTATGTAGCCCGCCCCCTTTACTCATACAAAATTACTTAAGCCAGTCTGTGAAATTCCGCAGCGCCATGTCTGACCCAAGAATCGTTAACTTTGGTGATCCTCAGGGTTCTATCTTAGGACCCCTACTATTCCTTATATATATCAATGACCTCCCTACCTGCCTGTACAACAGTAGCTGTATCCTCTATGCTGACGACACGACAATGTTTTTTTGCGACAACGATATCCCAAATCTAACATCAAAGTTCACGACCGAACTTGAAAGGATTCACTACTGGTGCCACAATAGCCTGTTACAAATTAACAGGCTGAAAACCACTTTCATGATCTGTCATTCCGCTCACAAATAACTTACGAACACACCATATATCATTTTTCTTGGTGGAAAACAAATTATCATTTTTGACAATCACGTCACCTATTCATCAGATTCTACTACGTTTCTTGGAGTTATCCTATACAAAAAATCACAAATTTGACAAACACATAAGATCGATTACATCGAAAATTGCTTCCGCATTCGCGCCCTCATTAAAACCCGTTATTTATGCCAATTGTCCCTTCTACGATCGTTATATTTCTCGTTCATTCACAGCCACCTTACGTATTGTTTGTCGTTTTGGGGCAACACGTATAATACCCATCTTGCACCACTGCGCCATCTTCAAAATCAAGCGGTTCGTTTAGTCACATGCAGTGATTGCCGATCCACTGTAAAACCCATTTTCCACCACCTCGGCTTCCTTCTACTCTCTCTCGAACTAGAGCTTAAGTTATGTGTTCTTATTTCCCGTTTACGAGATAATCCTGAATTTCTCCCGTCCTTTGAAAGAACTTGTTTACTAAACACAAACAACAGCAGATTTTCAGTGCAACATAATATATTACTTCCAACTGTCCGATCCAACTATGGAAAACAAACACTGCTATTTTCTGCTGCAACTATCTGGAATTCTTTACCCTCTTCCCTTAAAGGAGCCGTGAAGACAAAACACAAGTTTGATTCATTCGAAAGGTTGTCTCGTTAGAATCATACTAACACCACTTTTAACGTAAACTTCACTCAAATAAGCAACATAGTTAGAAAAAAAGGGAATGGCCATGCGACCCACTAGCGCATTTCCCGCAACAAAACCTATGATGTCATATGAGCCCAGCTGTGCGATTGGCTGAAGCCAGCAAAAGCAGGCGCAATTTAGGCAGAGCTTATAAGCTTCTCGAACGAGCTATTTGCGCCAAAATTCAATGAATTTTCATTTTACAGCAGCAAGAATCATGCGGTAAACAACAAAAGTTACGAAAATGCACGTAAACATAGAAGTACCAATGCGCAATGCTGTCGGTACTAGGCGCACTATGCTTGTTTTAGCTACACAACCGTCCGACGCTTTGGAGTTGTCTTATACCACGATAGCCGATTGGCGTAAGCGACATTGCCTTACGTGACCCTGTTTGTTAAGCATACCCCATGTTTCACGAAGCGATTACTTTCTACCGTAACAAAAACAAGCCAGGTGTACATACGGTCAAAAACAAAGCAACAGCGGAGTGCTGAGTATGCTAACGCCACCTGGGAGGTTTGACGGCAAGCAAGGCTGCATAGCCTAATGGCGAAGTGGAAGTTTGTTTGTATACGCGCCGTTATGAATTCATTGTAGACGTCACCAAAACACACGACGTTGCGGGGGAATCAAAATTTCAACCTAAATTGATTAATTTCTGAGTCAATACGGCATCATTTTCTGCCGCGCGAGTGCTGGAGACGCTATAAAACACGAAATCCATGGAATAAAACAAACTTGTATTTTGTCTTCATGGCTCCTTTAAATCGTACCCGTCCCAGTACTCTTTTTATATGTCTGTATGAAAACACATATACTTGGTGCACTGTCGTAATCAAACTCTGATCGCCTGTTTCTTTCCCCGCTCAATCTCATGTATAGATGGTGCCTCGTGCTAACGGTACAAGAAATAAAAATATACATGATAACTTTACTTTTGGAACTACCTACTGCGCACATGCGCAGTACTCGAATTTACTACCAGTGTATACCTGTTTATATGAATTTGTTCCTTTGTGTGCTTTTTTTTATCACTGCGTATACCGCCTCCCTATTGATGTTTTTGTTTTCGTTATGGAAAGGGAGGTCCCACTGCCGGGTTTTTTTTTCATGGGACCCCCTTCTGTAAAACCTTGATTTTGTAAAAACTGTACTGAACTACTTAACAAAACAATGTCAATGTCAATGTCAGTGCGTAACCCGGCTGTTCAAAATGACGTGTTAAATACGCTTGCACTTCCATTTGGCCCGGTTTTATTTGAGTTGGTTATTTCAACAGCGAAGCTGTTCTTTCACGAAGCTTTCATGAGACAAAATGTGGTAACGCGGTCGCAGCGATGTGCAGGGCGCATGGTATAGCAAAGAGGAGAGCAACAGCCAACCACATGTGGAGCAAGTTAAAGAATGCTTAAAAAAGACCAACTGGCAAATACTTCCTAAACTACGAAATCTGGCGACAATGTGTTCACTTGCTAACATTGTTGAGCAAACAGAAAATGTTAAGCATACTTGAGGAAAGACATTAATGAATAAGTGATACCTACATTGTTCTTTTCAGTAAAAGACACATGGATGCTTGATTTTTGCAATAGTAAATAAAAATACGCCGTGAAAAACAATAAAAGCGATCGCGGCGTCCGCTGGTGGCAGTGTTCCAAGTCACAAACATAACAAAAAAGTCCAGTAGATGGCGTGAGCAGTTGAGCACGGCAAAATTGAATTGACTCGAACGGGAATTGGTTTGCTGACGAGAAGTTGCATGAAGTTTTTTTTTTTGTGACTAGGGAACGCCAACCAGCTTCGCTGTTAACATCCGCATTCGGTTCATGAGATTAGGTCAGTGAATCTGGGCTAACTTTTTTCTATCCGAAGCCATTAAAACATAAACTACAGCTTCATTCAGGAATATCATTATTATGTCGTCGATCCTTAATATATTCGGGTTACAAAAGCGTCTACTTAAAACGTTGATGACGTTTTTATTTTCCGAGCCTCCTAGGAACACTCAGAAACCTACTCTGGGAAATGGAGTACAGCTTGCAACTTTAAAACCCTATTGGCTGTCTTTTTCTTCGCGATAGTATCCCCACCTCAGTTGCATGTGCTAGCCAGGCGGGTGTCGTCCAAACTGGACGGTGTGACAGGTAATAACACAAGCACGTGTTCTAAGGAGTGCGTATACAGAAAGGCTCGGTATGAAGCCGGATCTACAACAAGGACACGCAAACTCAGGGAAAGGGAGCCTGCAATATACCGACATGGTCACGGCTATTCCTATCCACTATCGTGGCACAGGATCACACCACAGATAAGGAGTTTCTCACGTTTCACCCTGAGGGAATTGTCCGGCGGTGTCCGGCCCCGTTGCCAGCCATGGATTCGACCCGCAGCTGGGTTGTCGCAGGCGCCAGTTTCTGGATCTGCACATTCTCCTACCCGATGCTTGGAGCTTCCGGAGTCATTTATGTCAACATCCTGAAGACATTTGACGTCACTCGGGAACAGGCGTCATGGCCTATAAGCCTCACCTCTACGTTCTACCTGCTCTCAGGTTCGTATATGTACAGTCCTGGACAAAATGAAACGCGAACACGACAATACGAACCGGTACGAGGACTAATAATGGCGTGATATTGGTCAGAAAGCCGCGTTTCAGAACTTTGTTAAGGTAATTAAGTCCCGCGTCAATTCGACTTCAATAAAAACAAACGGCGCTATTTGTATGTTGTGGTTCATGTGTTCCTGATTGTCTTTCATTTGTCCAGGACCGTACGTTTCTAGCTGTAAGCGGTATTGTTCTTTGAGCTTCGTCTTTAATATGGTGGGATTGTCCGGCATACCAGAAACCCTTGCAAACACCAATTTGGTCATTGTCTTGCTATTATCTTAGCTTTGCTCACAACTGCCCGTTTTCCGGTAAGCATGTGTTGGCACTGCCTTGGCGCCCTAATGTTATATACAAAAGAGCTATTTTTTATTTGCTGGCGACGAGTTTAACACAGATGATGGTCGACGGTCAGCGAGGGCTTGGCTTTTTCGACGCAGAGTGTATGTTCGACATTGCGTGCACCATCGAGCACAATTACGAATGCCTTTGCCTCCAAAAGACAGTTACCCTATTTGTTGTTTATTTATTCTACACTTTATTTTGATAAACGTGCACCAACTCGCCAGTTTGTCGGTGTTATTTCGCTCGATGTGGAATTACCGCAATAGGCCAATAATAACTAGAGACCTTAACGAGGGCAATTACTGCATTATTAGTCTGATGGAAAATTACACGTGAAGAATATAAAGTAATACCACAGTCAATCAATCGGTTTATTTCCCAGAAATACATCTGGAGGACTCCATGGGCTAAAAGCAGACTTAACCTCTTGACTGGGCCCATGAACCGTTAAGCAACAGTGTCAGTATGACGGTGAGGAACTTTTATACAAACTCTAACAAAATGGAACATATGGATACACACTGATTTTTACACAATGTAATACACAGGAGGTAACAGTTTCAGTACACAATTTCGAAAAAATGCAATTTCACAAATTCCAACAAAATGCAAATATGCAACATCATAAAGTCCTGAAGTATAAAAACATTAAAATGTATAAAATGTATAAAAATGCACCAAGAAAATAGGTATGGGAGGGGAATGTATAAACAAGAGAAACACCTAAAGAAATGGGGTATCAGCAAAACGATTGACACTACAAGGAGTGATGTTTATCAATCAATAAATGGGTGTTTCCAGTTTACTCTTTGGTGGCAAAAAAGAATTTTAGCTGTCCTAAAGAAAAATTACCTGCGAAATCGTATCTATTTAGAATTAATGGCAAGTTGCCTCTAGTGACTGCAACTTGTAGTTATTGCGGAATTTTCGCTGGTGTCAGTTGTCTGTGTTAAGGGTGTTTATAGGGTGAGTTTGGGCCTGGAGTGATGCCGAATGTATGAGAAAGTTTTTTATTGGTAGTGAAGAAAAGTAGAAGGAGAGGAGAATTCGGAAGTAGTACATGATTTTTTCCTTGATTATGTTGTAACGTCAGAAGAAAGTCCGAGTGTAAGAAGAATAATGAAGGTTTGCGATATGGCGAGCGGCTTTCTTTTGTAAGATAAGTAGTTTATTGATGTTTTGTTTAGTTGTAGTAGTCCATACTAAGCTGCAGTAATTTATATACGATGTTTAGTAGATGTTCAGTAGACATTGTAGATGTTCAGTTTAACTTTTTATGGGAAGAATCGTCGCGTGCGCGCTATGGCGCCGGCTACAGAAGGGAGTTTATTACAGGTGTTATCTACATGTTAATTCCAACAAAGCAGGGATTGTAACGTAACACCGAGGATCTTGTGATCATTCACTAATTTTGCATTATGATTGGCATATTTGAGTGTATATTTTAGTTCAACCCTCCTGTTTTTAGCTCGGAATAAAATTGCTTTTGTTTTCGCCGGATTCACCTTAATTGTATTTGAAGTTGACCAATGAATTAAGTGATCCAAAACCGCGTTACATTTGAGCATTAGACTATTTTTACAGGACCAGAAAGAAGTATAGTACTGTCATCGGCATATATTTCAAATGCTGCATTAAATCAATGTGTGTAATATCATTTATATATAAATTAAAAAGCAGGGGACCTAGCACGCTGCCCTGTGGAACGCCGTTTAAAATCGGTGGAAAAATAGACTGTTCACCAGAAATATACACTGACTGCACTGTTACCTAGATGCGATTTCATAAGTGTTATGGGCTTCCCACGAATTCCTGATTGCGATAACTTTTCAGCTAAAATGTTATAAATTAGAGAGTCGAAGGCTTTACTTAAATCAATAAAAATTGCTAATGCAAACTTATTGTTTTCTCTATTTGACAATATGTGCTCTTTAATAGTTAGCAAGGCTGTTTCAGTGGACCTTCCTTTGCGAAAACCGAATTGTGCATCAGAAATGACGTTTCTTGCTTCAAGATAATTAGACATTTGCGAAAAGATTAATTTTTCTATACATTTGGGGAAGACTGGTATGGCAGATATGTGCCTGTAATTTCTAGGATAATTTTTATCTCCGTGCTTAAAAATTACCGTTATTCTTGCTAGCTTCATTTTGTCAGTAAACACCGCATTCTGAAGAACTAAATTGTAAATATGAGTCAGTATTGGGGTAATAAATTCTAGGACGTACTTGACAGGTTTAACTTGAATGTTGTCTATATCTAATGCTTTGTTTTTTTTTATGCTCACAAAAGTTCTGTATACTTCGAAATCATCAGTAGGCTCCAAAAAAGCGCTTCCAGTAGGACAACTAAGAGGTTTTTGGAGAGCAGTAGTTTCCCCACCTGGTACGTCATCTTTGTAAAGTACCTATTAAGTTTGGTATTTCTTTGTTCTTTAATTGCTTCTTGGTGATGAGGAAAATGCCACCCATGTAGCTAGAACCCATGTTGATTTATTGTATTTGTGTTTGTTTGTCTTCGTATTTTCTGTTTGCCTGTTGTTTTTTGCATAACTTTTTTTCCATACTTTTATTTTTCTGTTCTTTTTCTGTCGTCTTTTTTTGCTTGCTTGTCTTTTTTACCTCCTTATTCAGTTATCACTGTCAATAAGTGCTTTATACGGAAGTGAAGGCCGTTGTTGCCGGGCAACGCCGCACAAGCCCACATGCAGGCTTTGGCGGGCCCATTTTACCTCTGTACGTACTCCTTGATATAAGCAATTTCCAAGGAACACCAGCGTGCCCACGCCGGAGATGAACCCGTATTGATGTTCACTCAGTAACTCATGTTTTCTTACAAAAGTAGTCACGACACCCAATATGTGCTTTTCAAGAATTTGCGAAAAACAAAATGCAACCGAAATAGGGCGGCAGTTTGAAGGGTCCTTTTTTCCGCATTTATATAGGGGAAGCACGCGTGCGCAGTATAAACTGTCTGGCCAAGAGCAATGTGCAATTATGTTGTTCAGTAGAAACAAAATAACACCTTTTAAATACCCAATATTTCTGCAGAGATCGCCGATGTGTATGTTATCAAGGGCGGGTGATTTGTTGCGTTCAGTGACGGTTCTAATGGTATTGCATGTATTCTGGTGATGTGTTTTTTCTTCTATTGTGCCCACAACGTTTTTTTAAGAATGATAGTTTGCTCATTATCATAATCATCATCACCGCCAGGCTGATTATGATAATGGTGAATGGGAACTTACATATGTAGTCTTACAGCGGCAAACATCCAATGGTGAGTAGTTGACCGAGTGTGCACGAAAACAATTGTGGTAGCGCCGCTACTGCTGCGTGAAGGACTTCCACAATCGCGAAGGGCAGCCTGATATCGTTCTGTACAGGTTTCCCGGGCAGCCGTGGGAGAAGGAGCGTTGCAAGAAATGTATTTCGGCAGTACGAAGAGTGAAATAAGTAAGAAGGACACGACATGTTTTTGTCAGTGGAAGGAGTAAAATTATGAGTACGATTACCGTTTATGTGCAGTGCAGAGGCGAAGGGCCGTAATCTTCTGCCCTGTAATCAATCGCGCCTTTTCTTTCCCCCTTTCCTCTTCCCCCACCGAGTAGCATGTTAGTGTCGAAATTCCGGCAAACATCTCGGCTTTCACCTCTAATAAAGAGCCTGCTCTCTCTCTCTCTCTCTCTCTCTCTCTCTCTCTCTCTCTCTCTCTCTCTTTCTACTTTAATGCGTTTTGCGTACTCTGAACGTTGAGGTTTTTATTTTTAACCAGAGGATGGGGGAGGAGGAAATACTTTTATGGAGAATTCTGAACGGCCTGAACAAATTGTAACAATTAGCCGCCAAGACGACTCTAAGATTACTCACAAAAAAGAAGCCCAAACTAAACGTAATCTTCGTAAACAACCCGCAGCTCGATCCGCTGTATCATCAGATTTCACACTGGGTGGAACCGGGTTTTGGTTACTTTGTCATCAGCTGATAACGTTTAGAATGCGTTGTCAATCAGTGACAACACCAACCGAGCTCAGGAAGGGCCACAGAAAAGTAACTGTAGTGTGCTTGCGCGAAGAGAAAAACAACACAAACACGCCCCTGCCGTGGAGCGCCGTTGTATACGCTGGAGTCACTTTATTAGGCCGTGATAGACGAAAAATTGGTACTGACCTGGAGAGAAGCGCTTAGATACGCCCCCTTGCTGAGAATGGCACTTCGCAACGATGTCTGTCCCGTCAATTTCTTTCATGGCGTAGGCGTGCCCAGCAACGTACAATTTCTGTCACGTCTCGCGCACACGAGGCCGACACTAGTAGTACCGCTCCGTAATTGTCCGGAAACCACACAGAAGCACTTGAGACATGGGGAAACTATTCGCTGGAACAGTTTTCGAGCGCAAGACACCTTTTAAAACATTTGCAGAATCGCAAAAGCAAGCAACCAGGAGGTGTCGAACATATGAACGCGCGACGGCCGTCTGGCTCTCACTAACCTAGAGTTTGCTCAAGCTTGCGCGGGGCGGCGCTGGGTGTACTTATTTGTCGCGCCCTCTGAGCAGTGACCAGACTTTATATGCGTTGCTAAAGGCCCCTTGGCCTCGTAAAGCTGTCGTGAAATCTCTTTGCCAGGGAGACCTCTCAGAAAAAAAAAAAAAACTGGACTGAAAATATTCTCTTTTTTCTCGGGGAGACCGCGGATCACCCACAGGTAAATCTACGTATCCACAAAAACGGCTACCGAAAACTATTTTCATGTATCAAGCTACGCAGCAGCCCCATTCAGCTTCGATGTACGCTTTTACTAGAATCACTAGCCATTTTGCAATCTCAAAGGGGAAAAATTCCCCCGCATTTCCCCGAGGGGGAGAATGTGAAAGTGCGAATGCACGGTTGTCGGCCCGCTTGCGGCGCTTGCGCTCGGCCCCCGCAGCCCACCGCCTCGCCGCCTTCTCTTCCATCTCTTCCATCGGGTTTGTAGTATCACGTGTACACCACGCAGTTATCAAGCCGCTATAACGCCGCTGAGTCGCCAACGCACGCCGCTGACGACGTAGTTTGAGTGCGTTAAAGATATAAGGCGCGTTCTGACACCGATATCAGCGTCGCGTCCGTGGCTTATTCGGTAGAGCGTCGGGCTGCGGCCCGCAAAGTCCTCGGATCGAAACCTGGCGCCGGATGCTGTTTCTTTCTTAAATATAGAGGAGCACTGCGGACGCCGACGCCGCCGCCGGCGGTGGATGGTTTGGGGTCGCTTATAAAGAGCATTCGCTCTTAAAAAACTGAAGAGAACCATAGCGTAGTTACGTAGAGTATGGCGTCAGCCCGAAGCTTTTAGACGCAACGCATCTCATGCTCGCCCCTCTGTCCTTCCTGCGTCTGTCCGGCGTTGTCCGCACAGCTGCGCCTCTCCTCCTCTCCTCTCTCCGATAGCGAATACTCTCGCCCAAACAGCTGCGGGTTGGCGCAGCGCGCTGACTCCGTTGCTAGGCGCCGGTGGGCGACGCTGCGCTCGGCGCTGCGCGCACTGCGCATGTGCAGTACTCTCTCTCTCCGCGCTCTCCTCTCCTTCGGGCGCTGCGAATATAAAGCGGCATGCCGCGCTTCGGCGGTCTCAGTCGACGGTCGTCCGGCCACCTCCCCTTCGCGTGAGAATCCCTGCTATAAGCGTAATCAATACGATGGAAAACGCCAATGGAACCCCCATGAGATGCGTTGCATCACACCAGGGTTCCCGCGAGGGGAGGTGGGCGTAATTTTTTTTTCTTCTTTCTTCGTTACTTGTGCTGTTTATTACTTTGGCCCTTTTCATGTGTGGTCTTTTTCGTTTGGGGAGACACTTTTTCTTTGATGGGGACTACGTTTTCTGACACCAATCCCGGTGCTCGGTGGGTTATTCGACGTAATAAAGGGATAGAGGGTTACAAACATAGAATCACACGTTTTTACTTTTTTGTGCTAAAACTGAATAGCACAATTGAAACGTTGTTTCATTACTTTGCACTAGTAATTGGAACTCTAATATAATTATTTCTCAAGGCCAATGTTTGTGGTGTGATTCAATTACTTCTGAGCAGTTTTGAGAAAAGTAATTAGTAATACAATTGGTTACCTCTAAAAAGTAATTTTGCCATCTAAGATCGGTCGTAAACAAATAATGTAGTTAAGCTATTTTCCTCTGCAGCCTTCTGAAAACCTCCCCCGTTTATCCACTGCCCACCACAATTCTAAGCTCCTCACGTACACATTCAGGTCTTCTGGGCGGAATCTTGAACAAGTACATCACCATTCGAACCATCCTGCTCATCTGCTGCTTCTTCAACGGGCTGCTGATGTCCTCCTGCTTTTTCGCTACGGGAATATGGTACTTGATCATAATCCTAGGCGTCTTCAATGGTACGTATCATGTCTTTTGTATGTTTTTTGTAAAGGGGGTTTGTGGACGCCCATAAGAAAAATGTAGAAAGGTAGTTTGTACGACAGCGATAGCTTTTTTGATACATTCCAGTCGTCTTTCCAAAGCGGCGATATCCGCCCTCGGATACAATACTAGTTGGATCTTATAGCGTTCATCAGAAATGTTTGGATAATAAAGCCGCGTAGTACGGAATGTTGCGTAGCTACCGTGAAAGCCTAAAAGAACACATTTGTGTACAGTTTCTTCTGGTCTGTTCCTTGCTTACGTGCCACAAAAAACAAGCGCGTTGGATGAATAATGAAATACCAGCTAGACCTCATTGAAGCACCGATATTGTAAGTACGCCTACCTATTACAGTTTTATCCAAGCGTGGCACATTGCTTGAATTATGTTGCCCACTATTTTTAGATGCGACACATCTCTTGCTCTGGGTCATGTCCCTCCTTCGTCGGCGTCGGCGTCCGCACACCACCTGCGCATGCGCAACTCTCCCCCGTTCTTCTCTCCGACAGCTGTGCGTAACACTCTCACTCCGTCTCATTATCATAACAACAGCTGCGCGTGAGCGCTTCCCTGCTCTGGGTGCGCGCATGTGTGCGCGTGCGCGCGACTCTCCACCCGGATCCTCTCCTTTCAAAAGCGGGAATATAAGCGGGGGAGCGCACGGCGCCGGATCAGTCCAGCGCTGGATCTCGCACTTGACTTTGCTTGACGATACCTCCGTGCAAGATCTTCCGATGAAGACGTGATGGAAGCGACAGTCCCTTCAGCGAGTGGACTGACGCAATCCAATACCAGCGTCAGTACAAACGCTCCCCCCTGATGCGTCGCATCACATCAGGGTTCCCTCGCGGGAAGATGGGCGTAATTTTCTGGCCTGTAATAGATTATTCCTGTCCACTTATACAGGAGTAATGCATTCCACTGCTGGGTAACGTCGTAGCTAACAACGTCCCATTTTTTTTGTAAATATCCCTGAAACTAGCTGCGTAATACCACCGGAACAAGTATCGCGCATAACATATTGTCCAGTTCTACCTCTGTGGGAAGTTCTTATTAAGTACTTTTTGATAAGACAGCTGTTTTCTTTTTTCTGAAATTGTTAGATGAATAGCGCAACCTGCTTGACGTGCTTCTTTATTTCAACATTCTAAGACACTGAGGAATGTCTACGCTTCCTCATAGGATGTCCAAGAGCGAACGCTGCGGAACCTTGCTCAGTTATAGCGGCCGGCAACGGACGTGGACGCAATGCAACGTGGGGGAAAAATTATTACTGGCTCACGCGGCGACGCAACGCAGGTGCTGCACAGCTGCCTCCAGAAGTAACTGGACCACAGGGGCGGTGACTGAACGCTAGCGCAGCGCCATATAGCAGCACAGGATAAAACAAAATGCTGCTCACAGTACATGTGCGGGCGACGGCCCCATGGTCCCACTACACCTATGAGTGCCTTTTCGATCGTGGCTCTGATATATACAGCTGCGTGTTAACGGGTAAAGTGACTGGGGTGATGACATTGACACCAGACTTTCGTCGGTCGGTAAATCACTGATGGTTGTAATATCAGCGCTATCTGAAGCAGGGTACATGTTATTCCGTGCGCGTGTTACACAGCCTGATGCGCTGCTCCACATAGCTTTGATTCCGGCGCCACGCGCAGTTTATGTACGCGAGTTACAGCCCATATACGCGGCTCTGCTATCGTCGCCGCCGCTGCTGCCAGCGTGCTCACTCAAATGCACCAGGAAATGCCGGAAGCCACCGTAAAAGAAAACAGGCGCAGCTGGCGATTGTGTTGCAAGGGTGGAGCAACAGCAGATATATCGGCTCTTCGTCCTTGTTCGGATCCAGACCCAGCTGTTGCACCTCACATGAATTTCCGAACTTGCCGCTGAAACTCCCTCATGACTTACGGGCCGGATCGTTTCGTCAGCAGCTTTTCACATCTTTTAGGCTGCTGGAAATGGCCGCTGCAGCATGGGTCTCCAATGGAGTCCTGGACTGAGGACCCCAACACCTATTGCGATGCTCGTAATAAAGTGTATTCTTTCTCCCTCTCACACGCACGCACGCACGCACGCACGCGCACATACACACACAAACACACACACACACACACACACACACACACACACACACGCACACACGCACGCACGCAGCTCTCTCTCAAAGTGGACTGCACTAGAACCGGCGCGAACGGGCTTCGCGAACTCGCCGCCATTAGCGCGAACTCGGCATCTGTGTCCCCCACTTCAGACGCGAACTCACGTGAACTATTGAGTAGAAGTAAAAGAGCACGCGTGAGATCACGCCATGAACGCTGGGAAGAGTGTTATCGAAGGTCGAGCTGGCCGACGCCGGGCGCTCCCCACGAGGCGCACGCTCACGTGTGCTCGGTATTGTTTTCCGGCATTTTTTGCTGGTAACGTTATGCAGTGGAACTAAAAGCTTAACCAGGTCTCTCTGTTGTTGAGAAGAACACCGGAAGTCTGGTGGGGCCTTGGGTTCGACACGCGCGCAAGCCTCTCATGTTGAGTACACATTCGTTAACAGGCATTGCGATATCAAATGGGCTTTGGGTATTTCCTTTAAAAAACGTACGACGTATAGTTTTACCAGTTATTTCACTATGCTGCCTCGTCGGGAAGCCTTGGAAATGTTTCACAGACAGCTTCAGTCTAATAAATATTTGGCTTCAATAACTACGTCTAAGCTGTATTAAAACATGTCATATAGGGTCGGTAAAATAAGTGCTTAGTTGTGACTACAGAACGCAACCAGTCATCCTCTACATAGACTACTCAGGGAAGATTAATCTCCCTAAATATATATCGCGACCGCAATAGTAACGTCTTGCTAGACTTCGTAACGTTTATATCATAACAAGTGCAAGATCAAAACAACAGCATGTATGTTAAGGTATTTGACAAGTGCCTATCATAAGCTTGAGTTTGTCGTTGTAGATACCTTATCGTGACGTTTGCATGTGAATGAGTAAAAATGAACTTTCATGAACATCTTTCTTTCCTTTAACAGGCATAGCTGTTGGCGGCATCAGGTTGACGTGCGTTATCGTCACTAAGCACTTCCTGAGGTACCGAGCTGCTGCCTCCGGCATCAACCTGGCTGGTCTGTCTGTTGGCGGATTCCTTCTTTCCCCGCTGTTGCAATTTCTCTTCGACCAGTACGGTTTTAGGGGAGCCCTGCTCATCTGCGGCGGAATTTCACTCAACGCCATGGCAGCAGCTCTGCTATGCGATGATCCTGAGCAGGCGAAACCCACGACTGAAACGGCCCAAGAAAATGGCACGAAAATTCTGATACATAACATTAGGTTACAAACGCCATTCGAAGAGGCGGAAAATGGCAGCCTGCACGTCGAATTCACCTGTGGTTTCCACGAAAAAGCAAATAATGCCATCGGTAACCACGTGAAAAATTTTGTTAAATACCACGATTCTTATGTGAAATTTAGGGCATGCAGCTATTGTGAACTTGAACTGCCCACGGATGCTATTCACGCTGACGGAATTAAAAACAGGGACTGTGCAATTTCCGCGCCATTAAAAAGATGCCAAGATCCAGGGCAAGACGACGCGGTGACCGCCGAACATACCTTCGCCTTCATGCTGAAGCCACGCTTTTACCTGGTCACACTAACTCACTTGGCGGTCTTCAACAACATGGCTACGTGCCTTACAGTGCTTGTAGATTTTGCCGTGGACTGCGGTTTCCCCAAGTGGAACGCCGTATTCCTGATGACCGCGTATTCCAGTGCCGATTTCGTGGCTCGACTCTGCTCCGGTTGGGTGACGGACAGAGGGTGCATGTCCCGGAACTCATGGACCGCCCTGTGCCTGCTCTGCTGGACCCTCGCCTTGGCAGCGATGCCGCTGGGACGCTCCTACTACGCCCTGTTTGTATGCGTTACAGTGTCTGGCTGGTGCAATGGCTCCACCCTTTCGCTCATACCCGTCCTCTTCGCGGAAGTGGTCCCCATTCAACACTACGCGGTTTGCTTCGGAGCGGGCTCGACGCTGGTCGGCCTAGGATGCCTCTTGAGGCCTTTGCTGATAGGTAAGAAAAGACTACTTCATGTAAATCTCCGCTTGCCTTTACGGTGCCCACAGCTAGCGATCGTGGCCCAGGTGTTTCTGTCTCTTCTGTGAGGACTGTACAAGCCGTTTGTAGAAAGCCTGGGTCAACATTATACTCTATGACAATAACGAAACAAAACACCTGGAAACGAGAAAGGTTACTCTGCTCCTGGACTAGCAAGATTTTTTGTAAGACAATGTGCTAATAAGGGCAGCTGGTCATTCTTGTTTTCTCCGTATACAGTAAAATTGTCAGGATGACTTTAATAAAGCTACTGGCTGTAAAAAAAGTGCTAAACCTTGATAGGAGTGGTAAAGGGTAAGTGCCATGTGTTATAAGGGTAATAGTATATGGTTATTTGTTTCTTATTGATTTCGGTTCCAGAACTTTGTACTCTCGATGTTTCCCTGCAGGTTACTTCCGCGACCGCCTGGGTGGCTACGGAGGCCTCTTCTACTTCTCCTCCGGATGTACATTTGCGACAGTGGTCTTCTGGGTTTGGCTCGCTGTGCGCAGCCGTCAACGCACCAAAACTCGGAAGCCAATGGGGGCATTGGATGACAGCCCCGGTACGCGTTGAACATTGCAAAGGGAGACCGGTGAAGTAAAAGTGCTTCGGGAATCAGCGGCAGGCTGGCCCATGTGGTGCCCGTGGGTTGATGCTATCTGCACAGGTGCGCTAGACGTCAAAACTAATTTCTATATCGTGCACCTCTCATTGGAAAAAGCCATCGCCCACATTTCCCCTGTCACGTGACCGTCCAAGAACACAGCGTTCGAATCTCGCATTCCAGCGACCTATGACGTCATTGTTACAAAAAATGACATTTCCTGAGCTCTTTCTGTCTCTCTCTCACTCGATGATGGGCGTAAATGCTCTAATCCAAAGGCGTGAAATAGGCGTGCAAATTGTTGAATGCGAAGTGTATATACGCTAGACCATTCCAAGCAACAAAAACTGCTGCCATGGCTCATGACCGCCCACATTATTCAGCGCAAAGAAAACCTCATACTTATATGAAGCAAAATATCAGTACACAAACCAGAAAATCAGCGTTTTTAATTAAGAATGTGAGTTGAATTGACTTGTACGACAGCAAATTTCAGACTGGGAAATTGCGCCAAGGGAAATGAAGCCGTCTGTATGCCCCGTAAGAGGTATACGCGTGGCAGGGTCCAACTATCCACGAGTTTGCGTCCTTAGGTCCCTTGTGTGCTTCCTCTACGCATGTGTGTGCGCCGCCGTACCAGGGCCTGCGCATCTCCGTTGCTAAGGTGACTACGTACGCTCAGGACGTGCGCAGCGCACTCGGCCGCGACTCTTCCGTGTCTGCCGGGCTGACCGAAACGCAGTGTGTTTTCTAGTACAAGGCGTGTTCGAGTGATTCCATAACGTACGGTGCCCGTGCTAACGTTGGTTATGCAAAGAGAGTGCTTGTTCCGTTCGCCGGTGGGGCAACCTTGCGCTGAATTTCAACCCCAACTTAATTACGAGCGAGTACAAGGTGGCAGTGTTGTACGGAACGGCGTTCCAAGCAACTAGGTTCCTGGAACTAGTGCTTTTTTTGGAGTAACAGAGGGACGCTACCGTTCCATTAAGGGTCGATGGAACTGTAACGGTAACTCGTTAGGTTTTTGAAGGAACAGCAGGAATGGCGTTCCTTCTGCAAGCGTCCCATCGCTAGGAATTGGCTGTTTTTTATGCCAAGGCTCCAGTACAAAAATCCACAAGTCGCTATTGTGTTTCTCTTCCTATAAGCTGGCAAATTTGCTTGCCCTGATGCAGAACGTGCTTCCTCGAAGGTCAAAGGCAGAAGAATAACCACGCAGCGCGCCTCAGCTTTTGCTAGCTTTCATGCCGGTTGAGCTTACGTGGCGTTCGATGGGTGAATTGCGCAGCCGCGAAAATTCTTTTCAGCTTTCATCGTTTGTCTGGGGAGGCGATAGAATTGTTCCCTGCCGGAGAAAGGTTCCTACGTCTGAGCGGCGCTGCAGGTACCTTGTGAAACCACCTGTATTGTCAGGGCTAATTACCGCATTAGTGCGTGCGAGCCGCGGGTGCGTTGTTGTCGAGGGAGTAGCTCTCACTGTGAGGTCGTTAGAATGGTCACCGAGATTGCAGGGTCACCGGGTCACCGGGTCACCGGGTCACCGGGAATTGTTCGGGATTGCAGGTTTAGACCCCTCAAAGGAAAGCGCGAGCTCGTTGTCGCCAGTTGCGTAATCCCATGGCTTAAGCTATCACCGATCCCAGACAGTTCTATGCGAGACAAGGTGACCAACAACATAAAGACAGAGCTGGCTGCAGTGACAGAGCCACCCAGTGCAGAATGTGCCACCTCGTCCGCGCCCGAGGATTTCTTTTCCTTTGGGCAGCAAACCGTTCTAGCCGAGGCACAGTATAAGCTGTTGCGGTACCTGCTGGTACCAGTTGACTACCCGCTGTCTCAGATGAAGAACTTCGAGGGACTAAACCAAGTTTTCTTATAGTACAACCCGGCAGTACCCTCAAGCGCTTCCATGGAGCGGCTCTTCAGCATTGCAACCCAGTGACGGGGAGCGGACGACCCCTAGCCGGGTTGGCTACATCTGCGGTGACGACTCCGGCCAAGTCATGAAGACCTAGCTATGGGACTTTATTCGCAGGCCCCAAAGAAGTTTTTCCAATTCAATCGAATTGCCAACGAAGTGTTGAGAAAAAAACGGGTTCGTCTGTGTGACTCCAACATCGAGATGCAATTCTTGCTGAGTTCAGACAAGGGACTCTACTTAGTTGCTTCTATGCATTCGGACATGTTTTCGCACTAATTGTTTTCACATTTTTTCATTTATCCATTTGTTTCTCTTCTGCCATATCGTGTAACTTTGTTATGTACTTAACTTTTTTCTGCTTGAAGAACCAAAGAATCTGTCCTTTCTGTACCACGGAATGTGTTTTCTTGTTTTCTTGTTACTTTTTATTTATATGTGGTTGTTTCTTTCACTTTATAGTATCGCACTTTGTGTCCGACTATATTTTTTGTAGTGAAAATGTTTTTTTACGCACGTGTTTAGGCTACGTGTTATTTCCAGTGCTTTTCCCTTATGCATATTTCTAACCACCGCAACTGATTCGTGCGTCGCGTCTGCATACGTGGCTATCTTTGGTTGTTTCCTTTATCTACTACCCTGATTGTGTTCGGCATACTTTGTAATTCTTGTGCGTAAATTTCGTGTGTGACTGAGCTGTTGGCTTTTATTTTTTTCTTGTTATCGCATTCCGACCTAAACTTGGATTGCGAACCTCGTAGCCATTACTTGTTCTGCTGTGTTTTGTTACACAAACATTTGTGCTGAATGATCCGCAAAGCTTCACTTTTGTAACCCCCTTACTAAATTCCCTGCGAAGGGGCGTGTAAGGTATTTTAAATAAATGGTAATAACAAATCAGGATTCATTGAAAGCCTATGTATTGGTCCTTTTGACGCAGTTTCTAATTCAAGAAATTTAATTACGTTCCTGCATATGAGCAACTTTCGATTAGCATATCTGAAGTGCAGTAACCTTACTGCACATTTGTAAGACCAAAGTGGGAAGAATCATATGTGTTGCACCTACAATACAGGATCACCAAAATCGCAGTCGGGCACGTCTGGAGTTTGTCCGGTGCTCCCTGAAAAAAAAAAACTCCCACCTCCCCTCGCGGGAACCCCTGAGTAGATGCGACGCATAGGGGGTTCACGTTGCAGCGTTGGACAGCGGAAGAACGGCGCTGGAACGATGGAGCGGAGCGGCGCAGGCACCGCGTTTTATAGCGCGCATAACGGTGAGGGGACACGCCGGGGCCAGTGCGTCTGCCGCGGCTATGACGCAACACAACCCAACACAATCCACTTTAATCCAATCCAATCCAAATCCAATCCAAGCCAAGCCAAGCCAAGCCAAGCCAATCGAATCAATCCAATGCCCCTCGCGAGAGAGTGTTCGCTATCGGCGAGGAAAGGGGGTGAGCAGCGGAGAGAGTAGATGGCGCGGCGAGGAGAATGGGGGAGGGGCGGACGCCGACAACAACGCCGACGACGCCGGATGCAGGGACAAGGCGAGTGAATGAGATGCAGTCGCATCTAAACAAAATCGTCTAGGAGCGTTTCTTTGGATTATTTTTATCTACAGATAAACTGCTGCCGGTGGTGTTCATATTCCTATAATATACGTAGTTCGATGTGAGTTTTAAATTTCACACTTTATTTCGCCTCAGGAATCCGACACGACATTTTAATTTAAAAAAGGAAATGTAACGTTAATGTAACGACACGTTCCCATGTTCGGTGTGGAACTAACTGTAGCACGTTCCTTTCGCAACAAAGGAACTTGTAACGGGAACTCGTTTCCAAATTTGGAAGGAATGAAAATAGAGCTTTCGTTCCTGATTTAGAGGAACATGTACAACACTGCAAGGTGGTCGTGGCTCAAAGGCTGCAAAGTGAGCGCCGTCGTAGCGCTGCTTCTCGTATTGAACTGCACTGCCACAGAACTCGCAGTACAATGATTTCTGCCTGTTTACGTAAACCTATGCAAAGGAGATCGTATGTTGAAGTTCTTAATTGGAGGGATAGGGCGTGTTTGAAGGCTTTACGTATGACACTCATCATATGCCGGTAGATGACGTGATCTAGATTAGCGGCATGCTTGCGACATTTGGCGAGAGCTTCTTGTGGCTTCACGGGTTGGCTATCGCGGTTGAGCTTCAGGTTAGGCGTGCCGTTGTAAGGCGGAGGAGGAGAAGGAACATTTGTTTGTAGGAACGTGATGTTTGAGTCCTGCATTCGGGAATCATCGAACGTGCAGGAGCAGTCGCTTAAAAGTGTGGGTCATATTCCGGATATATTCTCCTTTGCTTGTCAGATGATTTATACGGTAGCGGAGGAAATTTCATTTTCTCTGTGTAGTCAGTGCGTTTTGCAGTTTGTGGTAGTGTTAAAGCCCGCTCTCTTCACTTGGGGATGTGGCGTAATTTCCCGCCTGTCGAGAAAGAATAAAAATTCTGCATCAGGGCTTCCAATGATGGCGCTTCCGTTTCCATCTGTGTTCCCATCTATGAGCTTTCGAGATTGATTTGATTTTTCATTTATTGATTGAATGTTTATTAGCATTTGTCACATGAAGTTTACAAACACTGATTGGACCCATAGCCAGAGGCTAGTGCCGGGTCCGATAAGAAAAGTAATGGACAGAAGAGGGAAATATCAATTACACATAATACAGATGTAGCTATACAGACACTGTAAATATATACTTCCACGTAATTATGAGCATACTCATTTCAGAGTAGACAAGTCTTTCTCTCCCTAAACAATCGGGTCACAAAAAACAAAACTACACGTGTGCATACAATAAAAAAGTTATGAAAGATCACTTTGTGGACACACCCAGAAACACCAGTTAAATACAAAAAACACTATAACTATCACGGGTTTTAGGAAGAGTAAAAAAAGGCTAGGTTTACAAGATTCACCAACGTATAATTATACATATATAAGCGTTTAACCACCAAAGAAAAAAAAAGAATCAGTTACAGCCGGATCAAAAATTTATTTTTTAGTTTTACCGCAGCATTGTGTGATTTCTTCAATTCAGTGGGCAAACTATTCCATATCTTTATCCCTGTGAATTGCAATAATCTCTCCCATAAACGTTATTTTTTGGTGCCAAGTTAAAGTTACCGAACGTGATACTTCTAGTAGGGCGAGAAGAGGAATAAAATAACGAGACATCAAATGGGTTATTGTATTTTATAATACTATTAACACAAACAGTCGTCTTGTATTCACGCAAAAGATCGAAGGGTAGTATTTTAGCGATCGAAATAACGGCCGCCTTGGCTCGTTGTGGTTATTGTGACTTATTATACTTATGGCACGCTTTTGTAACCTCCGAAGGGGATCCAGATAAGAATCATAAGTCCAGGCCCACGATTCCATGCAGTAAGTTAAATGGCTATTGATGAATACGAAGTAAAGCGCCCGCAGAATGCTTTCATCGAAATATCCTCTAGCTTGTAAAAGCGCCTGACAGCCGGAAGGCAGCTTTACACCAACGGCATTTATTTGACCTGCCCAGTGAAAGTGATTATCTAGTATAATCCCGGGGTATTTAAACGTGTCCGTACGTTGCAGTATGCAGTTGTAAATTTTAATCTGAATATCTTCGTAACTAATTAATTTCCTGCGGGAATCGAATATAATGTACTTCGTTTTATTGGAATTAACCGTTAACCTGTTAGTAAAAAACCACTGGGAATTTTTTTTCAATTCTGAGTTTACTTGTGTTTGTATTCAAAAACATTGTCGGCCGTACATATTAATGCTCTATCATTGGCATACATAATTTCGGAAGAGCTTAATACATGAGGCAAGTCGTTGATATCAAGTGAAAAGAACAGCGGCCCGCGAACCGGTCCCTGTGGCACCCCTGTGTTCAGATATTGCAGTGTGGAAGTAATATCGGTTATCACGACAGCCTGCTGTCTGTTTTTGATGTAATTAGAAAATAACTCATAGGATGGATTACGTATACCGTAGTGCTTTAATTTATGCAAAAGAATTGAATGATATACCGTATCGAATGCTTTTTGTAAGTCAAGGAAAACAACTCCCACTAGCTTGTTGTTGTTTAGGGCCGTGTTAATCGATTGAGCCTATGTCAACACCGCAGATGACGTAGAATAATTAGACCGAAATCCATGTTGGGGGGGACAAAGCACCATGCACTTGTGTGAAAACTTATTTATGCGGTTTGATAGGATTTTTTTAAAAATGTTATTTACAACGCTAAGAACAGATATCGGTCTGTAACTAGACGGATCGGAAATGTCACCGGTTTTGTAAACTGGGATTACTTTTGTAATTTTAGTATGGATGGGTGAGTTTCGTTTTGTATACAATGATTAAATAGATTGCATAATAAGATTGGGCCTAAAATATCTACGTTTTCTTTTAACAACCGTGCTGTAACTTGGTCTAGTCCAGCAGATTTGTTAGTTGAAAGATTTTTAATAGTGTGAACACCTTCAGAAAGTTCAATATCATACATCACAAACGTATTGACAACTGGTTGTGACGTAATGTAGCTGTCTAAAGATCGGGGAATTTTGTCTGCCAGAGCTTTGCCTATACCAGAAAAGAAGGTGTTGAACGCTTCGACGGTGCTGTTGTCAACGCTGTCTGGAGTAACGCGCTGTGATTGACGGCCCCCAGTAACCTCATTTATGATACCCCATATTTTGCGTGTATCGCGAGATGCCTCCTGGATGCAGCGTGAGTAGTATTGTTTTTTGCGGGCTATGGTTATCATAACGCATTTATCGCGTAGTAGCTTGTACTGACCTAAAAAGTATCTGCTTGTCTTTTGACGTTTCCATTTATTGTACCAGAAATTCTTTGTTTTTAATAGTTGCAAAATCTCTTCATTCATCCAAGGGCAGATTGGTAATTGATATGAACGTGCAGGAAGTACGCGACAGCACTTATTAACTGCGTTTTTAAGAACTCCTATGAGGTTCGAAAACTCAGTATTAACATCATGGTCGTATATATCGCCGAAACTGACTTGCAAGAGGCTCTGTCTTAGCATCGTGTAATCTGTCTTGATAATATGTCGTCGATGTCCCTTCTTATTTTGGATTAAGTTATTAAGTACAATAAAGATTAGAAGGTGATCCGCAATGGGTTGATTGAAAACGCCAGCGTGAACGTCGGTATCTAAATTTGTTAGTGCGTGATCTATAATTGATGAAGATACACTTGTAACACGCGTGGGGGTGGTTATAACATTTCTGAAGTTGAATGACTGCAATAGGAATGAGTAAACCTTATGGGCATCATGACTAGTATCAAGGTTAAAGTCCCCAACTACCACAACGGGATCAGTGTACGCTATTGATATCGTCATGAAAATCATTTCCAGTTTAGCAAGAAAAGCGGGTAGACTAGAATTTGGAGGGTGATAGATGACACCAACAATGAGAGGGAATTCTAACTTTACGAACAAGGCTTCCATAAAGAACAACTGCACGAAAGTGATGGGAAGGATGTGAATGAATGAATGACATTTATTAAGATGGGGGAGGCCACATGGCCGTAGTTGGGGAAGGGGAAGGATGTGAAAGAGAAACTTTTATGAACGAAAAGGGCGACGCCGCCACCGCGATTTTGCGACTCTCTTGGCTGTGAGGTAAACCTATAATCAGCGATTACGACCTCCTCACCTCTTTGCAGCCATGTTTCCGTGATTACAACGACATGAAACGGTTGCACATGCTCAGACAACTGTGCTACAAGTAAATCTAAGTTCTTTCTGATACTTCGAACATAGCAATGAAATATTGACGAGCTCGTTTGGCCAGCAAGTTGTTGAACCTGAACATTATTCATTGTAAAGGTAAGCCTTGGTGCCTTAATAAAGTGTAATAATATGGATGAGTTTGGCGTCAGTACGAGGGGTGTGATAGGTAGTTGCTAATGTTAGAATTTTAGGTGCGAGTTCCTGAGGGAGGTCATTTATCCAGGCAGTAAATGTCTAGGCGGGGTCAGCAGGGCGAACAGTATGGGCCTTACGTAATGACTGCCACTATGTAAGCCTGGACGTCCCTAAACGGGCCTTATATTCTTGACTGCCTACAAGGAGTTGAAAAGTGTCGTGATCTAAGCAAATACTTGGGTAGGTGGAAGACCTCTTAACATCCAGCGGGCCTGTAAGTTGAGAGGTCCAGGGGCGTGTCACAACGTTCGCATGGAAGTGTCATGGCATTCGGTTGGGTAGCTTGTGAGAGGGGTGCTTAATTTCGGAAGGTTAACGAACGAGCTCTGTCGCATCCGTGAAAATCACAAGTTGAGATTGCTCCAGCCTAAGATGTACTATAATCGTCGAAGCGTAACACATTGCTCTCAGTTCATAGAGGATTGATGGGGATCTTTTAGTGACCTTGTAGTAAGTAGTAGGCATGAAAACAGCATGTGTAAGGGATCACGACTGCCGTCTTGACCAGTCAGGACTGGACGCTTGTGTTGACGTAAATGACATTTTGATTAGGACAGGGTGTGTTTCATTGCAGCACGACTAGACCGACCAAGATGCTTGCAGCCAATCAGCAGTATTAGGGCCCACTTAGGGGCTCGAGTGGAAAAATGGGCGGTGTGTTAGACTGAAGGCTTAAAGAGACGCATACGAGCGCTTAAACGACCGTGTCTGCCATCGCTGCTGAGCCAACCCATCTACAGAGCCACCCTATAGTGTAGGAATTGGTGTTCAACAGGATTGCAAGAATGATCATTATCGCTTCTCTATGGATGATCTCTAGATGAGCCCAGACCACCCTTGTCTTACCATGTAAGATGGTGTGAGCGCTGAGTATTTTCATCAAGTCATTGGCCGGATTATTTACCAACAGGCTCCAGCTATCTGTGCTAGAGTTGGGGAAATCAGCTTTAATGAAATTCGCGCCAACTTTTTCTCGTGGTGCTGCCTTCATCCACCCGACACTGAGCAAGAACCGAAAAACGTAACATGCGCTGCGATATGTCGACATCTTCGAGACAACACAGAGCCGACAGGTTAAGTTTTTTTTTCAAAAGCTCCGTCACCCGAGTCTGGTTTTCTCCACAGTAAATATCTAAAAATCTGATCGGTTCCACCACCAGTGGTAAGATGCACACCTTTGAAGGTGTTTTTCGCTGTGCTATTCATATCGGCGGCCTTTGGTGCGCTTACTCCCTCCTTTGTAGGATAGCTGCAAGTGGTAATGGAGCCTTGTCGTTAGGATCCGCTGAAATAAATGACGAGTCGGTTAAGGATGACAGACGATTGCCGTCCTTGTGCGGCATAAAACGCAATGCTCAATTTATACTTGTACTGAGCACACATTAAAAATAAACACCATCACATACACTTGACATTTATTATTAAATTATATATTCTTCATATCGACTCTTTGAAACACATGTGCGTACAGCGTTAAGATTGAAACACCAACGTCGTCGAAGTAGGTACAGGTCTGTCGCTTTGCAACCTGCTGTACTCGTAGTGACTAGCTCACAGCGCGAGAGGAGAAAACACAGTTGAGCATACGGGACAGGTATATGTCATCGCGTTCCCGATGAACGCACAACCACAAGAACGAGCGTGATGACGGAGTGAAATGAAATAAACATATCGGAGGTCGTCATGAATACTGCTGTTGTACTTTGCGCATGTCCACCACACCACATGGATGCACCGATAGCGAACAAAGCTTGAAACAAGGCAACAAATAGCGCCAGGTTCACAAAGATCGTGATTGGTCGGTATCTGGTCTGATTTCACTTTTCTGAGCAGCGATTCCTCAGTTTTATAATTGACGAGGCATGGACAAAACTGGACAGGGCTCATTGACGAAGTCTTTTGAGAATCTGTAACCTATAGTCATTGCTTAAGACGAAACTTATCTCTGTGCCTGGACAGTGCCTGGGATGTCACTGTTAATACCTCTTTTTTAAACGTTTTGGGCGGGTCAGACTGGTGACTGCATTTTTTCAGGGCAAAAAGGACGAAGCACGCTGGCAAAATCACACAGTCTCATAGGGTGCCCGTGAGGAATAACGGCTTTCACTATGCCCACCTCTGAAAGAACCTTTCACTTATGTTTCAGCTTTGCGTAACTGCTGTGCGAACAGCCCTTATTTACGGGTTAAATGCACAACCGGTGTAAGACGTACAGAAATTGGGGCCTTAACGGGCAACACCGACAGATAATTTACCGGACAAAAATGACGCTTTCCGTAACGACACGCACAGGTTTCGTGCAGAGATCCATACACACCTATTGGCACTGTGCAACTGACACTCACATTTTCATGCCATGGACAAAAAACCATACGTACAGAGATAAAGGGGGACGAAAAACATCAACAAAAGACAAAGGAACACGATCTGTAACAATCTTATGTACAGACTCAACAACGGTACCGGATAGAGGTAAGACTCAGAACAGTTCGCATTCACGATGTCGCGCACCCACGAAGCGTGTCCAAGTGTCCAAGACTCGCTTGAGACACATAATGACGAGAATATTCCCAACCAGGTCACATGTAAGTTCATCCACTAGCACGGCTAGCTATGTGTACGACTGCTTCCCTGAAGCCATTTAAAGTGCCACGAATGGCTCAAACCTTCGAAGCACATATGTCTCAGCATACTGCTATCCGATGGCCACCGCAAGTTCGTGTGCATGCAGAACATGATGGAAACTACGTCACACTCCTGCGGAACGGATTTTAGGTGCGCAGCATTCTTTTCCGAGTACCCCCACAGCCAGCAGCGTGAAACGCCCTGCATTTCAACAATATCACAGATTTCACGAAAGTTCCAAATGTAATCGTCAGAATAACGTAAACGGAGATAATTGATCGAGTGAAATTTTGAAAAACTAAAAAATAACAAAAATATAAAAAATATTGAAAATGTGAAAAAGTATACCGTATGGCATTTCCACAATAATGTAGATTTCGCAAAAGTTCCACCTGTCATCGTTATAATAGCGTAAATGAAGACAATTGGTGGAATGAAAATTTCGAAAACTAAAAAAATATTTAAAATATAAAATAATTACGGGAAATGGCGAACCATGTAACACGCTGCATTTCCACAATATTGCAGATTTCACAAAATTCTAAATGTAATCGTTAGAATAACGTAAATTGATGTAATTGGTCAGGCGGAATTTTGAAAAACTAAAATACAAAAAAATATTTAAAAATTGCCGAAAATAAGAAAACGTATAACGCATGGCATTTCTCCAATATTCAAGACTTCGCGAAAGTCTCTTCTGTAATCGTTGTAATAGCGTAATTGAAGATAATTGGTCGGACAGGATTGAGAAAAAAACAAAAATTTGGTTGGAAAGAACTCGCACTCAAGACAAGCGCCAGAAGAATACAACGCATTAGTAGATAATTCTGTGAATTTCCGCAGATTTTTTTGTGAATGCCCAGACATTTGGGCCCATTGGAAACTGCAATGCAGGTTAGAAAAGGCAGTGGACATTGAAATTCAAATTCAAAACCAGAAAAAAAAAACTTTTCGATGGTTTCCCATTATCCTCGGCATGCTCGTTTCGGTTACAATGTGACCATCTGACCGCATCTCTAATTTGTGCAGGAAGTTCATGTATTTGCACACACCACGATAATATACCGCCATATCTTTCACACCGCCATGATACCGCTACCGTCGACGCTCAAAACAGTGTTTGTACGGTGTTGCGCACACATCACTGACGTCGTCTGACGCTCTCGCCTCCCCGGATGGGTTGCCAGGCGGCGGGAAGAGCGGTGCAGGCACGTCTAGGAGTTTGCCCGGTGGGTTGCGCAACTGCAACGTGGGTCCTCCGACGTTCACGCAGCTAGTGGCAGAGTTTGGGGCCGTCGCCTGGACGTCGTTGCCACATGTTTAGTAACTCGGCATGGCGCAATAATTTCAGAACTGTGCCCTTTGGGCCCCCTATAGAAAAGAAGTGTTACTTGGCGTGAGTGTGCTTTAAAATACATACACATCGCTTTTTGTGGTGAAGACTCTGTCCATGATCGACTCAATCGCGGTCCATTCCACAGGCAGGAGGCCCTGCAAAGCAATAAATCGGACAAGTTTGAAAGCTAGCAGGCTTCGAATGTGTTGGTTTAGTGATCATCACACCAGCGCTTCTAGGCCACTTGGCACTAAGCACTTTGCTTATATAACGGACTTATTAGGTGTTAACTGACGCTTACCGTGTGCCCGGCACTAAAAAAGAAACAAAAATACAAACAATGCTGATCAAACGTCTTGTATCACGATGGTAACCAGTAAATTAGGCCACCAAATTAGTCTAGCGACCGTAAACGCAGCAGCACTTTTTACTTATAGAAACTGTACAAACGCTTGTGTTTCCTTGGATTATGAGCGGATGAAACACAAATAAGCAAACCCCAGCCCTAAGAAAAAAAACTAAAAATTCAGTGCCCTTCTACTCTGTGAAGAAGGATGATCAGCGAAGTTGGACGCAGTCCAAGGAGTGCACGAAACAAATCACGTTTGTTTGGGATTCGCGATTAAGCATAGTTCCTAGGTGAACTATGAAACTCAGATGAAACTCGGAAGGACTAGAGTTTTATTCTAGCGGACAAACTTGGGGTCGTCCTTCCACTCATAAACAGGGCAACCGGTGATGTACCCGTGCTTATATGTGAAACACACCGGCCAATACGTCGTACCGGAAGCCCTTCAGGCTGCACCGGAAAAACACCGGCCAAAACGTCCCATCGGGAGCTCTTCAAGAAGGAAACACAAAATACTAGCTCTTCGGCGTACTTGCGCTAATTAGCTTGATACATATACGGCTATATATTGTTAAAGGGACACTGAAGTGAATTTGTCAAGCTCCCGTTTTTGCTTGCACTGTGTAGACTGGCTCAAATTAACACACTATTCATCGTTTATCCGGTTGACAAATCAGTAATTATTTTACAAAGCGCGAAAGAAGAAAAACTACTATGCGCGGTTTGCGGCGGCCGCACCAACTAAAGGCTGTGACGTCAGGAGGGGGGGGAACCGTGATTGGACGATGCCCAAGGTTAGCAATCAAAAGTTTCGGTTTCGGTTTCGGTTCTGTAAATCAACATGCTTGACATCTGATGGCGTTGTTGGATGGGCATTCTCGATTTCTCAATTATCGCCGTACCGCGCTTCTGCCATGTTGTCGGCTGTCAAATGTCGAAGATAAACCTCCAATCACTAGACGAGGCCTACGCAGTGGATGAACGCCCTCCGCGTCACCGCAGACTCTCAAATGCCATGCCCTTTTCCCGCATATTCGGAGCTTGCCTCACTCATGTCTGTTCGTAAAAAGCTAGTTCGCACCAGGCCAAGGGTGTGCTGATTCAGGCCTGGGCCCACTGCCCGCAAGCAGTCGGTGCTTGTGGCAACAGCACGCCAACGAGAACTCGCTAGCGCGTCATTGTCAGTATGCGCGCATTCTGCGATCTCGCTCGTGGAGCAGTGAACGTTACGGCCCAAAAATGGTGAACTCAGTTCAGAAAACATCGGCAGCATACGAAAAAATCAACTTATACATGTACCCTCGGGGATTCGAACTTGCGACTTTCAAAACAAATTCCAGCGCCTCAGACCGCTACGCTACGAGCCGGCGCTGGCCGGTTTGGATATATAAGGTTTATAATGTATGACCAGTTTACACTTTTATTTATTTTAAGCATTTTAAGTACTTTATGTGACTATTTGTTGTATATCACTCCTGCAGTAAGTGTCCCCCAAACTTCCAAAATATCTCACGTCTAGCAATTGGATTTCTTTGACGGAAAAGCGTTCGCAGATGTGCGGTCGTGCTGCTGACCGCTGTGCTTGTTTACCCAGCGCAAAAAGTGCTTCCTGCTCCCTAGTTTTGCGCTGCACGGTAAAAGTATCATTTGATTTTATTTCCTTAGTACCTATATTGACTTCGCTGACTCTTCTCCCGCCTTCAATTGGCCTTAGATTTTCCTACTAGCGTAAAGTCAGCGAAGCGTCGCATGTGCACTTGTGCAGCGCTTGTGTGGAGCGACCCGGACTCTGAGTTTGACACAGTGTACAAACTAACAAAGTAAGGAAAGGCACATTCTTTAATTCACAAAGGTGTTGTGGCTTAGTTTCAATTGAGCGAGCGAATAGCGACGACCCGTCGGCGGCCGGCGGACGAAACGCTGGGCCGACTGACTCGATCGGTAGGTCGGCTGGTCGGCGAACCGTGCAGTAGCGCAGCCATTTTCCAGCTCATCTCCTGCTGACGTCACACGTAAACGCTACAGAAAATGGGCGAGCGTAAAGAGAGGAGGACAGCATTTTCGAATTGATTTTTCTACTTAATAAAATCGTGTAAACGCGGCCAGCGTGGTCGAAACAATGCCTACGGACTCCGAACTACAATTTGCGCTAGTAATCCCGCAATGTTTACAAATCACTTCAGTGTCCCTTTAATGTCCACGGACATATTCTTGTTCGAGAGCCTAGTCACAGACAACTGCCCTTTAAAAGAAGCGGCTTCCGCAAATGGTCGTTTATATTCATTTTTTTCTAAGTAAAACTACAAACTCGATCGCCTCCCTTTTTGCCGATTTTGCGTTCTGAAATGGAGGAAACTGCTTCGGGATTGTTGGAGGTAGAAAAGACGCGAAATATGTAAATAAGTACCTAATTTAAATGTTGTCTAAAGGTTGAATAGCATCAATTGGGCTGTAGTAAAAAGTGACTCACAGTCCCAGCAATCGGGTGAACTCACGTCTACCTTCTTGACGTAGTTGGAGTACTTGTAGCAGTCCCTGGGGAGGCCGAAATCGCATATCTTCTTCACAACGTTCTCCGAACTCAGCAGGACGTTTCTTGCCACCAAATCTCGGTGTATCAACTGAAACGACAAAAAATAAAAACGATGAGGTGAGAAGTAATGCTTGAGGAACTGAAAACTAAGACCTCATTCACACAGCCGTCACCTTCTCCGCCACGGCACCGTCACGTCAAAAAAAAAAAAAAAAAAAGCGACGTAGACGTAGCGGATTAGAGTTCGTACTGAAGTTCTCCGTCAGAGTACATGGTCGTCTGCCTAGTGATCAGTTTAGCCTAGAATTAAGTGTGCTTAAACTGAAAAGTAAATAAAGAAAATCGCTTCGATTTTTACATTTGCTCACTTTTCGCTAAATTTAGCCGTAAAAACTTGTTTTCTGATTGGCTGGTTTACCGCGGGGCGTGGTGCCGTCGTGTTGACGGAACGGAAACGTAGAGCTCGGGCTCCCGTCACCGTCGCACCGTTTTCGGCGAGAAATCGCCTGAGAACCCGTCGCCCATGACGGAAGGCGGTGACGTGACAGCGACGTGATGGGGTGAAAAACGGCTGTGTGAACGATGCCTAACACAATTTGCGTTTACAAGAGTATTGCGAAAGCTTCCCGCGTGCATCCAGGGTATATGCAGTGGTATAGTGAAGCGAATATTTATTACGACTTGAGTGATCGTTAACGCTCAACTGTCAAGATTAGAGGAATAGTTTCGTGCTCCTTTCTGGCTTACTAAGCAAGAAGAAACAATCCTCACCGTCATACAAATGCGCGAACTAACAACAGCATTCATGCATTATTCAACTTTATATCAACAACACAGCCGTGTCCATAGACGATTTTTGTTGCCGAGACAACCCCCCGTTGAATGTTCAGCTTTGCATTTACTGAGCTCAAGCGGCAGCTTAACTATGAAGAGCGCCACAGGGAGGGCTACGGATTAATTAAAAATACCTGCGCCTCTTTAAAGGGGGCATGAACACAAGGTACAAATTCGGTTCACTAAAGAGACCGCCACACAGCTGTGTCGCCTCAAGGCCGCGGGTTTCCCGGAGTCGGTTATGAACGTTGTAGCGGAGACCTTACTGAAGAAGCTTACAGTCAGTGAGAGAGCGGGTACGACAGAGGAGCAGCAGATAGCCAGCAAGCCTCAGGTCATACCTTATGTCCACAGAACCTTCCATAAACTTAAAAAGGTCGCCAACAAGTACGGGATTAAACTGGTAATTTCGGCCCCGGGGAAAATTGCAGTCATGTGCTCACGCATCGCAAAAGAAAAGAAAAAGCGTAAAGGGTGCGGCAAGAAGCACGCCAAACCATATGTGGGCTTCAAATTGGGTGTGGTGTACTAAATACCATTGAAGCGTGCAAAAGTCTACTTAGGCAGACTGGACGCTGCATCAATGATAGTATGCGTGAGCATGACCTCTCTGTCAGAAAAAAGACTAATGCCCCCTTGCCCACTCACTGTCTGGCCTGCACGAGTGGGGAGTGTGAACCACTGTTAAAAGAAGTTAAGGTTCTGCGCAGGTGCAGCGACATGAAGGCACGGGAAATTTTAGAGGCCTACCATATAAGAAAGAAGGGAAAAGAATGCGTGAGTGACAGATCGGTGTTGCTTCATAAACAAAAGATCTTGGCACGTGTATCTAGAGATGTCATGCAGCTGCTTTTAAAAACTGCTGTGGTTGTACGAAATGCGCATGAAGGATCTCATAACAAGTGTACTTATATTTGTGTGATCCGCCCAATAAAATTTAGTTGAGAGTTTGCGCTTGGCCCATCCTTTCCTGTATGTGTTGTCATTCTCGCGCAAATCCCGTGTTTATTCACCAGAGACTGTTTTTTCCCGATAACAATGACGCCAACTTTATCGCCAACTTCAAACAAATAATAGAGCATTGAGGAAACGAGACGAAGCAGTGGCGCCGATCCACAGCTACTTTCCGGTGACGTCTCTACGTCCCGTTCTCCCTGGTGCGAATTTCGCGTGCGAATTCGCAGCTGCGGCGCCGCTCGTGCGGCAAAACGACCTATTTACCTATTTTCCCGGCCGCGACAAATTGCCAACTGCCAAGCGGCGTTCACATGAAAGTTTTACTGTTCCAAACATTTGGCAATTTGCGACAGCAACGATAATACATCGCTTTGCTGCGCGAGCGGCGCAAAACCTGCGAATTTGAGCGCGAAATTCGCACCGTGTAGAACGGGCGTATTTATAACGCCGCAGAATCTTGTTTGTGGTATTGGCAGCCTCAGACCAAAGACACCGCTAACAAACGTGACTGGACGAAAGTAGTTGGGCCTATAGCCTCGTTTATCGTATCAATTGAATGCTGACTTGCAGCTAACAGATTGATAACCTCGTTACAGGTGCTTGCCCGTATTACGCCACGACTGCCCATTTTGCGTCACTGCATGTAGCACGCAATTCGTAAGTTTCCTGGACTCTTTCGGTAAAAAATTATCTTTCGCGGCGGAAATGGAGCTGAGTGATTTACCAAAAGCTAGTTCTTCCGAAGCGATCAAAGTTCTATTTTGTCTTCATGGTCCCTCTAACGACCGCCGAAATCTGGACCCACACGGTCTCTCTCTCATTTATCGGCGCCATCAGAAAAGTGGCCACCGTGGCCAGGATACGACCCCGGTCTTGATGAGTAGGTTTAGCCTCAAGAAATGGCGAAGGTGCGCACCTTTCTCGATGCCAGGTACTCCATTCCGCGGGCACACTGGAAGGCGAAGCAGAGCTGGTCACTTGTGGTGAGCGCCTCGTCGCGGAGCTCCCCGTGGTCGCAAAGAGACGAGCCGCTCATGAGTGCCGCGTGGTTGCCGCTCTCCGGGAAGCCGCCGTCCGTGGCGCTCCCGGTGTCCGAGACGGGAAAGGTGAATTCGTTGCCCTGGCTCGAATGAGTCGCGCTCATGGCCAGGTCGGCGTACTTCAGCGTCGGTGTCCTCTGCTGCCGCTGCCGGCTGTGAAGCAATCGTGGAGGCAGGGTACCGTATGCGCTCCACTTTAACGGTGGAGCGTTTCCGCATGCCGATCAGCCATGCGGCACTTCCACAAGCTAAACAATCGTGCATAACAAAAAGGTCATATGGCACCCGATTAACATCTTCAAATGGAAAGAAGCGAATGGTGTACGGGGTGATGTCAATGTCCTATTTTAGTGTCCACTGCAAAACGTCCCAAAAAACATTAAACCCACCAAATAACCTGCTGTAATGAGCATGGAATGCACCGGCAATATCAGTTGCTTTACTATACCTAGTACCATTATATTGAATCTCAATATAATGGGCACACACACACACGCACACACACAGCGCACGGCTAGTGGGGTAACTGTCAGAACAGCTCCGTGTTCTGGACCGAATTAAAGCCCCGTGGTATTTTTCAGTAACATATTGCGGCAATTGTCCTTCATTTCTGCCAATTTCATCCATACTTGATCCGGGCATTACTGCCTCCAGTTAATAAAGTTGTACCAAGGTACGGGAAAGTTAACGCACATGAAAGTGTTTTAGAAACGCATGACAAGCTGACTGCATGGAAATATAAAGTATATAATTTATAACCAGTTTACATTCTTGTTTAGGTTCAGCATTTCAAGCAGCGTAAATGAGCATTTGTTTTTAGTGCTCGTTCAGTCAGCGTCCTTCAAATTTCCACAATATCTTATGCCTAGCACTTGCATTACTTAGACGGAAAGTGTTCGCAGATGTGTGGTCGTGCTGCTGACCGCTGTGCTTATTCACCCAGCGCAAAAAAGTGCTACCTGCACCCTAGTTTTAAGCTGCACGGTAAAATTTTTGATTGATTTTATTTACTTAGTATCCATTTCTCCCGCCTAGTACACTTCTCCCGCCTCCACTTGGTCTTAGATATTCCTACTAGCGTACCAGTCAGAGAAGCGTCGCATGTGCGCTTGTGCAGCGCGTGTGTTGATCGACCAGGACTTGGAGTTTGATAGAGTGTACAAACTAACAAACTAAAGAAAGGCACATTCTTCTATTCACAAACGTGCCGTTGCTTAATTTCAACTGAGCAAACGAATTGAGACGACCCGTCGGCGGCCGGCAGACTAAACGCTGGGCAGACTGACTGTCGGAAGGTCGGCAAGCCGTGCAGTAGCGCAGTCAAGCCAAGCCATTTTTTTCTGCCTTGATACAAAACGCCACCGAAAATGGGCGAGGATGCAGAGAAGAGGACAGCATTTTGGAATTGATTTTTGTGGTGAATAAAGTCACGTATAGGCAGCGAGAGCGGTCGAAACATGACCTACAGACTCCAGGCTACAATTTCGCTCGTAATTCCGCAATGTCTACCAATCGCTTCAGTGCCCCACAAGGCCTCATGGCCTCTCGTCCTTAATAAAGTATTTCACTCACTCACTTCAGTGCCCCTTTAAGGGCGCCACGTGCCAGCACTTATCCGGAGAACAGTCGCCCACCCCTCTATCTGAGTTAATTGACCACCAGGCACATGCCGGTCGTGTCTCACGCGATGGCGCTATATAAGTGCTATCGTGAATATAGGCGCTTTATTATATAGGGTTGCAAGACACTATATGATATCTTTATTTTAACTCGGGCACAAGTACAGCTGGTCACAGCGGGTCCGACTGATGATCCAGTACAAGGCCACCTCGTTATTTAGTCGGTTGCTCGAGCTGCGCGAGAGTTTTTTATGGAGAATGGAAAGGGGCCATTTTATACAGCCTTTTATGACAGCCCTCCGGGTTTCGCTACGCTGTTGTCGACAGAAAAAACAAAAGAATTCAGCCACATTAGCAATTGAGGTGTTCTCACTAGCTTTAACATGGCTTTTTCTATAGCTGTGACTTTTAAATTTCTGTAGCTTTAGGTTTGCTTTTCCATAGCTTTAGCTTCCCGCTTCCCTCGCCGACACTCCACTTCTTCCTCGAGAGAGAGCCCTTTGTTAGGTCCGTCCATCTTACCCACCGCGGTGGTTCAGGGGCTAAGGCGTTGTGTTGCTGAGCATAAGGACGCGAGTTCGATTCCGGGCCGCGGCGGCCGCTTTTCTGATGGAGGCGAAAAGCAAAAACGCCCGTGTGTACGAGATTTCGGCGCACGTTAAAGATCCCCAGGTGGTCCAAATTAATCCTGAGCCCTACACTACGGCGTGCCTCATCGCCTGCGTTGCGCCGGCGTGTTAAACCCTACAATCAATCAATCAATCAATCAATCAATCAATCAATCAATCAATCAATCAATCAATCAATCAATCAATCAATCAATCAATCAATCAATCAATCAATCAATCAATCAATCAATCAATCAATCTGTCCACCTTATAATTGGATCATACACTGAATCCTCCGAGCGCGCACCATCCCTCTTAACTAAAACAGCTGTACGTCAGTGCTCACGTCATAACTAGGCACAGCCAATCGCCGATGCGCGCCTCCGCCCCGAACTTCTTTCCCGCGACGCCCATTCCCCACACCTGCTCCTCGGTTCCTTGCCTCCTCGCCACTTCCCCTCATCTTTCTCGGCCTAGAATTTTCCCCTTGTCCCCTTTGTTGAGCGCATTTCTTGTCGACTCCCGGCACGACTGACTCTCAAGCCTGAACAGCTACGCTGCAAAAAGATGACTTCTCGTATTCTCTGCGCATGCTCGCAGCACTCTAAGGATAGCGTGCTTGAGCCCGGTTTATTAGTAGTGGGTAGGCTTTTAACCAGTGTTGTGCGATATCATTTGTTTTGTTTACCAGACTCTGGTGGCATTTAACCTGTGCCGTTGGAAACAATGATCTTCTCTTTTGGCGCAATTTGCTGCAGAAGCATTTCATCTTAGTAGCACGTTCAAAGGGGCCATGAGGACAAAATACAAGTTGGTTTTGTTCAAAAGATTTCGCGTTTTGCAGTGCTCCTAGCGCTTGTCCGGCAGCAAATGATGCCGTATTCACTGAAAAATTCATGAATTTAGGTCAAAATTTTGATTCTCCCACCGAATCGTGTGTTTTCGGGATGTCCGCAATGAAGTAATAAGCTCGCGTATACAAACGAACTTGCACTGCGTGATTCGGCTGCAGCGCTCCTTGCCATCAGACTTGCCAGATGGCGCTACCATACTCATGCACGGACCGTTGTCTGCCTTTGCTTTGTTTTTTGACCGTATTTGCACCTGACTTGTTTTTGTTACTGTAAAAAGTAATCGTTTCGTGAAACATGGAATATCCTCAACACACAGGGTCCCGTAAAACAACGCCGCTTACGCCAAGCGGCCAGTGCGTGTAAGACAACTTGTAAGCAGCGGACTGCTGTGCAGCTAAAACAAGCATAATGCGTGCATTACGAACAGTATGCATCGGAACTTCTATGTTGACGTGTGTTTTCCTAACTCCCGCCCCTCTTAATGCTAATAGCTCAACTGTACTTTCTCGAGTTAGAAATATGTCTGCATCGCATTTTCACCACCGATCCTACGATCGGATTTTGCCTGGAAATTCAGGTCTGTTGTTGCAGAAATAATCTGCCGAAAAAGCGGCTGACGTAAGTGTCTTCGAAACAGAACGCTGTAGACGAGCTTAGTAAATTTGAAGTGCCTTCTGTAAAGGGAGGCTTACCATGTGATGTGCCAGACTTTTGCGCCATCATAATTTGTTAATGATCACGAATAGAACAAAAATTGACTGGGACTTGTTTTCTGAATGCTTCCCATGATATGAGTGTCTAGAAGTTTCTTCGAATTCCTGAAAAGAGATCTTACGTGGTGTTACATTGGTGAAGGCGTCTCCGTACCGATCTCCGTCGTATCCGTCATCTAGAGGTAGCGGGGTGGACGAGATGCAAGCGGGAAGGTTGCCTTGGTGTAGATAACAAAGAGCCTGGAGCAAACTTAACAGATATAGTGCATGGCGAGAGATAAACAGCGTCGGTACAGGAACAGCATGAAGCGTACGGGCAGAGCGGCGCTCTTAGTTTAGCCCCAAATATGGACTGAGTGAGCCACCCAGTGGGTGGAATATATACACATAAGCGGAAACGGTTTCGCCTTTTTTCCAGGGCTTTTGCAGATCCCGAGAAGAGTACGGACGCACAAGAACACTTTTTCTCAGAGCCGGCGCACATTGAGTCTGAGATCTGAGAGAGGGGGGAAAGGACATCTCGGCGAGCGGAGTCTGCTCGCAAATTCAAGTCTGTACACGCTGCTTCTCGTAACCACTTCTTTGTGGAGGACGGGCTTTCCTACAGCACACAAAGCTTCCCCGCACTACACCAAACTTGCAGCACGCGCGCAAAGGGTAGCGGCGAGCTGAATCGTATACATAGCTCCGGCCAGGTACTGTCCAATGAGTTCGGTGAAAAAGCAGGAACAGAAAGGGAGATTTGAAGGAATAGAGTGTTGTTTTATTTGTAAGCTTGCCCTTCACTAGAATACGGTGCATATACAACTGAGGTTAAATGTAGTCGGACTAGTTGCTTTCAGAAATAAATTGTACGATAAGGCAAAGAAATGAAGTCGGGTGGAATGCCTCAACGTGGTCCTACACTTGTTAACAATCGCTATTGGCAAAAAAATGCTCGTAACTTTTTTCAAAACAGACGGGGCGCCCGAATTGCAAGCCATCGACACTACAACAGCTAAAACACTAAATGTTCTCGCGGATCCCGTGGTCCCCAAGGGAATGTTGGTACTGCGATCGCCGCAAAGGCGGCACCCGAGTGGGCCAAATAAATCTGGTGTATAGCCTGTGTGAGGCCTTAAGTCTAGGAAGCCAAAGTCGTAAGCTGACTACACCACCTACGCATAGTACGCAGAGTCACACCATTATCTTTATTGCACAGCCATGCATGGGACACGTCGGCGAAAATTTGCATCGACAAACCGCCGACACAGAGCGGCAGAAGAAGTATGAACGACTGATCAAGTGCGGGGAGGGATGACGTTAGCCTGGACGGCTGTATTCGGCTGACCGGCTGCCGGCTGCGAGTCGAGAACTCATAAGGCGCCTAAGAAGGGCGGATTGGGAACGATGGCGACGATGCCGTCACTGGTGGACAACAAAAGGAGCGGCAGGCAACCCATGCCACGGGTAAAGCGAGAAAACACAACCACCGAGACGGTTGGCACCGAAAGCACGGTTGGCACCGTGTGCTGGGACCATGTGAGAAGTTCCGTGTTGCGGGTTTCTAAAGCTGCCAGAAGGCGGGCGCGTTAGCGAAGCATCATGTTGGCGAGAGGGAGGAAGCGGGTCCTCAGGCATTTTTAAAGATCTACCAGTCGATGTTTCCATAACTCTTATATGAAGTGCTTTCCACAGTCACCAAAAGTTCAATAATAGCTATTGTTCGTTGTGACATATTCCAGAAGCCGGAAGAACTCGCTTTTACGGCCTACTGCGACAGCACCATCTTCGTGACATCGGTGGCGTTCTGGGTATTTATGCTGAAAGCACAGGTGTTTATACATGCATATTGGCGTGTGACTATGCTTTCTCTGCCCTGATTGTCGCACGAGCGCATGGAGAGTCATTCCAGCAAGGGTGGAAATTTAAAGAAGTCTTTACACTGCCGTGAGTGTAGCAATGAGGCTTCCATCCTTGTTTAGGCGATGTGTGAGAATTTTTTTTTGCCAGCATTATAGCGCCTCGTGTCCTTATTTCGATCCTTGGAGCCTGCCGCAGTAAATCATTTTTACTCCTGTGAATTTATTCTGCGAGCCTATTCCTAACCAATATTCTTGTGCGGTGTATAAGTAGCACTCTCTGGACGTTAGCAACCGTCTCCTTATATGCCCCCGTCCTGGATACTCCCGCCCATTAAAAATCGTGGCCATGGTGCGCGCAAGGGACACATTTTGGCTGTGCGCCCTAAGGTTTGCAGCTCTTCATTACATCTCACACAAATGAAAAGTCCACACTTAACTGTACGCTGACAGGCGTGTGTCAGCCAAGTTATGCACATTTGGGGTGTAGACACTGTCACGTGAACGGATAGTGGGGTTGTCTTTACTAGTTCAGAGACGGACGCAGGAAAGCCGTTGGCAGGTTTGACATAACACCCATTTAATGCACACTTGAAAAACCCTAACGAAAAGCACTCAAAGTTAAACTACACACAAATGATAAACACTCAAACCTTTTACAATCCAAAAACCCAAAAGTCTACAATAAAGTTCTGCACACCTAGTTTATATACACTCATTACACTGAGTCCTAGTTAATGTCTTTTTCACCACAACTCCTTAGTTGTGCCCTACGACTATGTCCGTAATGGACTGGCCTACCCCGCTGTCGTCGGCGCTGACGTGTCGCACCCACTGCGTGGCCGCGACTCGCTGTTAGACGTCCTCGTCTCGCTTCAGTGCCGACGTTCGATGCGCGCCGTCACTACTTGGACGGCGTGGGCTCCGCGCGTCCCGACTGGTTCACTTGGTGGCCACACCCTGGTAGCCGCTGCCGCTGGAGGTCCTTGATGCCGGCGTTCCGCGCGTGCGGTCATTCCTTGGGTGGCGTGCTTCCTCGGTGGCTACCCCCTGGTAGCCGCTGCCGCTGGAGGTCCCAGGTAGGTCTGGGCACAAACGCAGCCTTTCGGGGCCGTCGAGACGAAGGTGGACGGAGCGTGGAAGTTGGCCGCTGGTGCCCGACCGATGCCGCTGGGGCCACGAAGACACAGGTTCGTGGTGCACTTAGGATGACGGTGCCGATGCGAAGTCGGCCCGCTCCCGTTCAGGCTCGGATGACATGGTCAAATGCCTGGCCGCGTCCCCTGGCTCGTTCCTTGAAGCGCACGTGCTCCTACCGCCTCCTGGTTTCTTCGGTTTCTTGCCTCCCCCTTCTCTTTGTGCGCCCCGCTTTTATCCATATATGGCCATGACGTCACTGGTCTCCTGCGCGGTATTCTCTGATTGGATGACCAGTGCGCTGCCATATTTCCCCATGATGCCTCGGTGTTTCGGCGCTGGCGTTCGCTCATTGGTGGGCTCCAGCGCGCACTCCAATTTCCGTTCCTTTGTTTTTTCCTTTCACTTTTTGGAGGGTTTTGGTGCATCTGCCCTCCGGGGGAGCCCTGACACATGACAGACACCTTCACCACGCGCTACTTTCACTGCTATGTTAGTCCGCTGGACATCTACTGCTACAGAACTTGCGGCTTTGCGGCTGGCATCCACCTATATCATCGAGCAGCCCACAGGTGAGTAAGTTGTGTTCATGGATACTGGGGCAACAATTCAATGGATCGCAAGCCTTTCTTCCCTAAGGACCAGCGTGTCCGTGGTAGGAATCTATACTGGGCATCTCTATTGTCCACACGCACATCATCACGCGCCTGTGAATGCTCTACTCAAGTGGCTAACTATCCATTGTGGTGTGGCAAGTAACGTCAAGGCTGACTTTGCGGCATCGATGACACATGACTTCCATGCTCTGGAGATACCGATACTATTCACAAGAAAATATGTTCCCGCCATCGTATCCAGGGTCGCATAATACATGCAGCACCGAACCTGTGCTGACGCTTCCGGTCACTACGTGCCCCTTTGTGTGACCCATATTGTCACTTCAAGATTCTGCCTAGACTCTCGAGGCACCACAAAGCATTACTATATCGCAAGTGGCTGAATTTCGGCCACAACCGCCGCGGTGGCTCAGTGGCTACGGCGTTGCAGCTGAGCAGAAGGGCGCGGGTTCGATTCCCGACTGTGGAGGCCGTTTTTCTGATGAAGGCCAAAAGCAAAAACGTCTCTGCGTTCGAGGTTTCGGCGCACGTTAAAGATCCCCTGGGAGTCAAAAATAATCCGGAGCCCACCACTACGGCACGCCTCACCGCCTGTGTAACATCGGCGCGTAAACCCTACAATCAATCAATAAATGTCGCCCACACGCGAGACTTCCGCTTCGAGTTAAAGCTGCACGCTACGTCACTCCAACCTAACTGCAATGTACGCAAAAACCACGGTCTTATCTGTGAATGTGCACGATTCCCTGCACAAAGAGCACCTGTCGCAGCATCTTTGGGACGGCCGCTGTCGGTGCGTCTAGATTTGAGAGCATTTTACGACCATGGGTGTGTTCTAAACGTTGCTCACCCGCAACTACTGTCTGATGACGTATTGCGAGACACATCTTGTCCAGACATCGCAAATAACTGAAGGCGTGCGTGCACAGCATCGCCATCACTGTGATCACCATAATCGCCGCCACATACATATGTACTAGCGATCGAAGCCCCTTACCTCGACGTATATCGCCAGTTTGTAAAAATTATATTTCTTTGTTGCCTATGCTGAAAGTGTGCCACAAATCGACATCACTCACGTTAATAATAACCGAAAACTCCTCTGTTGAAGAAATTTATGTATTTTTTCGTTCATCTCTTTCTGCGATTGTATGGAGCTTAATAAGCTACCTAACAAAATTCAGTCTTTTAGCACCGCAACAGTTTGGCTTCAGGCATAATTATTCAATGGAACTCGCACTAATTGACTATACCAAGCAATGTTTAGATAATCGCCTTTTCGCGGGAGCCGTATTCATTGATCTCACAAAAGCCTTCGACACCATCAATCATAATATCTTGTTGCAAAAACTAGAATCACTTGGTGTATGTGGCCCGGCGCTATTACACATACAAAATTACTTAAGTAGCCGAAGCTAGTCTGTGAAATTCGGCAGCGCTATGTCTGTATTTTGTCTTCATGGCTCCTTTAAATCGTACCTGTTCCAGTACTCTTTTTATATGTCTGGGCGAAAACATATACTTGATGCACTGTCGTAATCAAACTCTCATCGCCTGTTTCTTTCTCCACTCAATCTCATGTATAGATGGTGCCTCGTGCTAACGGTACAAGAAATAAAAATATACATGATAACTTTAACTTTTTGAACTACCGACTGCGCACGTGCGCAGTACTTGAATTTACTACCGGTGTATACCTGTTTATATGAATTTGTTCCTTTGTGTGCTATTTTTATCCCTGTGTATACCGCCTCCCTAAAGATATTTTTGTTGTCGTTATGGAAAGGGAGGCCCCCTGTCGGATTTTTTCCATAGGACCCCCTTCTGCAAAACCTTGATTTTGTAAAAACTGTACTGAACTACTTAATAAAACAATGTCAATGTCAATGTCAGCGCGTCACCTGGCTGTTCAAAATGACGTGTCAAATATGCTTGCACTTCCATTTGGCCCGGTTTTATTTGAGTTGGTTATTTCAACCGCGAAGCTGTTCTTGGTCGAGGCTTTCATGAGACGAAACGTGGTAACGCGGCAGCAGCAATGTGCAGAGGGCATGGCCTAGCAAACAGGAAAGCAACAGCCAAGCACATGTGGAGCAAGTTAAAAGAATGCTTTAACGAGACGAATAGGCAAATACTTCCTAAACTACGAAATCTGGCGACAATGTGTTCACTTGCTAACATTGTTGAGCAAACAGAAAATGTTAAGTATACTTGGAGCAAGACATTAATGAATAAGTGATATCTGCATTTTTTATTGAAAACACATGGCTGCTTGATTTTTGCAATAATAAATTAAAATACACCGTTAAAAAACAAGAAAAGCGCACGCGGTGTCCCCTGGTGGCAGTGTTCCATGTCACAAACGTAACAAAAAGGTCCAGTATATGGCGTGAGCAGTTGAACACGGCAAAATTGAATTGACTCGAACGGGAATTGATTTGCTGACGAGAAGCTGCATGAAGTTTTTTTTTGTGACTAGGGAACCCCAAGCAGCTTCGTTGTTAACATCCGCATTACGTTCATGAGATTAGGTCAGTGAACCTGGGCTATTTTTTTTTTGTGTCCGAAGCCGTTAAAACATAACCAACAGCTTCATTCAGGAATATCATTATTATGTCGTCAAACCTTAAGATATTCCAGGATACAAAAGCGTCCACTTTAAAGGCTGATGACGTTTTTCATTTCCGAGCCTTGTAGGGACACTCAGAAACCTACTCTAGGAAATGGAGTACAGCTTCCAACTTTAAAACCCTATTGGCTGTCTTTTTCTTCGCGATAGCATCCCCACCTCAGTTGCATGTGCTAGCCAGGCGGGTACAAGTCTGCGCGATCTCACAACTGAGCCTGCAGTGCATTCGTTTATGGTGCTTGCGTGATGGGCGTCGTCCAAACTGGACGGTGTGACAGGTAATAACGCAAGCACGTGTTCTAAGTAGTACGTATACCGAAAGTCTCGGTATGCAGCCGTATCTAGAACAAGGACACGCAAACTCAGGGACAGGGAGCCTGCAATATACCGACATGCTCACGGCTATTCCTATCTACTATCGGGGCGCAAGACGACACCACAGATAAGGAGTTTCTCACGTTTCACCCTGAGGGAATTGTGTACCTCAGTGTTTGTGCCGGTGTCCGGCCCCGTCGCCAGCCATGGATTCGACCCGCAGCTGGGTTGTCGCAGGCGCCAGTTTCTGGATATGCACATTCTCCTACCCGATGCTTGGAGCTTCCGGAGTCATTTATGTCAACATCCTGAAGACATTTGACGTCACTCGCGAACAGGCGTCATGGCCCATAAGCCTCACCTCTACGTTCTACCTGCTTTCAGGTGCGTATATGTACAGTCCCGGAGAAATGCAAAGCGAACACGACAATACTAACCGGTACGAGGTCTAATCATGGCGTGATATCGGTAAATTTAGAAAGCCGCGTTTAGGAACTTTGTTACGGTAATTAAGCCTCGCGTCAATTCAACTTCAGTGAAAAGAAACGGCGCTATTTGTATGTTCTGGTTCATGTTTTCATCATTGCCCTTCATTTGTGCAGGACTGTACGTTTCATGCGGTAAGCGCTATTGTTCTTTGGGCTTCGTCTCTGATATGGTGGGGTGGTCCGGCATACCAGAAACCCTTGCGAGTACCAATTCGGCCATTGTCTTGCCGTTATCTTGGATGTGCTCACAACTGCCTGTTTTCCGCTAAGGATGTGTTGGCACTGCCCTGGCGTCCTAATGTAATATACAAAAGAGGTATTTTTATTTGCTGGCGACGAGTTTAACACAGACGATGGTCGACGGTCAGCGAGGGCTTTGCTTTTTCGACGAAGAGTGTATGTTCGACATGGCGTGCACCATCGAGCACAATTACGAATGCTTTTGCCTTCAAAAGGCATTGTTACCCTATTTGTTGTTTATTTAATCTACACTTTATTTTGATGAACGTTCACCAACTCGCCGATTTATCGGTGTTATTTCGTTCGATGTGGAATTACCGCAAATTGGGCAATAATAACCAGAGACCTTAACGAGGATAACTACTGCATTATTGGTGTGATGAAAAATTACACGTGAAGAATATAAAGCAATACCACAGTCGCATGTAATATAGGCAAGCTATCTGAGGGCCCTTAACCATTTTTACGATTTGTGCATGCGAGAGCAATAATGTCCAATATTTGAAAGCGCTGAGTGTCAAATTGAATGTCTGAGAACCGAGCTCGGAACACCTGTATGTATTTTTCTTGTACTATGGAATCACTGGGCACACACCACTGTCCGTCGCACACGCTGCACGCAACTTGCAATAAATGTAGGATGCATCATTGATCGTTCAGTTCCCGACCAAAACATCAGAGATACGATAGAAATTAAATATACGCTTAGGAATTACATTGATACATTTTCTCGTAATTTTGACCCCCTGTATTAGTGACCGGACCCAAATTATTACAGTTTTTTAAGTTGGGAAAACACACAGTGCCTGCGTGCCTCTCTCTCTCTCCTCTCACTATGTGTTTCCAATCTGCGAAGCAGTAAGCGATACCATCGACAAGTACGGCGTAGTCCGCTTTCGGAATTCACGTGGTACCGACATTTCAGCCTTTCTTGAACTGTGGAGGTTCTACTTACGGTCCACATTCGTTGAGTATGCTGGGGACCGATACATCCAGAAGGAAGGCGTCTGTATTGGATCGTGCCTGGCTCCTGTATTGAGGGATTTTTTGCTTGCCAGCGTGGACAGGCAGTTGCAGAGTGTCATTCCTCAACATGGTGTTATCAAGACATTTCGCTTTGTTGACGATTTTTTGGTGATGATTGAGGTCGACAAAAAAACGATCAACGAAGGGGCTAGGTTTGAGTCCCATCTGGAGGCTTTTGGGCTAACCATGGAATTACCCTCTGACGCCCAGCTAAGGTTCCTGGACCTTGCGTTGACGTTAAGTAATGAGCACACCTGCTGGGAATATGCGCTATTGTCCCAAAAGGGCCTTTTACCGTTCAGTTCGGCGCACAGCAAGCTCGTCAAGAGGGGAGTTGCCATGGGGGTTCTCGCAAATACTCTCAACAGGTCCTGTCCCCATCAGGGACAACATAGTTTCGACGCTCAGGTCCGCCGCCTCAAGTCTGCCGGCTACCTGAGTAACCTCATGAGCGCTTTGGCTTCGAGGTTGTTGCGCGCGCTTTTCTAAAGGGTTCCAGAAAAGAGCCCTCAGAAGGAGCGACAAAAACAGCGGTGATTCCGTACGTCCACGGTGTCAGCCATGCCCTCAAGAAGATTGTGAGCCAGGCAGATGTTCGGCCCGTGTTCTCTGAGCCTAAAAAACTGGGGCGATTGTGCAAGCGTGTCAATGCTGAAACACCGAAGTCAAGCGCATATGTAAAAAAAGCATATGACATGGTATGTTCACTGTGTGAAAAATGTCCTTTACGAAATTCCATTGTCGCAATGTGGCCGCAATTACGTCGGGCAGACAAGCCGCTGCCTCAATGATCACCTGAGGGAGCATGGCAACAATGTGAGGTCGCCATCAAGTACCACCTTGGCTACGCATTGCGCTTCCTGCGGCTGCGCCCCACTCTTCCATGACTGCGTGATTCTCGCGCCGTATCCAGGACGAAGAGAGCGGGAAATATTTGAGGCGTTCAAAATCAAGAAGAAAGGAGGTGCTTGTAATAGTGAGCCGTCAATTTCACTTCTAGAAAAAAAAAATTCTGTACTTTATCTTGAGCATTTGACTCTGCATCAGCACGTGGCGAATTATGCTTTTTTACGAGACATCGTTTTTTCGATGGGATATATCTCTTAGGTTTTTATCGGCCCCTTTGTTGTTTTAGTTTTTCTGTATACGTTTTCTGCTGCAATAAAGCGCTCAGTTGTTCATCAGCGCCTGTGGCTTGGCCATCCCTTTCTTCGTGCTGTCGTTTGCGCTGTTTTTTGTAGTAGAGATCGATCGAATTGGTCGAACGAAATTTGGAAAAACTGAAGAAATAAGAAAAATATAACATTATTACGGAAAATGTCGAACCGTATAACACCCTGCATTTCCACAATAATGCAGATTCCGCAAAAGTTGCAAATGTGATCATTATCATTACGTAAATGGAAATAATTAGTCGGACGCAATTTTGAACAACTAAAAAATAAGACAAATATTAAGTAATTACGGAAAATTGCAAAACGTATAACGCATAGCATTTCCACACTAATGCAGATTTCGCGGAAGTTCCAAATCTAATCGTGATAATAACGTGAGTGGAGATAATTGGTCGAACGAAAATTTGAAAAATTATAAAATAATAAAAATATAAAATAATCACCAAGAATGGCGAACAATGTGACGCCCTGCATTTGCACAACAACGCAGATTTGGGTAAAGTTCCACCTATGGTCGTTATAATGGAGTAAATGTAGATAATTACTTCAACAAAATTCTGAAAAAAAGCAATAAATAACAAAAATACAAAAATACGGAAAATGGCAAATGCTATAACGGCCTGCATTTCTACAATAATGCAGATTTCGCGAAAGTTACACTTCTAAACGTTATAATTTAATTTATTATTCAGGAGTTCATACAGAGGTAAAATGGGCTCGCCAAAGCCAACAGGTTGGCTTGTGCAGCGTCACCCGGTAGCACCGGCCTTCACTTCTCTAAAAAGCACTCATTGACACCGATAACTGGATAGCGAGGTAAAACAGTCACAAGCAAACAAAAAAGAGAGGAAAAAATAAAATGGGAGGAAAAAAAGAAAGCAAAAAACAAACAAACAGAAAAGCCGAAAAGAAGCAGACATACAAAAATACAATAAATAAACATGGGTTCCAGCTACACGGGTGCCATTTTCCTCATCACCAAGACGCAAATTAGAGAACAAAGAAATAACAAACTGTCACCGCACGCACGTACATACTTCAGCGGAATTGTAATGCTAGAATAGCAGCACGCAAGTGTTTCCACGTAGTTGAAGAGAACTATTCGTCATATAATTCATTGAAGATAGCAGGTACATAATAAGGCCTTGCAGACGTTCCGTAATGGGGGCGGACCGTTGGCGTCATATAGCGAGGTATGTGCCACAGAGGTATAGGAAATATATCTGGTGTACTGGTGTACGGATTACCGAACTCCCAATGTTAAACCTATACCTCTGTAGTAAATACCTCGCTATATGAGGCCAAGGGTCCGTACCCATTACAGAATGGCTGCAAGGCCATATTATGTGCCTGCTATCTTCAACGAATTGCCTGACGAATAGTTCTCTTCAACTACGCGGAAACACCTGCGTTCTGCTGTTCTAGCATTAGAATTATGCGAAAGTATGTATGTGTGTGGTGACAGTTTGTTATTTCTTTGTTCTATAATTGCTTCTTCGTGATGAGGAAAATGCCACCCATGTAGCTAGAACCGATGTTTATTTATTGTATTTGTGTTTTCCTTCGTGTTATCTGTTTGTTGTTTTTTGCTTTATTTTTTTCCCTCCCTTTTATTTTGTTCTGATTCTCTTTTCTTTCTTCTTTTTTTTGTTTGCTTGTCTTTTTTGCCTCCCGATTCAGTTATCACTGTCAATGAGTGCTTTTGACAGAAGTGAAGGCCGTTGCTGCCGGGCGACGCTGCACAAACCCATCTGTCGGCTTTAGCGGGCCAATTTTACCTCTGTATGTACTCCTTGATAATACACAATTTTCAAGTAGCACCTGCATGCCCGCGCCGGACCCGTATTGATGCTCACTCAGTAACTCATGTTTTGTTACAAAAGGAGTCATGACACCAAATATGTGCTTTTCAAGAACTGGCGAAAAACAAGATACCACCGAAATAGGGCGGCAGTTTGAAGGCTCCTTTTTCTGCTTTTAAACAGGGGAACCACGCGTTCGCACTTTTTACTTTCCGGCCAAGAGCAATGTTGACAGGCAGACAGACAGAACATCTTTATTTGGCCACAGCTGGGGAGATTAGGCCGGCGACGTCTTTTCCGTCGTCCGTCGGGCAGCAGGGCCCCTGTTGGGCAGGGGTCCGGTGCCTTCGGCCAAGCGGGCCAGGCCTTCTTGAATTTGGGGGTTTGGGTCACGCAGGGCGGCCTCCCAGCGCGCCTCGCTGGTGATAGTAAGGAGAATGGGATGGGATAGGTGCCTGGATAGTGGGATGCTATCACAGGCCCATATGATATGGGATAACGATGCGGGAGGGACCGAACAATACGGACATGCGTCTACGTAGGTGTCGGGAAAGATCGCAGACATGATGGCAGGGGTGGGGAAGGAGCGGGTCTGGAGCTGCCGATAGATGACCGCCAAGGATCGGGATAGAGATGGGTGAGCAGGAGGAAAAATGGCACGCTCCAAGCGGTAATGGGCGAGGATGTCCCCTTATGTGTGCAGCCTGTCCCGTAGAGTGAATATCTCACTATCATTGGCGGCGCCATCGAGCCCTCTGAAGACCAAAGCTCGAGCAGCTTCGTGGGACGCTGAGTTCCCAGGTAGCGTGGTATGGGCGGGAGCCCAGAGGAGAGTGAAAGAGCGGGATCGAATGTTCTGTGCCTTCAAAAGGACTGATAAAGTTGCTGGGGAAACTCTTGCGTAAAGGAAATTTGGGATGGCTGATTTGGAGTCACTGATAATAGTTGTTTTAAGGTGGGGACTGTGGGTCGTAGCCAACTCGATGGCGATCTCTTCTCCCGCCGGGGGGGATGTCGTAGGCAAGGACGCGGAGACGAGCTGGACTTGTTTCGAGTCAACCACCGTGGCTAGAGCAGCCGCTCTGGTAGGATAGGTTGCTGCATCTGTGTATAGCGTGGGGGAGCCTGGAAGGTGCGCCTTTTCAAGGGCTTTCGCGCGAGCCAGTCTGCGATCCTCATTGTGTACGGGATGCATATTTCGCGGAAGAGGTTTGATTCGGAGCGTCTGGCGGATGGAAGGGGGGATGTCTACCAATTGCTGATAGTTGGAGGTAGGTGGTGAAAGGCCTAAAGAAGCAAGCAAGTGCCGACCGCTGTAACTCTTAGTGAGTCTTTCTAATTGGCGGTGCGTTGCGCCTCAACTATCTCGTCAAGGGAGTTGTGGACACCCAGTGCAAGGAGGCGGTCGTTGGAGGTTTTTGGAGGGAGTCCGAGGGCTACCCTGAAACATTTACGTATCAAGCCGTCAATTTTGATTCGTTCACTTAGCTTCATGGTTAGGAAGGGGGGTCGAGTATGCTATTCGGCACAGGACAAATGCTTGTATGAGTCGAATGAGGTTGCCCTCCTTGACACCCTTATGCTTCGAAGCTATTCGAGATATTAGTCTCGTACTTTGGTATACCCCACGTTCAAGTTATCGGATAGTGTCCAGGCTGTGTCCCTTGCTCTGGAGGCGCAAACCAAGGACCCTGAAGGTGTCGACGGTAGGTATGATGTTGCCTGATTGGGCGGTAATGGAGATGTTGGGGGGGGGGGGGGGGGTAGGGGGGGGGTCATGTGCGTTGGGCCGAAAGAGTAAAAACTCGGACTTTTGTGGTGAGCAGGAGAGGCCGCGGCTAGATGTGTATGTTTCGATCATTTGGGTAGCTGTTTGAAGGGTGTCCTGAATGTGTCCGTCCGAACCCTTGGAAATCCAAAGAGTGATGTCATTTGCGTAAAGGGAATGGTGGAGGTCCGGTAGGGTCGATAGTAAAGGAGGAAGGTCTTTCATGGCGATATTGAAAAGAAAGGGTGATAAAACCGAGCCCTGGGGAGTGCCAGTGCTTCCCAAACAGATTGAGGACGTTTTGATGGGACCCATGTGCACAGTGAGCGTTCTGTCCGATAGAAAAGAACGAATACAGTTGTAATTCCGCTCTCCCAAATGTGAGTTCATTATACCCGCGAGAATTGCCGAATGGGAGATGGTGTCGAATGCTCGTGTAAGGTCCAAGCCGAGGATAGCCTTCGTTGTTCGCTCAGGAGCAAAAGCCGGGTCAATAATATGGTGCTGGAGTTAGAGCATAACATCCTGGGTGGACAAGTTAGGGCGAAAACCAAACATGGAGGGCGGAAAGAGATGTGTCCGTTCGGCAAAACTAGTTAATCTGGAAAGGATAACATGTTCGAAGAGTTTACCCAAACACGATGCCAGTGATATGCGGCGAAGGTGATCTACGTGTGGTTGTTTGCCGGGTTTAGGAATTAGGATCGTTTTGGCAGTACGCCACCGTTCCGGGGATAGAACCAGACTCCCAGCATTCGTTGAAGAGTCGTGTGACATCCTCCCCTGATAAATCGTCTAGATTATGTAACATTTTATTTGTTATAAGGTCTGGTCGAGGGGCCGATCTGGTGTTCAGCCGCTGTATGGCCGCATTTACCTCGTCCTCAGTTATGGGGGAATGCAGTCCGTCGTTTGAGTTGCCTTTGTATTAAGGGTGTTGAATGGGTGGACTCTGTTGGACATATATCTTAGTGATGTAGTTCACAAGGTCTTGCTCTGATCCTTCAAAGTTGTGAATTAGGTATTGTATGGATTGGGATAGAGCTGTTTTAGTGGTACTGGGATCAATTAGATGGCGGAGGATGTTCCAAGTTTTTTTTTCGAATTGAAATTGGCGTCAATAGACTCGCATGTGGCGTCCCAGTTTTGAGCCACAAGTTTAAAAGAGTAATTTTCTATTTCTCGATTGAGTCGGGCGATCCTTCTTCGGAGGTTCCGGTTGTGTTTCTGTTGGGAGAGGTGTTTTTGCATGCTAGATTTAGCTTGCCACATATGACCGAGGCGTGAATCTGGCTGAGACCCGCCGCGGTGGCTCAGTGGCTAAGGCGTTGCGCTGCTGGGCATGAGGTCGCGGGTTCGATTCCCGGCCGCGGCGGTCGCTTTTCTGATGGAGGCGAAAAGCAAAAATGCCAGTGTGTACGAAATTTCGGCGCACGTTAAAGATCCCCAGGTGGTCAAAATTAATCCGGAGCCTTCCACTACGGCGCGCCTCATCGCCTGCGTTGCGTCGGCGCGTTAAACCCTACAATCAATCAATGAATCTGGCTGGGGGAGATCCGCATCGATTTCTAATTCACGTGTGGCCGATTTAACGCGATTGAGCAGACCGTACTCTCACTCAGAAAGGGTGTCCTTAGTGAGACGAGGAGATTGTTCCGTATGTCTAAAGGCGTCCCAATCGACGATGGTGGCAGATTTCACCTGCCGGGACATGTGTTTAAGGGGGACTGTGATATGCAGTATTTTGGGATCACTGCCTAGATCCTGTTGCGTGTTTACCCACTGGGCTAGGGGATTGGCATAAATTCTGAAGGTTAGGTCGGGGGTCGTGTCTCCTTAAGAGACACAGTTCATCAGCGAGTTTTGTTTTGTGTGAGCACAGATTACATTTTTTTGGTTGGTATCAATATGCGATAACGGTAAATGCTCGCACGTATTTCAGTGGCGGTTCTCACGGTATTGCATGTATCCTTGTGATGTCTTTTTCCTTCTATTTTTCCCATAACCTTTTTAATGGTAGTTTGCTCATTATCATCGTCATCATCATCATCACAGCCAGGATGATATTGATAATGGTGAATGGGATCTTACATCTGTAGTCTTACAGTAGGAAACAGGCAACGATGGGTAGTTGACCGAATGTTTATTAGTGTTTCCATGTACCTGTTGTGCAATATTTGTATGTTTCGCTTGAAACGTTTATTTTTGGTTCCGCTCCCTGTCGTCTTACACTGGCCAGTAGAAAGGATTCGGGATGGAGGAAGGGTACGTGCTTAGGTGGAATCGTGGGGAAAGTTGTTCAGTTCGTCGGAATGGAGCACGACGTCAACAAATGCACGAAGTGTCTCCTCCCGCTCACATCGCCCACTACCGGTGTGGTCCACCCACACGGACTGAATGGGCCAAGAGAAAGAAGAATTTGCGATGTTTTTTTGCGCACGCTCATGTATCATCATCATCATCAGCCTATCTACGCCCACTGCAGGGCAAAGGCCTCTCCCATTATTCTCCAATTACCTCGGTCCTGTGCCAACTGTGACCAATTTATCCCCGCAAACTTCTTAATCTCACCCGCCCATCTACCTTTCTGCTGCCCCCTACAACGCTTGCCTTCTCTAGGAATCCACTCTGTTACCCTTAATGACCAGCGGTTATCTTGCCTTCGCATTACATGCCCTGCCCACGTCCATTTCTTTTTCTTAATCTCTACTAATATGTCCTCAACACGTGTTTGTTCCCTGACCCACTCCGCTCTCTTCTTGTCCCTTAATGATACACCTGTCATTTTCCGCTCCATTGCACGCTGAGTCGTTCTCAATTTAAGTTGAACCCTCTTAGTGAGCCTCCAAGTTTCTGCCCCGTAGGTGAGTACCGGTAAGATGCAGCAGTCATACACTTTCTTCTTCAGCGACAATGGTAGGCTGCTATTCATTATCTGAGAATGTCTGCCATATGCACCCCACCCCATTTTGATCCTTCTAATTATCTGTGCCTCATGGTTGGGATCTGGGGTCACAACTTGGCCTAAGTAGATATATTCGCTTACCACTTCCACTGCCTCGCCACCTATCTCAAACCGCTGTGCTGTACCGAGGTTATTGATCATAACTTTAGTTTTCTGCATATTAATTTTCAGGCCCATGGTTCTACTCTGTTCGTCCAGTGCGGAAAGCATGCTTTGCAATTCGTCCCCCGAGTTAATTAGCAAGGCAATGTCATCAGCAAATCTGAGGTTACTGAGGTATTCTCCATTAACCCTTACTCCCACACGTTCCCAATCCAACGTTCTGAATACTTCTTGTAAACATGCTGTGAATGACATTGGAGAGATTGTGTCTCCTTGTGTGACACCCTTTCTTATAGGTATTTTACTGCTCTCCTTATGGTGGACGATGGTAGCTGTGGACCCATTGTAGATATCTTCCAGTATTCTTACATAATGCTCATCTACCCCCTGGTTCCGTAATGCCTGAATGACTGCTAGGGTTTCGACCGAGTCAAATGCTTTCTCATAATCTATGAAGGCTATATATAGGGGTTCAGTATACTCAGCGAACTTCTCTATCACCTGATTGATCGTGTGAATATGGTCCATTGTTGAACAACCTTTACGAAACCCTGCTTGTTCTTTAGGTGGAGTGAAATCTAAGGTTGCAGAAATTCTGTTAGCGATTACCTTGGTAAGTACCTTGTAGACGACTGACAGTAAGCTGATCGGCCTGTAATTATTCCAGTGCTTCATGTCGCCTTTGTTATGGATTAGGATGATGTTCTCGTTCTTCCAAGATTCCTGTACACTTGCGGTCATTAGGCATTGCGTATACAGGTTCGCCAGTTTTTCAAGTAGAATTTCTCCGGCATACTCCAAGAGGTCTGCTGTTATCTGATCCTCACCAGGTGCTTTGCACCCTTTAATTTCTTTCAAAGCCTTCCTTACTTCTTCGGTCGTTACTGGTGGGATGTCTATCTCCTCTGAACTACTGTCTCGTTCGGCATTATCCTGGAGGTCCCGGCTACTGCACAGGTCCCTATAGAACTCATCTGCCACTGTTACTATTTTATCCCTATTTCTAATGAAATTGCCTTGCTTATCTTTAAGTGCATACATCTGATTTTTCCCCGCGCCAAGACGCCTCTTCACTGCTTTCAGGCTACCTCCGTTCTTTACAGCGTATTCGATCCTCTCCATATTATACTTCCGTATGTCAGCTGTCTTAGGCTTATTGATTAACTTCGAAAGCTCCGCTAGTTCTATTCTGTCAGCTGTGGTAGAGATGGTCATGGTTTTCCGTTTCCTAATTAGATCTTTCGTCTCCTGTGAAAGTTTGCCAGTATCCTGTCTAGTCATAGTGCCCCCGACTTCTACTGCACACTCCGTGATAATGAGTGTAAGGTGTTCGCTGGCTTCCTGTGTCGTAAGCTCGCCTTCATCGTTAAGAGCTGAATATCGGTTCTGCAGCGCGATCCTGAATTCTTCTGCTTTACGTCTTACTGTTAGCTCATTTATCGGCTTCTTTCGTACTAGCTTGTTGCGGTCCCTCCTCAAATCTAGCCTAATTCGAGATCTTACCATACGGTGGTCACTACACCTTACCCTTTCGAGCACTTCCACATCCTGCACGACGCCAGGGTTATCGCATAATATGAAAACTATTTCATTTTTATGCTCCCCATTCGGGCTCCTCCAGGTCCACTTTCGACTCTCCCGTTTACAGAAGAAAGTATTCATTATGCGTAGGTTATTCCGTTCTGCAAACCCAACTAGTAGGTCCCCCCTGCTATTTCTACAGCCCAGACTATAGTTCCCAACTGCCTTGTTTCCTGCCTGATTCTTGCCTACTTTAGCATTGAAGTTCCCCATAACTACGGTATACTGTGTTTTTACTTTAGCCATTGCCGATTCCACATCTTCATAGAAGCGTTCCACTACTTGGTCGTCGTGGCTGGATGTGGGTGCGTAGCCCTGCACCACCTTGAGCTTGTACATCTTATTGAGCCTAATTACAAGACCTGCTGCCCTTTCGTTAATGCTATAGTATTCTTCTATGTTGCCAGCTATGCTTTTAGCGACTAGAAATCCCACTCCCAGTTCTCTTCTGTCCTCTAGACCCCGGTAACATAGGACGTGTCCATTTTCAGCACCGTAAATGCTTCGCCTGCCCTCCTAACCTCACTAAGCCCTATTACATCCCATTTAATGCCCTTAATTCCTCGAGCAACACCTCTAGACTCGCTTCGCTAGATAAGGTTCGCGCGTTAAACGTTGCCAGGTTCAGATTCCATTGGCGGCCTGTCCGGATCCAGGGATTCTTAGCACCCTCTACTGCGTCACAGGTCTGACCGCCGCCGTGGTCAGTTGCTTCGCAGCCGCTGGGGACTGAGGGCCGAGGGATAATTGGCGTATTCATGGGAGGTATATGTATATGCGCTCATGTATATGCGCTGCTAATGGCCCCTTGGCCTCGTATAGCTGTCGTGAAATCTTTTTGCCAGGGAGACCTCCCAGAAAAAAAAAAAACTGGACTGAAAATAATCTTCTTTTTCTGCGAGAGTCCGCGGATCACCCCCAGGTAAATCTGCGTGTCGACAAAAACGGCTACACAAAATTATTTTCATGTATCAAGCTACGCAGCAGCCTTATGCAGCTTCTGTTTGCGCTCTCACCGACAAGCCATTATGAAATCTTAATGGGGAAAAAAACGGCCACCATCCCGCCCTGCGAAACTGGATGTCCAGCGAAGCTGTCATAAACCACTACAAATGCTGATGAGGGAGGGTATGAAATGTTCCTCATTGTCTTGGCGGGCTTGCCCCTTGCACTCGGCTTCTCTGGCAGCAAATGCCGGGTCCTGCCTAGCCTGACACATGAGCTCGCCCTCGAATGACATCAACCCCCCTTTTCGAAAGCAAGTGCAAACATAATTTTTTTCAGAACACATTGGAAGGGGGGGGGGGGGGAGGATGGGTCCAATGTTCAGTTCGCAGGCACGTTATCATTTACCATACGGTTTCGATGCTTCATTTGTGTCTTTTTTGCAGAAATACTGAGTTCTTTGTTGTATGCCTGATTAGCCTGACCCATGCACTCAGCGTCTTGGGCTAGAACTTCTGGGTCCTGCCTGGGTTTTTTTTTCTTACGACACGAAATTCTCCGACTAACGAGGGGCTAACTGCTTCGCTGTAAAAATTGAAGACAACCATAGCGAAGTTACGTAGAGCATGGCGTCAGCATGAAGCCTTTTCTTGCTTTTTATTTTGTTACTTGTGCTGTTTATCACTTTTTGTCCTTTTCATGTTCTCCCTTTTGTAGCGTGAGCTACACTCGCCTAGGTTTAACAGTTTCGCGTGGCTCCTGGAGAGCCGTGCTACGCATGCGCGAGGAGTAGTGACGTCACACGGCGCACACAACGTTGCTCGCTGCCCGGCTTCTCTCACACACCCCACGCGCCCAACGTCTTCCCCAAACTCCGTTCCCCACGTGGTGGCCCAGTCATTTGATGAACATGCGAGGGGTAACCGGGTGTGCAACCGATGGCTCGTGCGTCGCACCAACACCGGCGTGCTCCTCTGGAACCAGCTTAGCTCTGGGGCGATTGGTGACGCTGCGCCGGAGCCGCTTGATAAATATACCTGTCACATAATGCGTATACCGTGTTTGTGTCATTGAAGCAGCAGTAAGCATGATAATCAAGCTAATCCTAGACAACCAGGAAAGCTAAGAATAACCGGCTGAACCTTAGCTCACGCTACGTATATCCTGGCATAGCCGAGCTAAGCCACTGCTAATGTTTTCATTTGGGGAGACACTTTTTCTTTGAAGTGGACTACGTTTTTAGACGGCAACAGTGTTGCTCGGTGTGTTGTTCGACGTAATAAAGGGATAGGGGCTGACAAACATAGAATCGCACAATGTTTTCCCTTATTTGTGCTAAAACTGAAAAGCAATTGAAAAGTAATTTCATTAATTTGCACTAGTAATTGAAATTTTATTATAATTATTTCTTAAGGCCAATTTTTGTGCTGTGATTCGATTACTTCTCAGCAGTTTTGAGAAAAGTAATTAGTAATGTAATTTGTTACCTCTATAAAGTAATTTCGCCATCTATGGTCGGGCGTAAAGAAATAATGTACGCTATTTACCTCTGCAGCATTCTAGAAACCTCCCCCATTTATCCATTGCCCGCCACAATTCCAAGCTCCTCACGCATACATTCAGGTCTTCTGGGCGGAATCTTGAACAAGTACATCACCATTCGAACCATCCTGCTCATCTGCTGCTCCTTCAGCGGGCTGCTGATGTCCTCCTGCTTTTTCGCTACGGGAATCTGGTACTTGATCATAATCCTCGGCGTCTTCAACGGTACGTTTCACGTCTTTCATATGTTTTTGTAAAGGGGGTTCGGGGTCACGCGTAACAAAATTGTAGAAAGGTAATTTGTACGACTGCAATAGCTTTTTTTATACATTCCAGTCGTCTTTCAAAGCGGCGACATCCGCCCTCGGATACAATACTAGTTGTTCATCAGAAATGTTTGGATAATAATATCGCGTAGTACGGAAGGTTGAGTATAGCTGCCGTGAAAACCTAAAAAAATACATTCGTGTACAGTTAGTTCTGGTCTCTTCCTTGCTTACGCGTCACGAAAAGCAAGCGCATTGGAAGAAGAAATAAATACCAGCTAGACGTCATTCAAGCAGCAATATTTTAAGAACGCCCACCTATTACAGCTTTATTCGAGCTTGGCACATTGCTTAAATTATGTTGCTCACTATTTTGTCTGGCCTGTAATAGGTTATATCTGTCCACTTATGCAGGAGTCATGCGCTCCACTGCTGGGTAACCTCGTTGCTAACAGCAGCCCATTTTTATGTAAATACCCTTGAAACTAGTCCCACCGAAACAAGTATTGCGAATAACATTTTGCTTAGTTCGGCTTCTGCGGGAAGTTGTTTTAAGTACTTTTTGATAAGACAGATGTTTTCGTTTTTATGAAATTGTTAGATGAATAGCGCAACCTGCTTGACGTGCTTCTTTATTTCAATATTCTAAGACACTGAGGAACGTCTACGTTTCCGCATAGGATGTCCAAGAGCGAACGCTGCGGAACCTTGCTCAGTTATGGCGGCCGGTAACGGACGTGGACGCAACGCCACGTGGGGGAAAAATTGTTACTGGCTCTCGCGGCGACGCAACGCAGGTGGTGCACAGCTGCCGCCAGAAGTAACTGGACCACAGGAGCGGTGACTGAACGCCAGCGCAGCGCCATATAGCAGCACAGGATAAAACAAAATGCTGCTCACAGCACATGTGCGGGCGACGGCCCCATTGTCCCACTGCGTCTATGAGTGCCTTTTTCGATCGTGGCTCGCGACCAAAGTGACTGGAGTGATGACATTGACACCAGACTTTCGTTGGTCTGCAACTCGCTGATGGTTGTAGTATCAGCGCTACCTGAAGCAGGGTACTTGTTATCCCGGGCGCGGGTTACATAGCCTGATGGGATCTTCCACATAGCTTTGATTCCGCCCCCATGAGCAGTTTATGTACGCGAGGTAAAGCCCATATACCCGGCTGTGTAATCGTCGTCGCCGCTTCTGCCAGCGTGGTCGCTCAAACGCAGCAGGAAGTGCCGGAAGCCACCGTAAAAGAAAACTGGCGCAGCTCGCAATTGTGTTGCAAGGCTGGAGCAACAGCAGATATATCGGCTCCTCTTCCTTGTTCCGGATCGTTTGTCAGCAGCTTTTCACATCTTTTAGGCTGGTGGAAAAGGCCGTTGCAGCATGGGTCTCCTATGGAGTCCTGGACTGAGGACCCCAACACCTATTGCGATGCCCGTAATAAAGTGTAATCTCTCTCTCTCTCTCTCACACACACACGCACGCACGCGCACAAACACACACACACACACACACACACACACACACACACACACACACACACACACACACACACACACACACACACACACACACACACACACACACACACACACACACAAACAAACACTCACACACACGCACACGCACGCACACGCACACGCACGCACACACAAAGACACACACACACACACACACAAGCGCGTGCGCGCGCACGCACGCAGCTCTCTCTCAAACTGGACGTGGACTGCACTAGAACCGGCGCAAACGGACTTCGCTAACTCGCCGCCTGTAGCGCGAACTCGGCGTCCGTGCTCCCCACTTCAGGCGCGAACTCACGTGACCTGTTCAGTAGAAGCAGAGTCCTTCAATGTAAAGCATTGAAGGACTCTGGTAGAAGTAAAGGAGCACGCGTGAGATAACGCCATGAACGCTGGGCAGAGTGTTCTCGAAGGTCGAGCTGGCCGACGCCGGGCGCTCTCACGAGGTGCATGATGACGTGCGCTCGGTATTGTTTTCTGGAATGTGTTTCTGGTAACGTTATACACTGGAACTAAAAGCTTAACCAGCTCTGCTGTTAAGAAAAGCACCGGAAGTCTGGTGGGGCCTTGGGTTCGACACGCGCGCACGCCTCTCATGTTGAGTACACATTCGTTAACTGGCATTGCGATGTCAAATGGGCTTTCAGTTTTTTCTTTAAAAAACGTATGATGTATAGTTTTACCAGTTATTTGACTACGCTGTCTCGTCGTGAAGCCTTGGAAAGGTTTCACAGACAGCTTCAGTCTAATAAATAATTTAGCTTCAATAACTACGTCTAAGCTGTATTAAAACATGACATATAGGGCCGGTAAAATCAGTGCTTAGTTGTGACTACAGAACGCAACCAGTCATCCTCTACACATACTACTCGGGGAAGATTAATCTCCCTAAATATATATTGCGACCGCAATAGCAACGTCTCGCTAGATTTCGTAACGTCTATATCATAACAAGTGCAAGATCAAAACAACAGCATGTATGTGAAGTTATTTGACACGTGCTTATCATAAGCTTGAGTTTGTTCTTGTAGATACCTTATCATGACGTTTGCATGTCAGTGATTAAAAATGAACTTTCCTGAACATCTTTCTTCCCTTTAACAGGCATAGCTGTCGGCGGCATCAGGTTGACGTCTGTCATCGTCACCAAGCACTTCCTGAGGTACCGAGCCGCTGCCTCCGGCATCAACATGGCTGGTCTGTCTGTTGGCGGATTCCTTCTTTCCCCGCTGTTGCAATTTCTCTTCGACAGATACGGTTTTAGGGGAGCACTGCTCATCTGTGGCGGAATTTCACTCAACTCCGTGGCAGCAGCTCTGCTATGCGGTGATCCTGAGGAGGCGAAACCCACGACTGAAACGGCCCAAGAAAATGGCACGCCAATTCTCATACATAACATCAGGTTACAAACGCCATTCGAAGAGGCGGAAAATGGCAGCCTGCATGATGAATTCACCGGTGGTTTTCCCGAGAAAGCAAATGATGCCATCGATAAACACGTGAAAAATTTTGGTAAATACCAGGATTCTTATGTGGAATTTAGGGAATGCAGCTATTGTGAACTTGAACAGCCCAGGGACGGTATTCACGCTGATGGAATTAAAAATGGGGAGTCCGCAATTTCCGCGTCATTAAAAAGATGCCAAGATCCAGGGCAAGACGACGCTGTGTCCGCCGAACATATCTTCGCCTTCATGCTGAAGCCACGCTTCTACCTGGTCACGCTAACTCACTTGGCGATCTTCAACAACATGGCTACGTGCCTTACAGTGCTTGTAGACTTTGCCGTGGACTGCGGTTTCCCCAAGTGGAACGCCGTAGTTCTAGTGACAGTGTACTCCAGTGCCGATTTCGTGTCGCGGCTCGGCTCCGGTTGGGTGACGGACAGAGGGTGCATGTCCCGGAACTCATGGACCGCCCTGTGCCTGCTCTGCTGGACCCTCGCCTTGGCAGCGATGCCGCTGGGACGCTCCTACTACGCCCTGTTCGTATGCGTTATAGTGTCTGGCTGGTGCAACGGCTCCACCCTTTCGCTCGTACCCGTCCTCTACGTAGAAGTAGTACACATTCAACACTACGCGGTTTGCTTCGGAGCGGGCTCCACGCTGGTCGGCCTAGGATGCCTCTTGAGGCCTTTGCTGATAGGTAAGAAAAGACTACTTCATGTAAATCCCCGCTTGCCTTTATGGCGCCCACAGCTAGCGATCGTGGCCCAGGTGTTTCTGTCCCTTCTGTTAGGACTGTAGAAGTCGTTTGTAGAAAGCCTGGGTGAACATTATACTTTATGATAATAACGAAAGAAAACACCTGGAAACGAGAACGCTTACTCTGCTCCTGGAATAGCAAGATTTTTTTGTAAGGAAATGTGCAAATAAGGGCAGCTGGTCATTCTTGTTTTCTCCGTATGAAAATCCTAAGGATCACATTAATAATGCTGCTGTAAAGAAAGTTCTAAACCTTGATAGGATCGGTAAAGGGTTAGTGTCAGGTGTCATAAGGGTAATTGCATATGGTTATCCATTTCTTATTGATTTCGGTTCCAAAACTTTGTATTCTCGATGTTTCCCTGCAGGTTACTTCCGCGACCACCTGGGTGGCTACGGAGGCCTCTTCTACTTCTCCTCCGGATGTACATTTGCGACAGTAGTCTTCTGGGTTTGGCTCGCTGTGCGGAGCCGTGAACGCACCAAGACTCGCAAGACATTGGGGAAATTCGATGACAGCCCCGGTACGCGTTGAACATTGCGAAGGGAGACCGGTGAAGTAAAAGTGCTTCGGTAATCTGCTGCAGGTTGGCCCATGTGGTGCCTGTGAGTTGATGCTATCTGCAGAGGTGCGCTACGCCTCAAAACGAATTTCTATATCGCGCAACTCTCACTGAAAAAAATCCATCGCCCACGCCTCCCCTGTCAAGTGACCGCCCAGGAACACAGCATTCGAATCTGGCATTCCAGCGACCTACGACGTCCTTCTTTTTAGAAAAAAAAAATATTTCCTGGGCTCTGTCTATCTCTCTGTCACTCGATGATGGGCGTAAATGCTGTAATCTAAAGGCGTAAAATAGGCGTGCAAATTGTTGAATGCGAAGTGTATATGCGCTAGACCATTCCAAGCAACAAGAACTGCTCCCATGGCTAATGACCACCCACATTATTCAGTGCAAAGAAAACCTCATACATATATGAAGCAAAATTTCAGTACATAACCCAGAAAATAAGCGTGTCTTAATTAACAATTTGTGTTTAATTGGCCTGTACGACAGCAAATTTCCGACTGGGAAATTGCGCCAAGGGAAATGAAGCCGTCCGTATGCCCCGTTAGAGGTATACGCGTCGCAGGGTCCAACTATCCACGAGTTTGCGTCCTTAGGTCCCATGTGTGCTTCCTATACGCATGTGTGTGCGCCGCCGTGCCAGGGCCTGCGCGTCCCCGTTCCTATGACTACGTCTACGTACGCTCAGGACGTGCGAAGCGCACTCCGCCGCGACTCTTCCGTGTCTGCCGGGCTGACCGCGACGCAGTGTGTTTTCTTGTACAAGGCGTGTTCGAGTGATTCCATAATGTACGGTGTGTTGCGTTAACGGTGGTTATGCAAAGAGAGTGCTTGTTCCGTTCGCCGGTGGGACAAGGTTCCAACTGCATTTCTACCCCAGCTTAATTACGAGCGAGTACAAGGTGGTCGTGGCTCAAAGGCTGCAAAATGAGCGCCGTGCAGCGCTGCTTATGCACTGCCACAGAACTAACTGCATGAACTGCACTGCCATGAACTGCACTGCCACAGAACTCACAGTTCAATGAGTTCTGCCTTCTTACGTGAACCTATGCAAAGGAGATAGGATATTGTATGTTGAAGTTCTCAATTGGAGGCATAGGGCGTGTTTGAAGGATTTACGTATGAGACTCATCATATGCCGGTAGATGAAGTGATCTAGATTAGCGGCATGCTTGCGACATTTGGCGAGAGCTTCTTGTGGCTTCACGGGTTGGATATCGCGGTTGAGCTTCACAGTAGGCGTGCCGGTGTAAGGTGGAGGGGGAGAAGGAACATCCGTTTGTAAGAAGTTGATGTTTGAGTCCTGCATTCGGGAATCATCGGACGCGCAGGAGCAGTCGCTTAAAAGTGTGGGCCATATTCCGGATATATTCTCCTTTGCTTGTCAGAGGATTGATGAGGTAGCGGAGGGAATTTCATTTTTTTCTGTGTGGTCAGTGCGTCTTGCAATGTGTGGTAGTGTTAAAACCCGCTCTCTTCATTTGGGGATGTGGCGTAATTTCCCGCCTTTCGAGTAAGAATAAAAATTCTGCATCAGGGCTTCCAATGATGGCACTTCCGTTTCTATCTGTGTTCCCATCTTTGAGCTTTCGAGATACGGAGGAGTTTGGAGTCAGTACAATGGGTGTGATAGGTAGTTGCTAATGTTTGAATTTTAGGTGGGAGTTCCTGAGGGAGGTCATTTATCCAGGTAGTAAATGTCTAGGCGGGGTCAGCAGGGCGAACAGTGGGGGCCTTACGTAATGAGTGCCAGTTTGTAAGCGAGGCCGTCCCTAAACGGGCCTTAATTATACTCTTGACTGCGTGCAAGGAGTTGAAAAGTGTCGTGTTCTGAGCAAATATTTGGGTAGACCGAAGATCATTTAACGTCCAACCGACCGGGAAGTGTAAGAAAAGGTCGAGGGACGTGCCACAACGTTTGCGGGGATGTGCCCCAGCATTCGGTTTCATAGCTTGTGAGAGAGGTGCTTAATTTCCGAAGGTTAACGAACGGCCTCTGTCGAATCCGTGAAAATCACAAGCTGAGATTGTTCCAGCCAAAGATGTACTATAATCATCAAAGCGTAAGCCATTGCTCTCAGTTCATAGAGGATTGACGGAGACCTCTCAGAGGCCTTGTGGTGGTAGGTGTGAGAACAGTATTGGCGGTGAGATGTTTTAGTGGCGCCCCCGGGCTCTGACATCGGCTTAGGGACTCGCGCCGCTGTCGTCTGCTACACTCCGCTTGTGAGGGGCAGCAGTGCCTGTGCTCGAAATCGCCCTCTTTGATGCTTTAGTGCGATAAAAAGCGTATTTTTAGTAATTCAGTTATTTTTGCCAGCTTCTGACACATATGAATAATTTCAAGCTGTATCCCCCACAAGTTTTCCGCACACGAGGAGAGAAAGAACAACTTTCTTCTTGAAGAAAGCTTCTGACCGGTCAGAAGCTCGTGTTAAACCAGTTATTTCTAGCTTATTCGCGAGGTTCAGCGCACAGATAAGTATTCAAAATGCGTTGGCTTCCCTACAATATTTTTAGGTGCTCTTGCGACGATTCAACAGTGCCGCGCTACGTAAACGCACATCGCACAGCAGGAAATAGAGCGGCTGTCTTCTATGTTTTTCGTTGTTGACTTGCATCAGATGAATGTTTTTTTTTCTGTGCCCAACGCATTATACTTAATTAAGAATTAATTTATAATAACCGTCACAAACGTCTTATTAGTAGGTTTGGCGATGTTTGGGAGGCTCACAGAGATCGTGAGGATACTTTCTTCAGGCTGTATGCATGGCATACATTTCCATCTTCACAAATTGGCTTACGTTATGGCTACTTGCAAGAAAGCGCATATCCGCAGCGTTCGTTGTTTATTCACATGCAAATACAATGTGAAGGTTTTTGCTACGCCACCGCGATCGCGCCCCAGGCAACGTGGTCCACAGTACTCGAAGGCGGCTTTTATGCTCCGAATTTATATTGTAACCATTGTTATCATAACGAATCAACCCGGACAATCATGGCATGTTTACGGTGTTTAAGGCTTGATATACTCGCTAACGAGTGCAATAAATAGTATACGTGCATATATATGACAAGAATCGAAACCAATGAATATTTCCAAGGGGCTCTCTTCAACTCTTTTCAACTCTTCCAAGCTTAAAGAACAAACCCGGGAGGGTGAACTTATAATTGGAAGAAATTACTCTTACTCATTTGTCCTGGACTGAGGACCCAGACCACTAACCAGCTCGATTTTACTGTTAGAGTTTTCTGCTCCTCCCGCTCTTCCTTCTCCTCCGCCTCCTCTTGAGTGCAGTTTACCTATAACGCAAATCTGAATACTGGGAAGACATGGCTGTGGGGAATGTACTGAAATATCCCTGCAAGTGTGAACAAACATAGTGTTACTGTATCTTTATCGTAGAAGTGACTCGTTTTCCTCAATAAACCTCCATACTGGTTAGGAGCGTGGTATAAATCCGGAACGCGCCTATGCACACAGTTGGTTATTCGGAACTCAAACTCCAGTTCTTGCAGCTCCATAATGCATGTCGGCATACTTTCATGCCATAACAACGTAACGTGATGTAATACAATACTTTTGAGCGTTCGGAAAGGTTGCAAAAACTCTTACTTTACATACGATTACCGGGAATCGTAATGCCTTCTGCTAAAGCCGATATCCCCGAAGGGCTGGTATTTGTTTTGGTCTTGCAATTTCGCTGTTGTCGGTTATTAGCAGCTGGATGTTCCAAGATTGCTTAATACAGAAGCTGACCCCTAGCTCCGACTCTTCGCGATCCGCACGGGACCGGCTTCCCAAGGAATGGGGCGACGCCGGAAATGTTTCTTCCGTAGCGGTATCCAAAACTGCACTTTAATCACGCCTTGAGCTAGTGTATGCGATTTTATGTCTATTATTATGATAAGTTACGCACATGCCCAATCTGGTGCGGACAAACATCAGAGGTCAACAGACCCCAAGGAAACATCATGGAGAGCGAGCCCGAGTGAAGCAGACGACAATGCGAGAATCCCTAAGCCGACGTCACGGAGGCGCGCGTCGCAGCTCCGCCCGTGGTCGCGCTCACCGCCAATAGGTATGTTCTCACGACTACCGTCTTGACCAGTCAGGACTGGACGCTTTTGTTGACGTAAAGGTCATTTTGATTAGAACAGGGTGCGTTTCATTGCAGCACGACTAGACCGACCAAAATGCTTGCAGCCAATAAGCAGTATTAGGGCCCACTTAGGGGCTCGAGAGGAGAAATTGGCGGTGTTGGACTGAAGGCTTAAAGAGACGCATACGAGCACTTAAACGATCGTTTCTGCCATCGCTGCTGAGCCAGCTCATCTATTGCGTTCAGGACAGAGTCCTCCTATACGCCCCGAGCTTCGCGATAGCTGCGCCGCCCTCCGCCGCTTCTCCGCGGAGTTTGCGGGATGGCCGCTGCTCAGCTGGTAGCGGCTCATGCAGTATTTGCGTTCTCTTTCGCTTCCTTCTGCCTATCGGCGCCCTAAACATTTTGTTATTGTAATGTCTGTAAGCAAATAGTACGTTTAGGGCGCTTCAGAAAACAGCTACTACCTGATAGAGCGCTCGAACGCCAACAAGAGCTATCCGGGGACGCGGTAGTGTGCGCTTCTTCGCCGCTCTTACAGGCGTCGGCGACGGCAGCAGCCTATCACCACTGTCACCGCCGAATACGTCAGGCGCAAGTGAATTCTCTTGTCGCCTCGTTTAGACCTGTTACTGGCACAGTGAGAGGTTGGTTTTGTTTTGCATTGCGGACAACGAATGATGCTTTGTTTCGAATGTATACGTCGTAGAAAAATAGGATTCGGGGATGTGATCAACTAATACCTTACAATAACATGGACCTTTTATGGGAATAGAGGCCACGCGAAAATGTTAAGTCTATTGCAAGGCTCTGCGTCATGAAATATGAGCCCATTCACGCCTTTTAGCAAGAACCAATGTGGGTTAATGAAACCACGAAAAAATGTATGGCCTGCACCTCCACAAGACACAAAATAGCTCGTACGGGAATAAAAAAAAAAAAAACCAGTTTTGCTTCGAAATGCTAAAGAAGTTCGTCTAAACTAAAGCCAGGTAGGACTCACCAGACGACTAGATGCGAAATGCAATGCTATTTCGCAAGACATTGGGGGGTGGGGGGAGTGCTGGAGGAGTAAACGTAATGGTCGTTGTGTGCAAATGCGGAGCGAAATCAAGGAATGGATGCTCTAGTAATCCCTCACACACAAGCTGCACGTTTAATCTTTTGTTTTTCGACTTTAACGAACAGTTGATCACTACGCGGACGAATTTTTCGAAGTATACAGTACGAATATACGTAGTCACAAGCGATAAAAGGTGTCGTTGGAAGAGTGTGGTATCTGATAAGGCCCTCTCATTTCACCTAATTTTTTACTAGATTCTGAAGGATGCCTATGTCATATGACGATGTTTTGAGGAAGCGTTTAGTCGCGGACGCGGCTAGAAGCGGAGGATATATGTGTAGCAGATGATGAATGTTTGCGAGTGCTCACCACACGACAAGACGACCCAGCAGTAAATTCTTTGTTGTGTGCTGATTCCGGCATGTAATTTTGCATTATCCATCGTATTTATTTCGTAGAATGACCATGAAATTTATGCCACGTTCGCTTGTTCAGGGTACGGATCAATATCATGACATATGAAGCGTAACTGGCGAGCTGTGCTCCGTTAGATTATGTAAGCGCAGGAAACCTATTTACCTCGTAGTGTATAGCCGTAGCATGAGTATCTGAACGAATGCTGCGTAGGGAGGTACTGTTAGTAGATTTCAGGGCCGTGTAATTACAATAAGCTTCATGCATATGCCGTTTTGCGAGGCCTGCCTGGGACACATACCTGGCGCTTATGCGGACCGAATGTACCCCACCAACATCGCGTCAGAAGGATTTACACTCTCGTAAATTCACCACATTGGCGAACAGAGTTACTTCTACACATAAATATGGATTTCCAATACATATAAACGAAAAACATCAGCCGCGAATGTGCCGCAAAAACAACGGCGACAGTGGTGAGTGGGCCGGAAACTCCCGCGGCTGCTTTCGATACGGGCCGCTAGGGGGTTGCAGTGGCGCCCCTACAGGCAGCGCTCGAGGCGTTTAGTGTAGGAATTGTTGTTGAACAGGTCTGCAAGAAATGATGATCATCGCTTCTCTATGGATGATCGCTGGATGAGCCCAGACCACCCCGCCTGTCTTACCTTGTAAGATGATGTGATCGGTGAGTGTTTTCATCAAGTCGTGGGCCGGATTATAACCAACCGGCTCCAGATATCTGTGCAAAAGTTAGGGGAATCAGCTTTAATGAAATAAGGGCCAACTTCTTTCCCTTGGTGTTGCCTTCATCCACCCGACACTGAGCAAGAACCGAAAAACGTAACATGCGCTGCGATATCTCGGAATCTTCGAGACGACACAGAGCTGACAGGTTAAGTTTTTTTTCCAAAAGCTCCGTCACCCGAGTCTGGTTTTCCCAAGAGTAAATATCTAAAAATGTGATCACTTCAACCACCAGTGGTTAGATGCACACCTTTGAAGGAGCTTTTCGCTGTGCTATTCATATCGGCGGCCCTTGGTACGCTCACTCACACCTTTGTAGGATAGCTGTAAGTGGTACTTGGGCCTCTTCGTTAGGGCCTGCTCAAATACATGACAAGACGGTTAAGGATGACGAATGGTTGCCGTCCTTGTGAAACAAGAAACGCAATGCTCAATTTTTTTGTACTGAGCACACATACAGAAAAAGCACCATCACACACACTTTATATTTATTATTAAATTATATGTTATTCATGTCGACTTTTTGAAACACATGTGCGTACAGCGTTAAGAACGAAACACCAACGTTGTCGAAGTGGGTACAGGGCCGTGGCTTTCAAACCTGCTGTACTCGTAGTGACTACCTCACAGCGTGAGAAGGGAAAACATAGTTGAGCATACGGGACAGGTATATGTCATCGCGTTCCCGATGAACGCACAACCACAAGAGCGCATGTCCACCACACCCCATGGGTGCACCGATAGCGAACAAAGCTTGAAACAAGGCAAAAAATAGCGCCAGGTTCAGAAAGCTCGTGATTGGTCGGTGTCTGGTCTGATTTCACGTTTCTTAGCAGCGATTCCTCAGTTTTATAATGGAGGAGGCATGGCCAAAACTGGACAGGGCTCATGTACGAAGTGTTTTGAGAATCTGGACCCTGTAGTCATTGCTTAAGACCAATCTTACCTATGGCCTACGTGGAACAAAATATGAGGAAATATACTGATATGCAACACATGACGAGCGAACGAATAACAGTGCCTGGAATGTCATTGTTAATACCTCTCTTTTAAACGTTTAGGCAGGTCAGATTGGTGACTGCGTTTTTTCAGGGCAAAAAGCACGAAGCACAGTGGGAAAATCACGCAGTCGTATGGCGTGCACGTTAGGCATTGCTGTTTTCACTATTGCCACCTCTGAAAGACCCTTTCGCTTATGTTTCGCGCTGTGTAACTGGTGTGCGAACAGCCCTAATTTACGGGTTAAATGCACAACCGGTGTAAGACGTACAGTAATTGGGGCCTTAACGGGCAACACCGGCAGATAATTTACTGGACCAAAAATGACGCATTCCGCAACGGAACGACAGCCACAGCTGCCAGTAAACAACATGCAGAGATCCATACACACCTATAGACCTTATGCAAAAACTGGCGCCCTATTGCGGGAACCGCGTGCGCTTCCGCCATGTTGGGGCATTCCCGGATCTCCGGACACCGCAGTATACATGATAGCCCGGGGTTAGCGACGCGCACGTCGCCGTTTATCTTTATCCAAGATGCTTAAATACTGCCGTGTAACTTGCTGTGCACAAATATGATACGAGGACGACTACGGAAATAGCGTACACATCTTTTTTTTTTATTTCTCAACTGAAGCATCATTCGAGCTCTGCGTGAAGTCGCTTGCGGGTGTCGACTTTCCCTCGCGCAGTAATATTATAGCTAGATCGCATGCATAGTCACGAAACGAATAATATGTGCAGGACTAAAAACGTCCCAAAGTGAGCTTTTTCCCAGCCCTGTATTCACCGCCGAGCACTCCTGCCTGCTGGTAGTTATTAAGGCGCACGGCATCGGTAAGATCGTACTTTGTCGTGTGGGATGAGTTTTGAGTCTGCCGTTCGTGCTTTGCGCGCCCGTGTTTTTTATTTTGCGCGTTCGGTGGGCTTTTATGAAAGTACTACGAATTCTTTCGTTTGCCAAACGTTACAGGAAATAAGGGATCCGCGAGAGTTGAAACCTTCACGTAGCGCCATGAGTAGCGCAAGTAACACACGTAGTAACCCGTGTGTCGGTCATTTACCGCTCGTCGTCTGCTGTTCGACCGTAGCCTATTTTCCCAAGATCAAAATTTTCCAGCGGAATGTTCTAAGCGGTAGTGTGTACCCAGTTTTGTTGTCCAGGGCGCGAGCAGGGGACGCTCCGCGGTCCCCGCTAGGCACGCGCTCACGAGCGTTCGGCATTTTCTCGGTCTTTAAGATTTTCGCAATATTTTGTTTTTTTGCTAAAGCCTTTGCGTGTGCCGGGGACGCTCGACGGTCGCCGCGAGGCACGCGCTCACCAGCGCTCGGCAATTTATTGGTAATTTAGTTATTCACTGGCAAATTATTCGCAATTTATTGTAATGTTTAACTCGTTACACGCCACACGCGTTACGCGCTACACATTACGACCAGCTAAAACAGCTCCGCTTTAAAAAAGGCCAGGTATGCTATTTATTTTAGATGCGACGCATCTCTTGCTCTCGGGTATGTCCCTCCGTTGTCGCGGCGTTGTCCGCACGCTCACTGCACATGCGCAACTCTCCTCCGTTCTTCTCTGCGACAGCTGTGCTCAACACTCTCACTCCGTCTCATTATCATAACAACAGTTGCGCGTGTGCGCTTCGCTGCTCTGGGTGCGCGCATGTGTGCGCATGGGTGCGACTCTCCACCCCCGGCTCCTCTCCTTTCAAAAGCTGGAATATAAGCGGGGGAGCGCACGGCGCCGGATCAGTCCAGCGCCCGCTCTCGCACTTGACTTGACTTTGCTTGACGATACCTCCGTGCAAGATCTTCCGATGAAGACGTGATGGAAGCGACAGTCCCTTCAGCGAGTGGACTGACGCAATCCAATACCAGCGTCAGTCCAAACGCTCCCCCCTGATGCGTCCCATCACATCAGGGTTCCCTCGCGGGAACATGGGCGTATTATTGTTTCTTTTTTGTTTTGGTTTGCAGGTTTCCTCTGTGTCCCAGAGGATCCTAGCGTATAGCTATATCGCAGAGTGCCCCCCCCCCCCCCCCTCCCCATGTCAACCTCAGGGCAACCCATCGGCTCGAAGCGCTTCAGGAACGACCACTTGAGAAACCCGCAGGATGCGAACCAGCACAGATGTACTTTCAATGTTTGCGTTCTCAAAGCCAAAAAAAAAAGAAGAAATGCGACAACCTCCAAAATCTTCCCGTCCGGCGCCTCCTTGACTGCTTTTTCGATGCATACTGCGTATTTACGAAGTCGCTCGCAAATGTGGGCAACAGAGAAAGGTCCACAGATCACTCGTCGCTCATTTTGCTACGCTTAAATTTGAATATAAAAGGGCCGCCAAGCCCAGAAAGCCCATCACACGCGCCGTACCAAGTAATGCCGCGACCGCCATCCCCCAGCATGGCGTCGCGTGCTCGTTTCGTTTTTCTTCCGGTAGATGGCGGCACTTTTGCATAAGGTCTATTGGCACTGGGCAACTGACACGCGCATTTTCCTGCCATGGACACAAAACCACACGTACAGAGAGATAAAGGGGGACGAAAAACGTCAACAAAAGACAAAGGAACACGATCTGTAACAATCTTATGTACAGACTCAACAACGGTACCGGATATAGGTAAGACTAAGAACAGTTCACATCCACGTTGTCGCACACCACCGAAGCGTGTCCAAGTGTCCCAGCCTCGCTTGAGAGGTATAATGACGAGAATCTTCCCAACCAGGTCACATGTAAGTTCATCCACTAGCACGGCTAGCTATTTGTACGACTGCTTCCCTGAAGCCATTTAAAGTGCCACGAATGGCTCAAACCTCCGAAGCACATGTGTCTCAGCATACTGCTGTCAGATGACCACCGCAAGTTCGTGTGCATGCCGAACATGAGGGAAACTACGTCACACTCCTGCGAAACGGATTTTAGGTGCGGAGCACCTTAGGACTGCACAATGTCCGTCCGCGTCGGTGCGCATAGCTTTTACAATCGCAAAACATCACACAGGCACCGCCAGGATTCGAGCCTGTGTGTGGTAGGCCAGACAGAGTTAGTGTCCGTCGTCTTACCCATTGGGCTACGACCGTGAGTTTGTACCCGAGAATCAAACGGCTTACGCCCTCGCCTGTAACGGTGCGGAGTACCTTAGGACCTCCCAATGTCCGTCCGCGTCCATCCCTGCGCACACCACTATAAAGCGAAAATCAAGCGAAATTCGATTTGAGCCGTGAGCTGCAATTTCATTTAGGGAATAATCAAGGTGCAACTCACGGCTCAGATCGAATGACGGTCGGGGCGCAAATCGGATGTCACTCGGGGTGCAACTTGGATGCAGTTTCGAGTCCCCGTACTCCGCACCCTCACCACCATTCACGGAGTGGAGATGCTGACATTTTGTTTAATCCGTATCATTCTTTGCCGAGTACCCCCACGGCCCGGAGCGTGTAACGCCCTGCATTTCCACAATATTGCAGATTTCACGAAAGTTCTAGATGTAATCTTTAGAATAACGAAAAGACAGATAACTGATCGAGCGAAATTTGGAAAATCTAAAAAATAACAAAAATATAAAAAATACGGAAAATTTCAAAACGTATACCCTATGGCATTTCCACAGTAATGTAGATTTCGCGGAAGTTTCACCTGTACTCAGTATAATTGAGTAAATGGAGATGATTGGTTGAACGAAATTTTGAAAAACTAAAAAAATAAGAAAATATAAAATATTTATAGAAAATGGCGAACCGTGTAACGCCCGCGGCATTTCCACAACATTGCATATTTCGCAAAAGTTTTAAATGTCATCGTTAAAATAACGTAAATGGAGATAATTGGTGGGGTGGAATTGCGAAAAACTAAAATATAACAAAAATATTAAAATATTGCGGAAAATAACAAAACGTATAACGCATGGCATTTCCACAATATTCAGGACTTCCGAAAGTTTCACCTGTAATCTTTGTAATAGGGTAATTGGAGATAATTGGTCGGACAGGATTTAGAAAACACCAAAAATTTCGTTGGAAAGAACTCACACTCAAGATAGGCGGCATAAGAATGCAACTTATAAGTAGATAATTCTCTGAAATTCCGCAGAATTTTTTTGTGAATGATCAGAAATTTCGGCCTGTTGGAAACTGCACTGCAGGTTAGAAAAGGTAGCGGACATTGAAATTGAAATTCAAAACCTGAAAAAACCTTTTCGATGGCTTCCCTTTATCCTCGGCATGCTCGTTTCGGTTACAATGTGACCATCTGACCGCATCTGTAATTTGTGCAGGAAGTTCATGTATTCGCGCACACCGCGATAACATACCGCGATATCTTTCACACCGCAATGACACCGCTACCGTCCACGCTCACAACAAGGTTGTACGCGGGGGGCGGTGTTTCGCACTCATCACTGACGTCGTCTGGCGCTCTCGCGTCCCAGGATGGGTTGCCAGGCGGCGGCAAGAGCGGTGCAGGCGCGTCTCGGCGCTTGCCCGGTGGGAGGCGCAATTGCAACATGGGTCCTCCGACGTTCACGTAGCCAGTGGCAGAGTTTGGGGCCGCCGCCTGGACGTCGTCGCCACACTTCATCATGGGCGCCATTTCCATGGAGTCATCCACTGCGGCGCTACCATCGGCAGAGGCTGTGGGGGAGGTCGCCATGTTGGCGTAGTGCGGAGTGGAGGCTGCCTGAGCACCCGCTCGGCTCGTGTTAATGCATTTTTCGTCATCGCACTTCATATCGAGGAAGTCCGGGTCCGGCTTGCCGCCCATGGTCAGGTAGTCCGTGGTGTTCTTCATCAGCATGTTCGCGTTGACGTAAGGGTCGTTCAGCGTTATGTAGTACTGCGTAGGAAGAGTCATACGAAGCTTGTAAGTACCGCAGTCAAGCGGAAAGGCGGGAAGCCACAACACTTGTCTTCTCGTTTGATTTAATATTCGATACAGCAGTACTCTACACCAGTTACGTGAAGAAAAATTCAAATTTTTGGTGTTTAGAGTAACGAAGCTGCACCAGTTACGCGAACAGCAACTACGCCCGCTCTGCTGTGCTCTGTCGCTTCAAGAGACGAACAAGTTATAAACATCGCATAATTACTTCACCACCTTAATGTATAAAGCGTGTAGCCCGTCTGTTCTTTCATTTGAATAAATTTTGATTAAGTTGTGTTTTTAACATGAGCCTCTTAGTGAGCCTCTTAGTGAGGCTCACTAAGAGGGTTCAACTTAAATTGAGAACTACTCAGCGGGCAATGGAGCGGAAAATGATAGGTGTAACATTAAGGGACAAGAAGAGAGCGGAGTGGGTCAGAGAGCAAACTGGTGTTAAAGACATATTAGTAGAAATTAAGAAGAAGAAATGGACGTGGGCAGGGCATGTAATGCGAAGGCAAGATAACCGCTGGTCATTAAGGGTAACAGAGTGGATCCCTAGAGAAGGCAAGCGTTGCAGGGGGCGGCAGAAAGTTAGATGGGCAGATGAGATCAAGAAGTTTGCGGGGATAAATTGGTCACAGTTGGCACAGGACCGAGGTAATTGGAGAATAATGGGAGAGGCCTTTGGCCTGCAGTGGGCGTAGATAGGCTGGTGAAGATGATGATTAACATGATAGGCACATTTGAAAGTGCCTTCTCATATATTTGGTCACGCGACCATGACTCGAGTCTAGCCAGTGATCATGGGATTTATTAGTTCCCAAACGCGTTTCCGCAATATAAACAATGTGCATACATTGTTTGTATTGGGTAAACAGAGGCGCAGCACTCGCTGTACCTCTGAGAGAGTGTTGTACCTCTGTAACAAATAATCAGTATTATACCTTAAATGATTCGATAACACAAATTCTGAAGAGTAGCTTAGGCGAGGCGGTCGCGTCGACGCTCCATGTTGGCTCTGCTTGTTCGCTTTAAAATAAGCTAAGCCCCTGGACTTAACTTCTCGCCTACAGTGGATGGGATGCATGTCATTGTGGCAGTTGACAGATTGTGGTGTGCTGTTTGGCTGGGCAACATCCATCAATGTTCGTTTTAATTTGTGAAGAGCCTTTCGGTTCACTTGGGTTTGTGCGAGGCGAGAGTTTTGGCTGTACACATTAAAAAATACAGCCTACCTCACATGTATTAGACCGATTTTGGAATACGCATGTCCTGTGTGGGACCCGATGCAGGCGAACTTGATTGATAAGCTCGAAAAAATACAGAACAGAGCTGCGCGGTTTGGTTTAGGGCGGTACAAGCAGAGAGACAGCTGCACTGCTATGAAAGCTGAATTGGGTTGGGAATTGCTTTCTTTGCGCAGGAAAAAACTGCGTTTGAAGTTTTTCTTTTCTGTCTTTCATGGGAAGACTGGAATTGACCGTCATGACTATTTCAGCGTACCCAGTTACGTATCTAGTCGACATGACCACCGACACAAAGTGAAAGAGTATCGTGCAAGAACAACCATGTTTTACAATTCCTTTTTCGCGATGTCCATTAGAGATTGGAACCGGCTGTAAGACAAGCAAGTGTGCTGTATGAAAGAAGAATTGTTTTATTCCAGTCTGCAACCCCCCCTGCTGTAACGCCTTCGTTGGCAAAGCGGGGCACTCACCGAATAAAGAATAAAGTACACAAGCGTAACTATTGTTTCATCTAGACGAAATGCTAGCAATGGCCCTGTGATCAGGCCCACAGAATCTGTCTTAATGATTAAGGCTTCAGATAACCACCAATTAATTTGGAAAGAAAAACAATTCTAAATCTTAAATTTTTATGAACTGTAAATTTGGCCAACTGCTAAATGGTGAAATAAATGTTAATGTGTGTTGAACCAGTGCAAATCCAACCGGGCTTCTATTGTTCTGCCTTCTTTGGCGCAACTCGATCTCCTGCCTTGTAGGGATCATTGTCAGAAAGCAGCAAAAGATTCGCCTCAAATGCATCAGCCATGAACAGTAACCGTTTCCAACTTACATCTCTTACTCCGGCCTGCAGAAGGTCACCGAGGCGGCATACCAGAGTTGAGAAGTCCGGTCTCTCCTTAGGCTCGGCTTGCCAGCAGCTTTGCATAACCTCGTACCTGCGCGCGTGGGAGAAGTTCCCGTTATGTTCCTTCGCGTGGTAAGTCTGCAAACGCAACGCAAACGGAGATTTCCGCATCAGTCGTCGGTGTACATACACATCGTCGGGTGCGTAGTCCGGCTTTTCCATGCGGTAGCCGTTCTTGAGTCGCTTGTAAAATGACTCGTCAATCACCGCACCGGGATAAGGGTTTCCTCCAAGGGAAAATATCTCCCACAGCAAAACTCCGTAAGACCATCTGGGAAGAAAACGACGGCGGCACGTAAGCCCTGGGTCAGTGCGAGGCTAAGCTACATTGACTACAGTACAGCCTGCCATTTTTGAACGGCACTGCAGAAAGAGCGCAGAACAAGGAGATACGGGAGCGCCTTATCACCTTTGCCGAGATTAGGCACGTGCGTAGAAAGGTAACTGCACTACGGCCAATCTTCGTGTACACTCTTTTTTAGCTGTGCTTGTATACCCGGGGCAGAAAAGGCGGGCAGATATTTAAGAAATAAATGCAACAATTATAGTAGTAATAGTAAGAGGTAGGCGTTCTGATCCATGTCTCCATTCTAGGCCATGTCGCTGTACCCTCGATGGGTTAACGCATAAAAGCACCTGTCTTCGCACCGTGCAATGCATGTTTAGTAACCCTGCATGGCGCAATAATTTCAGAACTGTCCCCTTTGCTGCGCCTATAGAAAAGAAGGGCTACATGAGCGTCAGGGTGCTTTAGAATACATACACGTCGCTTTTTGTGGTGAAGACTCTGTCCATGATCGACTCAATCGCGGTCCATTTCACAGGCAGGAGGCCCTGCAAAGTAATGAATGGGCGATGTTGGACGGCTTGCAGGCTTCGAATGTGTTGGTTTAGTGTTCATCAGACCAGCGCTTCTAAGGCGCTTAGCACTAAGGCACTTTGCTTATATAGCGAACTTATTAGGTGTGAACTGACGCTTACCGTGTGCCCGGGACTAAAAAAGAAACAAAAATACAAACAATGCTGATCAAACGTCTTTTATCACGATGTTAACCAGTAAATTAGGCCACCAAATTAGTCTAGTGACCGTAAACGCAGCAGCACTTCTTACTTATAGAAACTGTACAAGAGCTTGTGTTTCTTTGGATTCTGAGCGGAGGATTAAAAAATAAGCAATCCCCGGCCCTAATTAAAAAATAAAAATTTAGCGCCCTCTACTCTGTGAACAAGGATGATCAGCAAGATGAATGCAGTCCAAGGAGTGCATGAAACAAAACACGCTTGTTTCTGATTCGCGATTGAGCCTACTTCCTAGCTAATTAGATGAAACTCGGAAGGACTAGAGTTTTATTCCAGCGGACAAACTTGGAGTCGTCCTTCCACTCATAAACAGGGCAACCGGTGATGTACCCGTGCTTATATGTGAAACACACCGGCCAAAACGTCGTACCGGAAGCCCTTCAGGCTGCATCGGAAAAACAGCGGCCAAAACGTCACATCAGGACCTCTTCAAGAAGGAAACACAAAATACTAGCTCTTCGGCGTACTTATGTTAATTAGCATGATACATATCTGGTTGTATAATGCCAACATCCACGGACACCTTTTCTTTCGAGAACACAGCCATAGACAACTTCCCTATAAAAGAAGCGGCTTCCGCAAATGGTTGTTTACCTATATACATAATTTTCAAAGTAAAACGATAAACGCGATTCCCCCCCTTTTTGCCGATATTGCGTTCTGAAATGGAGGAAACTGCTTCGGTATTGTTGGAGGTAGAAAAGACGCGAAATCTGTAAATAAGTACCTAATTGAAATGTTGTTTTAAAGCTTGAATAGCATCAATTGGGCTTTAGTAAACAGTGACTCTCAGTCCCAGATATCGGGTGAACTCACGTCTCCCTTCTTGACGTAGTTGGAGTACTTGTAGCAGTCCTTGGCGAGGCCGAAATCGCAGATCTTCACAACGTTCTCCGCACTAAGGAGGACGTTTCTTGCCGCCAAATCTCGGTGTATCAACTGAAATTGTAGGGAAAAAACGAGGGGATTGGAAGATACGCTTGAGGAACCGCAAACTCACAAAACTTTAGTTTACGAAAGTATCGCGAAAAGTTTCCCGCGTGCCGCCAGGGCGAATGCAGTGGTAGTGACACGAATATTTCTTACGAACTGAATGATCGATAAGACGCAAATGTCAAGATTAGAGGAATAGTTTTACGCTCACTTCTGGCCTGCTAAGCAAGATGAATGAATCCTCACAAGCAGACAAACGCCCAGTCTTACAACAGCATTCAGGCATGATTCAAATTTATATGGACAACATAGCCGTGTCCCTTGCCGATTTTTGTTGCCGAGACAACCCCCGTTAAATGTTCAGCTTTGCATTTACTGAGCTGAAGCGGCAGCTTAACTATAAAGCGTGCTACAGTGAACGGCTACGTATTATTCAAAAACCACCTGTCGCTCTTTAAAGACGCCATGAAGACGAAGTAAAAGTTTGTTTCACTAAAGAGAATGTTGTGTGACGATAACAATGACACCGACTTTATCGCAAACTTAAAAAAAAAAGAATGCAGTAATAAGGAAACCACCCAAAGCGGTGGCGCCGATCCCTAGCTATTTTCCGGCGACACCCGTACGGCCCGTGCGATTTCGCAGCTGCATGCCGCTGTTACGGCAAAACGACCTATTTTGCTACTTTGACTGCTGCGACAAATTGCCAACTGCCAAGCAGCGTTCACAGGAGAATTTTTACTGTTTGAAACATTTGGCAAGTTGCTACAGCAACGAGAACACGTAGTTTTGCTGCACGAGCGGTGCCGAAGCTGCGAATTCGCACGCGAAATTCGCAATATGTAGAGCGGGCTTATTTATAACGTCACAGAATCTTGCTTGTGTGATTGGCAGCCTCCGACAAAAGCCACCGCTAACAAACGTGACTCTGCCAATGTAGTTGGGCCTCTAGTTTCGTTTTATCGCATCGCTTAAATGCTCACTTGCAGCTAGAAGATTGATAGTCTTATTTCAATTGCTTGCCCGTATTAAGCCACTACTGCCCATTTTGCGTCACTGTAGCGCGCAAATCGAAAGTTTCCTGGATTCTTTCGGTAAAAAAATTATCCTTCCTGGCGGAAATGAAGCTGAGTGATTTACCAAAGGCTGGTTCTTTCAAAGCGAACAAAGTTCGCTTTTGCCTCCACGGTCCTTGTAACGTCCGCCGAAATCTTGACCTGCAGGCGCTTTCATTTATCGCCGCCATCAGAAAAACGGCCGCCGTAGCCAGGATACCACTCCGGTCTTGATTAGTAGGTTTAGCCTCAAGAAATGGCGAAGGTGCGCACCTTTCTCGATGCCAGGTACTCCATTCCCCGGGCACACTGGAAGGCGAAGCAGAGCAGGTCGCTTGTGGTGAGCGCCTCGTCGCGGAGCTCCCCGTGGTCGCGCAGAGACGAGCCGCTCATGAGCGCCGCGTGGTTGCCGCTCTCCGGGAAACCGCCGTCCGTGGTGCTCCCGGTGTCCGAGACGGGAAAGGTGAACTCGTTGCCCTGGCTCGAAGGAGTCGCGCTCATGGCCAGGTCGGCGTACTTCAGCGTCGGTGTCCTCTGCTGCCGCTGCTGGCTGTGAAGCGAACGTGGAGGCAGACATCGTATGTGCTTTAATTAGCGATGGAGCGTGTTTCGGTTGTAAAAAAGGCAGCATTTCAGTTCATTGGCGTTTGCAGGCCATAGCACCCAATCCAAGAGTCATTGCACATAGCAGCATATGCGTGGGAGGGGTGGTGAGAAACAAGGGCAGCTTTCTGGGACATCGATCACAGTTTCGCAGTATGTTGATGAATTTGAGTATGCCTGCAGCGTTGGTGGCTCTATGAATGCTCTTCTTTTACACTTTGGCCACTTAAAAACATTTCACTGTGGTGCAATCGGGCGTGGATAGCTTCATTTGGAAGATGAAGCAATGTCATAACCACAATACGGCCTTATGGTTCCTCAGGGTTCCTCGGTCTGGGATTAAAGGCTGATTGGCACGTGTGTAGGTACATATTTTCATTCATTCATTCATTCATTCATTCATTCATTCATTCATTCATTGCTGTTGCATCGGGATAATGACATGCATCATGTCAGCATCGGATCTAACGCATCTGTGTAATACCACGAATCCAATTTTAACGCTGCAGTTAACAGATGCTTAAAAGTCAGTGTTATTTGTAACAGGTGGAAGACATTCTGCGTCATACTCCCTTCAATGCGTTTCCTCACCGAGCATTACGATCTCCTTTTAAACACCATAACGACTTCGTAGTTTACGTTCGGTGTATTAGCTTCAAACCCGAGGGCTTCGGAATGCGGGCGTTTCTCAGACGTGGATGTGTACTATAACATTCCAATATATGCAGTCGTTCCTTCTCTACTTGCTTTAACTTCCTGCTCTAGCTCGATAAAGCCAAACCGTACCGTTAAAGTTATCGTAGGGATTTATCTTCCTGATACTGCCGCCCCCTGGCCTTGCACTCCAATTTCCAGGCTTTCCGCCACCTGGTGGGACAATTGGGGAGCCTGATTGTGCGTGCCAAGGTGCTGCCTTTGCTCAATGCTTGCTGTCTCCATTTCGCCATGCATATGCGATTGTATGGAGTTCAAGCACACCTTCGTTACCCACGTGCTCGGGTTGCCAGTGAAGACGCTCACCTGTAGACGAGGTTGGAGATGGCGAACCGTGGACGGCCACCGGGCGGCAGGGGAGACTTTGGGCTGTAGCACATGTCCGGGTCGACGTTTCCGGTCTCAGGGTTCAGCTGGTTGACGAAGCGCTCGCGGTGCCTCAACAGGTAGTGCCTCAAGTTGCCGAACTTGCAGTACTCCACGATCACCATCAATTTCCCTGTGGTGAGGCAACACAACGTAAGAAGCGCCACCACGGTACTTATGCTCCCGAACAAGCTTGTTTGTCCGGCCATTGTCCCTTTTTTTTATTTCTTTTTCCCCTTATTGCCTTCCTTCCTTCTCTTTCCCTTTTTTTTCTTCCTCTTTCGTCCCCACATAAAAGCCTCAACTGATCCTTACTTGCTCGAGCCGGTGCACCAAAATGTCTAACACCAACGAGGATACAACTGAGCTCCCTCAATCGGGTGCGTTCTAGTAGCCTCAGCGCTGCCACATCAGTTCGGACCGAGCAAAATCAGAGCGACTTGTAATTGTCGTCCCTAGCTACGCTGTACGGTGATGCCTACACCTTAACAAAGGTGTAGGCATCATTTCCTTAAAAGGCATTCCTTTGGAAAAAGCTGCGCGTTAAAGATGCATGCATTAAATAAATATTTAATAAAGTAATAAGGATCTGCTAGCTACAAGAAAAAATACGCGATCTCTTAAATTCAGTGAAGACACTTCGCTGCCATGGAATGACAATGCCCGGGCGCCCACCCGTTCAAATACAACTAAAACGTAACTGCGCAATTCTTACCTTTGGCGACATCCTTCGTTACAGCGCCGAGTATGTTCACGATGTTTAGATGCCGGCCCAGATGAATCAGTATCTTGAGCTCGGCCATCAGGGCTTTGCGTTGCGACACGTCGGATCGCTCTAAGAACACAAATCGAAAAGGTTTTGGTCAGATTTAGGAAAACGATCACGACTTAGTTGCGCTGCGTGCGAAAATGCGATGGAGAATGAAAGCACGTTTTAGGGCGTTTACCTTTAAGCATCTTGACCGCCACAGTAAGGGACTGTCCGCGATCGCCGAGACCGATTGCCTCAGCCTTGACAACCCGCCCGAAAGCTCCTTGTCCCAAAGTCCTTCCTTCACAGGGAGTAAATAAAATAAAATTGTAAAGCATGATAGGTGATTTGTACGCTGTGAATTTGCATTTTGCTGCGTAAGCCGTACAAAGGTGTTCGTCCGGGCAGCGCACAAGCGTGACGGAATACTGCAAGCGTGCTTCACTGAGCGCCCGCACGTAACGCAGCGAAGCTCCGCCCCGAAGTCGATGCAAGGAAGGCTGTATTACAGCGAAGCTTTATTTAACTCTCCTCCTAGCTTTCCAGAAACCTGATCCTGCTGCTTTCTGGCAGAGTGTGCAGCGTGATTTTATCTTACACCAGATAACGATGTCCTCCGCAAGCAGCACCCGTGAGGCCGGAGAACCGACTGATGGGGGACGCCCTGGAAAGTTGCAGCAGATAACGCTGGCCTTCCGAAATTACGTCCGTGGGGCCAGAAGGCGCCTGGCGGTGGGGAAACCCCGATTCGTGCGGGTATCACATTCTCTAGACTTGGAGCTGGTAGCGTCTAAACAGCGTGCTGGCCCACGGGAGGGCATTCGCTCTGCAGACCGCGAATGTAAACTAGACGAGCGTCGTGCATCATATGGGTACGACACTTCTGCGCGACGTTTTGGACAACGAGGAGCTCTACACCTGTTGTAGAAACGTCCAGGCGATGACGTTAGTGTAGAAGTACACGTTTAAAGCTTCCGTTTCACGTCCATCGCCATTTATGACGAGGATCTGCCTTGCTTTTCTGATAGACGCAAAACGCAACAAGAAAAATTGGCTGGCGACCACGTTGACTTGACGCGAATTGACAGTGCTGTTGCGGTTTTGCAAGAAAACCACGTTTGGTTTCTCTTGGTGTCTATTTTTGCTTGTTCTGATCGGTTGCCACGCGCATGTCTAAATTACAGTTGTGTACACCACTACAATTGTCTATGGCGTGCTATCTGTAGCGGTGCTAAATTGTTTCTAGCGTTAATTTGTTGCTTGCATTTTATTATTTATGCCCCAGTATTAAGGCCAGTCGCTGTTGCTGGGCGCGTGAACCCGCAAGATTTATTATATCATTATCTTTCTTACCTTTCCCTTTTCTTGAATGATGACGTCGTGCTCGAGAGCTTACCGCGAATGTACTCTAAAATCAAGCCTCTTAATTGAACGCCGCATGCTTTCCTAGCGAAGGCAACGTTTTAGTGCGCAACCCTTTGGCTCCCGTTACAGCAGTTTTACGGCCCCGTTGGCCTCGTTACTCATCGAACGAAGGAGGAACCGAAGACAGTGGGGTGAAAGTGTGAGGGGGAGGGTTGTATGCCGATCAGGCGCGAAATGCTCCGCGGCGGCGACGTATGGTGAAAGTGTCAGGGGGCGGCAATGACACATGGTGGGCGGTGGCGAAGCGCTGCGAGATGACGCCATAGCAGCGCGTGCCGACGTGCGCTTGACGATGACGCGTTCAGTTCCTGAGACGCAGTTCGCGGTCCCTTCCCGAGACGCAGATTGCGATCACTTTCTGAGACGCAGTTAGCACCGCCGACGCAGAGGATTGCCATCACTGAAATTTGCGCGGGATGTTCAAACACGACTCACAACATGCTTGGCAGCGGCGACGAGCTGCGAGTAGCGAAAGAGGCAGGGTAGCCCGCGCCTACTTGTGTTAGAACCCTGCGGAGGTCTGATTTTAAGGCCCGAGCACGGCCCGAGCCCGCTTTGTGAAACCCGATCCCGACCCGGGCCCGTAACACCGATCCCGGGCCCGGCCTAGGCCCGGGCATTCATAAGTGAACCGGGCCCAGCCCGGGCCTGTCGTCTCAAGCCCAGACCCGGCCCGGGCCCGGTCATTTATGTTTGAGCCTAGGGAGGGCCCACGTGTGTGTGACCAGGCCCGGCCTTAGACGCTGAACAAAATTTGTTTGTTATATTTGGTCCAGTGTCTTCGTAGCAGGCAATCAGATGCCGAATCTATTCTGTACACTGACGTCATGAATTGAAACGCAAAAAATAAGGCTTTAAAAGTGCACGTAGTTTAGCTTACACCGTCTCCAGCTCCCGCCACACCGGCGTAATAGCTCGTATCCATACACGAAACGCCATCACCTTTAATGACCAGACTCTTGGAACTTCACGTGGTTGTCTCGGCCGCAAGTTGGTATCGCTGAATTTTTTTTGCTCCCCATTTGAATCCACGAGTTTGTGCGTGCGTTGAAATATTTTACCTGCAGTGGTTGTTAAGCGGTGGTGTTTCTCTAGCTCGCGAGTTTGATTCCCAGCCACGGCACCCGCATTTAAATTGGTGCGACATCTAAAATACAGGTGTACATAGACATAGGTACACAGCTCCAGGTTGTCTTAATTAATTCCTTCCCCGCTAGGGCATTCCTTGTAACCGTATCTTTGATGTGTTATACACCAAAATATAAAATCTTGATGCAGTAGATGAAATGTCATTAAAATTACATTATTTTGACTATCAGACCTGGCAAAACACGTTTTTAAAACAATGCGTACAACTAACATCAAGAAGCGCGTAAAAATAGAATATTTGAAGCGCGTGAAAATAGAATAAACTCAGAATATTCACTTTTATGCTCTTTTCTACACCACGTCGGAACTATTAACGGACGGGCCTATGAATTCAAGCCCGAGCCCGGCCCGGGCCCGCTGATAATCGACTTAGGGCGGCCCGGCCCGGTCCGCGGCAGGGTCGGGCCCGGGCTTTCTGGCCGGCCCGGGACCGTGCAGTGCTCTACCATGTGTTCGCTCATCATGGGTTCACTTCCTGAGACGCAGCTGCAGCTATGCGCCGTGACCAATAAGACTGCGGCCCCGCTGCGCACAAATTTCGCATTAGGGAGGACAGCAATCGTCAGCAATTTTTTAAATACCTTTTTCATCTTGACATCACAAGCGCTTCGGCTAATATTTCAAGGAAATAACAATAGACTAAAACTAAATAAGATACTACTTCAGTCCGATGAGAAAAGACAAGGACGCCGACCACAAGTTAGTAGAGTTGAACTCCGGTCCGAATCCAGTCCAACTACATGTCTGTCAAATTTAAACACTCCGTACAGGCTTGCGGCAATTCGCGGCAGCAGGGAGAAGTTTCCTGGACTAAGCACGCTCAATCCTTCGCTTTAATAATTTTAGGCAACCAATGAATCACGCAATCTATTTGCACAATGAAGAAGCTCTCCGCGGTGTGCGCTGTGCTCGTCATACCAAGCTTGAGACGGTTCTCCGGGAACTCCCAGCGGTTATCGTAGGGCAGCAACTCGACTTGCTCGCAGAGAGGGAGGTCGGGGTTGACCATCTCCGCCTGACCCTTGTCGAAGAGGGTCTCGCTCCATAGCTTCATGTCATCTTGTTCCTGCACCATGGGAAAAGGAAGTCGTCGGATATTAAACCAGCTTCCCGTGAGTCGTTACGAAAATGCATGGTGCAATGGCGCCGGAGCTCACCATGTCCGCGCGATATCTCTTCCAGTAGAGAAACGATCCGACGAGCAGACAGGTGAATATTACGCAGAAGACGGTGACCAGGACTATCTGGGGTGTGGTCAGCGCAGCTGGCGACATCCCCTCTGAAGAAAAAAAGGAAGAGCGAAGGTGGCTTTGGATACGATACGGTTGAAACCTGGTCGGCGTGGAACTTTGGAAAGTCAAGAATTTCGTTAAATCGTGAAGTACAAGTGTGTCATAAGCCGAATGATTGCAGCACAAGCGTTTTAATCCTCTTACGCATTCTGAAGCGCGAAAGCCAACTAGTATTTGTCTCGTCGCATTTCCCTCGTAGAAACATGGTAGCTGCTGATCAGATAAATGTGGGTGCTAGGGGAAAGCCTACTGCACAAACATTATTTAAGCAATCCTCAGCTTAGCAGCTCAACGTACTGCAATCCAACAAGTAAACAGCAATGTCCGATGTGACGGGGGTAGGCCTCGGCACATATGCTTGTTATTTGTAAGTTTCGTTGCATGTTCTCATATCCTAATATGCCGGTCAGTCATAGTGCCTTTCTGCAAGCTCTACAATCCCACCTAGAAAATATATCATAGGGTACCCTTATAGTATCTCGAAAAGGCAAGAACGGCATTGTGTAAATGATAATGTCATGTGCATTTGAGCAGTTCGTCGCAAAACATCCCAGAAAAACACCGCATCCCGCCACAATACCAAGCAACGATTTTTCTAGTTGATTAAGCGGCAATTGTCAGACCAACAGATAGAGGTTGCTTCTTCTAGCGAGCATGTTTTCATTAAAACTTATGTAGGCAGCTCAAAGACAAACTTTTTTTGCGTCCCCCAAATATCCACAAATATCTTATCACTAGTGACTGTGCTCTTTAGGCAAGAAAAAAAATATCGCAAATGTGAGGTTGTGCTGCTGTCCTCTGTGCTAGCTCATTCTGCGCAAAAAGTGTTCCCCGCGCCTTTGTTTTACTCTTAACAAAAAAAAGTACTTGTCGATTTTTTCTGCTTATACCCTACATTAAATTCGCTGAATCGTCTTCCCCTTTTTATTGGCCTCAGCTTTCTACTAGCGTACCATTTCCACGGAAGAATTCAGCTTACAGCTCCTGTGAAGCCAACTCAGCAAAGCCTCGTAAGCCAATATGCGTATTGCATGTGCGCTAGTATAGACTTCGACTTTTTACAAACTAATAAAACAAAGCCACATTCATCTGATTACAAATCTTGTCGTGGCTCACTTTTACCTGAGCAAATGAATTGCGAGGCCCTGCCGGCTACCGGAGTTTATACTGACTTTGGAGGGCAGGCGAGCCGCGCAGTAGGCGCGTAGTCAAGCTAAGCCTACAAGAGTAAGCGTCATTCGAAACGCCATATAAAATCGGCAAAGAGGATGCAGAGATTACGAAAGCACATTCAAATTGATTTTTCTAATACCTAAAGTCGCGTTTACGCACCCTGAGTGGTGGAAACCTGGCTCAGGGATTCCAGACTACAATTTTCGCAAGTAATTCCGCCAAGTTTACAAATTACTTCATTGTCCTCTTAAAGGGATCCTTCAGACAATATACATGTTTGTTTTATTCGAAAGATTTCGTGTTTCGTAGTGCCCGCAGCGCTTGTCCGAAAGCAAACAAAGCTTCATTCACCGACAAATTAATAAATTTAACTTAAAGTTTTGAATCTCCCGCCAAATCGTGTGTTTTCGTGACGTCTGCATTGGCATCATATGTACTGGTGTTGCTTACCGTTAGTCAATCTAGATGGCACCACCATACCGCTGGTCCGTTTTCTGCCTATGTTTCTGACCGTATTTGTCCTTAACTTGTTTTTGTTAAGGTAGAAAATAATAGTTTCGCGAAGCATGGTGTTTGCTGGGAAAATACGGCCACGTAAGACACCTTCGCTTACGCCAATCGGCCAGTGTTGTCTGAGAAGTACAGTCATGGAGAATTCAAATACAAACCGCGAAGCGCGCGGCTGAAGAAACCGGTGCCGTCACCTGGCAGCGGCCGTTAAAAACGCAAGGACATGCGCAGTAGAGCTGTCGGGTGCGAGGGTGCGTGTCCCACGGCGTTATGACGCTCTCTCCTCTCTCGCATGCTTGCCTTGTCGCCATGCCGCAAGAGCGCCGAAAGCACTGACAGTACTACAGCCGCTGCAGCTGAAGGTGTTGGTCTCGTTGAGAGCAATGCGGCGCGTAATTTCCTGCAGCTGCGGCCAGTGCTTGCGCGTGAAGCGCGTGCACGCTCTCGTAAAGCATACTGTTGAGCTAATCATGCTTTCCCGAACAAAACCAGCGCACAGAAATGGAGACAGAAATAAAGGCATGCCGTTTAACTTCTGATGGCACTGCATTGTTTTGCGTCCGTTGTGCAAAGGCTCGGGAATTGAACAATGAGCTGGCCGCCAAGAATGCGGAGCCATGGCTGAGTCATTCCGCGGGTTCGATGCTTGTAGCAAACAATAGATATACCGCCAGAATTCGTCTCCAATGATATACATTACTGCAAGCATTGTGTGGGCTGGGAAAATTACTGGCAGAATTCTAATGTTCACAAAAATTAAGACAGGCAGGTCCAACCATTGTATAGCCCAGTTGCCCTTGCACGACAATTTCGGCGGCCCGATTTTTTCGTGTTTTTTTTTTTGGCCGGCACCTCAGTGCTTGTAAAAATCTGTGGAGCGGGCAGCAGTATGCATGGTTTGGGCGTGACCCAGGTGTCCATTGTTTTATCCTCAAGTTATCGCACCCCATACGCAAAGCTATGTCGGCAATGTGACTCCGGCACACACGGGGAGCAGGCGCTCGTTTGAGCCGAGCACACAGTGGCCGCAGATACTATCTCGCCAGACATCGCTAACAATTGCTTTCAATGCTCTTGCGGTATGGCGGCAAGGCAAGCATGCGAGCGAGCAGAGGTTAGCATATCGCAGTGGGACAAGCAGCCTCGCTCCCGACACCTCAACTGCGCATGTCCGCGCGTTTTCCACGGCCACTGCCAGGTGACGGCACCGGTATCTTCGGCCGTGCGCTACGCGGTTCGTATTTGAATTGTCCATGACTGTACAACCCCAAAGCGCTGCAGTGCTGTACAGCTAAAACAGCATAGTGCGCGGAGTGCCAACCGCAGCATGCTTCGGTACGTCTATGCTTACGTGTATTTTCTTAACTTTCACTGTTTACCCCACTATTCTTACTGATATAAAAATAATGTGCCCTAAATGTAAGCTCAATTAGCTCGTTCGGCAAGCTTATACGCCCTGCTAATTTGTGTTTGCTTTTGCCGGTCTCAGCCAATCGCACAGCTTGACATATGACATCATAGGTTCTGTTGCGGAAAATGAGCTAGTGGGTCGCATGGGCATTCCCTTTTTTCCTAATTATGTAGCTTATTTGAGCGAAGTTTACGTTAAAAGTGGGGTTAGTATGATTGTAATGAGGCAATCTTCAGAAGGAACCCAACTTTGCTTTGTCTGCACGGCCCCTTTAAGGCATTTTGACTTCCTTACACATGTTGAAGTGTATGGCACGACGTCATAACAGATGGTCCGTATATGTTTATGGTCATTGCTCTTGTTAAGACTGCATGTCCTACTCTCCGAAAAAAACATTCATTTCTGACACATTAGAATGCTTGAAGGATTTGGTGGGTATTCGCAATCCTCGGACAACCCCGTGGCGAACAGAAATCACACAGGTATTGCATACCGCCCGCTAAACCATCGAATACGTGCTAAGACGTGCCACAGACCGCCGCAACCCTACCACAAATATGCGCCTTCGCCTTTTACAAGAAGTGGACAAAAATGAATCGCGAAGCTTCGTCTTGGAGCTGCAATAAAGAACTCGCTAGGCTTCCCCCGAGCCGCCGTCCGAACACCGTAACAGATGGGTGGCATAATTCCACAGCTCTGACGCCCTTCGGGTTAATGTCCCACCCTTATTTAACTTACTCGGTTTTTTAAAAGAATTAAACAATCACCGAAGAACCAAACTGAGACTTCCAGGCTTTATCCATTCACTCTGGTGAGACCGGTATAGCACGCAGTCTTGCGCAGGATCGAAAGGCGGCACAGAAAAATCGGGCAATTTCGGATATTTATAAATAGTTCGGCTCCCTGGCAGAAAGTGTGAAATTATCTGAACGGTATCAAGGTTACTCGTGCACTCCCCATACCCACCTAGATTATAAATGAAAATAGCAAAGTGCACAATTAAGCAAGCAAATGTTTGCAGTTTCCATTTACGCTTGCCGAAGTGCTGCCCGTTTCCATGCGGCGGGAAGGAACTAGAGTTCGTACTTAAGAAAGTGTTATTTATAGATAGGGGGTTGGCGCGTTTTTACTAAGAGGAGTTTAACAAATCTCGCAAACCCGCACACAGGCACAGACAGGCATAAAGGAGAACTCAGCGCATCCGCAAAGAATGCTTGTTGTGGGCGTTCTTCAGTAGATACGACAGTGATAGCATAAATCTCGTGAACTAGTCATTTTATCTTCGTGAAGCTGTTGTTCAGCCATAACGTTCCTGACAACGTGGAAAGGCAAATGCCGGGGGTACATTTCAATTTAAACTATCGTACACATGTATGTAGGCAAAGTGATATATTCGCCCCTGAAACGCAGACGTTCTCGTCATTATTTTCCTGAATTGGGTAGTGAAGGTGATTGTAAAGTGCTTCGGACGTTCGTATAATACGGAAGAGTCTGAATATCCGCCGAGATGAAAGGTCCACCGAGACGGAAGATCCAATCAAACCTAAATAACCACCGAGACGAAAGATCCACCGAGACGGAAGGTCCAATCCAGCCTGAATGTCCAACGAGGTGAAAGATCCACCGAGACGACAGATCCACTGTTGAACCTTCCGTATCGTTGGATGTTTCGTCTCGTTGGACCTTTAGACGCTCAATTACGGCGGCGGCGGATCGGGGGCGGCCCGTACGCGGCCTCATGACGAAGAGGAGGATGTATGCACGCACGTAGGATGTCCGTGAGTTTGTTTAAATGCTACCTTAACACTAAGCATGTCACAATTATCCGGGTCCACAACAGGGGCAAAATATTTTTTTAATGAAATCTGGCGCAAAAACAAATCCCACATCTCTATACTATTCTTGGTTAGCTAAATCCTGCGTGAACGGTAGAAGGCAGGTGTTCCTAGTGCACTCTTACCGTAGAGGGAGATTAAGACGGAGTGGTTGTACATCTTTCCGTCGTAGTCCTGGCAGGAGCACGTGTACCAACCCTCGTCGCTGCTCTCCGTGTCGCTAACAGTCAGCTGTGACGTCCACACGGCCAGCGTGACGTTCCCCTGGACGAAATTCTTGTCCTGGCGGATGGCCTCTGTTTCTTTGATGCGCGAACTCTGAATGGGGAGGGCAGTACAGTAAGATTAGGTTTATACCTTATCGAGCGCTATCAACTTCATTCGAGTTAGTGTCTCCTCAACACAACGACAATTAAGCAGTATCAGTCGGCTAGGTCTACTCAGTCGATATTCCGGCGTTGGCAGACGGCGTTGGCAACGTGGAAAGGCAAATGCCGGGGGTACATTTCAATTTAAACTCGTACACATGTATGTAGGCAAAGTGATATATTCGCCCCTGAAACGCAGACGTTCTCGTCATTATTTTCCTGAATTGGGTAGTGAAGGTGATTGTAAAGTGCTTCGGACGTTCGTATAATACGGAAGAGTCTGCGGTATAGATGAACTTTTAATTTTTACAAAATAAAGTAGGGGGAGCAGACGAGACGGAAGTAATGGGCAAGACAAAAGGCGCTTCGTTTTGTCGTCGTTCATCTCTGTCCTGCCTGAGCGATGTCTGTTGTTCTGTCCAGTGTTTCTTCTCAGTTTACTTGCTTCCCCGTTTATTTGTTTTTTTTTCTGTGTGGTTGTTTGTTTGTTTGTATGATTTGTTGTTACCCCTGTTGCTGTTAAAAATTCCTAATTGGTGCTCCAGAGTACTGAGAGTCTTAATCAAGCTGACGAAGGAAAGCGCTCTGCAGGTGAAGCAACTTGCCTTTTTTTCCACAGTTGGTTGTTTCAGCTTTCGTTGTATGAATTGCTTTGAAAACGTTGGCGCTGCAGGGATAAAGACTCCCCTTAGGTTTCAGCTTCGCGATTCCAAGAAATACTGTAATGAACGCTTGTAAATAAGCCTGAAACTGGATAAACTCACAGCGTAAGATGTCGTACGAAGCCATTACTCTGCTTGCTACAGCGAGTATGAAAACTATCTAAAATGCATTTCCAATACGCTTAAAGGCTGGACCTTGCAGAACACATGAACTAAAATTTTCAGGGAGTAAGCAGTGGCAAAAATTTGTGTGCCCCAGAATAATTGTCGCTTACTCGCCGTTACCTGGTATACGGCGTCACTTACTCGTGGTGCGATTGGGCTCTCTCGATGCTGAAAAACATCCAACAGGTCTTTGAAGAGCTACGAAGAGCTTTCTCTAACCTGCTCCCATTCCCTTGCATTCACGCTGCGCATAATAATTTGGTTGTTGCGTGTGGCTCTGCGCATAAAGCTGCCAAGAGTTGCAACATTCTTCAGCGTCAGAAATGCGCATGGCTGAGCCTTCTTAATCATTCATTATTTCGCACATCATGTCTCCTAAAAATGTGCTAGGGAATTAGCTTAAAATCTACACCAAGAGCTCCAAGTAGGAAGCAGCCACAGGGTACCAAGAGGCAACTTACATTCTTGTTGGGGTAATCCCAGGACGTGCGGAACCTGACGCCTGTTTGCATGGTGACGGTGCAATTTAGGGTGAATTTGTCGTTGAGCACTGGGTGGAAGCTTCTCTCCATTTCGATCGTCACGTTCGGCACCACGTCCGGATCTTTGGATCAAGAGAAAACCAAAAACAAGAGCGAACATTTCCTGTTGTTCGTGAACACAAGAACAGTGATTGTTTGAGAAAACCGCTAACCAAGGCACTCCCGTAGTGTACACTCCCGTAGTATAACTGTAATAAAACGCCGAGAAGTTGACCCTCGCAAGTGTAAAGTGATCGAGTCTCGACCACGCGTGAATTTCACAAATTTTCACAATTTCTGACTCCGACAACATGCTTTGAAGGCGGGTCTTACTGTAAATGAGCAGCAAGGACGTTTTGTAGTGCGTGACTCGCCACAGCCCTCAACGCTGGCATTCGGAATAACATGCTTCCTTGAGGAGAAGGCGAACCACTCTGGCGAGTGGGGCATCCAGAAGACAACGAGCGCGCACTCACACAGGTAGTCCATTTCCACGTCCATGAAGGAGGCGTGGTAGACGCGTCCGGGCACCGTTCCGTTGCAGATGAAGCGTCCGGAGTAGTAGCGGTGCGGTTTGTAGATGATGAAGCCGCGCATGGGGTAGAACTCGACGTCTTGCGGGGCCAGGGCCACCGGCTCCATGTCGTCCACTGCCAGGCGCTTCCAGAGCTGGACCTCGGCGCGTGAGTGCGTCGGCAGGCAAGGCACCACCGACCGCTCTCCGTGCTTCACCAGAACGTCCAGCCACTGGCCCATCTCCTTATCCGGCTGGAACAGGTAGTACTCGTCTGCGCCGCACACAGGAAATGTGCGTGGGAGGAACAGAGAGAGAGAGAGAGCAATTAAAAGGGGTGCGCTCCGGTATCTTCCAAACAGTGGCAAAGCAAGAGAGAAAAGTTTGACATTGTTTTATTATACCTGCCAAATGCTCCTAGAGCCTGGTGAAAAACTGTTTGTTTAAGGATACGACACAGCATTCACTGAACAGCGAATCCTTGTTTAGAGGCCTGGTGTCATCACCACGGGTATACATGAATGGTACAACGCACGTGGTTATGTCACACCGCTAAAACAGCAGACGAAGACGCCACAATAGACAGGCTCCACGGGGTTTCTCTCTGGTTCCGCTTGGGTGGCCCGTTTGTGCTCCTCTGGGTATTTCCTACATCGTTATGTTCTGACACCTGTTTGCTGCAGAGACAAGGTGCCCGGACGTCCTTTTTTTCGTCTCGGTCTGTGGTAGAGTACCAGTTGTGAAATTACCAGGGGTAAGTCACAGTGCGATGCAGTTGGGTTATTTTATGCTCTTCCCATTGTGGGCAGGGCCGCCCCGCATCAATTTGTGATCGGTTTACGAATAGTTTACGATAACACCCGACCATATACCTCTCCGGCCTTAATTGAATAGTTTGCAGATCCCAGCAGACGTGATATAATTAAATTGATTGTGGCTAGGCACCGGGTGGCCTGTTTAGCCCTGCTCATGCTTTTCAAAGGACCACCTACACAAACCCAGTAGGTTATAAAGAGCGTCATATTGCACAGCGGCGCAGTCTACTAGGGCCAGACATTGTTAGCTGTCTTTATGTTTTAGTCATTTGCGTTCGACAAGTAAAACCGTGAAGTTCTTTGTGAGATATAAAGATATTGGGATAGGATGGAATAATCGAAAATAGCGTTAATTGAATGCCCCTCAACCTATCGAAATGGTGGTACCTCCGGAATGTGACCCTGACATTCCCTAAGATGGAAACTACGCAAAAAAAGTATGCTTATCCTCCTCAACTAATGCAGAAATCTCAATACGTGCATGCAGAAGGGGATGAATGGACTGAATTACCATTAACGAAAACGTAGACTGAAGTGGAGTTGCCCGTATTGGTGAGATCAGTTGTGCCGTTGTAGTAGCACGTGTAACGGCCCAGGTCCATGACGTCAGTGGTGTTGAGCTCGAAGACACTTTTGAACGTGCCCAGGGCTTTGCTTTCTTCGTCGTATATAGAAGACCGCAGAGACACGTTGTCCTGCAATTAGATAATGTTCAGCAGCTGTGAGAGTAAATAACACTTCGACAGCGCGTTGTTCCGACATACTAAACAATGGCGCACAGAGAAGAATATTTTTTATAAGAATACATCTCGCTTGAAGCAGCTTTAAGAGTCAAAATTTATTTAGAAATACGTCTGCATACACCCGATGAGGTTAGCACAACGGTCAACGACGTATTTGGCTGTCTATAGCTGCCGTAGTTATAAATCAACTCACTCATTTGTTTTCTTTCGCTGACTCTTGGTAGTCATTTTGTTTAAAGCATTAAAGAGAAGTATTACGAACTTTTGTTAGGTGCGGCTGCAGTGCCATTCACGTCTATATTTTTTAATATGTTCCGAAAATATTCTGCCTTATACGCTGAATGCTCTAGCGCATTATTCTGGCATTCATGTGACCCAGTTGGTTCAAAGTTTTAAGATAAATCTTTAGCTATCTGAAATACTGGCTGATAAAATTGTTGAGTATTCTGAAAACCACGAACAAACATATTCGTAAAATATAATAAGAAATAAGCTCCAGGTATGAGGACATTCTCCCATGTGGAATGGGCACTTTTCAGGCGATTACCCCCTTCCTTGTGATCCGCGCTCCCGTCTTTTAGCCCGGAAATCTCTCCTGAGAAGGGACACACGTGCCCTAATTCCCCCGTGTGTCTGCTCCCTGCCCCCTAATCTTTCCCGGGTGGAGGAAGTTTCTCTCAGGAGGCTTCGGGCTGGGGTGGCCCTCACACCTTCAGTCACTTGGACTTGGGGGCACTCACAAGACGACCCAGGAACGTGTCCCAAGTGTCCGTCTCCGGCGGTTGAAGCTGACGCCAAGCATCTTTTGTGGACGTGCGCGGGAACGAGGACAGCTCGAGACCATGCGCTCAGAAAGGTTGGTCTCCGGTGGGATAAACCGGATGACTACAACCGCTGGGTGCAGGACGATAAATACTGCAGGTCGCTGATGGACTTTCTGCACGCCACTGGACTGCATGCATACCTGTAGATTTGAACACCTGTCGGTTTCGTGACCTTCTGTGCTCTTGGCAGCCCCTCTCTCCCTATTTTCTTCTCTTTCTCTTTCCTTCCTACTTTTTGCTCTACTCCCATTTTTAAAACGCCTCTCTTTCTCTTTCCTTCGTACTTTCTTATCTACCTCTATCTTTAAAACGCCTTCCATATGCCGCGCGGCAAACACTCGTAATAAAAAAAAAAAAAAAAAACAAGTCTCTACATTCCGTTTTTCTTGTTGCTTCGACACTAGATTCTAAACCTATCAAAACTGTTTCAAACACTCCACAGTTACAAGCACGTATATTTAGTCTGGTTGTTCAACAGGGCTAATTAACGCTCAGATGGAAACATAACAGTTAACGCTTTAATAATTGCAGCATTATGTAGCGATCACGTTGACAACTGCAAATAGGAACTCTGAATATAAATGCGATTGGTCGTTGTCCTCGTAATACGTACCCACTTCGAATGAAATCGTGAGATGCCGTGTGCTGGAAAAAAAGTTAGCAGTGGCTTATCTCGGCTATGAGAGGATATACGTAGCGTGAGCTAAGGTTCAGCTGGTTATTCTTAGGTTTCCTGATTGTCTAGGATTAACTGATTATCAGGCTTACTGCTGCTAAAACGATTTCTATTCCAATCCAATACAATTCAACTTAATCCAATCCCATACAAACCAATTTAATCCAAGCCAATCCAGTCCAATCTAATCTAATCCAATCCAGTTCAATCCAATCTAATCCAATCCAGTCGCGGCGGCAGCGGGTCCGGCACGCCAGCCGTGCGCCGTGAGACGTCACTGCTCCACGCGCATGCGCAGCCCGGCTCTCAAGGATCCACGCAAAACTGCTCAACCTCTGCCAGTGTAGCTTATGCTACAAAATGCATGCTTGAGACAGAGGCCTCATGCGGTTTGTAGACTAAATCCACTGAATTTCCTTACTACCAGACATAAGCTCCCGAAGGCCATTTTTGATATCGAAACCAAGAGCCCTAAAAAACCCTAAATTCAGCATCTCATAACAAGAAATACACATAAAAGAACTTTTTAATAAGCTTCAGTACCGCGCCGGATTTTACTCACAAATCAGCCCCGCACCGTATCTGGACTCATTCCGTGGGGGCCGTCACCATCCACGCTTATCCACCAATCGGCACACATTCCAACTTTAAGTGTCTCGCAGTCCCTAAAAGGGCCTAATTTAACATCAATTTAACCGGAAGCAACTCCTAGACAACCGGAACCTACACTCTGGTAAATGAGTGCAGTTTCAGTTGAGATAAATAAATCGCAAGCAGAAGCCTGCCGCGAGCGAACACATTGCGAGATATTTGTGGACCGGGTCCTTGTTTGTCATCAATGAACTTTGCTCAAGTCTGAGCCCTGCTTTTAGGGGATGCATCGAATAGTGAAGCCTGAGTGCGCATCTCAATGTCCTACCCTTTAGTTTCGGCGATTCTCCAATCGCCTGACCAATACCCACAACAGATGCATTTTAACCTTGGACATCAAAGGCGCGTTTGATAACATCCGTCATAAGGCCATCCTCCAAAGTCTAGCTTCCATTGACTGTGGACAGCGCATGTACGACTACGTCGCAGCCTTTCTAACCGACCGTACGGCAAAAATTAGCATCGGACACCTCCGCTCAACAAAATTCAATACCATTTCCCGAGACACTCCCCAAGGCTCAGCTATTTCCCCGCTCTTATTCAATATTACTTTGAAGGACCTTCCTCCCGTACTGAAAGATATCCCACATCTTAGACATGCTCTCTATGCGGACGATCTCATCCCGTGGACACCAACAGGATCAATAGGGGAACAACAAGATGCTCTGCAAGCAGCCATAGATGAAGCCGAGCGTTACCTTCACGATAAAGGGCTCGAATGTGCTCCGGAGAAGTCGGCTCTCCTCACTCTCGCATCGGGACGGCGCACCAACGAAAGCGCAGCTTTCCCGACCCGGAGCTTACCATCAACGACCAGACAGTGCCAAATGTATCTAAACTACGCATCCTAGGTCTTACACTACCAAAAAATGTATCAGGCCTTCATACAGTTGCACCGCTTCAACAGACACTCAATCAGCTAATCCGCCTCATAAGACGCGTGTCAAACCGCCGATTTGGCTTGCAGGAGTCAGACACAGTGCGCATTGTCCAAGCCATACTCATAAGCCGGGTAGCTTACGGAACCCCTTATTTGTCCCTGAAAACATCCGAAAAATCCCGGCTCAATGTCATCATTCGACAAGCATATAAGACAGCCTTACGACTGCACCAAAAAAATCGACGAAAAGATTATTGCATCTTGGACTACATAACACATAGGAGGAAATACAGGAGCGCATCATAGCTCTCAACTGGAACGCTTACGTCTAACACCAACGGGACGAGTGACACTGCGACGGCTGGGATATGACATACCGCCACTGCAAGACCATAAGGAGCGGGTTCCACTCCAACTCAGACAAGCCATCAGGGTAGCCCCCATCCCAAGAAACATGCACCCACTACACAACAAAGCTCGACGCATAACAAGAGTACGAGTCATGAATAATAAATACGGCGACAATCCAACAACAAGGTATACGGACGCGTCTCCATAGATAAACAAGCCAGCCCACGTCGTGTGTGTCGCCATCGCAGCAGGGCAAGTAACAACCGCCCTCACCGTCCGCACAACATCAAAGGAAGCTGCTGAAGAAGCCGCTATTGCCCTGGCCATCACGACGGGAAAAGGTGCAATTACAATTTTGACGGATTCCCAGGCGGCGTGCCGCAGTTACCAACGAGGCCGGATTAGCAAAACGGCACTTCAAATTCTTAAGAATACTGCCCACATACCTGCCCACACACATGAGCCCACATACCGGCTCATCTGGATACCTGGACACGAATCTCTCGAAGGTAATGAGGCGGCTCACGCCGCTGCCCGCGCGCTTATACACCGGGACATTACCATAGAGGGACAAACACCGCTTGCGGCCCCCAAAACAGAACCGCTTGTCAGGTATGCTGAAATTCTCATTTCCTACCGTCAAGGCCGAAAAACTTTCTCGACTCCGCACTCCCAATTAACAAGAGCAGAAGCGACCATCCTTTGAAGACTACAGACAAATACGTACCCCCACAGAACCCTACTCCATGCGATTTACCCCACCCAATACCCATCTACCTGCAATTTCTGTCCTACGCCCGGTACACTGTACCACCAGATTTGGGAGTGCCAGAAGACCCCAGGCCTTGCCCCAATAACCTCCCCCTCCTACAAGCAGTGAGTGAACCGCATGACGATCCCGGACCTTGGGGTCCAGCTTGAACTGGTGAAGATGGCCTGGACAGCCAGCCGAGCTCAGGGTATCCCGGAATAGGGAAGCCCCCCACCGGGCGGGTGCCCTAACATCTGCACCAGCTTGACAAATAAAGATTTATTCATCATCATCATCATCCAACCAGCAGCCCAGTTCGTTTGTCTGCGTCATCATTGCAGATTGAAAAGTGCGGTAGCTCGCGTGCCACCACCGTATTATACCGCAGAGCAAACTTTCGGATAAAAAAAAAAGAGCGAGTTGAGGAAACATTTTGTCAAGCGGTATAGCGGTAGCAGCGAGGCCCTCCCAAGCGCCCGTGACTGTTTTATTACTAAGTATTATTTATTTAATTATACCTAGCGCTGCGTACGCATTGCCAGGCAGCCGTTTTTATTTTTTTATTAAAAAAAAACAGGCCTCTGGACTCTGTTAATGGACTCTGGACTCTGCTAACAGTCCCATACCCCTTTTTTGTGAATGTGAACTTAAAAACTCTAAAGTGAGCTCTAAACATTGTCTAATTGGTTTTTGAGGCTAAAGTCTCTAACTCATAGGGCTTTAGAAGGAAACATACGATGATGACACACCTCGATTTCCAGCAAGACGTACTCGGCTGCACTGTCCTCAGCGGCTCCATGGGCCTGCCCACTTTGCTTTACAGCATAACATACGAGATGCTGGCCTAGCTTCTTGGATATTGTAACCCCGACTAGCTGCACACTCGATAAGCCCCGAGGCCACGAGATAAACGGAACCACAACAACAACAAAACTCGCAGTCCTCGCTATAAGTTTTTACAGCTGATTTACACCCATTCTCTAACGCGAAAAGTTTGTTTGAAAGGGCTGTTTCCCTCGCACCACCGTCCCGGATAATCTGCTGACGTAGGCTATGACGACACACTGACGAATCCGTGGGGCAAGTTGGCTCTGCTGGGAGCAGAGGGAAAAACAGCCTACAAAATAGAGCTTTAAGTGCTGCTCTACAGTTTCTCAGTGTTTCATGGGCTTCGCCGGAATACTCGGCGGGAAATTCAATGGCAGGACAATCGCGATGATTCTCGATGCGATCAAGCCACATGTTATCGCATACGCATAAAGCTTTCAAAGTACGAGCTGCATTACTTACAAGGCTGAAATTAGCAAGGCACAAGAGGCAACAATCACAAGCAACGTCGTTTCTAACGGATGCGAAAAAAAGAAAAAAAGAAACGCCCATGGGCCGAAATTTTGGCGAGAGTTAAAGATCTCCAGGTTCTCAAAATAAATTCTCAGCTTTCCGCTGTGGTGCGCCTGATGCCCTATGTACAGCTTTGGTACGAAAAACTGACAAATTCTAGAAGGAACGTCTGCATGGGAGCGGAAAAAGCAGGAACAGGCGGCTCGACATTTGTACCAGGTCGATACCCAATTCTTCCAATTCTTTTTCCATATTGGCCCCTCCCAAAAATAAAAAGAATAATATGGGGAACAACACCCTCCCCAGAAAGGCTATGGCAGGTTTACAGCCAATCAAAAATAATTGAACAAAGGTTTTAACCCAAACATACTTTTTTCCGAAAAAGCCGATTTGCAGAATGCGAAAATAAATACCCCCACATATTGGTTCACTTTCCGCCAGTTCATAGCCCTTCGGCCAGTTCGTACCCGCACGGCCACGCACGTCCACCTGCCCGTCCACGATGAGAGTACACCATACTAAAATCCACTATTACATGAGAGGGTCACCTATCCGGCCGTGCCCACCCGAATGCACGGGAACACCGCTTTCAAATCGCGAACGGCACGCACTGCTCCACCACACGGCTGCAGGAGCACAGCACTAAGGAGCGGCGTTCAGAAGAACCACGCAGCGGATGACAGTACAAAACACAGCAACCCCACGAACGTCACAAAAGTTGTAGAACATGAGTTCACTCATCACTACAGTCTTTGCCTTTAGGCTTCACTCAAAGGTCGTAGGGGGAGGCAGATGTCATGTGCAAAGCATACAGGTACCGCCTACTTGAAGGCGCTGTCACGAAATGTCCGGCATGCTATTACCGGCAAACTCCACGAGTCCTATCAAAATTTTCACCGCTTAGTCGTTGTCTAGTGCCTGAAGCAAATGAGGGAGAACGACGACGACAAAGAAGGAGCGGTCCGTTTGTGTTCTTCCCCTGCTCGTTGGTTTCGCCTGAACTCGTGTTTATCGGCTGGGTTTTCGCCTGCAGTGACCTCTCGGGTTCCTCCACGGTCCGACGGCAAGCAAAAGGATGGCCCTTCGGGGTTTTCGTCTGCATTAGATCCCGCCCACCGGCCGCTAGGCCTAACCACTCTGTCTCTCAGTCGCTGGCGGGTGCGACGAAGTGCACCTATGTCGCGCACCTGTGCACCTATGCACCTATGTTGTTTCGGCAGTAAACCCCGGAGAGAATGCCGAAGGGTAGAGGAATGGATAGAGGAATCCCGGCCGAAGCCTGACCTTCGACTCTTACAACTATGGGCCCAGCGCAAACAAGCTGAAGAGCCTGCCTCCCGAGATCCATCGTCTGTGGAGGCCTGAATACGCTTACAACGTCAAGCTGCGGCTGCCAGGTGTCACGAGAAGCGTCCGTCAAGGCAGCAATGGCTGAGCTGGTGTGAATCGCTCGGCCCATCAGCGACTACATCATCCATCTGGGGCACCTTTCGTGCGATGGAAAGTGAAGCCCGCAATCCAGATACGGCAGCCAGTGCATGTCTCACATCGGACAAGGATCCTGCTCAATTTACTACCAATGTTCCCCGCGCCTTGTTCCCTGCCTTTGACATTCTTCCAGCCAGCAACCCGTGCCCGTTTCCCCTGCCGAGTCACGTCGGTTCCTATCCTCCTGACGACGCCGTGCGTGGAATTCAATCGTCTTTCACTATAGCCGAGTTTCTTGCTGCGATTGATCACGCCAAACATCGGACCACTCCAGGGCCAGATGGCTTTACGTACGAGGTGTATAAGAACCTCGACGATCCAGCCCTCAGCAATCTCCTTGACTCCGTTAACAAGGTATGGCTCTCTGGTCACATACCAGAATCTTGGCTCCTCGTCCCGATACCGAAGCCTTCTAAGCCACCCGATCAGCTCCCTAATTTGCGTCCAATACCCTTGACGTGCACCCTGTGCAAACTGTTGGAGCGCATTCTGGCAACCTGGTTTCAATGGTTGATTGACACTCTCCGGTGGTATCACCCGGTGCAGATCGGGTTTAGGCACGTTGAGTAAGGAGGATGGGCTTGACCACTTCTCGTCAATGGAGTTAGTTGGCAGCCGATCACGCAAAGTGCGCACAGTGCTTGCCATGGACATACAAAAAGCCTACGACAACGTTACCCATGGAGCCACCTTGGAAATTCTCCAAGGCCTTCTGCTCCCGGACAAGGTTTGCTCATTCCTCCGGAACTTCCTCACAAAAAGATCTTTTCCGGTTCGCGTTGGCGGCACGAGTTACGGTCACTTTACGCCTGTCTGCGGAGTGCCTCAGGGATCGGTAATCTTGCCCTTCCTTTTTAGTATTATTATGTTACCGCTGGCCTCGCATCTCGGCTCTATGCCTGACATGCACTTTCTGATGTACTCGGATGACATCACAGTACACAGTACACTCAGACATGACTCGGCAAACTACGTGCCTCCAACAAGCCTTGTCTGACACGCAGAAATGCTGCGAATATGCTGGACTGACACTTTACGTCTCAAAGAAAGCTATTCTGCCTGTGGCCAGTGCTTGGGGCCGTCGCCGACTGGAGATGTCTCCAATCGCATTACAACTATGCGGCCGACCTGTACGCACTGCCACCTCACTGCACGTGCTGGGATTAGAAATTTATGCGTCTGGGTCAGCGTATATGTGGATACGTTCCGCGCGTCAAAAAAGCTGGACAGATGCTCCACCTCATCCGACGCATCTCACAGAAGTGTGGTAGATCATGTTCCAAAATGGCCCGTCTATTGGTGCGGTCTGTACTCCAGCCTCGGCTTGTTTACCAGGCACAATTCCAACACCTGAACCAGATGGAGTGGGCCCGACTTGAGGCACTTTACCGAGCCGCAATGCGTGCAATTACCTGCCTCCCTAGGATAACACCAATCCCTACTCTTCAGGCTGAAGCTAAAGTTAACACCTTGGATGCGCTTATCCATCAGCGTCGGTACGCCCGCAGGCATACACTAGATTTGTTGCTGAGGCAGTGGCGTTAGGAAATTACATGGGTCGTTCACTATCCACATCTCCAGCCTGCGTCGTTACCAGGCCACCTTGGCTATACCACCAGGTGATCGACAACAGGCCACTAACGCGACTCCACAATCGATGCAACGGACATACTCATACGCTTTTCGCGATCGCTTAAGAACTGGCGGCTCAGTCTCAACCCCAGGTAGTGCAGGAATTTGTGGACGCTGGTGCCAAGGACGACGTGGTGACGACAACACTACGTCCTTCCCACCCAGAGGCATGCCAAACGTGCTTCTACGAAACACACCACACCCTGCGGTCTATGCTGGTTGAGCTTCCGGCCATCCGGGACGCTTGCAAGCACTAACTCCTGCTTTTCATCAAGCCGCTGGAGGTACTACTTTAAAAATTTATACAGATTCCACGGCGGCCATACATGATTTACGTCGAGTGAATAACAAATCGGCTATCTCGAGGAACATTCAAAACATACTGGATACATACCCCTGCTCTCTGCGGCTCTCGTGGGTACGGCGAAATACACTTCCCGCTCACATTGCGGCTGGTGCTGCCTGACACACTGCATTTGTTCCACGACCATTGCCTTTACTCACACTAGATACCCCACGGCACTTCTTACAAAGGAAACAAGATCTTCGTCGCGCCACATGAGCTCTCATTCCACCGTGTGGAACGGACCTCCCTAGCAGATTCGCTCGGTGGGAGGAGGTCTTGCTGCGAAGACTTCGTGTTGGTGTAGCCCTCTCTCCCGCTGTTACCTGGTAGTGGCCACCACGCTACCATGCCCCGTTCGACCAGAACCGCCCCTTTTGCGTGGATCCAGCCGAAGATTCGGACACAGAACATTTGTTGTGGACGTGCGCTTCATTGCAAGCGCCCAGAACAAGACACCTTCGAGGCACAGGCCTCAACCTTGGCAGACCACTTCACGTTCATCGGTGGATATGGGGACCCCACCACCACTCCCTTCTTGCGTTTCTTCGCAAAATGGGAGGTAATCTATACTTGTAGCATAGAATTTACGCCAACGGGCATACTAAAGCAATTAAAAAATGAGGACGCTCCAGTTGGAGGCGAACGACGCGGCTCAATCGGGACACAAGGGGAACTGTTTTTGCACAATCCAGGAGATAGTGACTGACGGAAGGAGCGCTGTGTCCGCAGTAACACGTTTTATTGTACAGCAGGTCAACCCGGTGGAAATATAACGGAAACCGTCCATGTCGGGTTAAAATTTGGGCGAGTCTTCGAGGCGGAGGAAAGAATTGAGGTATGGCCAGAACACTTGGTACCCATCGAAAGGACTCAGAGTCTGTGTTGTCGGAGCTCCACCTACGCTGCCCCTCCAGCCGACCTGCCTTCAAGAGCCGTGATCTTACAATCCGCTTCGAAGTACGCCCCTCCGATTCTTCACCCCTGGCTACCGCACTTGTAGGGACGAGATCGGCGAGCTCGTTGCCCCACACCCCGGAGTGGCTGGGGACGTGGAAGAGGGAGACTGGAACGGAAGAAGCCAGTGATTGATAGCTTACTTGAATTTCATGAAGAGTTTCTGAGGGGTTTAAGGGATCTCCTAAAGCCAAAAGTATGGACAGACAGTCAGAATAAATGAAAACGGTACAGCAGGGCTCGTTGGTGTTGAGGTAGAGGAACAACCGGTGTAAGGCGATAGCTTCTATGCCACAATAGCTGGTCTGTGGCAAAATTCAAAATCTTTGCGTCACCAAAACCTCATCAGACGAGCTGAACAAAACGAACGCTGCACTGGCAGATATCGTGGTACGAGAACCGTCTGTGTACGCATGTAAGCCAGGGCTCAAGATTATCCTCGCAGTTATACGGGAGTCTATCCTGCGGTATGCAATCGCCAAGTGCAGAGCGGGATGACAGCAGGTCCAAAGAAGAGGATGGTCCGCCTCGCCCGGGGAAATTCGTGTTCCATGTAGTTCAATGAACCGCCGCAGGTTAAACAATTCGAAAAGACCTGTCTCGATGTCCAAGGTGATCGACAGGGGAAGGGAGTTTGTCAATACTTCCACCGCCGTGGTTCTGGTTGTGGTGTAAGCTCCAATGACTACAAAAAATAACTAAGGCATCAAAGAGTGAATTTTAGCTTTTAACACATGGTGCTGATGGTCACCCCATCATGCCGCTGCGGCATGAGTTACAGCTGGCAGAATTGCTCTGGGGTAAAGAAGGCGAAGGTGACTGCGGTGCAGAAAGGAATGAAGCCGCGCAAAACCGATGACGGCGGCGGACATCTCAATACGGTTCCGCAAATGATTCTTGTGGGCAACAAAGGTCAAGTGACTATCAAACACAACACCCAAGATCTTCACCTCAGTGACTTGCCGCAGAGGAAGAGGAAGGCGAAGATCGCCATCGTGCAGCGTTCACATCGGTTCCGTTCTTTTTCACAAATTGCGCCGGTTAATTGAACCTCAACTGTTTGAAAACGCATCTACCGGATGTATGAAGTCGTGTGGACCACCAGAAACCCATATTCCGAGGTAGGGAACCACTTCTTTCAAATTTAGAGGACTTTTTTGTGCCCGGGAGGAGCTAAGCCTAACGTCGACTTCGGCCTCGGCCGGGGGAGTGGTACGCCTAGCCCAGGCCTAGGCGAAGCCGCCAGCGGAAAACCGAACCATCGGTGATTACGCATGTGAGCATTGACCTAACATGGCTGCCGCTATGCGTGTAGAGGTGAACAGCGTGGAAATTTCGCCGGAACAGTGCACAAGATCGCATGGCTGGAAAACTGCCGGCGACAGAGTGAGGCAAAACGGCGTGGGCCAGCTAACCCTAACGCCCGTACTTCGAGGTCCACTTTATTCCAAAGCCCGGCAAGGCCCTCACGATAGACAACATGCGGCCCATCTCCCTCACATCTTGCGTGGGGAAGGTGGAGTGCATGGTTCTTCGCCGGCTGCAGAAGCACCTCGAAGAAACAGATGCCGGAGACGATGTACGGCTTCAGACACCATATCAGCACTCAAGACGTGATGGTCCAACTCCACGAGCTGGTGGTCAAGCAGGCAATGAGGCACGCGCCGCGCGGGATACTCGCCCTCGACCTGAAACGAGCGTTTGACAACGTGTCCCACACAAGCGTGTTGCAGAATCTGAACAAGACCAGGTGCGGCCGCAAGACATTCGCCTACATAAAAGATTTTCTGTCAACCCGAACGGCGACCATCAGGATAGGAAACGAGAAGTCGGACCCTGTCGAGCTCGGTGATACGGCACACCTCAGGGGTCGGTCTTGTCGCCCCTGCTCTTAAATCTGGCCCTCCTGCCTCTGGCCGATCTACTCAAGCAAATCGAAGGCGTGGACCATGCGTTCTACGCCGACGACATTATGGTGTGGACGGCCCGAGCGGAGTCCGATGCCTGGGTGGAGGAAGCCTTGCAGCGGGCGGCAACGACCGTGCGCGAGTACGCCAAGTCGTGCGGACTGAGCTGCGCTGCCCAGAAATCGGAGCTTCTCATGATCCAACCGGGGAAAACTAAGAAGGAGCCGCTGCCGAATGTGACCATCACCATCGACGAAACGGCCATCAAGCCAACTCAGCAGATTCGGATTCTCGACCTACTACTTCAGAGCGACTGGAAGGCACACGCCCACGTCACAAAGATCAAGACTACATCCAAACAGATACTCAGTATGATTCAGAGGGTATCTAATAGAAACCGAGGCCTGAAAGAGGACGATGCCATGCGCCTGATACGCGCGTTCGTCGTGTCGCGGGTTACCTACTCCGCCCCGTATCTCCAGATGACGAAGGCGAATAGGGACACCCCAAAACCCGATGCTTCCCAAGGCAACGAACCGAGCACTCGGCATTCCCATATGCTCATCCACGGAAAGACTGCTAGACATGGGCGCCCACAACACGGTGGAGGAGCTCATCGAAGCCCACCTTTCGAATCAGAGAATCCGGCTCAGTCACACGGAGCACGGACGAGCCGTCCTACGCAAGATAGGTTGGCAGATCGAGCCAGTACCCATCAAGGAAGCCCTTCCGGAAGACTGGAAGATAAGCATTCAGACCAAACCCCTTCCGAGGAACATGACGCCGGGCAAGGACGATGAGAGGCGCACCGCGCGGGCAAAAGCAATGGCCCGGAAGCTGGAAGAGAACCCCAGGTTCCTCTACGCGGACGCCTCGCTCCGAAAAAACAGCGACCGTGCAGCGGCAGTAGTTACGTCCAGAGGCCGGCTGATCGTCAGCGCGTCCCTGAAGACAACAGGCCCCGCAGTTGCCGAGGAAGTGGCCGTGGCCCTGGCACTCGCACAGCCGTGCGTGGACACCGTGGTCACCGACTCAAAGACAGCGTACGGAAGCTTCCGCAGGGGGGTAATCTCCACCGCGGCCCGAGCCTTTCTTTCTAAGTTCATGCCACCGGGAAAAGCCATAGAGCTCGTGTGGGTCCCGGCTAACTCGCGGGTAGCAGGCAACACCATCGCCGACTACCATGCACGAGAAATGTCAGTCCGGGCCGCGCACGAGCCGGAAGAGCTACCGCACCTGGTTACCAGCTTTCGGGACATTACCCAGATGTACCGAGACGAGAGGTGCAGACTGCCGGAACCTCACGCCAAACTGACTAGGTAACAACAGACGATTCTGCTTCGAGCGCAGGTGGGATCGCTTGCGCATCCCGTACAGATGAACCGCATGTATCCTGCGGAACACGATACGCTCTGTCCGTTTTGAAAAAGAGAGAGGGGGCACCCGGCCGCACATCTTGGCAGAGTGTACAAAACTCAAGACCCTCCCCCTCCTTCCCTTCCCCACAACACCCCCAATCCCCAACCCCTTGAGCGATGGGAGACCTTGTTGACCAGCCCCGCCCTCTGCCGACTCAGCTCGCACTGACAGACAGGGGCCAGGAGCTGCTGGGAACATATGGATCCCGTAACTAGGGAACCACCCCGTCTGGTGCCAGCGTGCCCCGCCGATTTCTTTTTGGCCTCACTAAAAGTTGATTCCTCCTCCTGCCGCAGAGTCGTGCCGAACAGCTTAATGGTCGACTTCCGCTGTGCCCCAACTGTCCCCCTAATACCAGCAGGCATATACACTTGGTGGGGTTCAATATTAACTTCGCAGCACGCGTTCATTTTAATATTCTCTCTAGGGTGTCGTTGCCGAGCTTCTAAAGCGCCCGCCGTGTACTTCCCTTGATTACGACGACTGTATCTTCCGCGTAGGCCTGGATATGCACATTAGGTGGTACAGGAAGGAACAGTCGGTCACGAATCGCGATGTTCCCCAATAGCGGGCTCAAAGGTGAGGCCTGCGGGCTAACCGTCGTTGTCTGGACACTCACACTCCCCGCATAACTTCTGTAGTGCCCCGACCTTCCATGTAGGAATGATTCAAGCAAGCGGTAAATGTTAGAAGGGCAGCGGTGTGCTTGCAGGAAGTAAAGCAAGAATGGGTGCCAAATGTAGTCAAACGCTCCTTTAAAGTCCAATGAAATGAGCACAGCTAATGATCCCTCATCCCGGCAATCCCGGAGATGCGAGCGCAAGGTGTGCAACGCCGATGTTGCACTCTGTCCCTCAGTAAAACCATACTGGTGTTCATGCAGTAGGCTGGACGTGTGCAGGAAGAAGTAAAGTCGACCATTCAGCATGCGTCCCAGTAGCTTACCGAGTAGAGATGAAATGCAAATGGTGTGGTATGAAGAGGGGTCATGCGGCGGCTGTTTCGGTTTCAGTAGAAAAATAACCCTCGCTCCTTTCCACACCGATGGGAAATGGCCAAGGGATAGGCGTGCATTAAACACGTGCAGCAAAAACGAGAAGCATGCCCAACAAGAAGGTCAACATACCTGCCGCAATTCCATCAGATCCAGGCGCGGAATTTAAATTTAAATTTCTAGCAACCAGTGGGAGTTCATTCATAGTGAATTCGTGATCCGTGGTTGCTTGCGCGTATGCTGTGCGGCGTATCAGCATCCTCTTAGCCCGATGGGCAAGGGTATCGCCTTCAGAATCATCGGTTGGCAGAAGCGTTTGTAGCAGTGACGCTGCCGATTGCAAAGTGGAGGAAGTAGATGAGATGTGAGAGGAGTGAAGCGGGGGAATACGGAAGGAGATGAAAACTTCTGAAAAGCAATTTTGAAGGGAATTGCCAATACATTCTTACGGGAGGCTATAGTGCACTTCTCCTGACGGCTTCATTCTTTGCTGCTTCGACGTGCCTTTTGTACACAACGAGTAACATGTGATACCAAAATCCGAGATCGGCACGGTGGAGGGGATCACGACACATCTGGCATATCCTCCGAAGCGTTTCTCTCACAGACGAGCATTCCCGAGCCAATTCATCGGTCCACCAAGCATTTCCCCTGTGGCCTTTTGGCAGCCGCTCTAATCATTTGTGCAGGCAGTCGACCTTCACATAAAACACATTGACGATGCCTTCCTGACCGTCCAGAGATGTCATGGCAGTAGAAGATACAGTGGGGAGCCAGGGATCCTGTAGCATTTCCTCGACTATATAGACGAGACTCGGAAGCTCTGGTTAACCGCTTCTTTCGCTCAATTGTAACATATTAGATGCCAAAGAGGATGAAACGATGATCCGACAGGGTCGGGGTGTCCCGACCTGTCCAGAAAACCATAGAAGACCCCACTGCTCCGGCAGTCAATGTGACGTCAATCCACGTTTCTGTGTAGTCAGTGACGAACGTAGACAGAGAATCCGGATCATTCAGTGTCCGCAATTGCCGCGAGATAATGCACTGCGTCAACTGCTGCCCCCGTCTGTTCACCCCAACATCACCTCACAACGCGTTCCTCCCATTAAAACCGCACGCAATGACAACATTGTCAGAATGCCGTTTGTGTCAAAACAATAGAGGTTATCGTGACTCGAAAAACGTCGCCCTACGGCGCTATCGATTAATGTATAGGCGGCAAAGCTGCACACACCCAGCTAATAAGGTGTTGGCGAAGTGATCGTAATCTGCATCCGCGCAGTTCCTCTCCGAAGCCCCAGGTAAGTGTTCCGCGCCAAATTTTGAATCGGCGCCTTTGCGGTCTCATTGACCAATTTCGGGGACACCGTCACCTACCCCCAGCGGTGGCAGGGCCCAGGCGAGCGGGTACTTCCCATAGCAGGTAATGCGCAGAGTGCTGTTGGCCGGAATGTCGATGTAGGAGCCGTTGACGTCCAACCACGGCGGCGAGATACGGGACACTCCGGATGTTGGACCTGCGAAGCACGGATGTCGGGTCCTTGAGGGCGCTACACTGATATGAAAGCCCCTGGGAAGCCCGCAATCTCTCCTTCTCCAGTATTCAGCTTTGCGGATTGAAAATCATTCCTAGGAATTTCGAAAGGAGAAAAAAAGAATGTTTTTTATCATTACTGTCTACTATGTACAATCAGACTGCCACTACGGGTGAATTCGCAAACATTTTTTTAATCAACAATAAAAAGTCACAAGCGAATAACAGGGTGGTGTTATCAGGCATACATCAGTGTATAGCAGTGTCATCCCACACATTAAGGGTAGCTTGAAATAAACTGCAAACAGGCCTACTTTATCGAGTTGTCCATAGGCCTACTCTTGTCGTATTTTGCTGTGTAACTATCTATGATATTATGTCATAAAATTCCACAACTTCGTCCCATAGACGAAGCTGTAGCAGCTTAAGAATACTGCCAGTTCAGGTATGTGTTCTGTTGATATTTCTTATTACGTTCCTCTTCTAATTACAGACGATTCGCGTTTGTAAAGCGGGTCACAAATTCGCACTTTCTTCAGAAAGGCATCCACTGGCAATACACATGTTCTACGAATTTACCCATCGTTATCATCATCAACCATTTCCGGTCTACTGCAAAATGAAAGCCTCTCCCAGCGACTTCTAATCATTTAAATCTTGCATGGTTGTGTGTACGCACAGAACCAGTCAACATTTTCGGTTTTATAATGGATAAAAATATATCAATAAATAAATAAATAAATAAATAAATAAATAAATAAATAAATAAATAAATAAATAAATAACAACAATCCGCCTATTTTTCGTAGACCGCAGGACGAATGCGTCTCCGATATGTTTCCCACCAGAAAATCTTTCAATACCCGAATCCATTCTTTCCCTCGAGTTTTCTTAATTCTTGATCCATACATCCCAATTTACATCCAGTTCCTTCTAAAGGGGAATAACCTTGAACTTGTTCTTGCTCTGACCTATACAATGTCCTCCGCCCGCTTTGATATGTGATCAGCAATTATTTTTCGCGCTAAGTCGGCCTCAGCATGGCAACGAGGAAGGCAGAGGATGCACGCGAAGGGCGGGGACCTGGTGATAAAGGATCAGAGAGAGCGAAAGAAGGGTAGCTTTGGGAGAGGAGGAAAGGTGGCAGTAATGCTCTCCCTACCGTTGATGGCGAGAACTTCCGTCCACGATCTTCTTCAGTCACGTCTATAAGCACGCTCACGCGACACGCAGAATGTTCCGACATAAAATGCGCACGAAAATTCCGCGCCTAGACTTTTTGGCATGCTGTACTCAAAATATAAGCCCGTCAGCTGCAACACTTTCCGTTTATAAGCCCCTTTATGCTGAGTCGACTCAGCGTTTGAGTTCTGCTGAGTCCCAATTGATTGGATGAAGTCGAGGCCGGGTCATCCGCTGCGGGAAATAGATTGGCGTCATCGCCAATCGCAATTAGTCAAGCTCCCCGCGGCATAGCTCAGTGCGTCCTCCTGAAGCGCGGGGTGCGTATGAAATTTCCATGAAGGCAACGCAGTCATCCGCAACTCCGCCATTCGCAGTAAGTAAGGAAGGAAAAAGGAAAAGGAAAGGCAGAAATATTAACCAAGCTATACTGCATAGTATGCTATCCTACACGCGGGAAAGGGAACGATGGTGAAAAAAGTGTAAAACAGAAAAAGAAGGGGAAAAGTAAGGACAGAGCGTAAAGTGGTGCGCCCAGTCGTAGGACACTATAGACAAAAAAGTTTAGTGAGTTCACAGAGGGTAGTATTTTGTGCTACAGTCTTCTGTACAAGCCCGTCGTTTTTAGAAAACACATCAGCGCTTTCGTCGCCTTGTGCGCAGATGACGGAGAAGGCCAGTGGCCCAGGATTTTCTCCTCGAAGAACGGCCGACGAGAGTCTAGCTTCCGTAGAGTTCAAGAGAGCTGGCTTATTTCCGATGAAAAACTTTGACACGCGCAGAGGGCATGTCGTATGGTCTCTGGAGTGTCACAGACTTCGCTAGCCTCACTGGCTGCCATTCGGATCAAATAGGAGTAAGCATTTGTGAATGCGACTCAAAGCCTGAGATGACAAAGAATGGTTGCATCAGACCGTGGGAGGCCTAATGGAAGTGGGCGCTGAAGATCCGAGTCCATGGTATTAACACGAGCGCTCGTGAACACTTGGGTAGTCCATTGGATAGCGTGGTCTCTTGGACAAGTTTTCGCAGAGTCCTAGCTGCATCCGTCCTGGATAACGGAATGGATATGGTCTGTTTTTTTATGTGGCGGGCGGGTGGCGGCATCCGCACTTTCGTTTCCGACAATGCCGCAATGACCGTGAAGCCACTATAAGGCAATGTCATGACCCGATTGGGCGGCATGGTCGTACAATAAAGAGTCTAATCTCGGCCATTAGCTGTTGAGGTCCACGGCAAAGGGCTGACTGGAGCGATTGAAGCGTAGACTTTGAGTCGCAGAAGATCGCCCATCTTAGGCATGAAGATTACTCAATGGCCTGAAGGGCGCAATGGATGGCGGTAAGTTCTGTAGCCGTGGAAGTGCTAAGATGGGCTATTTTGAATTCTGTGGACATGGACAGTCGTGGAAAAACAACGGCGCCGGCAGAACCAGATGTTGTTACAGAGCTATCGGTGCAAATATGAGTGCGGTCACTGTATCTCTCGTGTAGATAAATGAGAGGAAGCCGCTGTAGTGCTAGCGTTGGAAAATCTTGGTTCTTCGTTAAGCCTAGAATATTAGGGCATGCTCGAGGCTGCGTCGTACTTAAAAGCGGGAGTGGCGGCATCATCGCAGGCGTATAGCTGGACGGCATACTAGGGATGTGGGCAGCTACAACCTTTGCGAAAGACGCATGGCGGCGTTTACACGGCATACTAGCGAGGTGAGGATCAGGCAGTCTGGCTAAGTACCTAAAGAGCGCCATGAGTGTATCAAATCTCACGTAAGTAGACAAGGGGTGATCACGAGCCACAGCAATGAGTGCAGCTGTTGACGTGCACCGTGGTAGGCCAAGGTAAGTTCGGAGGGCCTGCGCTTGTATGCCTTGAAGTTGCTGAATATTTGTACGGCACGTACCTGAAAGTACAGGCAGGCTGTACCGTAGGGAGCCCAAGAATAGTGCCTTGTATAGCTCCAACATTGACTTTATAGGTGTTCCCCACGTCTTGCCACCAAGAAACTGGAGATTATGTCCCTCTGCAGACAGCCTCTTCTTCAAACAAACGGGGGGGGGGGGGGGGGGGTGACTCCAAGAAAGGTCTCTGTCGAGAACCACGCCGAGAAACTTGTGATATTTCACATAGGACACCCTTTCGCCATTAACTGGCAAAGGGTAGTGTAGCATATATATAGTCGGGATGCACCAAAGTGGGCGCTTTTACTCCGCCCCCGAGGCGGTAGCAATAGGTCCTTCATCGTTTGGGCGGGCAATGCGATTCGTTTGGCCATATAAGAGCGAGGTGGGTGCACAGCAAAGGTAAGCCGTGGAGGCTGAACGACGACTACCCCTTCCCTCGGGGTTTCGATCGTTCCGATCTGCGTCCATCGTTTGAGCGACTCGTCTCGCTCCGGAGGCGGAAGGGGGGGGGGGGGGGAGTATCGGAAGGAGCGGTGGCGGACACAATAACAACTTAGGTTCGGGTCGCCAGCTTCGGCCTACACGATATCAGACCAAGTACGCGGCGGCCCATCGGAAGGCTAAAGAGCTTTACTTCGAAGCACAGCGCGCTTCTTTTTCCTTTTTGTGGTATTTAAGTACAGAATACTATCTTGAAACGGCCGTAACCCTGAGAAAACTGACAGTTAAAGGAGCTGGCAAGGCGGAGCTTTTATAAAGGATGCAAGGGCAAGAACATGGGACAAGAAAATGAGAGAGAGAGAGAGAGAGAGAGAGAGAGAGAGAGAGAGAGAGAGAGAGAGAGAGAGAGAAACGGAAGAGGAAGAAAAAGCGCATGTAACAAGCATACCACCAGCTTATGTGGGCGTTTAGTCTTTCAGACGACTTATTATTCTGGCTGTGTCGTTTGGGGAATTATCTTCTGCCTGACTTCTTCCATCGACCGCTAAATCCTCTGCTTCCTGGGAACTGGACTAGGTTTTAATCCTTTTCTTTTTACCATGAATTTAAGCTCTGGCAATCTACGGTGAAAGCTTCCTGCCGCCTCCCTCCCCCCTCCTTTAGTTTTCTTTCGTATTTGTCGCGTCCTTGAAGAGAATATACAGGCTGCAAGCTACAGAAACCCGAATCTTGATTTTGTATACCCAACACGTTTTTAGTTGTAGTTAAACTGTACCGCGGCGCACAGAACCCGGCTGATATATATCAGAGGAAAATTTACCCTATTTTAATGAAGAGCTTTTTTTTTGCAATTACCGCGACTTTATTGAGCTCGCACAAGTCACTTCACCGAACTGCCTTTCTTTTAGGTTACCATTCATTCACCCGTCCAGTCTTCGTTCTCGGAAGAAGACAGCGAAGCAAGGTCGCATTAGTGGCCCCGTGTATTTCTATCGCTCTATTTTCCTAACGACTACAGTCAGATTGTAGAATTTGGTGACCCAAGTTCAGCATTTGTGAATTTTCTCCTTATTCTCACTTCGGTTGTACCCACTTATCAGTGTATAACATTTTCTCGCTATTTGTTTCAGATAATTTGGAACGTGCTCTACTCAATCGTGTACTTTTCATAACCCAAAGCATATAATCACAGCATCGTAATTGTGCATCTCGTTATCGTGTTATAAGTGCTCCGAATACCGACACAGACTTCATTTCGCAATCATACTTTTTGTAATGTTTGTAGTGGAAGTTCACTTCAAAATACGGCTGTGTATCTGTTTATTCCTCGCGGATAATCCAGCGAGTTCAGTTCAGTAAAACTTTATTGAGGTGGGGGAAGGGATTAAAGGGAGAAACTTGGGTGGAGTCCTCTTTCCAGGGCCCCAGAAGCTTGTGCCCCGGCCCAGGCCCCGTCGATCAGCTGGCGCTGGTCTTCCAAGGCCTCGCTGGCCAGAGTCGCCTCCCACGTTTCTAGTGAATGAGGTGTATTGTTCTGTCTTACGAACCGCAGCGACGAGGACCACTCCTACGCCCTTCCACCATACGAAACCTACGGAGAACGTCTTAAAAGAAAAAGACTTGAAAGGAGAACGCTACCCGCTCCTCACATGGCCCTAAACGCCCACGATGCACAAACACTGAGAAGAATACAAACCAACACATTCCCACACAAATCAAGGCTGGCGCTTATGTTCCCAGACAGATTTAGTGAGGACTGTTATGAATGCAATGAAAAAGCCACCCTTTTCCACACCATATGGAATCCAGCGAGAAAGTATAGGCGCACGAAGCTAGGAGGCTTCCCAATTAACCTTTCAAGAGGCTACCTAGGTCCCAGGATAATATATTAAAACCGCGCCGACGAGCACTCACGCAAACAACCCCACACGCCAACCCCTGGTAAACCTACAACACAACAGAGGCAGGGACACGGCTCAAACGAAAAATGAGGGCTGGCGAAACGAACTGGGAATAGCCAGCGGCGAATGCAGTCGTGTAAACTATTACGCGGAAGCCTGGCTTGCCGACCTCGGTTTTAAATTTCAATGGGCATGCCCTGCTATGGCCCGGTGACGCCGACAATTACTTGGCATGCTACCAATTCACCGCCGACCACACTATCTGCCAGAGCAGATTCATTATTTGGTCGATCCTAAGCCCGAAAGCCAGTAGGCAAGCTCGCTCAGCACGTACGCACATTGGGTTTTGTTGTTGCTTTGTTTTGTTGTTGTTTTTGTTTCTCGCTGTGTTCCTTTTATGCGGTTTACGAAATAAGCGCAGGCAAACTCGGATTGTTCACCAAATAAAACTTTTAAATTAATTTTTTCAACTACATGATCATTGACACAAGTCTTGAAGCGCCCTTTTCCCACACCTGCCTAAACTAATTGGCTGCGCTGCCAGCAAAACGAAAAATAGTAAATCCCGGTGCGTTCGGAAACCAACTCTATCGAGCTGTACTGTACTCGTCACCTGCAACGCGCACCAACGCGGTACGAAAGTGATAAGCCATCAATATGCTGCTGCATTTGTTGTCTACAATGCGCTCCAGCTCGCTCCGCCGTGTTTCCCGGCAGAATACTAGATCGTAGCAAAACTCATTTCTCACGTTTGCGCACGTTGCACCCGCCATTGGTCCTGCGCACCGTGTTCTCTCATCGGATTCCCCCGTACGGGCGCGCATCAACTGGCGATCATTTCAAATGTTCCACCGCGCTTATCTAGCGCTGCCGACGCTCCGAGACCATTTTGTCGTCGCCCCACTCAAGTCGAGTGCGCGACAGCTGCAGCCGTCGCGGAAACATGAGTGCGCCCAACGACTTGTCGAGAGCTGCGCTTGCCGTGAGAGAGCGAGGCCGCCGCCTAAGCCTTGTAGGCGCTCTTGTACTTTCACGTCCTATCTCTTGCCCCCATGTCAACTGTACCTATTTATTTCTGTAACTTATTGTGGAAAAAAAAGCCGCCGTCATCTCTTTCCCGTGGCCGTCGCAAGAGTTCGTGCACCGCGACGGCCGCCAGTGCGCTATCGGTCGGCGGCAGGACGCAGCGACGGGGCAATCCCTGCACATCCGCGGCAGAAACAGCGGCCTAACCAGGAACTGCAATACAGGTGGAGCCCTGGAGACAGCGTGGCGCTGTATAAAAGGGCGCGAGACGAGCGGACCGCCAAAGGATACTCGCTCACTGAACACTCGAAAGGTCACAACTGTCTAGGCGTAACTCTGTATGCCGTAATGATAATAAGCCAAGATCGATCTACTTGTTATGTAGGGGTAACACTCTATACCGCACACTAAACTTTTTTACACCCTATTTGGCCGAAAAGGGTGTAAAAATCTTGTCCCATGGCTAACACCCTTAAAAGGTGTTTTAGCAAAAAAAAAGTGTACGGAAGATAAAGGGGTGTTGAGCTCAACACACTTAGAAAAGGGTGTTGAGGATGCTCAACAATCTAAAAAAAGGGTGTTGAGCCTCACAATTATTTTTAATGTGATGGCATGCGCAGTGGCAATGTGAATCGGCGGAGCGCGCAGCTTTAAACACAAACAGTTAATATGCACAAGTTACAGTTGGAACACAAGTGAATTGAGCAAGAAAACAAACGGGATGCAAGCGGAAAAGGGAGTGCATACTCACTTATTAATACATGTGGTGTTCTTTCTTTTATATCCAGCAGAGGAAAGCCCCCCGATCGAGTCGGTGGGCTTGTCGCAAAGAACAGATGTTTTAGCGCTAATTTTGCAAGTATGCATTTTACTATGAGAATATACAAATCAACACGTAGATTTGCAAAAACGTTTTAATTACGAGGTAGTTTTTGTGTTTCATAACTTATACAATTTCATCAAATACCAAACAAATCTTCCCCGCAACCTCAACCCCCTTCAAAAATTATGTTGATATTTCAACACCCTTTTTCTTAGACGGGTGTAAAGCTACAAATTCGGGTGTTCGAAACTAAGAAAAGCGGCGTAAAGAAAAAAGGGTGTAACAAAAAGGGTGTGAGAAAAGACCGCCAACTAAGAAAAAGGGTGAAGAGACCTCCAACTTTTCAGGCATTTTGTACCTGTTTACACGGGTGGACTGAACATTTTCTACAAGCGGGGGTGTTTTGTACCGCACGATGTTTAAAGCAATATGAATTGGCATAATTTATTACCAGTGAAACTCTTTAAGCTTGAGCTAGTTTTGGTGGCGTTAGCAAAAAATACAAAGAAAAAGGACCGCGGCACCTGTAAAGGGTGCACCACCGCAGAGAGGGTATTATAACAGTGAAGTCGGCTTTCGAGCTTGTTAGAGTGTGAGCACAAGGGGCGTATGCGTATCCGCACCTCTTACCGTACCGTTTCCAAGGTACTAGTCTTCTTTGGAATCTAAAAGGCAAAAAAATTGGCGCAGCTTGCAATAGTGGTACAAGGCTGGAGAAACAGCATAGCTGGGGGTCGACCTAGCTTGTTTCCCCCTTGGGTCCCCTGGCAGGGGGGGGGGGGGGGGGAGACACACACTTGAACAGCCTTGTGAAATCCGGTTAAACTTGGCCTCACCCCTCAGCGGTTATCCTAGCTTAGCAAGAACATTGCAAAGCTTAGCAAACATAAGAAAACTTAGCAACACCGGAAGAAATTAGGTCGAACCCCAGCTCCGCTGTTCTTTTTTACAACTGAACCCCTATTTTACACCGTTTCAACAACCTACAGAAAGCCAAGCGTGTTGCATTCGGTAAACACCCTTATCACCACACGACGATAGTCTTTAAATTTGAGGGTTGAAATTGGTGTTTCACGTGCCAAAGCTAAACTTGGGGCATGAGGTGCACCGCATATGAAAACGAGCGATCATTGCATACGAGCAATTATTTTTTTGCGTTTGAAACTTTTTTGCGAGTAGAGGAGTATATGTGGGGATGTCTTCTTCTTTACAGTGCTATTATGCATCCAAACATGCCCTTATCCAATGAACAGCTGAACACCTTTTCCACACCCTTCCAACACCCTAAGAAAAACCAAGGGTGTTGAAGTTGATCAACCCCCTTTTTTCACACAAAATGGGTGTAGAGCTAGGAAAAGGGTGTTGAGATTCAAGTAAAAAGGGTGTAAGGCCTCCCAACACCTTTTTTCCACTTATGCTACACCCTTTCTGGCTAAAAGGGTGGAAAAATGTTTAGTGTGATGCGGGATGATAATAAGCCAGGATCGATGTACTTGTTATATTACTTCAACAACAATTTGCGGTGGCTCGGCGGGTAAGGTGCTACTGAGAGCAAGGTAGATGGTTGGAGTTCTGGCAGCAGTGGTGGTCTCCTCCTTGCCAAGGCAAATTTATGTTATAAACGTGCATTTTCTGAAAACAACTAGCTCGGACTTGGTCTTTCTCAGTACTAGGTGGTTGTAGGAATACTTCTTTCGTCGTGAAAGGTGTTTCGATGAAACTCAAAAGAAGTACTTCGTTTGTTTGTTCGTTCCTTTATTCTTACACTTCTCGTTGGAGCCCATTCGAGCAGTGTTAACCGAAGAACGACCGAAGCGAGACCTGAGCCATGGCTGCCCGTTACGGGGATCATCACTTTACTCGCACGGTCTATCTCCATGATGATGATGACGATGAATGGCGCGTACCGAGCGGGAGATTTAACATCCTCCCGCGCCCGAGATAATCGATAGGTGCACAATAAATCTGCAATCCTAACATTTTGTTTTTTCAGTCTACAAGGTCAATCTTCGCGACGCGGTCAGGGAATGCTATCCACACTTTCGTTTCCACCAGTGCTTGCGCCGTCGTGCAGACCTCACGACCGCCAAGGGCCGCCAAGGTAATTCGGACGACAACCACTGTGTGTCGAGCTGCCTCAGAAGGTTGCAGTTCTTTCGCCGTGCAGTCATATTGGCGAAATGGATGTCGTACAAGTCCAAATATCTGGGGGAAATAGCTACTGTGGTGCAGGGAATCTAGCAGTGTTCTCCTGCCGGCCTTGCACTTGCCTTCTGTTTGTTTTTCTACTCCTGACGAGGTCGTTTTCTAACTTCTTGCAAGCTCAATGTATGGTTCGGAAGGTACTCCACCATGCCTTGCTGCCTCCTCGCACGCGGCAGACGTGACTGGATAGGGTTTCTCACCTTTCCCAACTTCCCTGAGATGGAGCAACTCAAATTCGTGGCTCGGTACAACCTTTACCAACACTTTGTTGACTAGAGCTGGTCGTCTTTTCATTATTTCCGGTAGGCGTTCGCGCTTCACTGTGTCTGAAACGAAGATACGTTCGATTTCACACGGTGGTGGTTCTGCCTTCTCTTTAAGGTCCTTGGCATCTCCACGGTTTTGGTCGTCTGCTTGGAAGGAAGCAACTGCGTCGTCGTGGCCTGCGACAGGCATAATCTCGTGTTCTCCACGTTCGTCTTCCGTTGGGACGCTCGACGCTGTCTTGTAGCTGGCTCCCAGTTGCATGCCTTCGCGCTCAGCCTCGTCTTTGGCATTTTGAAATGCTGAATCCTGCGGTACAACGACAGCTTGATCCTGTACGGAGACTTGAGAGACGTTTCCAGAAAAAATAGCCTTTATTGCCTTCACTCGTCCTGTTTGGGTCGAGAAGCTCTTCTTATCACACACCCGCCGCGGTGGCTCAGTGGCTAAGGCGTTGCGCTGCTGAGCACGAGGTCGCGGGTTCGATTCCCGGCCGCGGCAGCCGCTTTTCTGATGGAGGCGAAAAGCAAAAACGCCCGTGTGTACGAGATTTCGGCGCACGATAAAGATCACCAGGGGGTCAAAATTAATCCGGAGCCCTCCACTACGGCGCGCCTCATCGCCTGCGTTGCGTCGGCGCATTAAACCCCACAATCAATCAAATCAAATTTTCTTATCACACGTCGCGTTTGGCGGAACTGAATTTGCTTGCATCGCCGACCTAGAGCCGTTGCAGTCCAATGAACGTCCTGTCCTCATGCTATCAGAAGCCGACATTGCAGAAAGCGTGGTAGGCGTGAACGTCGACGTATCTGGCTTCTGCATGTTGTCAGTATGGGGAACGTTCAGGTAGATGTAGGTCGTCGCAATCAACTTCGGCAGTACTACTCGCAAGGTGGACGTGTGCGAGCCGACGTGGCAAGAGTCGTCTGGACGGGGTGAAGTGCCCTTGCTGGTACATTTATAGCCGGGTGCCCGCAGGTCGTTCAACGTCGATCGCAACCGACTGAGGGCCCCGCATATCCTTTCCTGATATTGCATTACATAGTAAAAATCATGTTCAAACTCATCTCCTTCGAGAAGCTCACCTATCGCCATGTTCAGCTCGTTAAGTTCAGTGTCCTTCTTTTCCAGCTCGTTAATAGCCAACTGCAAGTTCAACGCAGACGGTGAGGGAACTTGCCGGAGCTCAGTCGCTGCCTTTAGCCGCCTTGTAACAGCAGCGCGCAGAACCTTCCTCAACGAACGCAGGGCGTCCAGGTCATCACCAGCTTGGTACTCGGGGGAAGTACAGTTGCTCCCAAGCGGGATACCCTGGACGTGACGGAGCGTATTTGCGTCCCGTTAGAGGTTCCGGTCAGTCGTAGGTGGGTGGTCAGGGCCAGCCATGGTGACCTCCGGCTGAGGGTGGGGCAACGGCGGTCAACGGCAGTCATATCACGGGGTTCTACGAACCTCAAGCCGAAGGGGACGTCGGTGGTCTCCTTCGCCGCCCGTGTTCATTCTCCCGGGTTTCGGCCCCAAAATGTTAACCGATGAACGACCGAAGCGAGACCGAAGCCATGGCTGCCCGTTACGGGGATCATAACTTTACTCGCACGGTCTATCTCCATGATGATGATGACGATGAATGGCGCGTACCGAGCGGGAGATTTAACAAGCAGTCTCCAGAGCGATGCTCGTCCGTGAAACCCTCCGACTCGTTTTCGTTTCCTTTCTCACGCCTCGGCGGTCACCAACAGCCGGGCCCCTGCTTCGCTTCCAGGAATTCTCAGAGCGGCCCCCTCCCCCTAGTCCTGGTGTCCCGTTACGGCCAGAGTCGCTTCCACCCCGCCGTTCTATCGCCCCTGCCTTCTCCCTCTCCGCGACAGGACGGAAGGTCCGCGCGCACTTCTAACAGTGGTAGCCACGTCTCCTTATTCCAGATAACCTATCGCTGTGGCTTCCGTCTACGCCCGGCTCACCAGGCTCTTGAAGTAATATAATTTTCAGGGACGACAAACTTGAGATACGGAGAAGCTTAGCGTAAGCGAAATGGCTCGTTTCTGGCGACTCGGCCAATCCCCCAAGAGGACACGTGACTGTTGGTGCAAAGTTTTTGCGTCTATGTTTGCCGATTCCCTGCGGCGAATGCGTCATCTCATCGCTCTTGCGGTCCGGAGGAGAAGCTATAATTTTTTCGTCGGCATTCGACTGCATCCGATGCTCTCTTAAAAATCGCCGCAGCTGGGCTTCACCATAACACTCCAGAGTGACCAATCGTCGCGACCAAATGTGCAAGTTAGGCGAATGACGAGGCCCAGCGTGCGGTTAGAGCAAAATATAGTATCTACATGGTGACAACAGCGCAAGGCGCGCACTACCTGTGCTGCCGTCACAGCACAGATACTATATTTTGCACTAATCGCTTGGTGGGCCTCATCATCCGCCTAACTTGCACATTTGGTCGCGACGATTGCTCACCCTGGATTGTTGTGGTGAAGCCCAGCTGCAGCGATTTTTAACAGTGTACATCACGGACACAGAAATCCAGGCTCTAGCAGCTTGCACTCCAAAACATAAACAATGCCGATAAACGCGACATTTACACCATATTGAAGATTCTTAGGTTTTCTGAGTTCTTCCTTGTTAACGCAGCCACTCGTCAAAGGTGAACGTTAGTTGCCGGTTGTCAGCCGTGGTCACATCACGCATAAATGACTGAATGTCATGGTAAAACAACGCGATTCCACGGATTTCCCTATTTCAATTCACTCAAACAGTAATGCTCCCAGATTAAGTTCTTGTGGAGTACGCTCCGCAGTTTTCTAATAGTTTTCCCAGAGAGCTGGTAAAGTTCACTTTGCAAATGCTCTTTACCACGCCGAGCTCTGACGCACGTAGAAGAAGCACTGCCGAGCCCATAATACGCACACTAAACTTTTTTACACCCTTTTAGCCAAAAAGGGTGTGCAATAAGTGGAAAAAGGGTGTTGGGAGGCCTTTACACCCCTTTTCTTGAATCTCAACACCCTTTTGCTAGCTCTACGCCCTTTTCGTGTGAAAAAAGGGTGTTGATCAACTTCAACACCCTTTGTTTTTCTTAGGGTGTTGAAAGGCTGTGGAAAAGGTTTTCAGCTGTTCATTGAATAAGGCAATGCTTGGATGCATAATAGCACTGTAAAAAACAAGACATCCCCTCATATACTTCTCTCCTCGCAAGAAATTTGTAATCGCAAAGAAATAATTCCTCGTACGCAGTGATCGCTCGTTTCCAGATGCGGTGCACCTCATGCCCCAAGTTCAGCTTTGGCACGTGAAACACCAATTTCAACCTTAAAAATTAAAAAGACTATAGTCGTGTGGCGAAAAGGGTGTTTACCGACTGCAACACACTTAGCTTTCTGTGGGGTGTTGAAACGATGTGAAATTAGTGTTCAGTCGCAAAAAAAAAAGAACAGCGGAGCTGGGGGTCCTCCTCGTTTCTTCCGGTGTTGCTAAGTTTTGTTATGTTTGCTAAGATGTGCAACGTTCTTGCTAAGCTAGGATGACCGCTGAGGGGTAAGGCCAAGTTGAACTGGATTTTACAATTCTGTTCCAGTGCATCATCCCCCCCACTGCGAGAATATCCAAGGGCGAAACAAGCTTGGTCGGCCACAGCTATGCTGTTTCTCCAGCCTTACACCACTATTTTAGAATCTAAAAAAGACTAGTACCTTTGAAATGGTATAGTAAGAGGTGCGCATACGCCCCTTATGCTCACTCTCTAACAAGCTCGAAATCAGACTTCGCTGTTATAATACCCTAGCTTCGGTGGTGCACCCTTTACAGGTCCCGCAGTTCTTTTTCTTTCAATGTTTTTGCTAACGCCACAGAAACTAGCTCTAGCTTAAACAGCTTCACTGGTAATAAATTATGCCAATTCATAGTGCTTTAAACACCGTGAGGTACGAACCCCCCCCCCCCCCCTCGCTTGTAGAATATGTTCAGTCCACCCATGTAAACAGGTACAAAATGCCTGAAAAGTTGGAGGTCTCTTCACCTTTTTTCTTAGTTGGCGGTCTTTTCTTACACCCTTTTTATTACACCCTTTTTTATTTACGCCCCTTTTCTTAGTTTCGAACACCCTAATTTGTAGCTTTACACCCCTCTAAGAAAAAAGGTCTTGAGATAATCAACATCATTTTTGAAGGGTGTTGAGGTTGCGGGAAAGATTTGTTTGGTATTTGATGAAATTGTATAAGTTATGAAACACAAAAACTACCTCGTAATTAAAACGTTTTTGCAAATCTACGTGTTGATTTGTATATTCTCATAGTAAAATGCATACTTGCAAAATTAGCACTAAAACATCTGTTCTTTGCGACAAGCCCACCGACTCGATCGGGGGGCTTTCCTCTGCTGGATATAAAAGAAAGAACACCACATTTATTAATAAGTGAGTATGCACTCCCTTTTCCGCTTGCATCCCGTTTGTTTTCTTGGTCAATTCACTTGTGTTCCAACTGTAACTTGTGCATATTAACTGTTTGTGTTTAAAGCTCCGCGCTCTGCCGATTCACATTGCTACTGCGCATGCCATCCCATTAAAAATAAGTGTGAGGCTCAACACCCTTTTTTTAGGTTGTTGAGCATCCTCAACACCCTTTTATAAGTGTGTTGAGCTCAACACCCCTTTTTCTTCTGTACACTTTTTTTTGCTAAAACACCTTTTAAGGGTATTGGCCATGGGACAAGATTTTTACACCCTTTTCGGCCAAATAGGGTGTAAAAACGTTTAGTGTGTGGTATAGAGTGTAACCCCTAGATAACAAGTATATCGATCTTGGCTTATTATCATTACGGCATACAGAGTTACGCCTAGACAGTTGTGACGTTTGGAGTGTTCAGTGAACGAGTATCCTTTGGCAGTCCGCTCGTCTCGCGCCCTTTTATACAGCGCCACGCTGTCTCCAGGGCTCCCTGTATTGCAGTTCCTGGTTAGGCCGCTGTTTCTGCCGCGGATGTGCAGGGATTCCCCCGTCGCTGCGTCCTGCCGCCGACCGATAGCGCACTGCCGGCCGTCGCGGTGCACGAACTCTTGCGACGGCCACGGGAAAGAGATGACGGCGGCTTTTTTTTTTCCACAATAAGTTACAGAAATAAATAGGTACAGTTGACATGGGGGCAAGAGATAGGACGTGAAAGTACGAGAGCGCCTACAAGGCTTAGGCGGCATCCTCGCTCTCTCGCGGCAAGCGCAGCTTGCGACAAGTCTTCCGCAACGGCTGCAGCTGTCGCGCACTCGACTTGAGTGGGGTGACGACAAAATGGCCCACCGACTCGATCGGGGGGCTTTCCTTTGCTGAATATAAAAGCAAGGAGAGCACATGTATTACTAAATACGTATGCACTCCCTGTACCGCTTGCATCCCGTTGGTTTTCTTGATCAATGCATTTGGGTTCCAAGTGTCACTTGTGCATATTGACTGTTTGTGTTGAATGCTGCGCGCTCCGCCGATTCACATTGCCACGCGTAGCTGCTGGCCTGGCCACACCCTTATTTTAGGGTGTTGAGCAACCTTACACCTCTTTTTAGGGTGTTCACACGAACACCCGTTTTTCATCCGTACAACTTTTTTTTCGCCAAAACACCTTTTAAGGGTGTTCACCATGCGAAAAGATTGTTACACCCTTTTCGGCCAAAAAAGGTGTAACAAAGTTTAGTGTGAGCCCTTACGGACTGCCGAAGCGTTATGGAGCTTGCTTCGATAGTAGTGCTAGCCTGACGAATGTTGCCGTCAATATGTTTCATAAAGTGAGCGTGTTTAACCGTAGGGCACATTAAAACATACGATACACGCTTGAATATACGACTAGTGTATTGGGAGCATTAAATTCCGCTAAACATCACGCGCACCGATTTTGCTACTTCCTGTTCTTTACTAACAGCACAATTAGGCGCGCGTTGGGATTGCGGAATAATAAAAACTCAATAATTATTATGCCTGTTTCCGCACACGCCACATACCCTCCGCGGTGACCCAGTGGCTAAGGCATTGCGCTGCTGAGCACGAGGTCGCGGGTTCGATTTCAGGCCGCGGCAGCCGCTTTTCTGATGGTGGCGAAAAGCAAAAACGCCCGTCTGTACGAGAATTCGGCGCCCGTTAGAGATCCCCAGGTGGTCAAAATTAATCCGGAGCCCTTCACTACTGTGCGCCTCATCGCTTGCGTTGCGTCGGCGCGTTAAACCCTGCACTCAAATCAAATCAAATCACTACGCCACATGGTGGCGACGTTGGAATCACATCACGTTGAATTCTCGTTACTTTAAATGTATTCTGCGCATAATCGGCTACATTGTGCGAAGCATGCGACTACCCGTATTGCAAATAAAGCGGCCTAAATAGGCGTGTACCTTATCGGCATGGATCGTGGGTGCGTGGCTTTGGATTTTGAAAACCACCCCGAAAGCCCACCAGCACAGACCTTCACCAGCACAGATCGAGATTGAAGCTGCGCTCAGCTGAATCCCACTGTCCAGTCGGCAAGCAGGAAGGGGCTCACATCCGCCCCGACCGTGAATAAGGAACCATGCACTCCGACGGAGCTAAAACGGCTCCATCGCAACTCTTTTGCTAACAATAAAGTTTATTCTCTCTCTTGTCATTCAGAATGTCAGCGAAGCGTCTCTTGCACTTATCGTCAGGCAATTTAAGAGCTAATGAGTCATGCTGAGTGGCAAATGAAGTTCGGAGACGGGCACCTCCATACGTAAGCTACTTGCGATAAATCTATGAACCGCGGCAGTACAGGAATAAGACAGGTCATTCGATATAAACAACCAATCTTGCTTCCCCTTCTTCGGAACTTACCACAGGGTACATAACTTTCGAAAAAAAGTGCCCGCCTTTTCGCGTTCATCTTCCTCGTCAGAACATTCACTTCAGTGCTATGCGGTTACTTACTAGTTTTAGTCAATTATTCTCTTCAGGGCTACGATTATCCTGGAGCTTTTTCTCTGAACCTCGTAACATCACGTTCCTGCGGAATCAGTGTTGGCGAAACTCTTATGAATGGTTTAATTAAATAGCTCGCAAAAAACAATTGTGAGAGCCCAGCATTTGTGGTCCGTCGATGGCAGATGTTGTTTACAGGGGCGAGGAAAGCAAAAAAAAAGCAATTAATGCTTAATGTTTGTATTAAACGGTGTTAAAATGCAAAAGAAAATTCTGTCTAACTTATCATGAAAAAATGTCTACCATAGCGTTATTAACGAGAGCACATAACTGCGATCAAGACTGCAAGACTCACGTCTCCTAATCTGACTTGAAGCATGCAACAAAGAAAACTTTAATTTCACGGGTGTGTCAACCACGCCAAAATTCACATTTCCAAGTGAGAGTAACTGCATTACCTTTCAAACTCATCCCACGTTTCCCACGACAGCTCGTCACCATTACTTAAGTTTAATGCTGCTCTTAGCTACCACATGCTTCAGGGAACCCAATGACCGAACGGTACATTGGTGGATTGACGAGGCCAGTAACGCTCGCTTTGGAAACGCTGTTTACCACGCCGAGCTCTGATGTCTGTAAACAAGCACCACGAGCCTACACGCTCGTAAAAGCACACGCGACGCTGTAGGAGGACACTGTCCCGAAACAGGTATTAAAACTCCCCCAGAAAGGTGCGTGATGGGTGCCAACAGCAACCCATCATTACCGGCGCAACTGGCTGTACGAGAAAAAAAAACAGAAAAGCCTTCGCCTCCTCCTACGACGGCCACAAGGCGTTTTCACGGGTCCTCCCCGCTCGTTCAAGGCGATGGGAGGGATTCTCGAAGTGGTGGGCTCTGCGCAATTGATGAACAAGTGGATAAACAAATGAACGAAGAGAAAAACAAACAAACAAAAGAATGTAAAAATTTGTATCATTATTACAAGAAAAATTAAGAACATATCCTCCTGGAAAACAATTACTTTGAAGAATCTTTAGGTACTAGGCTTCTTTATAACGCGCATACACTGGCAGTGAGTCCTATCTTCCTCGATTGTATAGATGCATACTAATAAGTTGTCCAACGTGACATACCCGCGTATCTTGCAGTACAGCTCTTGACTTTTGCCCTGGAGTCTGTTTTTTAACTGTTGTAGACTGCGCCAGCCGAATCCTGCGTTTCCTTGGAGCATTACGCCCTCCCGTACCTCTTAGCTCCTGTCCTACATTAGTGCAACCCGTTCTCGCGGCAACAAAATTTATTCTTCGCCACCACATTACGAGGTGTACAACTACATGTTTTGGGTATCCTCAGAAAATTACCGACCAAAATTAACGATGATGTTTTTATTTTGGCGAAAGCTGTCGAGAAGCACTCGTTTACCATATGCTTCGCGAGGATAACACACACTATAAGTACGGTTACTTACACGGTGATATCACTGCTTGGAAATTTGTCCAGCGTCGTTAGCATGGTTTTATGATCACTACAGGTAACACCCCCAACACCAAGCGCCGTCAGTGCAGGCCAGAAGAAAACTCAATGCACCGAATTCTGGCAAAGGCCGCTCAGGCATTCTTCGCTGATACGAAATCTCGTGGCGGAGCTTGTCCTTTCACCGTGACAACTCCAGCTGTGCTCTGCTCGTTCAACGACGCTATAAAGCTCGCGACAGATGGAGGACCTTCGCTGTAGCAACGTATTTTTGAAATAAAGGAAATGCCGTGACGCTTTTTTGTGCATCTTCGCAATTATTACGGCACATCTCTCGCTCTCCATATATATATATATATATATATATATATATATATATATATATATATATATATATATATATATATATATATATATATATATATATATATATATATATATATATATATATATATATATATATATATATATACATATATATATATATATATATATATATATATATATATATATATATATAGATAGATACACACAAGTAATCGCATCCCCGAAGGGACATCCCAACAACTATGAGACGTACCTCCACCGATAAGGATAAACATCGACGTTACCCCAATACCTCGCAAGATGGGCCCTCTTCTCCACGCAGGAGAGGAGAGGGAAGAGCGCGCGCTTTCGACAAACGACACAGGGACCGAGACTGCACGGTATCCACCGTCGCCGCCCACTATGCCAGACCGGGAGCCATGACCACCGTTGTCGCTTCAAATGTAAAGCTCATCACTACCATCATTTTGCTCTTCACAACCGCTGCACAGTCCGAGGACGCCGCCATCGCTCTGGCCATTTCCCATAAAAAATGCGGATGCCCAAGTAAAAAGGCCCGGTAGAAAGGCCTCGGCTTTTCGAGCCGCATTCCCCGCGTGGGTCGTCTACTGCGGCTGCTCCCGGCCCGTGCTTCCGAGGGCACTTCAGCGTGCACCAGCGTGTCGGACGTTTGAATTGCGTCAATCCTTGCTTTGAATTCGAGTCAAGGCTCCACGCAGCGATACAGCGACTCATGTCGGCGTCTCTGCCGCTCTGTTGGGCAGGACAGATCCTTAACACCCAGCCATCCGCAATGGCTTTTTCTGGCGGCCTGCTGCTAGGTCACGTCATTTTGCAGCATGAAGCGCCCTGCGAAGCCCGAGGCTGGCGACCACCTTGCCGGTGGGGTCAAGCCTCGAGAACCACAACCTTTCCCCTCCGGGATGGATGCGCGATCCCACGCCGCTAGCGATGGAAGAGTGTACGAGCCCATCTCTATGCGCCTATTTATGGACGCCACGAAGACGGCACTGCTGGCCAAGTACCGGAACCTGCTGTCCATGATGGGGGCGTCGGCGCATTGCGCATTATGGTTTGCAGGCCTTCCTGCATGTGGTTCTTCTACATCTGCCCCTCTCCGCCTACTAATTTCCTCAACGTCCTTTTCGCGTTCTCCGCCGAAAGGGTCGCGGTCAGCGTTCCCAAGGCGGCCCATGCACCGACGTTGGCCCCGAGTGAGAACCAGGCGGCAGGGGCGAATTCCGCTTACCCCACGTTTCCCGTCAGGGTTGACCTCGCACGCTCATCGCGGTGGACATTTTCTTTCAAGCTGCCTTTCCTCATGTGCTTTCACTGCGAACGCCGGCAAGGTCCTTATCGGAAGACTCGGAGACTCTCAGGCCGGCGCTACCTTAAGATACGTTGAGTATCATTGTATCCTGTGCATGATTCAAGCCCCAACCTGTTTCAGCTTTGATTTTACTAATGGCGAAAGGCACGGCGGACACATTTCCCCCAATTCAGGCTGCGGGTGTCGAGTTTTACGTTCTTGTTTTCGTTGAAGGAAACATCTTGAAGACATTCATTCCTGTGTTTTCGTGTTCCGTCATTGGGTCTATCCACTCCGAGTTACCCAGCAATATCACGGCGGGGTCATTCTTGCTAGCCGTTGGTTTGAGTAGACTTAAAAGCAACGTACACTTTCCACTACATGCAATACTGTTGCGCGGATAATCATATTACAGTGGAATCTCGTTAATAAAATCCGGCATATTACGTGTTTCGGCCTAACACTTTTTGTTTTCGTTCCCGGCCAAAGTCCCTTAGAAATTATACATTTTCGTGCGCTTCTTACGATCACATTTTTGCCGAAAATTGGATAATACGATCGCGAAAGCGGATCTCTACCGACATTTCTAGTAATCTTACGTTTATTCTTCGCTATATATACCAGCTGAATCCTCACTCCAACAGGCCACGGCCTGCGCGTTGCAGAGACACCGAGGGAGCGGAAGCACCGGTTCTGGGGCAGAAACATTACTGCAATTCGTGGCCGTTCCGTGCAAGGCTGACGATAAGTCAGGCGATGCACCGCGCCATGTAGCAAATCGTATTATTCCAAAGGAAGTAGGTGCGCAGTGCTCGCCGCAGCCGCGACTTCCCTTTCCGACTACTCCCATGGGCCGTGCTTCCCGCGCAGTGCTTTGTTCTCTTTTTGCCTTGCTTCTATGCGAGGTCGTGTTTCCGGGCTTGTGACAACGTCAAAGACATGCAAGACGCAAATGGAAATTGCGCACCAATTCGGAGACAACACAAAGAGTAAGTGCGTAGAACTTTCAAGCGAGCTCTGTTTGCCAGCGTCAACGCTCAACAATATTGTCGGTCAGCAAGAGTAACTTCTACATAAGCTGCAAGTTTTTGGACCTGGTTTAAAACAAAAGCCAGCAGCGAAGCATGAAAAAAAACACCATGCATACATGGTTCAAGGAAGTTTGAGCGACAGCAGTGAACGTCGATGGGTTCTTACGCGAAACAGTTGAGAACGTCACGCTCTCCTTGGGTATTCAATACTTTCAAGCATTCGGAGGCTACCTTCACCGATTTACTGCACGACGCGGATTGTCGTACAAGACAGTGTCTGCCAAAGCAACGAATACCGGCAGCTTCTTTTTGAACGTTTTAGAAGAATTTACTCCTCGGCATTGAAAAGAATAAAGGGCATCACAAATTAAGCAGTCACTTCAATTTTGCTGCATAAAAGTGAGTTGCTGACGGAGCATGCATATTTCCCTTCTTTTTGAACGTATTTGGATAATACGATTTTCGGATAACACGTTTGATTTTCCGGTTCCAGTGAAAAACGTATCAACGAGATTTTACTGTACATAGAAATTCTTTGCCAGACGTGGAAGCGGGGCTTTCGAGAATGATTCTAACAGTCGATGGCTGCCTGTGGAGAAGTTCGATTTCTAGCAGCTTGCTACCAATCTTACAGAAGTAGAGTCGCTGGCAGACACACCAAACTTTCTTACACCCTTCTTTGCCGAGAAGGGTGTAAAAATCTTGTCCCATGGCGCACGCCTTCTAAAGGTGTTTTGGTTAAAAAAAGGGTGTACGGACAAAAAGGTTGTTGGTGTGAACAACCTTTTTCACGCGCTTTCATCACCCTACAGAAAGCCAAGCGTGTTGCAGTCGGCCACCTCCTTTTGGCCACACAAATATAGTCTTTTTTTAATTTCAAAAGTCAAATTAATGGTTCACGTCTCACAGCTAAACATTGGCCATCAGGCGCGTTATGTGGTAACGAGCGATAATCGCAGACGAACAATTTATTCTTTTTCCATCTGGACATACCTCACGGAGTGGAGAGGAGACCATGCGGAGATATCTTGTGCTTCACAGTGCGACTATAAATGCATAAATGGCGTTAATCAATCAAGGGCCGAACACCTTTTTCACACCCTTTAACACCCTACAAAAACCAAGGGTGTTGAAGTTTGTTAACACCCTTTTATACACAAAAAGGGTGTACAGCTATGAAAAGGGTGTTGAGTTTAAAAGCAGGGATGGAAACCTTTTTTCCGCTTATGGTACACCCTTTTTTGGCCAAAAAGGCTGTAAAAAAGTTTAGAGTGCCCCCTTTTTTTGACCCTACTGAAGTGGTGGTACTTACGCATTCGCATTCTTTAGCAGGTGTACAAAGTCCACCGAACTTCCCAGCTTTGCAATCAATAACGCATCTGGAGGTCTCACTGGTAACTTAAAGCATTAGATGCGTGGGAATTAAAGGTGGGTGACTTTGAGGCGTTCGTATTAATATCGCACCGATCAGAAGCGCTGCCCGAACAGCGCACAGCTCAAAGGAGTCGGGCCTGATGACCAGTTTAAGGTTGGCTATATTTAGTCGTCGTCATCTAAGAGGACGAAGTGCCAATAACATTTTGGAAAACGGGTAAAGTAACTGCAGTTCCTTTATTGAGGGATAAACATGCTAGGCCGCGTAACGCAGTCTTGGCAGGAAATAGAGAATTTACAACGTATACAACTGTTAACTTACTTAAGTGAGCAAACTAAGTCGTTCGTGAAGGATGTTGTAAATCGTGTTTAAAGAGGCCATGCAGGCAAAATACAAGTTTGCCTTATTTGAAAGATTTCGTGTTTTATAGTGCACTCAGCGCTTGAACGGCAGGGAACGATGCCGTACTCACTCATTATTTACTTAATTTAGGTTAAAATTGTAATTCTCCCGCCAAGTCTTGTGTTTTCTGGACTTCAGCAGTGAAGTCATAAGTGCGCTTATCAAAATAACTTCCACTGCGTCATTAGGCTCTGCAGCCTTGCTTTACCCCAGTCCTCCCAGGGGGCGCTACCATACCATTGCTTTGTTTTTGACCGTATTAGCACCTGGCTTGTAATAAATAGCTACTGTAAACAGTAATCGCTTCGTGAAAATTGGGTATGCTCGGTATGGTCATGTAAGACACCGTCGCTTACGCCAATCGGCCAGTGTCGTGTAAGGCAGCTAAAACAAGCATACTGCGCGCAGTACCAACAACAGTGCGGATCCGTACTTCTATGTGTACGTGTATTTTCGTAGCTTTCATTGTTTACCCCACCATTCTTACTGCTGTAAAATGAACATGCATTACATGTATGCGTAAATAGCTAGTTCGGCAAGCTTATAAGCCGTGCCTAATTTGCGTTTGTTTTTGCCCGCCTCAGCCAATCGCACAGCTGGGCACATATAACATCATAGGTTCTGTCGCGGGAAATGATCTAGTGGGTCGCATGGCCATTCCTATTTTCGATTAATTATATAGCTTATTTGAGCGAAGTTTACGATAATACTGATTTCGGTATGATATTAATCAGGCCCTCTTTTGAATGAACCAAACTTGTGGTTTGTCTTCATGGCTCCTTTAAGCCTTCCGCTGAAAAGTCGCGTGCTTTTGATTAGTCCTGTCACGCGACGACATAGGGTGTGCGCGCACAACACCGCGGGTGCGGGGGTGTCTGGGGTTTTGTGCGTGTGAGTGTATGAATTTTGGGGAACCACACGCTCACTGACATGGATGCACGCTTTTAATGCGAAAGCATTGCTTAAGTCGATAGGTACAACATACTGACGGCACACGAATGGCCGTCAGCTTAAAGTATAACAAGCAGGGCGACTGACTGAGTTGACTGAAAATTTGGGCAAATGTGGGCCTGGGTGAGATGCGGAAATGGAAAGGGATAAACGTGGACCTATTGCTTGTATTCACTGGCAAGGCGCGCATGAATGCAACCATGTGAGTGCACCGCAATGGTTACATCAGGCTCCGCCGGCTGGCGGTAGTTGTCCGTGCTAAGATGCATAACTGTGTTGGGCGAATGCGCGTTCCTTACTCTACCTCAACAAACGATAAGTAATGCCTTGAGTCCAATGTGAGTGCGATTAATAACACCCCTGTTGACAGCACCGTTTAGAATCGCTTTGAAACGGAGCAGACGACGCATCGCCGGTGTTTTTTTTCTTCGGCGTGCGGGCGCAGTGGCACAAGCCGCGCCATGTCCGTGGCGCATCGGCCATGTCTGTGGCCGTTTCCAGTGTTGCCAAGCGAAGAAATTGACAGCTAAACTTCTCAATGAATACAACTTATAGAGAATGCGTTCTGGCCTTTGACTTAAAGGGGACTCGCCTGATCACATTCCCATGGGACTTTCGAATTCACGGCCCACGGGCTTCAAAGACAGCGTGTACCAATACGAAACGTTTTACAAACCCGTAGAAATGTTCAGAGTGGCCTAGTTCGCTTCTTTTAGAATTATATCTTCTTAAATCAGCTGTAAAAAATAAACAACAAACACATTTTCGTCTATCTAGCGTTCACTTGATGCGCCAGATGTCTAGCAAGCGAGTTTTATTACTTTATTTCACTTCAGAAGGAACATATTTCTAAAATAAGCCATCTAGGCCGTTGTGAACATTTCTTCGTTTTTGTAAAACTTTTCGTATTGGTGCCCAGTTGGTCATGAGTAGTCAGTCCCATGGGAATGTGTACAGGTTAGTCCCCATTGAAGTATCGTGTGTACTGAGGTCGACGCGAGTTTAATATGACCATGCTAATTGCAGATGTAGCAATATAAAGGCGCGGCAAAGTACGTTCTAAGTAAATTTTCACTAAGCGTGGCAATGCAGAAGCGGTTATGCGATGCGACTTGCATAACCCAACAGAAGAAGAAAGAGACGCAATAAAAGGCATTCGCGAAGGATCATCAACAGCAGTCAATCATTCTCGAAAGGATAACGATAATAATGGCAGGATATTTTCGCCCATTAGACACTGATGCTTTCGCGATGCCTACATCATAAGGATTGCTTAAATAACCACGTAATTATTGCGTATCCTTTCTCCGGCCATGTTATAGAAACCGAAGCGCGGTGTCCCTCAACGTTCATGGGAGCTGAACTCGCGGTCTCCGAGTATCGCACGCAGTACGCAGCAGAAACTTCCTTGGGGGCACCGAAGTCTGCAGACAGGCTTTGATTGCGAGAGCGTTATCGATTCCCATGGATAAAGGACTTCCTTACTTCTACATCGTGATTTCATCTATTCCTTCGCTTTGCTTTCTCCGTCTTCATTTCTCAACAGACCGCAGACAATACCGAACTCCGTGCTGAAAAGCCACGAACCTGACACGAGGCGCGGTGCGAATTACTTCGACAGGAAGACTGGTGAACCTTCACGTCACAACTTCCCCAGAATCAAGGTTCTCAGCGAAGAAAACGTTGATTCTGGTGAAGAGTATATGACGCCATGTGAAGAGAAAAACTGTTCTCTCCACATGAATTCACAAGCGCTCTCCGTGTGATGCGCTCCGCGAAGATTTTTTAACAGCACCGCTGTTTAGGCAGACATAGATCGCTCCGGTGCAGACAGAAAAACCCCAGCGCACGTGAGCGCGTGCCTCGCGGCAACCGCCGGGAATCGTCCAGGTTTGCGCTTACGCCCCATGAGGAGCTCGACCGGTGCGCCACAGGTCCACCGCGCCGAAGATGGTGATGACGAATCTGTCGAGCCATCACAATGCACACGTGGAGACGGCCACCGGACCAGCTGACAACGAATTGTAGAGGTCTACCAAGGAGAGGAGGCGCTGCAAGAGGATTTGCCCCGCGCGGCTGTGCAATCGGAAGACGATGACGAAAGTAATGAGGACGATTGCTTCTGAGTAAAACACCTACACACTACAATTGCCTTTGCTTTACAGTGCCATTCAAACCGCTTTTGCACTGCTGGGGATTGGCTGCTCCCTCTCTCCTGGGATCCGCTGGCAGTATGGGGAGAAGCTAGCTCGACCCCCAGCTCTGCTGTTTCTCCGGCAATGCACCACTAGCTGCGCACATTTTTTTTATACCATCTGCTGCTGAGGGCCAACGTATTATTCATGTACTGCTAGGCATGTAAGGCTTCCACCTTATATGCACGCGCGCACACGCTGTCTCTCTCTCCCTCTATCCCTCTCTCTCTCTCTCTCTCTCTCTCTCTCTCTCTCTCTCTCTCTCTCTCTCTCTCTCACACACACACACACAAACGCACACGCACGCACGCACGCACACGCACACTCGCACGCATGCACATGCACATGCACACACACACACACACGCACACTCTCCCGCACGCATATGCGCACACACACGTCCGCACGCACACACACGCACACGCGCACGCACACGCACAGATCAAATAAATCAGTTCGGCTTGCTGCTCTAAAAAGAAATAAGAAAGTGCATCGCAAACAAAAGCAGCAAATAGTGGATATACTGTCAAAAAACATAAAGAAAAATTGGAGGCGTGCTTCCAATCGCCTAGTCACCCACTTACCACGACGCTTGGATTTTCCGCGCAGTACGCCTTTTTGAAGATGCAAACAGCGTGATTAATCGTGTGCCACCCCTTTCGCCACCAAGTGGTTCTACGTGGATGCTTTGTAGCCCGCCTCATTGCAAATAAACAACGACGACCTGCCACAACCAACTTCACGCCGTTGGCCAATGACGACACTAAAGGTGAGACCCTGCTTACAAACTAAGCTCTGCAGCTGCTTACAACGTCGCAGTCCAACAAGCGGTATCCTGCACCAAGTATGTCAGTCAGTCAGTCGGTCGGTCGGTCGGTCGGTCGGTCGGTCGGTCGGTCGGTCGGTCGGTCGGGGTCGGTCGGTCGGTCGGTCGGTCGGTCGGTCGGTCGGTCGGTCGGCCGGCCGGTCGGTCGGTCGGTCGGTCGGTCGGTCGGTCGGTCGGCCAGCCAGCCAGCCAGCCAGCCAGCCAGCCAGCGAGTGAGTGAGTGAGTGAGTGAGCGAGTGAGTCAGTCAGTGAGTGAGTGAGTGAGTGAGTGAGTGAGTGAGTGAGTGACAGTCAGTCATTCAGTCAGTCAGTCAGTCAGTCAGTGAGTGAGTGAGTGAGTGAGTGAGTGAGTGAGTGAGTGAGTGAGTGAGTGAGTGAGTGAGTGAGTGAGTGAGTGAATAAAAACCCAATTTAGACAACTAAAAATGGTCAGAAAAAGTGATGGCAGCGCCCTGCCACCGAAGTTTTGTGTGAAGTGCGATGAAAACAATAGTCCGCTTTTTTACTGCAATTATACACACTTATAGCCAGGTAAGCTTAAGGAATCGTGTTGCACTAAGTAATAGAACAATTACAGCGACGAAAAAAACGTAGAGCGCAAAGTCAAGAAGGCAAGCACCAAGGGCGGCTTCTGCCGCATTCGGCTGATTACCGGAGTCGTTGTAGCTGGTGTTGTGACCAAACGGGTGCGAGATATTAAATGACGATCATTTTGAAATGGCGAATAACACATATTTCTGCGACCTAATGGCCGTAATCCTAGCAGTGTTACATGCGGTTTTGTCCCGGCGTATAACATGCTGTATTTTGTTTTCGTATATTGATATGAAAACTTAATTCATGGTCGCTTTAAGTGGCTTTATATCACTCCGATAAAACTTTCAGTTGCTAATTTTCTTTGGTTGGAAATAAAATGAAAGTCGGTGCGATTGCAGAACCATCCTTGTGGAAATGGTAGACAAAGTTCAGATTTGCACGCATCATAGTGCTAGATAAATACAATTCCGAGTTTTAAGTGCCGAGCACTTACTGGGCTCGCCTTGTCGCCGAAACTCGCTCGCTTGACCAAAGTAGAGCCCCACAGCGTTCTGTTAAAGCGCTGTAGACGCGGCGTCCCACAGAGGCTTCGAAAGACAGGCGGTGTATATAGTCAAAAGCGTTCGAAATTCGTGAACCGCTGGCGCCTGTCATAGGTGTCCCCGTTCTTTATCGCAAAAAAAAAAACTTGAAGAACATTTGACGTAAAATATACGCAATTGACCGGCAGCGCCCGCGATCATTTAGTTAGGAACGTTCATTGAGTTGGTTTTTAAGATAGCAAGCGGGGGAAAAAAGTGGCACTGCAGCGCCGGGCCCCGGCACGTGCGGGAGGAAACGCATGCACAAAAAGAAGAGAACTCGCGCTGGAGCAGTTTCAGGCAGGGGGCGCGCGAGCACTGCCAAAGCGGGAAATTTGATTTGCATTGGGTGGTTGCAGTCAGTGCATAATGGTGCTAGAGTCCATTATGGCGAATCACTGCTCTGCACTTCCGGCAGCTTACACAGTGAGTGGAACAACTTTAATTTATATCCTACTTTTAGCTGTTGTGCATATGAAAGAGTTCACGCGCATTTTACAACCCTGAACTAACCATCGACATAGAAGAAAGTCAGCACAGAAAAAAAAAACAATGTAATTCATTTTAAGGTACTTATGATTGTAAAATTTACAACAGTTTATCGGGACGATACTCCCGCGACTATACAAACCCATGCGAACCATGCCACCGAACCCATCGTAATCTTAATTAGCCTCATCTCCATAAACTCTGCAAAGTGGGGCTCATTCGGTCTCTTCCGTGTCATAAACGACTGCCTGTGGCAAGATATGTGCGCTATTCTGGTGCATAGCTGGAGAAAATGAGGTGCCGGAGAGGGAAGTTTTGATATCCCTCACTGGAGAATAGGATGGTCCAGTTCCACGTTAACAACAAGCGGGAACTTGGGAGCACAGTCTGTTTCCGCGAAATAAACACGTTACATTATTCTGCCGAAATCGATAGCACTGGAGAAAAACAAGTTTGGGATAAAAAAATTAAAACGAGCGCAAAGGACGAGGACACTGAAACACAGTAGACGGGACGAGCGCTCACTACTAACAATTTTATTTCGAACCCTCCTCTGCATATAAACGTCAACACCACAGAGGCGCGCCTGCGCACAGACCACCTGAAGCGCAAGCCACATGCGCGCTACCGATTGCGACATAAAAGGCGGAACTCGCTCTCCCGCAAGCACACCGACGTCGTACTGACACAATCTGTGCCCCTATTTTTGATTAAGTAGGCCTCCAAAAGTTCGCGCGCCACCGTGTCTCTGCTGTGTCCAAGCACCCTCAACTCATGGAACAACGGCACGCGTCTGCATTTTGCGCAGTGCGCACGAAGACTCGCACCGCTATTGCCGCTATCACTTGTGAGTGATAGTTCATGTTCACGGGCCCGGTCGTTGATACACCGGCCGGTTTGTCCTATATAGGACTTGCCGCAGTTTAGTGGCAACTCATAAACAACAGACACTGCACGGTCCACATAGCGCCTGGCGTGCTTGTTACCGCAAGCCGCCCCTTTTCTTGCATCCCCGGGGATGCGCGCACACAACTTTGACAGCTTTCGCTGCGCTGAAAAACGACAGGGACATTGTGCCTGCTCGCCACCTTGTTAAGGTTATGTGTCACCTTGTGGATATATGGAATCACTTCGGGCCTGTCGGTGCTCTTTTGCCTTTCTTTTTCCCTCACCCTGCCTTTTAGTTTCTGTAGCAGGGATTCCGCAGTCACAACCAGAATGGTATTAGGATACCCTGACGAACGCAACCTCTCAATCTGTTGATGAAAACTGGTGGGGGCCGCATGTTCGCGAGACTTTTGGAGGGCGGATTCTAGACAGAGCGTAGCAATTGCTCGTTTTACCGTCTTTTAGTGGGCCGAATTGAATGGCAGCAGTGGTTTGCGGGAGCGTGGGTTGTACGCCTAGCATACATGGGTTTGCAGCACAGAAAGCTTAAGATCTAGAAACTGCAAGTTCCCCTCGGCAGGCAGCTCGTGTGTGAAAGCCAAGCCCTGTCCCATCTCATTAAAAGTGACCAACACGTCTTTCAAACAATCGCTATAGTCATTGAAACCATCACTAAAATCGATAAAATCCAGCTTCTTAAAAACAACTAAAAAATCATCCACATATCTAAACACCTGAAGCACTTTGCTTCCATTGAAAGCACTGTGCAGACGTCTGTCTACAGCCGACAAAAAAAATATTGCACAGTACCGGCGCCACACACTACCCAATGCAGATACCTCGTTTCTGAACACATAAATTGCTGTCAAAGGACACGACCGTGGCACCTAAATAAAACTCCCAGAGTCCATTTTAGGTGCCACGGTCGTGTCTGTTACGGGAGTCAACCGTGTTTGCGGGAGTCGACTGCGTATGCGCAAGAGTTAGCGCGAACGGTAACTGACCGGCACAGGCTTTACCGTCGCCAGCGAGCTTCTTGAACAGACAGAGTGGACTTTCGCATCTTGGTTACAGGAAATGCAGTCTGCTCGGCGCTTGATGCTTGGTACAGCCGATAAAATTAATCTTAGTTGATGTGGTTCATTCCATTTTAGGGGCGAAGCTACTATTACTCGGGCCCTGTCCCTTCCCTCGTTGCTGCTGTATACGGCACGGCACCATGATGATGATTGTGGCAGTATCCCCCTAGGGATTGGCCAACCAAAGATTGGCCGAAGAGGGCAAAACGTTCAACGCATTCGTTGCTACCCAACAAGGAGAACAGGAAGAAGAAGAGGTGGTCGTTTATCGCCTGCGAGCTCAAGACACGTACGGGGGTACACGACACAAGACGGTCTGCAGAAGGCGACAGCCAATGTGGCTAAAATGTCATACACCGAATTCGCCAACTTACCCATGGCGATTCTCATCGTCCAAAACAACCCCTATAACGACCACAAACGTCGACGTCGTCGACGGGCTTATCATGAGAGCGGTGGAAAGCTTAACGTGTCGAGTATGTATATGATGTGCGGGCGATTGTTTCACGGTTTTACCGATACACATATTTGCTGCGCCCCTCTCATCATCATTCACTTCGTGGAGATGGCGGGATTTTGTTTTTCTTGTTAAATGATGCTCAGGAGAAAGAAAAATGACTGTTTCTCTCAGATCGACGCGCAAAATGGCCGCCCCTGCTGGGGCTAAGCCTCGCCCTCCTCAAATAATTTGGAAAACTTTCTGGGCTCGCAGAGTGCTTTTAAGCTTCCAAAATTGTGCGGGGCACGGTAGTGTACGTTATTGAGGTAATTACTACAATATATTTTGTTCATTCCTTGCCGAAATATTTAGTGTGGGTGTAAATTCTAGTTTACCTTGATTTCAATTCTACTCAGTAGGTTGTGACACCAACATCTTTTCTTTTTTTTTAAATCTGTACAGATGACGCCTACAGCATTCTCAAAACAGCTAATGTTATTGTGAACGCTTCATCCGGAAAGTGAAACATTCAAGCTACTTTAAACGAAATCAAATAGATATGTCGAACAAAATTATGCGTGGTCTGCTTTGAGACTAATTCATCAGATGTCGCTACCTGGACAACGGTCGCCGGAATACTCAAACCGTATAGGTGGTATTCAATGAAAAGTTTAGCGGGCGATTTCTCCGCCTGGCAACACTGAAAACCGCCATGTCGGTGGCCACCATGCCAGCGCATCCGCTTGGCGCCCGGATCTCGAAGAAAACAAACACCAGCGTCTACCGCCTGCTGCGTTTCAGCCTGATAATCGGTAGTGGCGTCAACACGTGTAATATTAATCGCACTCACATTAAGTGGTGGTGCTCTACCTACCCTCGCGCACTTCGAATCCACGGAGGATGAAACCGCGGCTGCGAACGGCGCGTATAAGCAGCGTAAGTCCTACGCTTCAGTTGGCTGCCGCCGCGGATGTTGACGAGAGTGCAACCGCACCGCATCCACGACTTCATGTCTGTTAAGTGCCCCCTAATACGTGGTTGAGTGCAAAAACCGAATAATTTATTTATATAAATGGTTCACGCGTACACCGATTGAGCGCTGGCTTTCTCGTGCGCTAAATGTTCACACTCAGCAATACAACTCACGTCTGACGTTAAAGCGCGGCTGGCATTCAGCTGATCTGTACAAGTCCTTGTACGGAGACGTGTCTCGAACGGGAGACGTGGCAACGGCGTGCGATATCAAGTTCCCATACACGTTAGACACGAGACTAACACCGCAGTACTCGCCGTCCTTGCCGCTTCGAGCAAACTAGTACAGCTCGCTTCAAGCGCATGCGTTCGGCATTGAGCGCGGAGAGATAACACCTGCGGGCGCACGCCGACGGAGCACGACAACCCCCGACTAAGGAATGCATTCGCATTTACGACGACGACGACGAAGGCAGAACTACGAGGCGCGCGCTCACGTGCGCTCGCGCTGGAGGAATGCAGGCGCACGCCGCTCGATGGACGCAAGACAACCCCCGACTAATAAATGCATTCGCATTTAAAATTTCTGGGTTTAAGTAGCCCAAGAAAGACTATCGTCTTTAAAACTAGTGAAAGTACGCTGCTTGACGGGCCTTTCTACCATTGCAGGTCAGCAGAAGCCATATCGCGTCTCCGTGCCACTCTCACTGGAATCGCTAGACTACCAATCGATTTGGTGGAAATATAGAGGTCCTGGGATGAAGCATCGGCGAACTTCTCTAAAAATACTTATATATATATATATATATATATATATATATATATATATATATATATATATATATATATATATATATATATATATATATATATATATATATATATATATATATATATAACACTGAACTAGTGTGAGTTGTTGATCCTTAAGTTACTTCTTGAGTAAGCGTATACTGTTTTGCGTGCTTTTTGTTGCCATGTTTTTATTTCGGTTAGCTCTGTTGCTGTGTCGTTCGTGTGCCATTTAAGACCCGCCGTTTTGCTATTGCCTCATTTTTCCGTGTTCATGATGCAACTTCCGTCATACCTTGTGCTTGTTTATTTTTTTATCAACGCATCTCACCAGGTAAAATTTACCTATATTACCATTTTTGACTTCTTACCAGCATGGTGCTTTAGTGTACTTTAGCACGTGTCTGTATTGGAATGTTTTCACGCAGTCCCACGTTTTTATTGCACTTCTTTTAAAGTTCGGTGTGAGCCGATTTGTGCAGCGTACGTCTTAACGCGGAGGTCGCGCTCACGCGCAGTAAAATTATTTTTATTACGCATTTTTTGGCGAAGCACGCTTTCAAAAGCACCTGACCTTTGGCTTTTTGTGCACGTAAGAAGAAAATTCATCCAGAGCGGGGAAAATAAAAACATGGCAGTATGGCAACGCTCACTTTGGCAGCATTAGTACCACCCCTGCTCTATAACCCTCACTTCATTTGTAAGGAGCAGAAGGCATGGTCGTGCATGACTGCGAACCTTTTTGTGGGTGTCGAAGAAAAAGTCTATAGAATTCACGGACGGTATGCAGACCGTCTAGCTTATTTGAGCTGTTTTTATAATGATGAATCATTACTGTGGTGTATGCCAAGGTTTTATCAAATGTCATTGTATTCTATTTAATATCCGCTCACCATCCGGTCCTATCATTTAAATTACAATTCCCTGTGAACCGTATTTTCCGGCGGCTGCTGTTATTCAGGCGTTCCTGCGCCTTCATTTTTCGGTACGCTATGAATTATTCGGAAGCAGGACCACGATTGATTTGATTGATGGTACGGTTTAACGCGCCCAGGCAACGCAGGCGATGAAGCGCGCCGGAGTGCCGGGCTCCGAACTAATTTTGCCTACCTGGCAATCTTTAATGCGCACCGTAATATCGTACACACCGGCATTTTCGCTTTTCGCCTCCATCAGAAAAGCGGCCGCCGTGGCTGGGAATCGAACCCACAATCTCGTGCCCAGCAGCACAACGCTTTATCCACTGAGCCACCACGGCATGTGGAAGCAGGCCCATGGAACATGTACTATCACAACGCACTAGTAAATGATACACACATTTAATAGACGATAGATAGACACGCCCAAAAAAAATGGTGAAGGGGTTGCGAAAATTTGTTTGTAGTCATTCTACCTCTGCGCAAACAAATCGCTCAGTGTGTTTTATGTTATTGATTTCTTTTGTTGCGCTCACGGGCGAGGCCGGAGCACCATGTATCGCATGCAGCAACCTATGCCTCGTCAAATAAATATGGCGGGTTAGTTCCCAATGAAAACTTCTTGAAATTTACAAACTCAGCAAATTATATCGTACCGCCGCGGAAACAAGGAGTATGGCCTCTTCGCAGAACGCCCACAAAACCCAGTTTTGCGAGTGAAAGCGGCCTATAACCGTAAGTGGTTTTGTGGTCGGCATCTGAACACCATTCCTGCCCAGAAAATTCAGGAAACCCCTCCAATAAGACGAACATTCGCTCTTTTCGCCACGTCTTTCGTGGGTGCCCGGCATTAAATCTTCATATATTTGTTTCCCTACGTCTTGAAAGGTCATATGTTAAAGCAGTTATTTGCACCGCTGTCTGAAGCCCAAGAAAACTAACAATCGCGTACTCCGAAGGTTCGTACCCTGACGTTGCGTCCTATAGCGGCCCCGCTTGCGCTGCTGAGCACAAGGTCGCGGGTTCGATTCCCGGCCGCGGCGGCCGCTTTTCTGATGGAGGCGAAAAGCAGAAACGCCCGTGTGTACGAGATTTCGGCGCACGATAAAGATCCCCAGGTGGTCAAAATTAATCCGGAGCCCTCCACTACGGCGCGCCTCATCGCCTGCGTTGTGTCGGCGCGTTAAACCCCACAATCAATCAATTAAAGCGGCCCCGCGACTAAAGTAGGCCCTTAAATCAAATAAAAATGTGCAAGCTAAGCCGTAAAAGCCTTTAACTCTTCGGGACAGGTTTACACTTGGCGTCTCCAGCCTTCATTTCCCAAGTAGCAAAAATAGAAACTCAATGTTTACGACTACCGCAGGAAATTACCCGTGGCTTTAAAGAACTCGCGAGGCTGAAGAACTGGTGGCGAAGCAATCAGTCACCGGAGCTTGTAAACAAACTGCCTCGCTTCCTAACTGCTCCGGGTTCTCTTCCGCGAAATACGCTTTAGGCCTTCTTAGAACAGGACGCAAATCACACATGCGGACTTGCTAGAATCGAACGCGCGCTTCTTACAACAGGACACAAATCACACGTGCGGACTTGCTAGTATCGAACGCGAGTTGAAAAGGAACGTGGTTTGTAGTTTCAAACCTTTGCGTGAATTTTGATGAACCTAGGTATTCTTCAAATGCCCTCATTCAAAACAATTCTTAGAGTGATCCGGTTATCAACACATTCTGGCAGATGCAACTCGAAGCAGAATAAAGAGTCCTAAATACCTTTTCAGCCACTGGTATCGCATTTAGGTGCACACAAACAACCAGCAAAGTCCCTTAATTTTTTACTCTTTACAAATGAACGTGATAATTGGATACCGTGGATTCTATATAAAAGTTCTGTTTTACTAAAATTATCTGCCACTGTATCCCGAATGTTATAAGCAAATCACTCAGACTCGTCAGCATTATAAAAGCGCGATAAAGCGCCACTGAACATGAGATGATAGGAAAAACATACAAAGGTGCACCGGCAACTGCTTTTAAATGGTATTGCTTGACATAAAACGAGTGTGAATTGGGACCACTGAAGCAGGCGGAATTTGGTCACGAGTAAACGTTACCATCAGCCTCGTGAATATACATGCGCATACCTGTTGTCTCTTAACCAAAGCGGGATAGGAAGGGAAAATGGGGCATTAATCCCATACAACAATCTTCGGGCAAGCCGATTACACAATCTGTGAGAATAGGCAATACTTCCACTGGCGCGCTGAATGGGCTTCTTGCAGGTTGTATGAGATTGTACTCAATTGAAACAAGCAATATCACGCTTGAAAGTGAACATTTCGACAGACTTCTGTCTGGTTGGGAAGTTACTGAACTGAGATTTAATTAGGCTCCAACCAATACAATGCAAAAAGGCAAAAAACCCGACGTTTCGAAGCCGGCTCGGCTTCTTCTTCAGGGGTGACAGTGGCCACGCTGCAGCTGCGTCTTATAGTCACATTTGCTGGCCTCGCACAAAGCCCCTCGCTGCGGCACGTAATCCGTGTGTGTACACCGAGGGGAGAGTGACAAGCGAGCGATTAACATTCCCAGGTGTGCGTTGAATATGCCACGATTCGAGGAAAAGCCGCTTCCTCCAGTTCGTTTCCCTTTCGAGGATGGCCGTTCCGGAGAAGTCAATTTTGTGGTCGGCCACTTCGCAGTGTTCGGCGACTGCGCTGCGGACTCTATTTTGTTTCCGGACGTCGTTCTTGTGTTGTCTAATCCTCTCCGGCAGGTTTTTGGTCTCACCGATGTACGAGGCGTTGCACCCCGCGCACGGGATGCGGTAGACGACCCCGGGTGCCTTCTCTATTGTCAGCCGGTCTTTGGGGCGGGGGATTAAGCGGCCTATAGTTGTCGAAGGATTGTGGGCTATTTGTACTCCTACCCCTTTGAAAATGCGGGCCAAGGCCTCGCTTGTTCCTGGGATATACGGCACCGGCACGCGTTTCAGGGGTCCGGCGGTTGAAGTTCTTGGAGAGTTTGTCACCCTCTTCTGCTCTTTGCGGCGGGTCACGGAGTGAATGAACTTTTTCGGGTAGCCGTTTTTCTTGAGGTCCGCAAATACAAGGCTTACTTCTTTCTTACGTTCTGATTCGGACGAGCAAATTGCATCAGCTCTGTTAATTAAAGACGACACAACTGAGGCTTTGTGGTTAGCGGGGTGGGCCGAATTAAAATGAAGGTAGCGGCCGGTGTGCGTAGGCTTCCTGTGAACGGAGAACACCAGGCCCCTGCCTCCTTTTGTCACTTGGGCGTCAAGAAAGGGAATGGAGCCGTCTCGTTCACATTCAACCGTGAACTGGATGGCGGGATGAACTGAATTTAGGCGTTTTTTCAGGCTGTCAACTGCGGAGGTCTTCACTATGCAGAAGCAGTCGTCTACATACCGAAGAAAAAGTTTTGGTTTCGGCCGGAAGGAGCTCAAAGCCTTCCCTTCCACGTGTTCCATCGTCAAGTTCGCCATTGTTACAGAGATGGCGGCCCCCATTGCGGTTCCAGTTTGTTGTTTGAAAATTTGCCCATTATGCGAAAAATATGTGCTGGCCAAGCAGAACTCGAATAGGCGGCATATCTCGTCGGCAGTGAGCGGCGTCCTTTCTTTTAGGGTTGCGTCATTGTCGAGGGCAGTTCGGGCCGCGGATACAGCCAGCGGTACAGGAACACTAGTGAACAATGACACGACGTCGAACGAGACCAGGCTCTCGTCTTCGTCAATGCACACCTGTGACGCAAGTTGCACGAAGTGTCTGGAGTTGCGTACATGAGTCGCGGTCTTCCCGGCGAGGGGGGCGAGGATGCGGTGCAGGAAATTTGAAAGGGCTCGGCACGGGGATGATGTGAAGTCTACGATCGGGCGAAGGGGGGCGCCAGGTTTGTGGATCTTCGGTAATCCGTAGAAACTAGGTGCGGAGCCATTTCGACAGATCAAGCGAAGGTATAGAATTTTTTGTTCCGGGTGGTTCTTGAAAATCGCCGCGAGTAACTTGTTCAGCTGCGTCTGCGTTTGGTTTGTAGGATCCCTCTTTAACTTCGTATACGCGTCTCCGTCCAAGAGAGCCGAAACCTTCCGGTCGTAGTCCTGACGGTCTAACACCACCGTCGAGTTGCCCTTGTCGGCAGGTAGGATGACAATGCTTTCGTCTTTTCGAAGTTCCTGGAGTGCTCGGTTTTCCTCTGCGGTCAAATTTTTTCCCATTTTAAGCGGCAATTTCGATAGGAGGCCAATCGATTTAAGTCTTATTTCATCTCGGGCGTGCGGCTGTACTTGTTGAACGGCTTCCTCTACCGCGGCAACGACCTTTGCAAGGGGGGGGGGGGCTCGTAGCCACATTGTAGCTGTGTCCTTTGGCCAGAACAGAAGTTTGCTCTTGAGTGAGAGTGCGGGATGACAGGTTGGTCACAAAACCTTGATCTTGGGCAATTTGGGGCGAGGGCCTTATCGACAAACAAGAAAGTTTCTTATCTTGCGTGATCCGGTGCTTGTCCGCAGTCGATGCCGCCACGCTGTCAGCAAACTCGTCGACGGAGGCCATCAGTCCGGGGATGCGGTGCTCCAGTTGGCGCTTGGCAAAGAACAGGTCCAGTTCTTTCTTCCTGATGGCGGCGTTGCATTCGTGGAGGCGGGCATTGACGAGTCGATGTTCGGCTTTAGTGATGATATTCAGGCCCTCGGGGGTCGACACGGGCCGTTTCTGGCGCAGGCTCTCAGGGACGACTTTCCTTTCTTTACAGGTGCGGTTGAAGTCAAGATGAGTTTTGAAGACGGAGATTCCTTCCTTGATGCGTATGTAGCGCTTGACGAGCTGCATGGTGTCATGGCCAAAGCCTTGGCTGATAGACTTGAAAGTGAACATTTCGACAGACTTCTGTCTGGTTGGGAAGTTACTGAACTGAGATTTAATTAGGCTCCAACCAATACAATGCAAAAAGGAAAAAAACCCGACGTTTCGAAGCCGGCTCGGCTTCTTCTTCAGGGGTGACAGTGGCCACGCTGCAGCTGCGTCTTATAGTCACATTTGCTGGCCTCGCACAAAGCCCCTCGCTGCGGCACGTAATCCGTGTGTGTACACCGAGGGGAGAGTGCCAAGCGAGCGATTAACATTCCCAGGTGTGCGTTGAATATGCCACGATTCGAGGAAAAGCCGCTTCCTCCAGTTCGTTTCCCTTTCGAGGATGGCCGTTCCGGAGAAGTCAATTTTGTGGTCGGCCACTTCGCAGTGTTCGGCGACTGCGCTGCGGACTCCTGCACCGCATCCTCGCCCCCCTCGCCGGGAAGACCGCGACTCATGTACGCAACTCCAGACACTTCGTGCAACTTGCGTCACAGGTGTGCATTGACGAAGACGAGAGCCTGGTCTCGTTCGACGTCGTGTCATTGTTCACTAGTGTTCCTGTACCGCTGGCTGTATCCGCGGCCCGAACTGCCCTCGACAATGACGCAACCCTAAAAGAAAGGACGCCGCTCACTGCCAACGAGATATGCCGCCTACTCGAGTTCTGCTTGGCCAGCACATATTTTTCGCATAATGGGCAAATTTTCAAACAACAAACTGGAACCGCAATGGGGGCCGCCATCTCTGTAACAATGGCGAACTTGACGATGGAACACGTGGAAGGGAAGGCTTTGAGCTCCTTCCGGCCGAAACCAAAACTTTTCTTCGGTATGTAGACGACTGCTTCTGCATAGTGAAGACCTCCGCAGTTGACAGCCTGAAAAAACGCCTAAATTCAGTTCATCCCGCCATCCAGTTCACGGTTGAATGTGAACGAGACGGCTCCATTCCCTTTCTTGACGCCCAAGTGACAAGAGGAGGCAGGGGCCTGGTGTTCTCCGTTCACAGGAAGCCTACGCACACCGGCCGCTACCTTCATTTTAATTCGGCCCACCCCGCTAACCACAAAGCCTCAGTTGTGTCGTCTTTAATTAACAGAGCTGATGCAATTTGCTCGTCCGAATCAGAACGTAAGAAAGAAGTAAGCCTTGTATTTGCGGACCTCAAGAAAAACGGCTACCCGAAAAAGTTCATTCACTCCGTGACCCGCCGCAAAGAGCAGAAGAGGGTGACAAACTCTCCAAGAACTTCAACCGCCGGACCCCTGAAACGCGTGCCGGTGCCGTATATCCCAGGAACAAGCGAGGCCTTGGCCCGCATTTTCAAAGGGGTAGGAGTACAAATAGCCCACAAGCCTTCGACAACTATAGGCCGCTTAATCCCCCGCCCCAAAGACCGGCTGACAATAGAGAAGGCACCCGGGGTCGTCTACCGCATCCCGTGCGCGGGGTGCAACGCCTCGTACATCGGTGAGACCAAAAACCTGCCGGAGAGGATTAGACAACACAAGAACGACGTCCGGAAACAAAATAGAGTCCGCAGCGCAGTCGCCGAACACTGCGAAGTGGCCGACCACAAAATTGACTTCTCCGGAACGGCCATCCTCGAAAGGGAAACGAACTGGAGGAAGCGGCTTTTCCTCGAATCGTGGCATATTCAACGCACACCTGGGAATGTTAATCGCTCGCTTGGCACTCTCCCCTCGGTGTACACACACGGATTACGTGCCGCAGCGAGGGGCTTTGTGCGAGGCCAGCAAATGTGACTATAAGACGCAGCTGCAGCGTGGCCACTGTCACCCCTGAAGAAGAAACCGAGCCGGCTTCGAAACGTCGGGTTTTTTGCCTTTTTGCATTGTATTGGTTGGAGCCTAATTAAATCTCAGTTCAAATCACGCTTGCGTGTGTATGTATGTATGTATGTATATATACATATATATAACACCGAAATAACAGTTGGCAGTCAAGAAAACCTCGGAAAGCAAAGGGGAGGATGTGGTAGGTAATTGAAACAGATAAAGAATTTGGAAAAAAAGAAAGAAAGTGGAGAAAAAATGCCCGCCAGGCGGGATCCGAACCCCCGACCTCCAGAAATAGCCCCGCCGGTAGCGTAGCGCTTATCGCACCAGGCCGGTATTCTGGAGGTCGTGGGTTCGGATCCCACCTGGCGGGCATTTTTTTCTCCACTTTCTTTCTTTCCGAGGTTTTCTTGACCATCAAACTTTATTTCTGTCATATATATATATATATATATATATATATATATATATATATATATATATATATCATTAGCCTAAGTTAACTTTATAGGTGGATCGGTTGGCCGATGTCGACCATAGAAGAGATGATCCGATGAAACGAGGATTGCTGGCTCGTTGGCCGACGGCACATAGCCGACGACGGTCTACTCCAAGTAAACTCAATATGTACAATATGTACACTTTATTTACACTACGTATTTACATCTTTCGTGGCTCGTGATCGCAAGAAAGAGGTCGTGCAAGGTCCGCGTCGAGCGGGGGCTCCCCGCTCTCTCCTCTCCTCTCTGTCCGATCCCCCCAATGCATCAAACTCCTCGTTTTTACCACTAAAATCCCGCCTACAAACGGGACGCCACAACTTGAGAGTGAGGATGGCTGATTCATTAGCCCATACTAGGCCACTGATTAGCCACCGTGATAACAAAGATACGTGGGTTCAAAATAGTCACGTGACCCCCCTCTCTCCCTCTCATGCGCACACCCAAAGGTATTCCGCAAAACACAAATATAACAGAAATGAAAACCAACCAACAAAAAGCAAACCTAGCGTCGGCCAGCGGTCTTAAAGTATTGTCCATACCGTGCGCGCCAGAAAACTGGGCCCAGGCCGCCCTATTTCCTTTCCTTTGTACACTCATGGAGCGCCTAACAAATCCTGGTCGCCTATCTAATGACGCATACCATTCGCCAAGTTATCAGGTTCAGACGTGTGACAAACGGGAACTTCGCCGAGTAGCTTTGTGCAGTGCATCTGTCGTAGACAAAAAGTCTGGTGTCCTCTTCCTGTGTTTGACCCCTTGACTGACCTACAGCTCCTGTCCGGTTCGGGGATGCTCGTGGCGGTTATCGCGGTCATTAAAATGTCAACGGTCCCCCTCCGCTGGCCTCTCAAACGAATGCAAGGAAATCCTTCTTCGAAAGCTTACATCGCTTTCAGCTAATATGGGGTGACCGACGCGTTTGTATGCGTTGTCTCCGGGCCCGCTCGTCGGGTGGACACAAAATCGGGGCGAATAACAAAGAGGCCTCCGCGGTTTCTCCTTACGTCCCTCGCGCGCAACTCAACTCGGCCTGCGTGAAAACAAACACCCTACAGGTAAACAAGCTAACCCCGGAGAAAGATATCTAGTTGTTGGGTGGTATTGAATAAATAAGTGAGATGCGCGAATTTAACAGCCTATCTACGCACACTGCAGTGCAAATGCCTCTCCTATAGATTGCCAGTTATCCGGGTCCTTTGCCATAGAGTAAATACTACTGACTCTAGAGGAAAAGCTACCCATGCTTAACCCGAGCGCAGTGATGATGCTGATGATGGTGATGATGGCTTGGTGGCTGCCCCTTTGTAGCGGGGGGACACTCCTGAGGGCATATATAATCACTCCAGCGTCGAAGCCTCAAGAGTTTTGTACGTCGTCACCTTTCCTCACGCTAACGGGCGTGTCTTCGCCATTCCTCCAGTCGACGCTTCATAGTGCCGACCGGATTCGGCGCCACGTCACCAGTCACCCACCCCGGTGGCGCTCCACTCGCATCCGTGGTGTCGTCCGTGCCCAGTGTGCTCCCTGTCGGGGGATGCGTAATCAAACCTAGCACATCCGCTGTGGTGGTATCACTAGGGTGGTGGGGATTCAATTGTTCGCAACGCAACACAATGTGTTCTGCCGTCTCCTCTTCCTCACCACACACCGCACACATCACCTCCTCCGCATCATCCCGCTTCCGCCTCCACATCCGCGTCCTCAGCACCCCAGCCCGCGCTTCGAACATCGCACTTCCTGGCAAGTTGTCGTAAAAAGGACCCATCTCCCCGCGAGGGGGACTCGAGTAAATGCGTCGCATAGGGGGTGGGTGTATTGCGTTAACGTTTAGTGTTTGGGGAGTTGGTGGTAGTGAATACGTTGTATCAGCAGCTTCTTGACGTAGTTTGAATGAGTCAAGGATATAAGGCGCATTCGTAGCCTTTCATTCTGTGTCGGTTTTGTGGTGCAGTGGGAAGAGCACCATGTACCTCGCGTTCCGCCTACAGGTAGTGAATGCGTTGTATCAGCAGCTTTTTGACGTAGTTTGAATGAGTCAAGGATATAAGGCGCGTTCGTAGCCTTCAATTCTGTGTCGGCTTTGTGGCGCAGTGGGTAGAGCCCCATGTACCTTGCGTTCCGCCCGCAGGGTCGTGGGATCGAAACCAGGTGCCGGTAAGTATTATTTTTTTATGTAGTGTAGGGGGAGGGGTGCGGACCTGTTGTTGAGAGCGAGGAGGGTGGCGTGATGCGGGAGAGGAGTGGGGGAGACGGCGCACCTGGAACGGCTGTTGCGGACACCAAGGCACGCCAACGCCGGGTGACATCGTGAGTTAAAGAAATGCTCTGCATTTAAAATGCTCCTGTGAAGTGGTGTGTTTGTATGACGCGTACAGACGGAGACATGGTTTCGCCGCGGCCTCTTCCGCCCATCTTCTCCTTTCCGCAGCTACCACTCGCTCCCGCAGCTGTTTCCCGCTCAGGCTGGTCTCCTTGATGTTATTTAAGACAGGTAGGTGCACCTCGTTCTTGTGGGCCAGTGCGCGCACTCTTTTCTTCCACCTTGTGGCGTCACCTGCGAGCAGTATACACCAGCGAACCCGGTGTACCCAGAGCATGTCGCTTAGCGAGCGTGCGCGGATGTCGAAACCGAGCTTGGCCACGGCCTCTCGAGCCTCAATTGAGGACCAGCCTACACCCCCTTGGACTGCATCGTTTGTTGTCGGCCGGTGCCACCCTTACAGCGTTGCCCGCTGTCTTTTCGCCTACTAAAGTTGGCGGCAGTAATGGGTATTAAGCTAGCAACCAACGAATTCCACCATGGCAGCCTCCATTGCAGTGAATGCGCAGGGACAACTTTAGTGTCTAAAAGCATTGTGTGAAATTTTTCCTGTAGGAGGCGGCGAACTTTTGTGCCATGCTAAAGCGTTAGACGCCGTGTTGAATTCTCCGCAACGTAGAAAGGAAGCGCGCGGAGTAGCGCGTACTTCGCACGCTTGGAGGTAGCTTTTGCGGATGCGTCAGGGGAGTTCGGTCGTCACTTCGGAGTTCAGTGGAGGTGTTTTTTCGCGTTCCTCTGCTTCGGAGGGACTTCGTTTCGACGGCCCATTGTCAGCGCGGGCCGTCGCCGTGGATTTAGAGGTCGCCCGGCTTTCGTTCTGCTAGTGTAAGCAGTGAAGTGCCAGCTCCCGCTTCCCAGTAGCCGTCTGTTGGTATGTAAATGCACTCCCAGTATGTAAATGCACACGATTTCAGTGAACTCCGAAGTGGTCGGGACCCTCGCAGACTTCACTCCTCGTCACAGCAAGCTCGCCTATACGCTACACCGTTCCCGTCGAGGCTTCTTGTCTCCCAGACGCAGCCAGGGCAGCTGCAGTGTCCTAAGTGTGTTGTGTGCGACGGAATCAACCACAATGGAACTGCTCTTGTCTACTCTTTCCTTACCTTTCTAATCTTTACGTTTCTCTATCCTATCCTATCCTATTTCAACCACTATTCCCGCCTCCTGGGTTAAGTGCAGGTGAGCTCCCATGAGAGCTCAATGTTATCCCGTCCATTCCTTTTCCTACTAACTTTAAAAACAAATCGCGTCCCTCTAATCGCTTTTTTCCCCCTGATTTTTTGCCGGATTACTTCGCTCGTGTTTGCGCATGCGCGGTTTCTGTAAATTTTATTTCGTGTGTGGTAAAAGAATTCAGCTGATGTCCGGCGCTAGACCTGGGCGGTCTCTTCTTTGTTGTCCCTTTTCGACCGCGCTATTTTAACATGTGTCAAACTCCTCCCCCCCGCCCCGCCCCGCTTCCTGGTTCGTCAGCTGATTGTCTCTCCGCGCTCCGTTGGATGTTGTTTAAAACAGCTTGCGTTCTTAGCCAACACAAGTTTGAACGGGACAGTGATACAAGAAATGCGTGAGCAAATGCTATGCCCCAGTCGCTTTGCTTCGCATGTAATGGTTTTCCCTATCACGGAAGGTCACGGGTGGTGAAAAAAATGGGCCCATCTCCCTGCGAGGGGGACTCGAGTAAATGCGTCGCATAGGGGGTGGGTGTATTGCGTTAACGTTTAGTGTTTGGGGAGTTGGTGGTAGTGAATGCGTTGTATCAGCAGCTTCTTGACGTAGTTTGAATGAGTCAAGGATATAAGGCGCGTTTGTAGCCTCCCACTCTGTGTCGGCTTTGTGGCGCAGTGGGTAGAGCACCATGTACATTGCGTTCCGCCCGCAGGGTCGAGGGATCGAAACCAGGCGCCGGATAGTATTTTTTTTTATATAGTGTAGGTGGAGGGATACGGACTACGACTACGAACGTCAACGCGGGTGACATCGTGAGTTACTGAAATGCTCTGCATTTAAAAAAAGCTTCGTGTTGCGCCAAAAAGTCCGATTTAGCGGATGAATATCGAGCATTTCATGTATGCATGTACAGTGAGGTCCACTGTTAAAGGCAAACTGCGAGCGCGTGGATGCTGCCCTCCGCGAAGCGCCGGTGCCGACAAGTGGCGAGTCAGAGACAGCCGGCACATGCGCACTGACCTCATGAGGCGGCAGAAGCGGCTCTGTCGTCTGCTACGGCGCTCCGCTGCACTTCTCAGCTTGCAACAGCTGCGAGATTTCGCCCTCGAAGGATGTCAGCGGCGCAGAAGAGCGCCGTAGCAGACGACAGAGCAGCTTCTGCCGCATCATGCGGTCAGTGCGCATGTGCCGGCTGTCTCTGATTCTCGCCACTTCTCGGCACCGGCGCTTCGCGGAGCGCCACGCGCTCGCCGTTTCCCTTTAACAGTGGACCCCACTGTAGAATGCACCGATTTGAATGCGCTGGGAAAGATTGGAACCACGTCTTTTTCAAGACCTACTAAAAATATGTGTTGCATTAATCTGGAACAAGTACCATGTTAGTATGTAGTGGCGGGGTTCTTTCAAGATTATACTCATTCTCTTTTTAGTGTGGGCGTTGAAAAAAGAAAAGTTTATGGACTGCATTGAGAAACGGCGCAAGTTTTGGAGAGTGGTATAGATTCTAACATCGGACCCAACAAACAGTGGCGGAATGCAACAAGTTTCAATGTTGTATGGAATATCAGTGTAGAGTAGTATGTTCTACTCCGAATTTTATTCTTTTGTTGACAATAAAACAAGTAACAATAGAACTCTTGTTTTACTTTATGTTCTTCAACCGTAAGGAATCTAGTAAATGTTATTGCACTTCATGATGAACAAATACGCTTTTACAGATAATGTAAATGTTTTCCTCGACGCCCCTGCAAAAGTCAAGTCATTTACTCCAATTTAAATGCTTTTAGCCAGTGGCCCCTAGATTAACTTAGATGCAGTATTCACCAAATGCCCAAGCCTCATACGAGTACTAAGCTATGTGCATCAAGAAACTGACTCAAGTGATTGTTCCTCTATCTATGAAAGCTTAGAAGATTTGGAATTGGTTGTATGTTTGGGGTACGTTATACAAGCCATATTATCACTGTTCCTGGCTTGCTTTAAGTCGAAATTCACGTATTTGATAGCAACTTTAAAAAATCCCAAGAAAAGCAAACCAGAGACTAGAAGGGCATCATGCAAAACATGCAGTACCATTCTGGGGTGGTCGTAAGTATGGCTTTCAGTACTTCCAAACACAAAGAAAGTAGTGCACGTGTTTATTAGTTACACTGCAGGGCTCTGTATCATTTAAAATTCCATGTCCCCCCTCTTCAATAATAAAGATAGAGGCAAATAATGAGGGGAACTAACTTGCTCCAGCAAAGCTACAACAGGTTTAAAGCCGATAAACAGACAGGGCTAAAAGCCAGAAAACCTTTTTGAAGAAAAACAAATTTCAAGATAAAAATACCTTGTACGCTGAAGTACAGCGTAAGAACGAAATAAACTAATACAAATAGAGGCAGAATAATAACGCAGAAAATGAACAAAACAAGTGCAATTTGACGAGCCAGTTAGGCGCAGACACTTTCAACAAAGGAGCAGCTACACTTCAAGAAAAATGAACATGATGTACTCTATTTACATCCTGTACAAAACAAATCTGTCATATTGCAGCTGAAAGATGAAGCTGAAGCAGTCAAATAAATTGCCTTGACGGCGGCTGAAGTGCACCAGAGAGAAAAACACAGAGAGGTGCTTAGCCAGTGTGCAAATTGTTTGCCAATTTTATCGTTTGTCCTGCTTATTTTTATGCCGTTACTTTTCCTTTTGTCCGTGGTATTGTTTTCGTACTTGCCATTTGCACGCCGTATTTTAGATACGACTGCATCTCATTCACTCGCCTTGTCCATGCAGCGTCGCGTTGTTGTTGCCCACCCCTCCCCCATTCTCCTCGCCACGCGAGCTGCGCTCTCCGCCGCTCACCCCTCTCCTCTCCGATGCCCCTCTCTCGTCCACACCCCCCCCCCCTCTACACTATAAAAAAATAATAGTTAGCGGCACCCGGTTTCGATCCCACGACCCTGTGGGCGGAACGCGAGGTACATGGTGCTCTTCTCACTGCGCCACAAAACCGAGACAGAATCAAATGCTACGAACGCGCCCTATATCCTTGACTCATTCAAACTACGTCAAGAAGCTACTGATACAACGCATGATGGGGCAATGATTAACACTTGCAATAAAAGAAAAGAAGCTCCCACTTGCAGTAACAATGATGGAGTAAAGGTCGTTGCGACAGCGAAGACCCAAGCATACCACTTAGAGAGATTGACCAAGATTGGCCAATAAAACATAATAATAATCATAAAACATAATAATCATACCCGTTCCCGACACGTTTCACGCGATTTCAGAATCAATCCAACGGAAACACCAAGTGAACCCCACGATGCGTCGCATCTGCACAGGGTTCCCCTTGCGGGGAGGTGGGCGCAATTTTTTTTATTTTCTCCCCAATTTTCTATCCTTTATTTTATACCAGGCCTTTTTTCCCTTACAAGTCCCTTATGCCCATTTCCATGTGTACCGCAGCCAGCCGTACAGCTCTTTTTCTCCTTTTTCCTTGGTTGACCTATCTACCTTTCTTAAAATGCGTCTTCCTTTCTTTCCACTCGCACACAAAGTCATCTTAGCATTTTTGTTAGACAAACTTTCCTAAAGGCCTGGTGTGATGACTAGCGCTGAGATAAAATTTGTTGGATGAGAATCGCTCGTAGATATGAGCCCCTTGCCTTTTCTGTGTTTCTTTGTGCTTGCTCTCGCAGCCAAAGAGTGATGTGCTATACGTGCTGTACGTATGAAAAGCAATTTAGTGTATGTGTGCAGGATTTATTTGGGTTCAGCTTGCACAAATAACTTCTCATGTCTAAAACAAAACCTGGGGAAGAATGGGAGAGCATGACCGCGAATGCCAAATTTGTCTGTCTTTGTTTCGTTGCTGGAATTGCAACGCGGGATATGTTTTGTGGTGTGAAGTTCATGGTATGCAAGGGCTGATGGCGTTATGAGGCCCCCATTGTTTTTAATGACAATAAGAATGATGGTGGCCTCAACCAGAATGAACGTTTGCCGAAACCTTCATACCCAGCTACAGCTTTAATGGCACCCATCTCTAGTAATGCAACTTCGTCACCATTCTTTTTATGAGCACGCTGGGATGGATGCGTGTAAATTCGTATAAATATGGCATGACATCCCTGTGGCCACCGGTTTGTTTTTGTCATAAATAATAAGGCTGCGCTACGCATTTCGAATGGCGAGGCGGGTGGTTTATTATTCCTTCCTTCTATCTTATGTATGCACCTCAAGAACATCTCCAGGTCGTCCTGCCTGAACCGATACGTGCAGAGGTAACTGTCGCAAACAAAAAAATCAGTTTAATTTATTGACGGCCACCTTAATGAAATCTATATGGAAAACATATTAAGGTCCCTGAATAGTCTACAGGAGCGAATGATGATAGTCCCATGATAAGCAATGGAATTAACTTGCCATAGTCATATATTTAGCAGCTGTTTCAAAATCAATTACTATGATTTAATTTAAAAGTTGCAATTAGTAATTTATAGGTACACTCGTTCATTTACTTGTGAAGAGAGACATACCCTTGTCCGGCTTCCCATTGCACAAAATAAACGAGGGGGGCATCGCGGCCCGAGAACGCGCGTATGGACGTTAGCACAGGAGGCTTCCAAAGTGGTTTTTATAGAGAGTGAGATTTCCGGCCAAACCGCAGGCACTTCAGGCAACACCACCCTTAAAGGGGATGTTCCTGTTTACCGGTCGTGAACGGAAGCGGCCGTTTCCATTAATTAGCGAGGGCACACAGGTAAGGACAGAACATTTTTTTTAAACCCCCATGCGGCATGAGAACCTAGGGCTCGCATGCATGAAGTTTACTCCTCCTTCTCTGTGCAGGTGTATACGTGGGCCGTATAGGTTGTATTCATTGAGAAGTTTAGCTGTCAATTCCTTCGCTTGGCAACACTGTAAATGGCCACAGACATGGCCGATACGCCACGGACATGGCGCGGCTTGCGCCACTGCGCCCGCACGCCGAAGAAGAAAAAAACACCGGCCTGCGTCGTCTGTTCCGTTTCAAACCGATTCTAAACGGTGCTGTCAACAGAGGTGTTATTAATCGCACTCGCATTGGACTCGAGGCATTACTTATCGTTTGGTGAGGTAGAGTAAGGAACGCCCATTCGCGCAACACAGTTATGCATGTGCTTAGCACGGACTACTACCGCCAGCCGGCGGAGCCTGACGTAACCATTACGGTGCACTCACATGGTTGCCTGCATGCGCGCCTTGCCAGTGAATACAAGCAATAGGAGTGAGAGTACAAGTATACGTAAACAAATGTAACTTCGCTGATCCCTCGAGCATCGGTGATGTGTCATGACAATTATCAAGAGGAGTGCATATGGGTGAGTGTGAGAGGGGAAAGAAGTTCCCAGCCTGCACCACATATGTATCGCACGGTGCATATGGGTGAGGTGAGGTGACTGTGAGAGGGAAAGAGGTTCCCAGCCTGCACCACATATGTATCGCAGGGAGAGAAAGGGAATGGGAGGGGGTAGAAATATGGGTTGAGGTAGTGGTACAAAGGGAGTTGCGGCAGGAAAAGGAAGGGGTAATGGGGAAGAGAAGATAGATCAGCGACCACCGCCCGGGAACGGGAAAATTATCACCGGCCTTTTTTTTTTTTTTTGATCATGAAAGGAAAATTTCCTTGTTTGAAACGAAAAATCACAAAACTCGACAAGTATTAAAAGAAAAATAACAAACACTAAACCTTAAGAACACTTCGTTCTAAAAATGGATCTTCACTGTCGACTTGGATCCTTGGTAGACGTCTTGTCTTGGTTGTTCTTGATCTTGAACTTTACTTGATTCTTGATTCTTTGATCTTGGTTTGTTGATCTTGTTCTTCATGATTTGTTCGTGACCTGACTTGACCGGGTATATAGATCTGTTACGCCTGATGGTTTGTGATTATGTGTTGTTGGTGTTCTGCTTGGTTTCCTTGTGTTGTTATGGTGTAAGAAGGGAATGACTGGAGATGTGGGCGGAGGAAGCCTCGCCAACATGGCGTTTCTGCTCCATCCCCGTATCATATCCCATCTTTTATATTGTCGTGATTGATCGTGTTTGTGTTCTGTTATGTTTGGTCTATTCTTATGCTTGTAGAATGAATTCTTAAATTTTTAAGACCATCTCTTCTAAAATTAATCTTGTTTCCTCTTTCTTAATTATTTCCGGTTTTCTGTTCTCTAAGTGCTCTCCTAGTTTTTTAACGAGTCTTTTCCTTTCATTTATTAAGAGTGGGCATTCTGTTAGATAATGATCAAAGTTCTCTATATCCTTGCTACACTTGCATGTAGATGCCTGTGTTATTCTGAATCTTGAAAAATAAAACGGGAATCTACCATGCCCTGTCAGGGCTTGGGAAGAGTAGAAGTTTGTAGGAAAGTGGTCCGGAATTAGATTTACGTTCTTAATCCACCTATAAGTATAACTTGTTTTGCCATCTTTATGCCACACCTTATTCCACTCCTGGTTTAACTTGGTATATAAATGTTTCGAAATGAATGATTTTGTTATTGGAACATAAGTTGGTTCTCCGTTTCTTGCGGCTTCTTTCGCCAATTCATCTGCAAAGTTATTGCCTATTGAGGAGCTGTGTGCATTTACATAACTGAGTTTTATACTGAGTTTTATAACTGTATTCTGGAAGCTTAAATTTTTCCGTTCTTGCTATTTGGTTGTTATTGTTAAATATTACAAACGCTGCTCCCACTTCTTTTTCCGTCTTTGAACCATCCGTATATATACGGTAGTCGACTATTTCTTCTGTGGGAGTGATTTTAATGCCGCTTTTATTTGCTGGGTGATCTGTCCAGAGATCGTATTTTTTCATGATTTGATTACTTGTGTATAGCTGTCGTCACATAAAAATGTTTTGCTCTCTTTTAGTACTCCATATTGTTCAATTTCTTTTTCAATTGTTAGATACACTGGCGGGATTTTTGCCATAATGTTTAAGGACAGGTTTGATGTTGTTTTAAAAGCTTTCGTTATCATTAGTAACGGTAACCTTTGGATCGCCTGTAGTTTCCTTAAAATAGTATATTATTACACCGAGTAACTTCATTTAGTTGACTGTTCTTATTCTGCTTGAACCTATTTGGAGTACAGGTGGATGCGTTCCATACTGTTTTCCTATTATCATTGCTTGTGATTTGTCATTATTTATTGTTATTCCTTTGCTTACAGCCCAGTCATTAGTTATTTTTAATACTCTGTTTTGTCTTCTGCATCTTTTCTTGATTTAAACTGAACGATGATTACTATATCATCTGCGAAAGCTTGTATGTGGGTTTCATATGGGAGTTCTTTACCTAGTAAGTCAGCTATGGTGATATTCCAGTAAAATGGGCTAAGTGGTGAGCCTTGTGGCGAGCCCACGTCTAATGGCTTAATAACCGTAATATTGTCAGATTCGTAGACAATCTTCCTCCTTGTAAGTAGACTATGGGTTAGTTTAATTAAATTACTGTAACATTTGTATTCTTTGAGTTTTTTTTGTTACTATAACTGGGTTAATAGAGTTGAATGCGTTCGTAATGTCCAAAGATACGATTAAGGTGTTGGTTTTGTCTAGTTTCGCCCTTGTAGCCCTCTTTTTTATTTCTTGTAAAGCCTCTATCGTTGATGTATTATCAGTAAAGCCATACTGATATTTATTAAAAAGGTTATTTTTATAGAGGTGGTAATATAGTCGGTCCTTAACTAACTTCTCCAGAACTTTACCTAGGACGGAATTAATAGCTATTGGGTGAAATTTACTTTCCTCGCATGTCTCGTCTGGTCTTGCTTTGGGGATAAGTATTACCTTTGATTCCTTCCATCTTTCTGGAAAATAACCCTTCATAAAGCAGGCATTAGATAAATTAAAAAAAAGCTGCTTGTGTTTCCTGAAGATTGCTTGGATAACAGTGGTTTTAAGCTTGTCCGGTCGTGGTGTTATATCTTTCCTAAGGTTATTCACAGGTAATGTTACTTCTAATTCGGTAAATGGGGTGGCGCTACTTCCAGGATGTTCTCCGTCCCCTGGACATTCCGTTTGACTACTACTAGTATTCTTATCCCCTATTCGTTTCACCGTCTGGTGCTCCTGGACTTGTGGTGTTTGTTCTGGGTACAGTTTCCCTAGTAAGATTCTATTGTCTCTTCGAGAGTTTTTGTTATCTCTCCATCTTCTTTTACTATGATCTTAAAGGTTACTTTAGTCTTTAACTGATTTCGTGCGATTTTGTATGCCAAGTTGAAAGAATATTTTGTTAATTTTGACGTTAGTGCTTTCCAACTATTCTTTTTTGCTAGCTCTATCATGTTGTTATAGCATTCGTGCTCTTTGTAGTATTCCTTCTTATACTTCTCTCTCGTCTTCTCTAGCGTTTTGGTATCTTCTCCTACATGCCCTTACTCTTTTGCGTTCAATCTCTAACTCCATGCTCCACCACGGGTTGGGTTTTTGTTTGGGTGGTTTTTTCTTTTTACTGTACTTCGCTCTCAGTATGTCAAGCTTGTTATAAAATGTATTAATTACGTTTTCTATTTCTTCTGCCGTTCCAATCCTATTTTGTACTTCTTCGAACCATACGTCGTTTCCGATTTCATCTATCATTCTAGCTTCACCTTTTAATGTTAATTCATATACTTCTTCTATTTTGACATTTTCGATTATAGTTCTTATATATCTGTGGTCACTATTATTGAAAGTCTTTAATACCTTCCACTTTTTAATATCTCTCGCTAAAACTGCGTTAACTATTGATAGATCTATCCACCCTCTTGCCCTACTTGTCCTAAATGTGGGGGGGGTCGAATCTTTCTTATTTAGTATTGTTAAAGCATTAGTGACAATAAGCTCTAAAACTCTTTCCCCTCTTTCATCAGTTGTCTGGCTGTCCCAGATTTGATTTCGCGCGTTAAAGTCTCCACCTATTAATACCTCTACTGACATATGTTTGTACTATTTCTTCCATTTTTGAAAGTTCTCTGTTGATGTCTGTGTTTGGTGGGCAGTAACAACTTATTATTAGTATTTCTCTGTTCCCCTTTGTTATTTTAGCTGGTACTAAGTTTTGAGCTATAAAAACTGGGAACACTGAGAGGTTTTTGTGGATTATGATGGCAGATTTTGGGTCTTTGCTGGCTGCGATTATGATATGTTTAGGAGGAAATCCTATTATTTTATTTTTGAGGGTATAAGGTTCTTGTATTAAAGAAATATCTAATTGTTCATCTTGTTGGAAATTAACGAGGGATTGATTTGCTTTGTATGCTCTAGCTAAGTTAACCTGGAGTATGTTGAGTTCCATTTGTGAGTTAGGTACTACGTTTTCAGTTATGCTAGTCATTTTAGCTAAGGCGAGTGATGATCCTCTTACGTTCCTGTTCAATCTTGTCCCGGTAGACCGGACAGTCCCAGGACATCATTTCGTGGTCTCTGCTTTGCTCTCTTCCAGCCAGGTCACAGGCGTGACAGTGGGGGTCCTTCCTGCATTCGTCTCTCTTGTGGCCCCGTTGCCCACACTTAACGCAGCGGATCGGGGCTTCACAATCTATAGCGTTGTGTCCATGTTCTGCACACCTGGTACATCACGGTAAGAAGAAATGATCAAAAACTCGGCATCCGTTTCATCCGATGTACAGGGGTGACCGTTTGTTCAGCGCCTGGTGTCCCTCTTTGTTAAGTGCCAAAATTGCTGTTGTTCCTTGTCTTCCTTTCCAGGTTTTCTTGACCTCGATATCTCTAGTAGTGCAAGGTAAGTTGTTTTGTTCAATAATCGTTTGCACGATCGTTCCTGCTTCCTCTTCTTCGTCAATTCCAATCACCTTTATTGGGTATCTATTTCCCTTAGGTCTCTTGATTTGAAGGTCCTTTGTTTTTTCCTTGGAGGTGCGTCTCAATCTTCGCTGAGCCTTCCTTCGATGTGGTGGTGATTATTACACCTTCCCTCCCAGGTTTGATTTTAGCGTCTCGGAGACCAAGGTCAGGTGGATGGATGCTCTTTTTGATTAACGATGCCACCTCTTGTTTGCCCATTGTCCCTGAGGACACAACCAGGGCGTAGGTTGTCTTCCTCTCTTCTGGTTTATCTGGTTCGTTTTGGAGAGTGTCTTGCTCTCTCTTGCTTTCGTACTGTTTTTCGAGTTCGCTAATTCGTCCTCTTTTGTAGGACAGTTCCTCCCGTTGACCCATAATGATGCTCTTAAGTCTGACCTGCTCGGTTAGGATGACAGCTACCTGTTCTTGCAGCTTCTCATTGTCTCCTAACATACTTGCAATTTGAACGAGGGCCTTTGTGATTGCCTTGTCGGCGCGTGAAAGTTTCGTAAGGGACGACTGCCTGTCCAGTTTCTCTTTCTGAACTTCTTCGTTAGTCTTGGTACCTTCGGAATCTCTTGGTTGTCTTCTGAAAGGTTCCTGCGCTCCTCTGTCACCTTGTTCTTCTTGTTCGTCTTCTGTTGATTCGTCCCAAGAGTCCTTTGTAGCTACTTCCTTTGGTCTGTGCACAATATCTTCGAAAATTTCGGATTGCGTGTTTGAGTGTTCGAAGGAGCATGCATCAATCGAAATCTTGTACCTTCTTGCTTCGCCTTGTTCTCCTCTAGAAAATCATATATTTGGCGAATAAAAGCGTCTTATTATTATTACTTGCCGCTTGTTTTATCTCTCACTCAAAAAAAAAAAAAACAGCGTTCAGTCAGAGTATAACAGTACACGGAAACAAGAACCTATTTATACGCTAGATGTCGAAAAATCTTTCAGACGTTCGTTTGTTCTTAATTTACGAATCCTATACACTCAAAGGGAGCCGATCTGCCCAGTAGTGTCTCACGTAATATGACATTACTGCGTGACGGCTACTGCGTGACGGCAGCAGGCACTCCTGGGCACGTAGGAAACGGTATCCTTGAAGACAGGCGGATGCCGGGCTGCAACACGGGGGCCCGGGGTAGATAAGACAGTTTCCGCAAGCGTCGAAGTGACACAGTACACGACACCATGGTGTGCTCGAGTAACGCTAGATAAGATACTCCCACATAACTGATGCTCCTCAAAAACTTCCAAAACTAAATTTCCCGCCTCAGCCCCCATTTGTTTTTTCTTTATATTTCATTTATTTTTGTTCAACAAACATGAATTCGTTCAAAAAACTTATAAAAGGCACGCAATCCGTAGTATATAGGCTAAGTTTGTCCCATAAAAGTTGCCTACGTGTAGTTTAGGGGCCGGATTTGTGCCTGATTTGTGAAACTTAGGCGTTGCGCTGCTGAGCACGAGGTTGCGGGTTCGATTCCCGGCCGCGGTGGCCGCTTTTATGATAGAGGCGAAAAGCAAAAACGCCCGTGTGTACGAGATTTCGGCGCACGTTAAAGATCCCCAGGTGGTCAAAATTAATCCGGAGCCATCCACTACGGCGCGCCTCATCGCCTGCGTTGCGTCGGCGCGTTAAAACCTACAATCAATCAATCAATCAATCAATCTGATTTGCGAAAAATCGTTAACCGTATCTTCAACTACTGACTTGGCAAGATCAGCGGGGCATCATGGCGGCACCCGTCTTTAGACAGCTTTCAGGGCCAGCGTTACCCCCCTGTCCTCCTGTCCTGTGCTAACTGCGACCACTTTATTCCCGCATATATATATATATATACATATATAGCGAATCAGAATGGGAAATGAGGGGCTCGTTTAAAATAAGACAGAAATAAGAGTTGGCAGTCAAGAAAACCTCGGAAAGCAAAGGGGAGGATGTGGTAGGTCGCTGCATGCATAGCGAGGGCCTCTGTTCTGGCAGTCTTGATGCCACAAGAAGCTTAAGAGGGTTCAACGCTGGTCGACCACTCTTGACATGTCGTAGACACTTGACTCACGGCCCGGGGATTAAAAAGAAGGTCCCCTTCACCCCGTGTAGTCCGAATGGCGCTGGCTACCACCCCCAAGCACAGGAAACAAAAATACCTCAACATAAATACCCCAGAAAGTGGAGGGGAAAATCGCCCCGCTGGTAGCGTAGTGGTTATCGCACCAGACCGGTATTCTGGAGGTCTTGGGTTCGGATCCCACCTGGCGGGCATTTTTTATCCACTTTTTTCCTTTCTTTCCAAATTCTTTATCTGTTTCGATGACCTACCACATCCTCCCCTTTGCTTTCAGAGGTTTCTTACTTTATATATATATATATATATATATATATATATATATATATATATATATATATATATATATATATATATATATATACATATATATATATATATATATATATATATATATATATATATATATATATATATATATATATATATATATATATATATATATATATATATATATATATATATATATATATATATATATATATATATGTATATATATATATATATATATATATATATATATATATATATATATATATATATATATATATATATATATATATATATTGTAACGAGAAGAGTTAACGCTGCACAACAATATTAGATGCCGAAGCGCCATTTGCCCGATCGGGTATGCCCTGAGGATTATCATGAAGACGACGAAGGCCCGACTCGGTCGTTCACGCTCACGAGCTGATACCGGCTGGACCTACGCTCGGCCCGTTGCCTTACGCTACGCCTCAAATAAACCCACACGATCAACTACCATTGTGACTGCTATTCCCCTTTACAAGTGGTGGAGGTCCCATCCTTCTTCTTCACAAGAACCACGGGTGACGCCCAGGGACTCTTGGAGGGACGAATAATGTCACGCTGAAGCATGTCATTCACGTGGTCTTCAATGGTGCGTCGCTCTGCCGGTGATACACGATACGGTCGTTGTCGAAGCGGGGCATGCGAGCCAGTATCGATGGCGTGGCTCACAACGGACGTACGGCCAAGAGAACTTTGCCCACTATCGAAAGACGAAGAAAACTGGCTCAGAAGTGCAGTAAGCTGCGCTCGTTGGGTGGCGTCCAAATTTTCGTCGATTGAGCGGCAGAAAATCTCGGGACATGTTTCGTCCCGTGTGCATGGCGTAGTAGCGCTCAGCTCGTCGACTTGGAGATGGGGCGCATCATCAAGAAGCTCCGTAACAAGACGGGGATCGACCGGCTCTACAAAGCCGAGTGTTTCGCCTTGTAAAAGGGCGTACGAAGTCGTCGACTGGTTCGTAATCATCATTGCACTCGCGCCATTGCGAATCGTCAAAAGGGCGAGGGGTAGCGGAACACATCTGCGGCGGAAGAAAATGTCGGACGGCGTAAAAAGCACCGTGGCCTCAGGAATAGATGTGCAGCAAAGAGGAACAAGAACGGAAGAACGGGGTTGGACGACAGTGTCTTCGGCGATGACCACCTTGGCGTTAGGAGCACAGAAAGAATCTTCCAAGAGAGGCGAAAACTCGACTTCGGCAGGCGCACACCGTATGACGGCATGATGGCGCGACAAAAAGTCCCAACCCAGGATTACATCATGAGAGCAAGACGGCAACACGACAAATTCAACGGTGTAGAGAATATTCTGAATAACGACACGGGCCGTGCATGCTGCTATGGGCATAATCTGTTGTGCACTGGCGGTGCGCAAGGATAGTCCGGAAAGTGGCGTCAGAACCTTTCGAATTGAGCGGCATAGGTCGGCGTGAACGACAGAAACAGCAGCCCCAGTGTCGATTAGGGCAGTAGTGGGGATACCTTCAACAAATACATCAATAACATTTTCGGGCGGAACGTGAGGACTTTTAGCTTTCGAGGGCGACGCAGCTCTTGCCTCGGGAACTGCGGCTGTTAGTTTTCCTCCCCAGTGCTGGCAGAGCGGCGCCGCATAGGCGACAGCGAGCGACGACGTGGAGAAGGAGATCGGCGGTTGGTGGACGTAGTAGAGCGGTCAGGCGGCAGCGACGTCAGCGGCGGATCAGAGGCGACTGGATACATTGGCTGCGGAACAATATACGGCTGGGCGTAAGCGGGGTCGTAGTACGGAGCCTGTTGGAAGGTGTTCGGAGGCGGCGTACGACGGCGGCAGTAGCGAGCTACATGCCCAGCGATTCCGCATACAAAGCATATAGGACGATTGTCCTGCGTACGCCACGTGCGCGTGGGAGGAGGGCTACCCACAGCCGTTTGAAGACGACTCGCCGGCACGACATTCGGAATCAGAGTGGTCTGCAACGGACGCAGTGGCACACCAGGCTGGGCTGGTGGAGCAGGCGGGTGCATCACTCGAGGGTTGACCGAAGCAGCAGGCCGCAGAGGTGACCTCCATGCAGCTTCGGCGTACGTTATGGGACCGGCGACCGGCGCCTGGTAGTGGGCAGTTGGTAGCGCCTCAGCGACCTCTTCTTGTACCACGTGCCTCAGTGCTGGAGCTAGAGGGGACGACAGTTCCGTGGTGTACGGCAGGAGGGACACCTGGCGAGCCACCTCTTCCCGAATAAAATCCTTTATCCGGGTGAACAGCGTCGGGTCGTTTGTGTAGGTCGCAGCCAAACTCGACAGGGGCTCGGCTTGAGCGCAAGCTTGCCGAGTTAGGGCCCGTTGCTTTCGAAGCTCGTCAAAGCTCTGACACAAACGTACGACGTCGGCTATCGTTTGGGGATCCTTGGACAGCAGCATCTGGAACGCGTCATCGTCCACTCCTTTAAGGACGTGCCTGACCTTGTCCGTTTCCGTCATCGACGGGTCGACCCGCTTGCACAAGTCAACCACGTCCTCGATGTAGCTGGTGAATGTTTCCCCAGCTTGTTGGCCGCGTACACGCAACTGCTGCTCGGCATGGAGCTGGCGTACAGCTGGGCGGCCGAATGCTGCCACAAAGCGGGTGCGGAAGGCAGACCAGGTAGAAATGTCTGATTCATTGTTCGCGTACCACCGCCGGGCGAGCTTATCAAGGGCGTAAAACACGTTATGCAGCTTAGTCGGATCATTCCATTTGTTGTAGGCACTCACACGCTCATAGGACGACAGCCAGTCTTCGGCATCAGTGTCGTCCTCTCCAGTGAATATGGTTGGGTCCCGCTGTCGCATCGCGCAAGAGCAGATCACGGGTGCGCCCGACGGCGCAGGGTGCTGGCTGGTCTCTCGGTGGTTCATCTCGGGCAGTGTCCGGTTGCGAAGCTCCAGTGTGGAACCGAGACCCTTGACCTCCACCACTTGTAAAGGGGAATAGCAGTCACAATGGTAGTTGATCGTGTGGGTTTATTTGAGGCGTAGCGTAAGGCAACGGGCCGAGCGTAGGTCCAGCCGGTATCAGCTCGTGAGCGTGAACGTCCGAGTCGGGCCTTCGTCGTCTTCATGATAATCCTCAGGGCATACCCGATCGGGCAAATGGCGCTTCGGCATCTAATATTGTTGTGCAGCGTTAACTCTTCTCGTTACAATATATATATAAATATATATATATATATATATATATATATATATATATATATATATATATATATATATATATATATATATATATATATAGGGTTTGGAAATAAGGGGCTTGTTAGGAAAATACAATACAGAAAGAAATGCCGGCAGTCTACAACGCCAAAAGAAGGCATAGGGGGGAATGGTTAGCCTATTTTTTACCGTTAGTGACGTTACATTATTTTTTTTAATAATTACACGAGAATGAAAGAAAGAAAAACACGCGCCCAGAGTGGGGACCGAACCCACGCCTTTCGATTAGATCTCGAATGCCTACGTAACCACTGAATGCCTCGAATGCCTAGTCTAACCATTCCCCTATGCCTTCTTCGGCGTTGTAGACTGCCGGCATTTCTTTCTGTATATATATATATATATAGATTTCGATGAGATTTCGATGATATATATATATATATATATATATATATATATATATATATATATATATATATATATATATATATATATGGCGCAATTATTTTGTGTCAGGGTTCCCGGTCAATATGCCGCCATAGCATGTCTGGTTACATCGTGTCCTCTATAATGACCATGGGACCTGTTTACGTTACAATGAATGCTTCTTTCTTAGTAACCGACAACATCGCTGGATATCATTTATTTCCCTGCCATATTAGGGCGCACATTTTTCCCCTCATAATCAGTGGAATTTGGAAATATAATCACAAATGCACATATGCCTTCCCTTGAAGTTTGATTTTAATTATAAACAAGAAAACGCTCGCTACATTCATAAGGAGAAAAAAAGGAAAAAAAAAGAGAATTCTAATGCTGCTCAGCTTAACGTTTTACGAGGTGTTTGTCTTCTTTTTTTAACGATAACGGAGCCTGAAAAGAGTGTTTCTTAAGCTTTGCCGAGGTACCCACGTCGGAGGCGTGAAGTGGATACATTCATGGACGGGTTGGTTCTGAGTGGTTTAGTCAAATATAGGCAGCGTACACGGGCTTCCTTAAAGAGCGGTCACCATGAATGGCGAGAAATAAAATGGCTAACGGACGTGGTGTGTGGCTGTGATTAGCAGTGTAGTGATATCGCATATATGGTCAAACAATACAAACCAACATAGCTACGCTTGAGCACATTTCGAGCTGACTGTGTGGCGCATTCTTTTGTAAGGGTGTTGTGAATCGACATGTAAACACGTCAAAAATAATTTTAGAACAAAACATCCTCGCATTCGATCTGCGCTTTGACAGGTGAAGGAACAAACAGACAAAATGGGAGGAAGAAATGTGGAAGATGAGATTACTCACGATCTGTGACATGTGATGCGCGGCACAGCAAGCACAGTTGTATGAAAATCCACGTTTTCGCTGTGCCTGTACATGATGTCATCCTGAAGAAGTGGGACGCTGGCAATCACGGCCGAATACAAACGTTGATTGCGCACTGCGGCTTTGTCGCACCCCGAGACACCGCAACACATACCGCTCCCTCGGAAGCGTAGAGCGCGGACCGCGCGGGCGGAGAACTGTCGTTGAAATGCGGCCGGGATGGAGTAGGGGAGCGCTCGGGCTGCCACCGTGATAGCGGCACTGATTAAACAGAGCGCGCACACCACAAAGAAAACCGACGACACGGACGATTCGTCGTTTAGTCCCATATACTCGATAAGTTTTGGAGGAACGTATGTAAAACTAGCTTTTTTTCACCAATAACATCTGACCGGTGTCACGAAAGGTTCCAGAGCAGAGAAAATTAGCAATAAATCAACCGAAACCGAAACTGCGTCTAGACGGCGCTTTAAAGATCACGTGAGCTTTTATATTTTTTTGCGTATTTTGCCGCCGGCCTTTTTGTCCGAAAGGTGCTTGTACACTACTCGCAGGTGAGGTGTTTATGGACATGTTTGCTACCGTTTAGACGACAATGGGATGCATTTTTTTGTATAGACAAGAGGAGCTCGGAACGTGTTGATTCCAGACGAGTAATGTTCCTGTGCTTGCCGGACTCGTATTCCCGTTGTCATGGGACTCTTTAAACGTTACCTCTCATTTGTTGCTTAATTACTATTAATTCGGGGCGACAGCTTGAGGAGGCAAGTTAGAATTGAAGGTGTCTATACACAAAATTAGATGTGGATGAAAAATAATCTAGGAAACAGTAGTGCCCGGTGTTCGATTCCGTGATTCAGGTCCATTCAAAGCTGGTGTTTGTTGCTGCACGTTACGTCATGTTCGCCTGAGTTAGTTTAGGCCGTAATAAGTGCAGTTTTCAATGCAGTAAAGAAGAGAAAAAAAAAACCGTGCCCGTGGTTAGGCATGAAAAGGTAAAAAGCGCGACTTGGACAACGACAGTAGAGAAGGACGACGGGACAAGCGCTCACTTTCAACTAACATTTATTGAGGCATCGTCTCATATTTATACATGTACCATATCTCATATCTCATATCTCATATACATGTACCATATCCCATCGTCTCATATTTATACATTTATACGTTGTCCAAGTCGCGCTTTTTACCTTTTCAAGCATAATGCACCAACTTGCCCAACAGATTTGTTTAATGAAGTGGTTAGGCATTTTATTTTGCAAGTCGCAAGTTATAATTCCCGAGGGTCATTTTTTTTTTGTAAGTTGATTTTTTTTTTCATTTTTGGCCGATATTTTCTGTACTGAGTTAACATTTTTGGGCCGTAACGTTCACTGCTCCACGAGTGAGTTCGCAGGACGCGCGCAGACTGACACTGACCCGCTAGCGAGTTCTCGTTGGCGTGCTGTTGCCATACGCACCGACTGCTCGCGGGCAGTGGGCACAGGCCAGAATCAGCAGGCCCTTGGCCTGGTGCGAACACGCTTTTTACGATACAGGCATGAGTGAGGCAAGCTCCAAATATGGGGAAAATGCGCATGGCATTTGTGCGTCTGCGGAGATGCGGAAGGCGTTTATCCACTGCGTAGGCCTCGGCTTGTGATTGCAACGATTCCAAGCCGCCCTGGGAGGCTTATCTTAGGCATTTTACATTCGACAATATGGCAGAAGCGCAGTGCGGCGATCATTGAGACATTGAGAATGCCCATCCAACGATAACGTTTGATGTCGAGCATTTTGTTTTACAGAACCGAAACCGAAACTTGTTTGAATGCCAATATTGGAAATCGTCCAATCATGGTGCACCTCCTCCCGACGTCACAGACTTTAGTTGGTACGGCCACTGCAGACCGCGCACGGTAGTTTTCTTCTTTCGGGCTTTATGAAATAATTACCGACTTATCAACTGGATTAACGGTGAAAAGTGTGTTAATTTGAGCCAGTCTACGCAGTACAAGCAACAACGGGAGCTTGACAAATTCACTTCAGTGTCCCTATAATAAATAAGAAGATATGATGTCGATGCCGCCATCAAGTAGGAACAATTAGTACGAAGTAATGCTTTACCAAAATTCACGCCTCCGCTAAATATATCGACATGAAATGAGTATGATGTATTGTAATAATTCCGGATTTACACCTTGCCCAACACGATTTTAAAAGCGCAAAAGAGCTTTGGTAGTTTATAAACGCATCTGAACCATTGGAAGCGTGGGAGGCTGGAGTAAAGGAAGGAGATTTTGCTTGCTGTTCTGAAAAAAAATGTCCTTTTTCGCGCTCCTGATCATCATTTAGCAAGAACGTAATCAACAACATCAGCTAAGATTACTTGTTTGCAGCACCGAGTGCAGTACATTTGCTGTACCGTAAAGTTCCGAAAGAACGTTCCACCAAAAGTTCAGTGATATCAAGAAAAAATTCGAGACGGGCGAACTTTCGGGTCGATCGCGGAAAGGACGAATAAGTGACCGCACTAACACAGGAATAGATGATTCGCATTTACTATGTTCACTCATCGGTTCTACAGCCTTCGATTTTATGGGGTGAGCGATCTTTGGAATCTTTCACTAAATTGAATATTTTACCCGTGAAGGGGGGTTGGCGATGTTTCGGGGGAGGACGTTCTCTGGGGACTTTACGGTAATCTAATGAAGACGCGAGCGTATATTTCGCCCGAGCACGGAGCTCGCTTTACAGTCGCTAGAAATTATACTCACTGTATCACTATGGAGTGCCGGTGAAAGTAAGTTACCGTTCACGCAGTCACTTTCGCGCATGCAAAGTCCACTCCCGCAATCACGGTATACGGAGTAGCTGCTCAAAGTCCGTAAGAACTGGGAAGCTAGCTCAAAAATAAACATTTGCTCCAATCCACGCTGTGAAGGTGGTTGGGAAGCAAAGCTTTAAACGACACCCTCAACGATTTTCCATGCGACGTCACTTGAATTCACACACGTGGCCCTACAAAGAGCGAAACCAGAGATTCTGCGAGCCGTTACCTGAGATTCGCGGGGGCGGAGCCCTGAACGCAGCAGGAGCGCCGGCCACGGCCGGGCTAGAGCGGCGGACGACACCGCCGCTGTAGCCCGGCCGTGAGTCGGAAGAGAAAAAAAAACGGTGAGGAGCGTCTTTCGAAGGGTGAGACAGCGGAACCTACCTATCCTGAAGTGCTAGCTTGGGGCTACACCAACCGCGCGACACAAGCGCAGACACCGAAACAATTCGTCATGTGAACTTAGTGATTCCCATTTATACTGATTCAAACTATAGTTAGTTTAGTAAGTTTGAGAATTGCGAGAAAGCAGAAAGAACTTTAATAATTGCTATAGAACAGAACCAGTTGCTCCTTCAGCCGCCTTTTGTAATACTTTTATTTATTTATTTATTTATTTATTCATACTGTAAGCCTAATTAAAGGCTCATACAGGAGTGGTACAGTGCAAAAAATACGACACTTTAACAAATCTCTTCAAAGGTGTTAGCATACAAGGGCTAGTAATGGCGATGTATGTTTATATTTCATAGGTCAACACACTTTCATTATTATTGAGAGTTATACAATATTTCAACTTTAGCAACAAACATGTCCCCAGAACGCGCTTCAACAATTTCACTAGGTAATTTATTCCATGATTCTATGGTTAGTGGAAAATAGGAAAATTTGAATGTGTTACTACGAGGAACAAAAGGCCTGATATTACAGCTATGGCTGGTTCTACGTGAATGATAAAAAGGACGCCGGATATACGAGTCTTTGTCTATGTTTAGGGCGCCGTGATAAAGAAGATAAAGGAACTTTAAGGATGACACCTGTTTGCGGCATTTTAATGTTGGTATGCAAGCTTGGTTGCGGAGTGCGGTTATGCTATCGTACCGTGAGTATTTCGAGTAAATGAAGCCGAGGGCCATATTTTGTATGTGTTCTATCTTATCAATGAGGTATGCCTGGTGAGGGTTCCATACTACGCTCGCGTATTCAAGAACGGGACGTACTAGCGTTGAGTACGCTGCTAGTTTTGCTTTAGGGTGGGCCGCTGATAGTTTTCGTCGCAAAAATCCTAGTTGTCTCAATGCTTTAGCGCATACATTGTTTACATGTATATTCCACTTTAAGTTTTTAGCAATTTTTACACCTAGGTATTTCACACTGTCCATCTGAGTTAAAATATGACCTTCTAGATCGTAATTAAAGCATAGGGGCTGTTTTTTCTGGGTTATAGTGATACTTTTTGTTTTGGTTGCGTTAATCTGCATCCCCCATTTTGCGCACCAGGTAGAAATGTTCGCTAGGGAAGTGTTTAGTTTCATTTGATCATCAATGGTCCGCAAAGCCGTATAGATTATGCAGTCATCTGCGAATAACCTCAGTGTTACGCAACCTAATTGATATTCACCAATTTAGAAAACGGAGTCCCATTCGTGGCAAGCAGTGCGCAAAAGATAGCGTTTCTCTAGCAGCCAGATGTCTGTATCTGGTCTCTACATTTTGTTTGCCCACCTTGCAAACCATTCCTTAACGTATCTTAGCCGTACGACCACTTAATTGCGTCGGGTGCGGGTTACCCTGGAGGTACTGTCGAGCAAGTCAATCAAGCCGTGCGGAGGAAGCGCGCAATGTACACGAATAACGACAGAACATGCCAAAGAACAAGCGTCCCTAAAGCAGACGACAACGTCCTCCCATAGCGCCCGCCGGTGCGAGCAGGGAGCTGAGCGCGGGGAATGCTGGGTAATAGCGTCCTATCGCCGCCGCGCCATCTGCACTGTGCTCCGGGAGAGAAAACCGCCCTCCTCCTCCTTATCCGTGTTCGGAGTTTGTTGTCCCGCACTCCAGAAGGAATCGTTGGCTGGTAGAGGTAGAAAGCTTTGCTTCAAAAAAAGGGCCTCGTCGTCCCATGTGCGACCCACTCGCTGAAGTAACCATGGTAACAACCAACTACGCTGTAAACCAACGCGGGTAGAACCGCCGCCGTCAAAAATCGCGGACATAGAAGCAAATTCCGGCTGCCAACGAAGAAATGACGGCTTCGCCTCGGACGAGGTCGGACTTCTACGTCACCGGAAGCCGCCGAGCCAACAAATAGCTCGGTCTCGTCGGCGTAATAGGTGTAATAGGCGTAATAATAACTAGCTCACGCTTTTGTTAGCGTGAGCGAGTATGCTTACTATTTTTGGACTTGTTTCTACAAGAACTATAGAGTTGATTTCTGAAACAAACAAAACCACTTTGAAATCCACCTCAGGGCCCCTTTAAGACAGGAACAACAACAACTAAAGGAGTGCAACAGAATCGTGAATGTGGTAAAGGAGCTCTATGAGGCAGATGACGCAAAGGAGCGGAGAAGCCAACAGGACCTCAAAAGGCATCCCCCTTTTTCGCCCATGACCATTTGTCAGAGCTACTCAGCTACAACTGCCGTGCAAGGTAATCGTGGCAATGCATGCCTTTCGCCACCGTCTACAGCACAAAACTCAAAACTACGCGACCGATACAACGGTACAGCAAAACAAAGTATGACTGTATTACGACTCCTTGATAAACAAACATTTCATACGTACACTTACGAAAATAAAATCTGTGACAACGTTGAAAACCGCACATACCCGAGCACTTATCTGAAAGATAACCTAGAGATAGCAAGCTCACAGAGCAATCAACAATTTTCTGTAGCTTCCCTTCTTTACATTCAACTACAAAATTGTGTTGGGGTTACCATTACGCAAGACAACGAAACTGGCCCACACTCATACCTCAAAATTCAAACAGAACGTAAACACGTTGTACTAAACGCGCCCACTTTCGGTGTCTATACAAAAACTTTGTGCACTTCATGAGGGTGAGGCGAAATGAACACCGACACGCATAATACGCCTACCTTACGCTGTATTCGATCACGAACAATAACTCTTCTCCAACGCCAAAAAAAAAGGTTTAACTACGCGGTGTTATATCACGGACATTAAGCACTACTCCAACAAAACGCAAAAATCACGCTTACTTCACGCGGTGTTAAACCACGACAATGGACACACTGCTAACCAAAACAAACGGACGCTTAACTTCACCCCGTCTTACGAAAACACAGTAAACACTTAATTAACAAAACAATGAGTAAAATACGCAATTTTACAAGCGCACGCGGATTCGTCTGAACATCCTAAGCTCCTGTCAAAACAGACCCTTCTGGGTGCAGTTTCCAGAAACGCAGCTGCCACTTAGGCCAACCTGCTCTGCTCATTTGTTGCAAAGTACACCGCAAAGTGTACGGGACACGTCTTCGAAACTTGAGGGGAAAACGCATGCAACGACTGCAGGTAGTCCTGAAGTGAAGGGGCTCAGGGAACAATGGGACATTCGACATCACGAACGTGTTGGCCGTGAACCCACTCTCCCCGAAACGCTTTCCCTTTAGCTCTCCGAGAATTCCTGCGGAACCTAGTCACCCCCTTCTGCCCTTCCTGGCAGAAGGCCCCTCAGCCTTTGTCACGGCTAGAGAGCGGCCTCTTTGTTTCCCTCAGACGTCTGAGTTTTCTGTTTGCTCTGCAGCTTCTGGTCAACTTAGCCTTGAATGTCGCAAAATAAGAGGGTTCGCCATCGTTCTTTGGCTTTTCATGCTGACTGTTTCTCGGCTGCCTCTTTTTGCTTCTGTTGGGTATCGCGGCACATTCTAGCTACAATGCGCCGATCCCAGCAGGCTTAGTCCAATTTGTGTGGCATGTAGCTGCCACTGCTGTCTGGCTACCCGGGCTTACAAACGCTTCTAAGCTGGCATAGCCTAGTTTCCTGTGCTGAGCCGGTGCTCGCACTGAGCATTCCTTGCCGTACGGATCGCTAGGGTCCGCATCTTTTCCGCATTTCTCTGCTGAAAACAGCGGGCCTGGGAATAGCCCCGCTTGGTGATATGGGTCATCCTAAGCTTCCGCTTTCTCCAAAGCCTGGCCTATGCCCACACCGGTGGGTTGTGGTCTAGGTTGTTTCGTCAGCACCCCAAGATCTACGGCACCACTCGCCTTCGTCTTCGGCCCGCCCCTGTCTGAAGCCGCTGAGCCTTCCACATTTTCGTGGAGAGAGCCCCGCGTCAAACAAGTGTTCTGTTTGACGACAAGCGTCGCCTTCTCAGCGTTGCTAAACTGCTGGGATGTTTCTGACGAGGGGGCCAAATCTGCGCTTTCGTCACGGTCCGGACACTTTACGTGTCGGTTAACCGATTCCCTGCTTTTGTCTCGCACATTGCGATCTACCGACACAAGCGGCACGCAGCCAACCTGGCTCGCTACTTATGTGCGCGGCTACGGAGTTGGCTCGCTATTCGCGATCTGCCGACGCGACCGACTCGCTTCTTTCCTGCGCGGCTACGGAGTTAGATCGCGGTTTGCCGACGCAATGGGCTCGCATCTATATCGAATGGCTACGTGTTCAGCTGGCGCTACGCGATCTACCGACACGATCATCTCGCTTCCATCTTGAGCGGTTACGGGTTCGACTCGCATTGCGCGATCTGCCGACACGATCAGCCCGCTTCTATCCTGAGCGGCTACGCGTACAGCTTGGGAATCGCTATCTGTTGACCCGATGGACTCGCTACTACCTTGTGCGGCTACCGGTTCAGCTCGCGCTTCACGACCTGCCGAGACGGTCGGCTCACTACTTTCTTGAGCGGCTACGTTTTCAGCCACTGCACCTTCTGCCTGTTGCATGGGCGGCTCTTGTAATAGCGCGAACTCCGTGTTCTGGGAGAGTAAACACGCCTGCGAGCTCATCGGCACCACGCGAACAGCTTCGCTTGAAAATGAATGGCCTCCTTCTTTAAGAAGTCCAGTATGTTTACTTGAAATAGGGACAAAAACTGCGCATTGCAAGCTTTCCAGCAAGGGTTTCGTCGCCAAATTCGCACTTTGCTCCTCGTTGCTGGATATATAATATCTTTCCTTGTCTGCTGCCTGTCCCTTAAAGGAGCCATGAAGAGAAAACAAAAGTTTGTTTTATTCGAAAGATTAGGTGTTTCATAGTACCCCAAGCGCTTTCCCGGAAGCAAACGATGCTTTATTCACTGAGAAATAAGGCAATTTAAGCCAAAATTTTAAATCTCCCGCTAAAATTGAACATTCCGTGACGTGTACAATGGCGTCATAGAGCCGGTCCATGAAACAGATACTTAGTATGTCGACTTAGTATGGCAACCCAGATACTTAGTATGGCAGATACTTAGTATGGCAACCCAGCGGCGGCGCGGTGGCGGCCACCGTGTCTTCGCTTCATGTAGTTCATCCCGACGAAGATACGGCGTCCTGACGCGGCAGATTTTCCGCCGCGCGAACTTCGTCGTGGAAGATCGCACCATGTATTCTGGCCTTAAAGCGATGAACGGCAGATGAACCTGCAAGTGGCACTATTTATTATTTATTTACACAATACTGTCAATCCCCAAGGGGATTATTACAGGAGTGAGCATATAGATTCAAAGTTACAGAAAAGATGCGCAACTTCCGCAGGCAAATCACCAGGATTATTGCAGTACTACAGTGCACATTCACAGTAGGCACAATCAAAATAATACAGTAAGAAGAAAACAAGTATGCATACTCAAACAATGCACACACCAAGATGCATACAAGCATCACATTACGTAGATTTCAAGGTATTCAGGCAATTCACATAGTAATGACGCACACCAATTGTATACGGTAAGTATGGACACCATCCATCAAGATACACAATCTAGTACACTTTTTTCAGCAAGTTCCGAAAATTTTTCAATGGTTGGTTGTTGAGTAATAACAAGGCCTAATGCATTCCATTCCCGAATGGTGCGTGGAAAAAAAGAATAGCTGAAAGTGTTGTTATTAAATGAATACTCTTCGAATTCCCAAGAATGGCGTTGCCTTCTTGGTCTAACGTCGCGAAAGGTCAAGAAGGAATCAGGGTTTATTTTCAATGATTTGTGGATTATTTGATATAGGAACTTCAGTCGAAGAAGATGTGCGCGACTCGAAAGGGTGGGTATCCCTGCCCGACGTAATAGTTCAGTTGGCGAATCAGTGCGTCCATATCTGTTGTAGATAAAGCGCACTGCTTTGCGTTGAACCCTCTCCAGAGTTGTAATGTTAGACGTGGTGTGAGGGAACCAGACAACAGTTGCATATTCCAAGAGAGGCCGTATGAACGTGACGTATGCGAGAAGTTTGGTTTCGTGGGTGGAAAAATGAAGTGCCCTTTTGATAAAAAATAATTTGTTTAATGCTTTCTTTGTGATGTAGCGGACGTGGTCCGTCCAGCCAAGATCGGAAGATATCGTCATGCCTAGGTATTTATAGTGGTTTACACTTCGAATTTCCATATTGTTAAAACTGTACGAGAAATGTAATTTGAAAGTCTACTTAGTAATGGACATGCACACTGTTTTGTCGATGTTGATCTTCATTTGCCAGTCGTCGCACCACTGAGCTATCTTTTTTAACGAGTTATTTAGTTTCAACTGGTCTTCAGGGTGCTTTACGTGGTTATAGAGAATGCAGTCGTCTGCAAAGAGCCTTATTGGAACGTCGACTTGGTAAGCTAAGTCGTTGATGAAAATTAAAAACAACAAAGGTGCTAACAACAACAGATCCTTGGGGTACTCCTGACACAATTGGAGCCAAATCGGAACGATGGTTGCCGCACTGTACAAATTGGTGGCGATCCGTTTGAAAATTACGTATCCAACGGAGAACCGGGCCATCCACCAGTAAATTATTAAGCTTGAAAAGTAATTTAACGTGCGAGACACGGTCAAACGCCTTAGAGAAATCAATGAAAAGTACATCAGTTTGCGAACGCTCATTTATTCCTAGGGCTAAATCATGCATTGTTTCGACAAGCTGAGTAACTGTGGATAATCTGTATCTAAAACCATGCTGATTTGGGTGGAGAATGTGGTTTGATTCAACAAAATGTGTTAGAAACTTTAGCACAATGTGTTCGAGAATTTTGCTGCAGGTAGAGGTAATCGAATTAGGGCGATAGTTAGCAGGGATCGATTTATCGCCTGATTTGTGCATTGCAGTTATTTTAGCTATTTTCCAGTCAGATGGAAGGCAAGAATCCTTGATTGATTTCGAATATACAAGACACAAGTATTTACTAACAGGTTCTGCGTACCGTTCAAGGAAACCATTTGGAATAGCATCTGGACCGCAGCTTTTCCTTTCGTTTATGCTCAGAAGGAGTGAAAGTACTCCCGCTTCTGATATGACAGGCGCGTTTGGTAGCGTTACATCTTCATTGTACCTGACAATGCATGGCCTGATGACACTGTTATCAGTAGTGAACACTGAGTAAAAATAAGCATTGAAATCCGCTGCCCTGACTTTGTCCTCTAGACCATCTGATAAAACTGGTGAAGTGCTCATTGAATTAATATATTGCCAAAATTTATGTGGTGATTCTGTCATAAACGTCTGTAGCGTATGTTTGCAGAAATGTTGCTTAGCGGAACGAACTTTATTTTTGAGGGATTTAGTCCGAGCGTTTATTTGGGAACGGCAGTTTGGAGCATTCAGGTGTTTATTAGTTTTTCTAAGCCGTTTAAGTTTACGTTTAATATGGATTATTTCACGCGTAATCCAAGGGTTGCACTTTTTTGTTGTTTTTCGCACAGTAGGAACAAAGTTTTCCATACAATACGCAACATGAGACTTGAATTTTAACCAAACCTCGTCAATGCTATGGCTTTCAGAGAGGCACATATCAGAAAATTCGTAGTTCTCATGCGCAAGGTATGTCATTATAGTAGCATCATTAGCTCTATTAAATGCTGGTAGTAGTTTTACTGGACCGTGTGGCCTGGATTGTTTAATCAAAGGCAGTGTGCATAAAACCATTTTGTGGTCAGATAACCCATCGAGTATCTATTTTTGTTTCTTTTTTTTTTTTTGAACATCTTTACTTACAAAGATTAGATCCAGTATTGAAGACGAGGCTCCTTGCACGCGTGTTGGTGCACGAACAAGCTGGTCAAGATTCAGTGTAAGCATTATATCTATTAGAACACTTTGCGTTTTAGTTTCTGTGCTAAGAGAACACCAATCGATTTCGGGAAGGTTAAAGTCACCGGCGAGTACGATTGTCCCCCCCATGAACATTGGAGTGGGTGTAGCCATAAAATGACTAAAGATACGTATTTTCAGCATTGGGTGGCCTATAAACTACACCAACTTTTGCGGTTTTGTCTTTGAGATACACATTACACCACAATGCTACAACATCGGCGACATCGGGCATGACAGAAAAGCGTATTCCTTCTTTTAAAAGGAGCGCAACACCCCCACCACGCGATCCTCGGTCTTTTCGTACAATCGCATAGCCCGGTGGGACAGCGTCATTATCAGAAATACTAGAATGTAGCCTCGTTTCAGTGACAGCAACAATATCAGGCGCTAGACCCAAAAGTATTGCTTCTAACTGGTCTACCTTATTGGCACGACTGCGAGCATTCACGAGGAGGAAACTTGCCGACTTCGGCTTCTCGTAATGCGCACTTCGTTTGCCGGTTGTTTCGCTGCAGCCTCCTTGTTGGCGTTTTTTGTTATCTCTACCATGTCGTTAAGGCTTTCATCCCAACGATAAACATGACCGTTGACATTGACCTTATCGTACACAAGGCGTACTTTTTCATTACGGTCCCGGTTTTCTTTCGTGCGAAGCCACAGCTTTTTTCTGACATCCCGGATAGCCTGTAAAAATTCTTCGCTGACTGAAAACTCAGATCCTTTCAATTTCGGGCAGTTTTTCATGACACGTTCTTTGTTTCGGAAGTCAAGCAACTTCATTATTACAGGCCTGGGTTTGTGATCAGGCCCCTGCTTTGGTCGACCAAGACGGTGAATCCGCTCGACACCCGATATATTTACGCTAAGCACATCCTTAAAGATTTCTTTGATAACAGCTTTCTCGAGATCTTCCGTAGTCTCGTTATCCTGTTGATTGATTGATTGTGGGGTTTAACGCGCCGACGCAACGAAGGCGATGAGGCGCGCCGTAGTGGAGGGCTCCGGATTAAGTTTGACCACCTGGGGGTCTTTACCGTGCGCCGAAATCTCGTACACACGGGCGTTTTTGCTTTTCGCCTCCATCAGAAAAGCGGCCGCCGCGGCCGGGAATCGAACCCGCGACCTCGTGCTCAGCAGCGCAACGCCTTAGCCACTGAGCCACCGCGGCGGGTCGTTATCCTGTTCGTCAACACCATATACTGTAAGGTTCGAACGACGACTCCTGTTTTCAAGGTCGTCAAGTTTTTTAGCCATACTTGCAAGGCTACATTCCAATTCTGATACTTTGTTAACGCAGTGCGTTACTTTTTTCTCGAGTCCAGTAAGTTTTTCTAGTTTTTTATCAATTTCATCCAGTTTTTCATTGGCCGCTGTTTTGCCTTCTTTAATAACCTTGATATCCTCAGCAATTGCTGATCGTTTCTGCGCAAGTTCTTCAAGAGTCGGTCCCGGGTTGGACTCAATGTCACCACCCAGTAAGAGTAAAAATCGCATAGACAGTAATAATCACATAGACTTCACGCAGCCTTCAGTTCTCGCTTGAGAACTGAAGGCTGCGTGAAGTACGACAAAGTCTTCTGAGACAGCTGGCGAGAGTTGGCCTCACGGTTCCAACCTTGCCTAAACTGCACGAGCTCCAGACACAGGCAGCACGCGCTACGGCCGGCGCGCTCACAAACTAAATAACGCGTGAAAAACGGTGCACCGCCTGCTCACCGGAACTCTTCCATAATCACCCCGATTACGGAAACGCAAGCGAAGCTCAGTGCATTTCTGGCGAGATCATGAACACCCGCTGCTCTGACACCGAGCCAATCTACGAGCTATATCACTAGATACCGGAACTTTAGGCAAAATGCCTTTTTTAAGTGCAATGCACTTCTTAAGCGACCCTGAACCTGCGTCCACCGGCGATGTCCGCGCACGTGGAGATGGGCGCGCGCAGCCTGGCCGCTGACATAGCACATACCCACGTGGGGGATTGGCCAGGAATCTCCTCGTCTTCCTTGGCAACGGGGGGAGATGGGCGCGCGCTGCCTGGCCGCTGACATGGCACATACCCACGTGGGGGATTGGCCAAGAATCGGGCGTGAGAAGGGCTAATGCACCTGCTTAAAGGAGTACTGACACGAAATTTCAAAGCTGAGATCCGCTCTAGCAATCAAGTACAACGACAACACAAATAGGTGTCTGTGAATAAATGCATCTTTCTTTCTTTGTAGTTGTGTGTGTGTGTGTGATCTCTCTTTCGCGAACATTACCGAACCGCGCAAATTCAACTCGTGCATTCGCACTTTCACATTCTTCCCCTCGGGGAAATGCGGGGAATTTTTTCCTTGAGTCCGTATCAAGCCTATTTGACATATCAGCATGGACTAAGGGAAGGGGAGCATTTTAAGAAATAGTTTATGGTGCCTGTCGGGCATTTCGACACACCAACTGGTGCGGTCCCTGGGAAGAGAAGCGCGGAAATGAAACGCGCGTGTCGCGCGGCGCCTTGACACGCCGCGCATTCCGAGGAAGGCCACGCCTGCTCGCACCGGATGTACTAACGGCCACCACATGGGGTTGGACCCCCACGAAGGACTCGCTTTTCCCTCTACCCCGGCCCCCAGCGGCAGGATGAAGGGAAGATGAAGACAAAGAGACACCGCAGCTCTCGGGCCGTCGTCTGCGGGCTCCACTCGAGTCCTGTTTCTTAGCCGCCCGTCGGGCTGTAAATAAATGTACAGTTTTTGTATCGGAAGCTCAGTTTGTCGGTTGAAGATACTCGGGGTCAGCAAAAACGCCCGTGTTTACGAGATTTCGGCGCACGATAAAGATCCCCAGGTGGTCAAAATTAATCCGGAGCCCTCCACTACGGCGCGCCTCATCGCCTGCGTTGCGTCGGCGTGTTAAACCCCACAATCAATCAATCAATCAAGATACTCGGGGTCACATCCTCAGCGCTGCTGCGGCTTGGAGGAGAAGCCCCGGGGAAAAGAACATCAGGAAGATAACTGTGCCTATAATTCCTATTTTGACTATATGGGCTTTTTAGCACCTATTTTGACTATATGGGCCTAAATGGGCTCTTTAGCCCCTAAAAATGCTTTTTTTGTGTTATATGTGCTTTCTTTTTTTTTTTTTGAGTCGCTAGTCTGCACGTACTGTTCTCGCTTCAGGAACCCGCAACGAAGTGTTTATCGCACCCCATTCGCAAAAAAAAAAAATAATAAAAAACGCGAGCCGTGTCAATTACACGCCCAGAAACGCAAACCGTGCACAATTCACCGCCACCTAGGCCTCGTCACATCGTCCGAGCTGCCAGAGGTCCGTACGCAGCGAACCACAGCCAGCCTTACCCCAACGTCACCATTGTCCCCACGAGCTCTTTTGTTCTATGTCCTTCTGACTTGCTGTGTCGCCGGACCAACGGCGAGAACTTTTGCCCATGTGCCCCCTCCATTGTTAACGCAATAAAAACCACGGCACAGATGAATCTATGGGATTCAACGGTTCTGTGAAGATCTGGGTAGGTCAGGTCGTATCTGCTCTGTCAACGAATAAATACCTGCAGTTAAGATCTTTCTTCGGTTTGCAGTTGTATCTTCAAGCAGCAGTTACCGATTGTGCCTCTTCCACCACATGTCCTAGCTATTCCTACGACTTAAAAATTCGGCTAAGGGCGGAAATTTACTACAAATACACTCGCCGGTACTAATAACATCATTGCAGACGACAAAAGCGTCGCATCCGAAATTATTTACACCACACTACACTTGAACGTGATTTGGCAAATTTGTGTGCTTATTTCACTTTCTTAGCAGAAATAATTTCCGCAGGTAAGAGATTTTGCGCCACTCTGACTAAGAATGCTGTGCTAATTTCGAAGGTCCAGGACTTACCCGCCACAATCCCCAAAGGACCGGTTTCCGAGAGAGCCATTCCTGTCTGACGATCTGCCATTCTGTCTGACATAAAATTCCTGGATTCCTTGTGCTAAAAGAGCTGCCGACGGTTCTGACCACCAAATATAATTATATTCTAAATAGAATCATGAAGAGTCCCGAAGAACAAGCACGCTCCACCAACTTCAGTGAACGTTGCGTGTTGTTTTTTCGCACACAATTATCGACCAAAATGAGGTACAACTTCAGGCCGCAAATAATTGAGATGGGTGTGCCTTTCCATGGCTTTTAAGCTTTTCTTTTGTTGTCGAATCACCCTGCATTTTACGTAAATCTGTTAAAATAGCAACTCTTGTGTGGCTGATTTTCACGTATAAAATAAAATTACTTTCCCACTGTACAAGACTTAAATTGTCTGCTGTTTTTACTGCAAGTGATAAATTTGTCATAAAATATGCTGCTGAAGTAAATATGAATTGAGCCTATATGTGCCCTAAACAACAGTATTTCGTGCCTATAAATGCCTATATGGCACTTTTCAGCGCCTATTATAGGCGCCTAAAACTGTCATTTTTCGGGCCTAAAGTTCCGTTCTCTATGTAACATCACCCACGCGCACGTCCTTCCAGCGACGCGCAAGGTACGCCGCGCGCACGAGCCAGAACTCAGCATGTGCCTGGCATCCGCTCTTCCGGGCAAGACCTACACGAACGAAACGCTCAGAGCGCGGAACGCAAAGGACCCAGTACAAACGACATTTTCCGCACGTGCTGTCAGTGCCCCAGTCCACGCAACCAACGACATCGGACCCGCATTGGTCGACCTTGCCACGACGAACGAGACGCACGGCGCACGAAACGCATCATACGTGGCGAATGACAGCGCACGAATGTTAGCGGAGTTTCCCATGACAAACGAGACGCACAGCGCACGAAATGCACCAGAGTTGACGAACGACATCCAACCCGGACCGCTGCAGATCCAACCCGGACGAACGACATCCAACCCGGACGCGAGCAAGCCCGCACACACACACACAAAAAAAAAACGCTATTCGCGACATCCTCCGCTCTCGCTGCTGCTATCTGGACTTGACCAGCGAACATCACAACCGCAGAAATCAACCTTGCCACAAGCAACAAAAGACACAGCACACGCGGTTCAAGCCTACCGGCAGACGGAAAACAAGCGCTAAATAAAAACACAGGACGAGGAGTGGACGGGACAAGCGCTATCCCGTCCACTCCTCGTCCTGTGTTTTTATTTAGCGCTTGTTTTCCGTCTGACGATGAACCAACACGCCCAAACCTTTTCCCTTCTCAAGCCTACCGGAACGTACGAGCTTTCCGGCACCCGCTGCTCCAGCCCTAGTCCAGCGAACGAATGGCATCACACTCGTGCAGGTAGGTCTGTAAACAAGCAATGACAGCCAGCGCATGTGGCACATCCGAGCCGGAACGAACGAGATCCCCGGCATCCGCTGCTCCTATCGAGACAAACCAGACAAACACCATGAGAACGCAACCGCTAGCAAGCGGACTCGGAACGAACGGAACGCTTTCGACCCTGCTCGCACGGGAGAGATACTGACCTCAGCATTCTCTAAACAACGGGAGAAAAACCAGAGCTCGAGCGACGACACAGACACGGCAGAAACGACAGCGAATGAACCTGATCCAGACGAAGGCATCGAATGTATTTCTTCGGCTATTTAACGCAGAATTTTTGGTCTGTCTGTCTGTCTGTCTGTGACTCCATTCAGCCACCCGCCCAAAGTAAAGAGAAAGAGCGCAATAGTCTTATATACCCACAGATAAATCTAAACGTCTGCGTCCGATGGCAATCTTCATACTTGTCAACACTGTTGGCCAAGAACAAAACATTACGCAAATGTGAGCCATAAAATCAATACATAAGTGATATTTGCAGTATTCCTTTATTTAAAAAATCATGGGTGCTTGGCTCTTGCGATATCAAATGAAACATTACATCAACTGCAAAACATCGTCGCCCACCGTTGTTAGCGTCACTATAGCTCCTGGCGGAATTTTAAGAAATGAAATTGCAACAGAAACGGAAGGTTCCACTAGATAGGTTGATTGATTGTGGGGTTTAACGCGCCGACGCAACGCAGGCGATGAGGCGCGCCGTAGTGGAGGGCTCCGGATTAATTTTGACCACCCGGGGATCTTTATCGTGCGCCGAAATCTCGTACACACGGGCGTTTTTGCTTTTCGCCTCCATCAGAAAAGCGGCCGCCGCGGCCGGGAATCGAACCCGCGACTAGATAGGTTCCACGTTCCGTTTGTAATGCATGTGAAGCAGGGCAACGTGCTTCTATAAACATCGTAGTAGAGTGCCTCAAAGCACGCGAGTCTCCATCGTACGGCAAGGCTGGCATCGATGCATCCGGCCTGGAGCAGTAAAACGCGGAAAATTTAAATGGCCTTGAGCCAACCTTGAGCGTGTTAGCTTGGGAGGAACGAGACGGGAGAGGAATAGCATGAGAGATGAGAGGAATAGCATGAGAGGCGAGCGGGAAAGAGGAGGGAGGCGTTTACATGGCAGGTGCGCCAGTCGACTATCGTCGTTAGTCGACATTTGCAACGAAAGGAGCAGATACGCCGTATTTTTTTTATTTCCACTCACTCTCGGCTTACGCCGGCCGGTGGAAAGGGTTTGGGGAGGGAGGAAGGGTAGGTGCTTACATGGAAGCGGGGGGGGAAGCATGTGGTCCTGGAAAAATGTAGTTCAGCTAGTCGGAATGGAGAACGACGTGAACAAATGCACGAACTCCCTCCTCCCGCTCACATAGCCTGCTACAGGTGGGGTCCACCCAAAGGGCCTGCAGTGGCCCAAGAGAAAGCAGAATTTTCTATATTTTTTTCGAACGCTCGTGTGTAGGCACTGCTAAAGGCCCCTTGGCCTCGTAGAGCTGTCCTGACATCTCTTTGCCAGGGAGACCTCTCAGAAAAAAAAAAAAAAAAAAAGATTGGATTCAAAATATTCTCCTTTTTCTCTGGGAGGCCGCGGGCCGCGGATCACCTCCAACGAAACAATTTTTTCATCACAGTGCGGGGGGGGGGGGGGGGTGAAGAAGGGGGGGGGGAGGTGGGGGAGTACGTGCGAGACCGGTAAATCTCCGTATCCACAAAAACGGCTACTGAAAATTATTTTCATGTGTCAAGCTACGCAGCAGCCCCATGCAGCTTCGATGTGCGCTCTCACCAGAATGACTAGGCATTTCGCAATCTCAATGGGGAAAAACTGAATGGAACAGTCGCGAAGTTACGCAGAGCATGGTGTCAGCACGAAGCTTCTTTTTTTTTGCTTTTTACTTGGTTACTTGTGCTGATTATCACTACGGCCCTTTCCATGTCTTACCTTTCCCGTTTAGGGAGACACTTTTTCTTTGAAGTGGACTAAGCTTTCTGACGCTGGGTGCTTCGACTAATAAAGGGATAGAGGCTTACAAACATTGATCAGCGCAATGTTTTTTTTTTCCTTTTTGGGCCGAGACTGCATATCAATCGAAAAGTAGTTTCATTACTTCGCCCTAGTAATTGTAACTCTAATGTAATTACTTCCCAAGGCCAGTTGTTTTGCTGTGATTCAATTACTTCTCAGCAGTTTTGAGAAAAGTAATTAGTAATGTAATTTGTTACCTCTAGAAAGTAATATCGCCATCTATGGTCGGGCGTAAACAAATAATGTACGCTATTTACCTATGCAGCGTTCTAAAAACCTCCCCCGTTTATCCACTGCCCACCACAATTCCAAGCTCCTCACGTATACATTCAGGTCTTCTGGGTGGAATCTTGAACAAGTACATCACAATTCGAACCATGCTTCTCATCTGCTGCTCCTTCAGCGGGCTGCTGATGTCCTCCTGCTTTTTCGCTACGGGAATATGGTACTTGATCATAATCCTCGGCGTCTTCAACGGCACGTATAACATCTTTTATATGTTTTTGTAAAGGAGGTTTGGGGTCACGCGTAACAAAATTGTAGAAAGGTAGTTGGTACGACAGCATTAACCTTTTTGATAAATTCCAGTCGCCCTTCCAAGGTGACGATATGCACCCTCGAATACAATACTAGTTGGATCTTATAGCGTTCATCATAAATGTTGTGATAACGTTTTATCGCGTAGTACGGAAGGTAGCGTAGCTGCCGTAAAAACCTAAAAACACACATTCGTGTAGAGTTTGCTTCAGTCTCTTCCTTTCTTGCGCGTCACCAAAAACAAGCGCCGTGGAAGAAGAATGAAATACCAGCTAGACCTCATTCCAACACCGATATTGTAGGTAAGCCGACCTATTCCAGCTTTATCCGAGCTTGGCACATCGCTTGAATTATGTGAACTATTTGCACTATTTTGTCTGGCCTGTAATAGGTTATTCCTGTCCACTTATACAAAAGTCATGCGTTCAACTGCTGGGTTACCTCGTAGCTAACAGCCGCCCATTTCTATGTAAATACCCTTGAAACTAACTGCGTAATACCCTCAAAACTAACGTTGCAAATAACATTTTGTTTAATACGACATCTGTAAGAAGTTGTTATTAAGTGCTTGTTGGTAAGGCAGCTGTTTTCTTTTTCTGAAATGGTTAGATGATTACCGCAACTTACTGCAGGTGCTTCTTTATTTCAACATTCTAAATAATAAAGGAATGTCTACGCTTCCGCATATCATGTCCAAGAGCGAACGCTGCGGAACCTTGCTCAGTTATAGCGGCCGCTAACAACGGAAGGGGACGCAATGCCACGAAGGGGAAAAATCGTTACTCGCTCTCGCAGCGACGCAACTCAGGCGGTGAACAGCTCCCGCTAGAAGTAATTAAACCACAAGAACAGTGACTGAAGGCTACCGCAGCGCCATATAGCAGCACAAGATAGAACAAAATGGAGCTCACGGTGCATGCGCGCGCGACGGGCCGATGGCCCCACCACACCTCTGAGTTCCTTTTAAATGCAGAGCATTTCTTAGCCTCGCCTCTTCCTGCGTTGGACGGCGTCCACAGCTCCGCGTCCGCAGCAGGTGCGCCTCTCCTCCTTCCCTCCTCTCTCTCAACAGCAGCTGGCGCGCGCATGCGTCGTAGTCAGCCCGTTCGCTCCGTCGCGGTCTCGGCGTAACAGGTGCGTGATAGCAGCGCGGTGGGGCGTGGAAGGGCGCGCGCTGCTTGCGCATGCGCGCTCTCCCCCCCGTACTGCTCTCCCTCTACTGCGCGCGCTGCAAATATAAAGCGGCTAGCGGTCGCTCGTGCTTCAGTCACTGCGTTGCTCCTTCCTTCCTTGGTTGACGCTCGCTCCAACGTTTACTCGTGTCTGCTACTCTAGCATCATGGAAGAAGCGATGGAAGCAACACTGCCTTCAACCAGTACTGAGGCCCCAATGCTCTGCATTTACTCGTGTTCCCCTCGCGGGAAGTCGCGGGAATTTTTTTCGATCGTGGCCCTGATATATTCAGCTGCATTTTAGCGGGCAAAGTTACTGGAGTGATGACATCGACAGCAGACATACACCGGCATAGGTGGTAATGAGGCTGCCCACCACCAAGCCCGAGCTTTGACACACCGGGCAGGCGCTTCTTTTACACCTACACCCGGCGTTCCCGAGATGTCCCATTCGGTACTGCTCACATACCGGGACATCACCCAACATTACCGCCTCCTTCGCAGACAACTTCCCCCTCCCCACCCCTCCCTCACCGCCGAGGCTGCCCACATGTGGCGCCTTCTTCAGACTCACTCGTTTCCTCACCGCACTCTATTAATGCATACGCACCCTCACCTCTTTTCCTCTCCCAACTGCCCCTTGTGTGACGCACCGGACACGCTCTATCACTCGCTCTGCGAATGTCCGCGCGATCCTTTCCCACCTCTACCCTCCCCCACCCTCTGGGAACAGGCTCTGGGGTGCTCGGACCGCGACCTCCAAGAACTGGTCACCGGTCGTGCCCTCGACGTCGCGGCGGCCCTATGGGCCACCGCCACTCCCCCACCCTAAAACCAGAGTTTCAATAAAGTGGATTCTCTCTCTCTCTCTCTCTCGGTCTGCAATTCGCTGATGGTTGTAGTATAAACGCTATCTAAAGCAGGGTACATATTAGCGAGTTTTAAATGCAGAGCATTTCTTTAACTCATGATGTCACCCGGCGTTGACGGCGTTGGCGTGCCTCGGCGTCCGCAACAGCCGTTCCAGGTGCGCCCTCTCCCCCACTCCTCCTCTCCCGCATCACGCTACCCTCCTCGCTCTCAACAACAGGTCCACACCCCTCCCCCTACACTATATAAAAAATAATACTTACCGGCGCCTGGTTTCGATCCCACGACCCTGCGGGTGGAACGCAAGGTACATGGTGCTCTACCCACTGCGCCACAAAGCCGACACAGAATGGAAGGCTACGAACGCACCTTATATCCTTGACTCATTCAAACTACGTCAAGAAGCTGCTGATACAACGCAATCACTAACTGTGGGCGGAACGCGAGGTACATGGTGCTCTTCCCACTGCGCCACAAACCCGACACAGAATGAAAGGCTACGAACGCGCCTTATATCCTTGACTCATCCAAACTACGTCAAGAAGCTGCTGATACAACGTATTCACTACCACCAACTCCCCAAACACTAAACGTTATCGCAATACACCCACCCCCTATGCGACGCATTTACTCGAGTCCCCCTCGCGGGGAGATGGGCCCTTTCTTCATTGTGCGTGTCGCAAATTTAGCTGACCGTCTTTCACGGTCCGCTCCGCTCCGATAGCAAGCGGGAACGCCATTGCGCATGCGTGGTGCCCTTGTCCGCGAACGGTATTGGCTCCGGTTGCGCTGAGCGTGCCGCCGATACCGGAGCGGACCGTCGAAAACGGTTCGCTAAAACTCTGCGCGTGTTACACAGCCTGATGCGATGTCCCACATAGATTTGATTCCGCCGCCATGTGCAGTTTATTTACGCGAGGTACAGCCCACATACGCGGTTCTGCTATCGTCGCCGCCGCTCCGGGCAGCGTGCTCGCTCAAACGCAGCAGGAAATCCCGGAAGCCGCCCTAAAAATAAAAAATTGGCGCATCTCGGTGCAACGCTGGAGCAACAGCAGATATATCGGCTCTTCTTCCTTGTTCGGAGATCCGGCTGGTGCATTTCACATAAATTTCCGAACTTGCCACGGAAACGTCTCCATGACTGGCAGGCCCGGATCGTTTTGTCAGCAGCTTTTCACATCTTTTTCTTGTACAAGGCGCGTTCGAGTAATTCCATAACGTACGGTGTGGCACGTTAACGTTCGTTACGCGAAGAGAGTGGTTGTTCCGTTCGCCGGTGGGACAAACTTGCGCTGCATCTTAACCCCAACTTAACTACCATCGAGTACAAGGTGGTCGTGGCTCGAAGGCTGTTGTGCGTCAGCGGTTGTGCGGGCAGCAGCAGCAGCAGTATTGTGTCCCATCGAGCTCAAAAGCATTACCTCGACGTCAAGTACTGCTTCGCGCAGCGTGCTACAGCCTACATGTTGCAAGGCACAAGTGAAGCCGGTGGCACAGGTGAACTGATTGCCAGCCACCGTGTTTTGGTATCGACCACAGATAGCAAGCGCCTCCCCCTGCGGCCGCTCGGCCATGTGGCTAGTCTCCGCGACGGAGTTCACTCGGTTCACTTCAGCTGGCAGGTGGGAAAAGCCATCGGGAGGAGACACGCGGCGCGAGTGGTGGCTTTTTTGGGTGGCCACAGGCCTTTGCGGAAATGACGTAGGCCGGGAGCAAAGGGAGGTAGCTAGATCGGTGAAGATGGGCGCGGGCAAACTAAAGGGGCGACGACGGGGTGTAAAGAAGAGGGGGCAGAACTGAAGATCGTGCACATAAACATGCATGGCGGCAGGAAAAGGGAGAAGTGGATGGAGATTCGTAAGCAGCTAGAAGAGGAAGATATCCGGGTATACGCCGTGACCGAGACGCAACTACGGGACCTAGACGAACCTTCAGTAATCGGAGAGTATGTATGAAAAGGCTGTAACAGGACGGCTTGATGGAGAAAAGGCAGACGAGTGGGTATGCTTATACGGCAGGGAGCGAATCGGAGGAGAGTGAAGGAAGACTGTAAAGAACATGTGCGTGTGAAAAGGATAGTTGGGAGTAGGGAGGTGGCTTTAGGAGTGTTGCTCCTGTGGACGAGTAAGGAGACCAAAGAACAAAATCAAAAACTGGGGGCGCGATTTAAAAAGGAAATTGAGGATTTGAAACGATTCCGCAGGTATTATTTGTAGGGGACATAAACGCCCACATTGAAGATACAGACGGGTACACAGACTGCAACGGAAATATAATGTTAGATATATGCCAGGACCTGAACCTGATCATAGCAAATAGAAAACAAAAATGCGAGGGTCATATCGTGTGGGAGTGTGGTAGGGGGCAGTCGAGTATTGACTACTGCCTTCTCTCAGAGGGGCTTTATGAATGGTTGGATGGAATGAGCATAAATGGGGAAGAGGGTCACAGTCTGGGCAGTGAGGGGCACAGTCTGGGGCACAGTCTGAAGGGCACAGTCTGGGCACAGTCTGGGCAGTCTGGTCACAGTGGGCAGTCTGGGCAGCTTATAAAACTGAGTTTTGGGGAACTGGGGGCGCAAAACTGGACCGACCGGGGCAGTATACAAAGCTAAGCCGTAAAAAAATTGCGGTTTAGCCAAAAGCATTCAGACTGACATAGAAAGAAATCCTGGGGAAGAATGCGAGTATGACACCCTCACCAAAACTATGCAGAAAAAATAGCCAAGGCAGAGAGGGCAAATCTGGGGAGGCGAAATAACGCACCCAGAATCTGGAGGAACAAAGAAATCCAAGAAGCGATAGAGGTGCGTAAACAGGCGTCTAGAGAGCGCCTGCAGGCCAAGAGGGCAGGGAGATATCAGGAGGAGGTGGACCTAAAACAGGAACGATATAAGCAAAGGAAACTGGAAGTGCAGCAATTAGGGCAGGCGAAAATAAAGGGGAACAGCGAGCGATGGGTAGCGCAAGTACTATGGAGGGGTAGAGACGCGCCGAAAAACCTTTTGAATCATGCGCGGACATCAGGGAAATGCACAAGTCCCACCAAAAATGGTACTTTATAAAACGAGCTGGGGCAGATGCTCAAAGGTGAGCAAGCATTGGCATACCTTCATGAAATTATCCCGGAGAAATTCCGTGAGGAGGATACAGAGATGTCACTGTGGGGAGGCCGGAATGTCTGGAGATAGATGGCGACAAGCTTAAATGAAAAAAAAATTCCCCCGCATTTCCCCGAAGGGGAGTATGAGGAAGTGCGAAGCACGGGGTGATGCTATGAGGGGGAGTTTGTTGAAGTTTGGTGGCATTTTGCCCGTTAGTTACATTAACACCCCCTCGTGATCACGTTCGGCTTAACACGCCTCGTTTGTCCCTCTGCGGAAATCTTGGTGAATTAACGTGTATGTTCGAGAGGAGGAGCGCACCGCAGCGCACCGCAGCTGCGAAGCGCCGACCGGAGTGAAGGGAGAGGAGGCGCAGTCACGTGAGAGAATGCAGAACTAGCGGGTTTGTAGTATCACGTGTACACCACGCAGTTATCAAGCCGCTATAACGCCGCTGAGTCGCCAACGCACGCCGCTGACGACGTAGTTTGAATGCGTTAAAGATATAAGGCGCGTTACTAACACTGGTATCAACGTCGCGTCCGTGGCTTAGTCGGTAGAGCGTAGCGCTGCGGCCGCAAAGTCCGCAGATCGAAACCTGGCGCCGGATGCTGTTTTTTTTATATAGTGTAGTGGCCTGGCTGGCGCGCCGAGAGAGGGTGTTGCGAGCTGGAGAGTAGTAAAGGGGCTTTAGGAGAGTAGGCGAGGGGGGAGAGGAGGCGCTATGCGAGCGCGACGATTCAGGCTCGCTTAAGAAGTGCATTCGCACTTATTCCTGGCCAATTTCCCACGTGGGTATGTGCCATGTCAGCGGCCAGGCAGCGCGCGCCCATCTCCCCCCGTTGCCAAGGAAGACGAGGAGATTCCTGGCCAATCCCCCACGTGGGTATGTGCCCTGTCAGCGGCCAGGCAGCGCGCGCCCATCTCCCCCCGTTGCCAAGGAAGACGAGGAGATTCCTGGCCAATCCCCCACGTGGGTATGTGCCATGTCAGCGGCCAGGCAGCGCGCGCCCATCTCCCCCCGTTGCTAAGGAAGACGAAAAGCGCGCGCACCCGCAGCTGTTGCTATGCGGACGGCGGAAGGTTCGGGGTCGCTTATAAAGTGCATTCGCACTTAAAAAAAGCAGAGGAAAATGTCCCCGAAATACCGCTGTAGGCATGGATGGGATACCGGTGGAGTTGATTAAACAATTAGGATCAAAGAGAAAAGGAAAGCTACTACGGGCCATCAGCACAGGGATAGAAAAGAAGGCAATGCCGGACACGTGCACATGAGCCCGATGAACTTGATGTTCAAGGGAAAGTGAGACAGGACTAAACCGAGCTCGTACAGGCTCGTACAGGCCTGTCAGTGCTGTACAGGTTTGGAATGCAGGCAGTGAAGTTTGAACTAGAGCAGTGGGTAGAAGAAGATAGGATACTAGGGGAACTTCAAAATGCGTTTCGAAAGGACAGAAGACTAGATGACAACCTATTTGTACTAAGCCAATGCATAGAGGTGGCGAAGATGCAAAACCGACTTTTGTGGTTAGCCTTTCTGGAAATTAAAGCGCCGTATGATACTGTAGACAAGGATCGGCTATGAAATATCCTGAAGGACGAGGGAGGAGGGGAGAATTTATTAACTTACTGAGGAAGCTTTACCGAAAGTACCTGTGGGTATGGGAGCGGCACTGCTGTACCCATGGTTGACATCTTTTGCCTTCGTCTTATTCAGGTTCTGGCATGGCTTGTTTCCTGCCTGCGCGGTAGCACAGTAGCTGCAGATTCGCCGTTCGCTATCTCGGGGGAGGCCGAAAGCAGCGGAAGTGTCTACCGGAGCGCGCATGCCGAATGCGTTGTCATCAGACCCTTTCTTCAAGTTCCATCAAGAGCCACATCGTTTGAAGCAGCACCTTTCTCTATGGCAGCACCATCGCAACAGGATATAAGCAGCCCCTCGTCTGGCGACACTTCAGTGGGCATGGGAGCGGCACTGCTGTACCCATGGCTGGCATCTCTTGCCTTCATCTTGTTCAGGTCTGTAGCAAAACCTCGTTACATGCGAAGCGTTCTAGCAAACATAGTTTACTGCTGCTCCCATGCCCAAGTGTTGTGTGCGTTGTCATTAAAGAATGTTCTGATATACTTGGCCTACTACTATTTTCTTGCGGAGACATTGAAAGCAACCCTGGTCCCAACAAGAAACATGCCGAAGTACGAACTTCAGACCCAGATTCAGAATTGCGTAAAGAAACTCTTAAACACCTGCGCTACCTAAAACAACAATGAAGTGTCCTCGCGCAAGGCCACGATAATATTTTAGAGACCGTCAACGAAGTTAAGACCGCACAGCAATCCCTTGCATCAAAAATTCTGCCCATTGATGACAGGTTGTCTAAAATTGAGGCTAGATCTGCCTACATCGACAATATTGAAACAGGTATGCGAACAGTCCAAGAATCTGTTGGGGCAATTACCGAGCAAAACGCTGACCTCCATTCTCGGTTAGGTGATTTAGAAGACCGTTCCTGCCGTGAAAATTTCATTTTTTATGGGGTTTCTGACGAAACAGAATCATGAGAGGAAACTGAAAAGAAAATTGTTGACACAATAAACCAAAACATGGATTTTAGGCTGCCTTGCGAAGCAGTTGAGCGTGCGCACCGTCTGGGTGGTCCCTACCAAGAAAAAAAGTGCCGACCGATTATGGTTAAATTTTTAAGCTTCAAAACTAAAGACAAAGTCATCGCACAGCGTTCAAAGCTTAAGAACTGTAACGTAACGGTCTCCGAGGATTTTTCACCGGCCACTCGGCTCGCGCGCAAGAAGCTGGTGGAATTCGGTAAAGCGCTTCCAAATTCACCTGGTTCCAAACTTCGACATGACAAGCTAGTTGGGAACAAAAAAAGATTTGTCTATGACCGTTCAGTCGACACGGTTCACGAAATCGCTCCACGTGGTACTGATAGTGGTAAAAAACGCTACCAAAGCCTGCTTCTAATACTCGTGCACGTTTCAGTCGCCCTCCTCTTTCATCCAGTCCGTCAAGTTCCGCCACCTAACAATTAGCGAGGGGTAGGGATGCATGCGATTCTTTTTCCTGGTCAGTATCGTTTGTTTTTTTCTAATATCAGAAGTGTAATGAACAAACGCGTTGAACTCGGCTCTATTACAAATTCCTGTTATGCTGACGTAGTTGCATTAGTCGAGAAAAGTGCGCAGTAACGAAATGTTCATGGGCGATAAAACTTACGAGGTATATCGATGTGACAGAGAAGGCAGACACGGATGCGGAACACTGGTAGCTGTATCTCGTAACATACCGTCGTTTTGTATTAACGTGGCCTCAAAGTTAGAAACAGTATGGGTGTGCATTGCCCTCAAATCTACAAAGTTAATACTGGGTACCTGTTACCGCCAACCTGACGCTGCACCAACATTTATCGATGGGCTACATGACGTTCTTAAAACGGTTGTGTGCCGTTACCCTTCCTTGCCGACTTTCTTGCTTGGCGATTTTAATTTCCCTAACATTGCCTGGTCCCCCAATGGTCCGACCCTTGAGCCTTTTTCTTCGCAGTCACAGGGTTTTGTAGAATTATGTATCTGTTTTAACTTAACGCAGCTTGTGTCAAAAACGACCAGATGTACCACTCAATCTCTGGTATCACGCACCTACCCGGCCTAAGCGACCACTCTATGTTGCACTTTACAATGAACGCTACTCCTGTACGCAACCCCTGCACTTTGAAACTAATCCGTGACTACAAAAACGCTGACTTCGACGCTATAAACGAAACATTATGCGCTTACTTGGAGCCTTTTTCAACAAACTTTGATCAGCACACTGTACAAAAAAACTGGGAATTGATTTGCGCCTATGTGGATGAGCTATCCAACGCATATATTCCAATTCGCCCTGGTACAATAAAAATCTAAAGAGACTAAACAATATAAAGAAACGCCTTTTTCGCGCTGCGAAAAAGCGCGACACGAACGATAACTGGACTGCTTATCAGGCTGCTGAAGAAGATTATTTGAAAGCCGTTTCTGACTGCAAAAAACAATTTTTTGATAATACTCTGCCCAGCTTGTTGGCACGTGATCCAAAAAAGTTTTGGAACATAGTAAATGCTAAGGAAGACAGGACGAACCAGAGCCTGAAATCGGCCTCAGGGCGGCCCGCACGTCGGAACCAAACCCCAAGAGACGGGCTGTTGACGGAGCCAAGGACCGCATAATTAACGCGAGTTTGGACAAACTGGAGGAACGGATGGACCGGGTAGAGTCAAACGCCAAAGTCATCAACCAGCGTCTCACGGCACTCGAACAAACGGCCCAGGTCACCAACTAGCGCCTCACCGCACTCGAGCAAGAGGTCCAGGGCCTGCAGAACGCCTTCACGCAAATGCAAGCTCAAGCACAAGCTGCACCAACGCTGGAAAGATTCAAGGAAAGATTCAAGGATTCAAGGATTGGAAACCCAAATCATTGCCAAACTGCAACAATTATGGCTGGGACAACGAGCAGTAGTACAGCAACAGCAACCACAGCAGCAGCAGCCCACCCAGTGCCAATAAAGGACCTCCTGGTCTGGCCCTGGAACTGCAATGGTTTCCTAAGGAAGAAAGTGATACTAAAACAGCACCTACAGCAACTAGCAAGAAAGCCAGACGTCATACTAATCCAAGAAACACACTGCTAATAACCGCCGAAGCTCCCTGGTTACCGCGCACACGCGGGCCCACCGAGCGGGAAAGGGGCGACGCGAAAAGCAGAGGACACAAGGGCAGAGGCGTCTGCACCTTCGTCTGCAAGGGCATTACCTTCGTCGAACACGACCTGGTGACCAACAGCAGAGTCGAACACTGAGCCGTGGAAGTGATAACGGGCAAAAAAAGAAAGGAGAGCACGTTCATGGTTAACGTCTACAGCAACCCGGCCCACAACCGGCAGAAATTTCGGGCACTTCTACACAAGGCAAGCAGAATCGCCGGAAGCAACACGCTCGTGGTCTGCGGAGACTTCAACGCTCCGAGCCACGAGTGGGGCTACGTCAAGACGACGGTCAAAGGAAGTGAACTAATGCAAAACGCGACGGACGTGGGGCTGCACCTCGTGACGGACCCGGCGTTCCCCATCAGAACGGGCACGTCGGTAACGAGGGACACCACCCCGCACCTAACGTTTGTCAAGATCGGCGTGGCGTGCTCGAGAGAAGCGCAGTGCCCCAACACGGAGGAAGACCTCGGCAGCGACCCCTTAGTCGTGGAGGCCATGGAACTGCTCTCGGGCTACGGCAACTACGACAAGAGAAAGCATAAGATCACGGACTGGGACGCGTTGTCAAGGGCACTGCCCGACGAGCAACCGGACATCGAAGGCATAGAAAAGTGGACGGACGCCGTAACGAAGGTGGCGGAGGAGGCGACCACGGACATCGAGGAGGACGACGACATATACAGGATGGATAGCCGACTGGCCCATCTCCTGGAAGCCAAAAAGTCCATGAAAGAGCGCTGGCTGAAGCAACGCACCAACAGACGGCTGCAAAAGAAAATCGACGAGCTCAACAAACAGATAGACAAGCACTGCAGGGTGTTGTGCGCCCAGCAATGGAACCAGACCTACAACGAAGCCGACGGGCAAATGCACACGAGTAAGACGTGGAATATGCTACGGCATCTCCTCGACGAAACCCAGACCAAGGGAACGTAACACAACAACTTCGCCAGAATACTCCACAGGGCCGTCAAGGAACTGAGAGAACACGAGGTCAAGAAGCGACTGGACGCCAAGTACCTGCCGACCACCCTGAAGGAGAATCACCCGGGGTACCGAGGCAAAGAAAACGCGACGCTAGACAGAGACATAGAGACGTGGGAAGACCGTGACGCCCTGCAGAATCTTAATAGAAGATCCGCCGCCGGCCCCGATAGGGTTACCAACAAGGCGCTCAGGAACCTCAATGACGCGGCTGTGGAAGCCCTCATGAAATACTTAAACAAGTGCTAGAGAACCTCACACTGGTCGGAGGTTCTCTATACCGGGTGGCTTGCCGGGCTTCGTGATTAGAATCGTCTTGGCCGTCTTTCACTGTCTTCCACCTCCCAAACAATGGAAGACGGCCAAGACGATTCTAATCCCGAAGCCCGGCAAGCCACCCTGTATAGAGAACCTCCGACCGATCTCGCTCACGTCGTGCGCTGGAAAAGTCCTGGAGCACGTCCTCATGAACCGGTGGCAACGTTACCAAGAGACTGGAAACTGTACCCGAACTCCATCATAGGGTTTCGGGGCAAGTTCGGAACACAAGACGCCATGATTCTACTAAAGCACGAGATCCTCGACGACGAAACGAAGACCAAGGACAACAGGGCCGTGCTCGGACTGGACCTGCAGAGCGCATTCGACAAGGTTCCACACTCGGACATCTCAGCTCAAGTTTCCCGGCTCGACATGAGCCAAAGAGCATGAGCCGAAGGGACTTTCTAACGGACAGGACGACCAAGATCTGTGCGGGTGAACTCCAACTACCGGAGAAGAGGCTCGGCAGCGTCGGTACGCCGCAAGGCTCGGTCATATCCCCGCTGCTGTTCAACCTCGTGATGATCGGCGTGGCCAATCGGCTGGAGCGGGTGACGGGTGTCCGCCACACCATCTACGTCGACGACGTCACGCTGTGGGTCACGGGGGGAAGCGACGGTCACATAGAAACGACGCTGCAAGAAGCGGTCGACGCCACAGAAGAACAACTGTAAGGGTCGGGGCTAGTCTGTTCCCCGTCCAAGTCGGAAGTACTGGTGCTCCCGCCGAAGAACGCGGGCAGAAAGAGAAAGTACGACGAAGACAACGACCACGCTAGCTCCAAAACCACCGTGCGCACGGAAGGCGGGCAAGTGATTCCGGAGGTCGACAAGATCAGAATGCTCATCGAGAAGAATCGCGTCAACGACGCAACGGTCACCAAGCTAGCGACGAAAGCAGACGCGGCGATGCGCCCCGTCAGAAGGGTCTCCAACAGAGAAGGAGGGATGAAGGAAGAGAACGTCACGAGGCTCGTCCAGTCCTTCGTCATTAGCCACATAGCGTACGGCGCCGCCTTTCACAATTGGCGGCCGAGCGAACGCGCAAAGATCGGCGTGGCGATACGCAAGGCGTACAAGACGGCGCTCAGGCTCCTGAGGAGCACAAGTACGGACAAGTTCGCGGCCATGGACGTGCACAACACCCTGGACGAAATAGCAGAAGCCCAGCGAGTGGCGCAGCTCAAGAGACTATCTTGAACCAGAACGGGACGACAGATATTACTGCAGCTGGGCCTGGTGCCCAAGGAGAGCAAGACGACGAGCGGGGAACCGTTACCCGAAGGGGCGGGACATGATCCCCTCGGAACATGAACCCCGAACACAAAAGAGAACGGCGACTGGCAAGACAAAAGGCCCTGGTGGACCTGCACGCCGACGACAGCGGTGCCACATACGTGGACGCGGCGAAGCACCAAGACCAGAAAGAAGCCTACACAGCGGTGGTGATGGAGGCGACGACGGGAAACCCGAAGACGACGGCGAGCATCCGCGTCGGGAAGCTGCACCAGGCGGAGGAGGTGGGCGTGGCCGTGGCCATCGCCGATCCCGGCTGCACGACGGTGCTGTGCGACTCCAGGACGGCGGTGCGGAACTTTGCCAAGAACAGTGTGTGCAGTGAGGCCGCGCGCATCTTGCGCAAGGCCGAAGCCAACGGCAGCAGTGGTGGTGTGGTGATCAAGTGGTTCCCGGCCCACATGGGTAAAACAGTGGCGGGCCAGGGGGGGAACGCGAACAACAACGAGACGGCCAACGCCGTATCGCGAGGACTTGCCAGCCGCGTGACGACTAGCCAGGCCGACTGCGACGACGTGGTCGCGGGCAACGACGATGATGGGGCCAAGGACACTATGACCAGTTACAACGACGTTGTGAAGTGGTACAGACTCAATAGAAGGACGATGCCGCCCCCTCACCCGAGGCTCACTCGGGAAGAGGCAGTGCTATACAGAAAGTTGCAGACGGACTCCGTGATCACCCCGGTGCTCGCGAAAGACATGCCCAATGGTGTACGAAAGTGACGTGTGTAGTCTGTGCGCGAAGGAGCGAGCTAGTGTCACTAGATAAGCTACAGAGTACCGTCACTGAGGCACGCAAGTGAGCAACGGCGGCCATTTTGGTGCTTATCAGTGTTGCCAGACTGCCACTTCTGCGGCTTCACCGCTCACTTTGACGAGGTCATTTGTAAACAACCCTGCCAAAGATGCCGCAACACCGCATCTTCGGACACACTTCTGCAGCCGAAATGCTGCGAAGCGCGTTATCTTTGAATCACGTTCGGAACGACGGCAGTCGTGCGCAGCCGCAGAGCAGGGCTGACAAGCTGAGAATACCGCAGTTGACCGACATAAAACGCATAAGCAACAAAATGCCGGTGCCCATGAACCGTCGCAGTGTAAACAAATGTAACGTGATGCGAACTGACCAATGATCACGGCGGCGGCACAGAACAATAGGAGAAAAGAGTGCCGATACTCTGTAACCTTATCTAGTGACACTAGAGCGAGCCACGCTGGCTCACATCCTGTGGGACTGTAGCGTTAACGCAAGAAAGGCAGCCAGGATGACGACGATCCCGCCGCAGCTAGAAGCCGCGACGTGGACCTACGACTACGACATTCAACTCCAGGCCGTCCAGCAGGTCTCGGCGGCCCTAGAGAGGCAGCGACCGAGTGACGCCGAGGGTTAGGAGGGTGGTGGCCCTTCCGAACTCGTGAGGCGGAACTCGGGAGCAAACCTCGGGGGGTCGGCCGGGACGACGTCCAGGACGCGTCGCGGCGAAGACAAGTCCTCCAAGCTGAGGAACGTCTAAACCGATCTGCAGGTGATCTCAATAAAGTTGTTCTCTCTCTCTTTCTCAATCGGGTCAGCCCATACCTCTCGCCGAATGCCCGTCAATGCTGTACAATTTCTTTTCAAATTTCTTTTCGCCCGCATGTTCCACAAATGATTGCCTCAGCCTTCCACAGACTGATTTTGTTCTAATGCTTCCTATTGGGATTGAACCGGCCGGAATAGTGAAGCTCATAGAATCCTTAAAGTTGTCATCGTCCTGCGGGCCCGATAACATTACCTCAAAATTCCTAAAACAAACCAAAATGTCCATCCTGGTCCATCTTCTTATCAAATATTTTCCACCAATCATTACAATGAGTTTCGCTTCCGAAACATTGGAAAATCGGAAAGGTGGTCCCTCTGTTGAAAACAGGTCACAAACGATCTCCGTTTAACTACCGCCCCATTTCGTTAACAAGCGTACCTTCCTAACTATTGGAGCACGAATTGTACACCCAACTTTTCAGTTTTCTCGAATCCAATTATTTTCTTGTTTCATCTCAACATTCCTTTCGGCGTTCATATTCATGCGAAACAGAGTTGCTCTTTACACACAACTGGCATACAATACTAGACAAAAGATCCAGAGTAGACTGTGTTTTTCTAGATTTCTCAAAAGCCTTTGATAAAGTTGACCATCGTTTATTATTGTTGAAACTCTCCACTTTGAAAATAGATCCAAAATTATTAACCTGGTTGGAATATTTTCTCACTGACAGCTTTCAATACGTTTCCTTAAACAATTACCATTCCTCTTTGATTTCTGTAACCTCAGGTGTACCACAAGGCTCAGTTTTAGGTCCACTACTGTTTTTAATATATATCAATGACCTTCCGAAGTGCGTTTCATCTAGTATCCATCTCTACGCTGACGACTGCATCCTTTGTCGAGAAATAGGGAATAATACTGACCAGCTTTTGCTGCAGTCAGATCTAGATGGTATCCTGCGGTGGTGCGAAATTCGGAAAATGCAACTGAACGCTGACAAATCCAGACTAATGCTGTTTTCTCACCAAAACGAACCACCTTCAGCTTACAACCTCAGTGGAACCCAGTTGGAAGCCGTCTCATCTTATCGCTACTTAGGAGTAATCATAACTTCAACTGGTTATGTATTGGATGTGTGCTTTCCATAAAGCACACATCCAATACATAACCAGTAATGCCAACCGCACATTAGGCTACCTCCGGCGAAATTTCCACAAAGCTCCGGTTTCATTAAAGCTGTTATTCTACAAAACTCTTGTAAAACCAAAACTAGAATATGCCGCCTCAATCTGGAATCCGAATCAAACTTCTTTGCAACACACCCTTGAACTTGTTCAGAATAACGCCGCCCGGTTCATCTTTTCAAACTACAATATAACTGCTAGCGCAACACAAATGAAGTTAACTCGGCAACTGCCGCTGTTATCCTTACGAAGAAAAGTTTTCCGTCTGTGCTTATTCAATAAAATTTATCACCACCAGTGTTTAGCCTGGTTTAGAGCTGGTCGCAGCGGTGAGATTGAAATCGCAACAACGGATAGGGCGTGTTTGAAGGCTCAACGCCGCCTGTATTAACATTGCCTGACGCGTCGCGCGCTTTTCAATGGGAAGGGTAGGGACGCTTAGTTCAGGCACTGATCCGCTATGTGGCGCGTGCCGGCGGACATCTCGCCTTACGTCACTGCTCGCGAGTCGCGAACGCTGCACCCGCTTCTACGACGTGTGTCTGTCAGCTTGCCTGTTGGGCTTCAAGGGCCGTTTCGCTTATATCTTAGCCGTGACGGGGCGCTAGTTCTGTGGCGCACTGGGGTTCTCGTTCAACGTGTCGCTCGCTTCATACTTGCTATACACGGGCCTCCCGAGAACGAGACCTCCGAGTCTCTCCTCAGTTTCAGGGAAATTACCCTTCATTACCGCCTCCTCCGCCGTACTCTCCCACCCCCCATCCACACCTATCCCCCGAGGCTGCCCACATGTGGCGGATACTCCAAACGCACACGTTCCCTCATCGTACTCAACTAATACATACACATCCACATCAATTCCACACACCCCACTGCCCCAAGTGCGGTCAGCTGGATACTCTGTATCACTCTCTTTGCGAATGTCCTGCTGACCCATATTCCCCACTCCCCTCCTCATCCCACTGGGAGCAGGCCCTGGGCAGCTCCGAGGAGTCCAGCCAAGTGCTGGTCACCTGCCGAGCTCTGGCGGTCGCGGCGGACCTCTGGTCCTCCGCCACGCCCCCTCGCTAACCCGGTTTTCTTTTCTTTTAATAAAGTTTTGTTCTCTCTCTCTCTCTCTCATACTTGCTGCATTTTTCCAAAGATAAAGACGGAGGCGGACTGAAATAGTCTAAGAACATACTGATTGTCGGGTAGACATATAGCTAACAGAAAAACGATATTTTCGGATGGGGCAGCCATTATTTTACTGATATTTTTCTTTCTGTAGTATTTGGAGAAGAAAAAATTGCGTGCACGTTTTTTGTTCAGGCGCTCACTTCTACGATTACTTTCCAATAATATCACGTGCTTTTAAACTTCAGAAAATTATAGGAAACAAAAGGATAAGCAGCTGCGATCCTGCCACGCTGTCCGGGCGCTTCTACAGTACAGTCCTCAATTTTAGAAGTGCGTACCGATGCGGAGTGCGAACAGGGGGGTCAAAACAATACCTAAATGCGGAGGGGATAGAGGGGGGATGCCCCACTCAGATAATTTCAGGGCCTGTGATCCGAGTAGATAAGCGCGCAAAGCCGGCATCAGCCTGCGGCAGCGCAAGGGATTTTGCTTCGTGACAAAGGAAGTTTTATCAGTGACAGACCAAGACAGACAGGCATGGTGAAAAACAAGAAGGCGTAGGAGCGCCGCCTCGGGAACGCTGAACAAACTTTCCACTATTTTGCATAGTTTCCGAGAAGCGGCGCTGGCTGGCGGACACGAAAGCACGCTGGAAGGCTACGGAGCGGGGAAGGGTAGGAGAGAGCAACAGGAGAGTGGTTGTTTGGCCATTTTTCGCTCACGCGTTAGGCACTGTTTATACAGGCGGCGTTGGAAGGCTTTACGTATCAAAAGGGGTCAAAGCCATCTTATCGCTCTTCATGTCTCGACCACACCTACAAAGTCGCGAACATTTGTTGCCACACAAACTCATTTTTTTAATTCTTTCTTGCCGCAAACCTCGACCGAATGGAACCACCTTCCCGGCGATATGGCATCAATAGCCGATTCAAATCTTTTTCGCCGATCGTTGTTTGCCTTTTTCGGGTGTAGTGATTCCACATGATATTCTTTTTGTGCGTGTTGTTTTTATTGCTTGTCGCTTATTTTTATTCCTCTTGAATAACTGTTGTTGAGCGCATGTTTTCACATTTCCTTTGTAACACTGCGTAAACTGTATAGTTTGCTTTGTAGCCGGCAAATTCTTTCCGCTTGTTGTTTAGAACGCGAATATTTCTACACATCCGTGCAGAAGAACCACTAGCGCGTTTTCTTATGTACTTTTGTTGTCTGTACTACCAGCATATGTAGTCTGTTACATTTTTGCCGCTTTTTTACTTGTATTTTTCCCCTAAACCCACTCCCCTCGTCAATGCTTGTGTGACTGAGGGTACTTAAAATAAATAAATAAATAAATAATAAACCAAGTGCAAACAGTGTGGAAGGGTATAACACACAATAGGCCTGTATCCACATATACGACGGTTTGAAACAAGGATGTCCTCTCTCTCCACTGCTGTTCATGATCTACATGGCGGCATTAGAAAGGAAGCTAGAGGGCAGTACGCTGGGGTTCGACTTATCATACATGAAAAACGAGCAGGTGGCGGAACAATGGGTTCAACGGTTATGTATGCAGGCGACATACTGTTGATATGGCGGACAACCGGGTAGGTATGCAGGGCTTGGTGGGTATATGTGCGGTAAAGAAGCGACGCACCTAGGTCTTTCCTTTATAAAAGAAAAATCAGGGATCGTGGTCTTTAATGACAACACGGAGCGGCAAACAGTATCGGTGCAACAGTTAAACGAGTGGAAATACCACGGGTACAAGATTATAACCCTTTAGGAGTGTGGCTTCACGACAGCGAAGATTACACGCATGTGCATGAGGGTCACATTAAAACCGAAGGAAGATGGAACGCGGCTGTAATCAAGCATAGAGCCCTCTGACGCTACAACAAATACGAGGTGGTAAGGGGAGTCTGGAAAGGGGTCATGGCACCAGGATGGCAAGGAGGTATATCAGAGGGCGGTAGGCAGATTGTCCCTAGGGGCCCACAGCAAAACTACGAACGGAGCGGTACAGGAGAATATGGGCTGGTCGTCCTTTGAGGCAATGGAGGCGCAAAGCAAGATAAAATTTGAGGAGCGAATTCAAGACATGGAGAACGAAAAATGGACCTCGTGAGTGTCTAAGTACCTGTATATGAGGAGTAGGGATACCTCGTTGAGACACAGGACCACACAGCTGACCAAGCGGTACGGAACAGTTAAACAGTACACAACAGTTAAAAAGCAGGTAAAGGTAGCAGGCACGGCGAGTTTGGCACAGAGAATGGAAGAGAAAAAAACCCTAAAGACTTAAAGGACAGAGAAACTAGAAATCAGGTAGGAAGGTTTCTATGTTAATACGAGAGGCCGTGCATTGCTCCTTGAAGCACGGGTGGGGTGTCTGTGAACCCGGACATACAAGGGCATCTACAGGCACCCGGATGAAACATGTGTATGCTGCGCCAGAGATCGGAAAACTATAGACCATATGGTCATGATATCCGTGCTTGCAGGAAACTGGGCTGCAGCGTAGGCATTTCGTCCGTTGTGCCGCTTTCTTTGTTCTTTGGCAACCGTGGTATCATTCTCCGGTGGTGATGCGGAGTTCCCAAGGGCAAGTACAGCATAACCATAGGATGCAACTCCGGCTGTTCTTCATCTGTTGACGCCACGGCCGAGGATCGGGTGGCAAAGGCGCAGACGACGGGGCCTGTCTTTTTTTTTCTGCGAGATCCGCACTCATGCACAGACGGCTGGCACTGTCATGGCGGTTTTCAGTGTTGCTAAGAGAAGAAATCACCCGCAAACCTTTAGTGAATACCATCAACAATAGTCCGGGGAGCCATGTGCCTGCCTCGCGTCCTCGAACGGATCACAAGACAGTTGTTTATGTAGTCGACAGCAGGCCAACAAGTTGGGGAAGAGTAAGTGGAAGGGTTAGGAGATTTGTATTGTTATCAGCCTTCATGACGTTGTGTTTGGAAGTGTACCTGCCTTATGGGATATTTGTATGCAGCTGGATATTGGGAGGAGTGGAATAAATGCTGTGTGGCTGGATAGTCGAGAGTGCCTGCTTATACTTATTTCTCGGCTCTCACTGAGTATGGCGTGGAGCGATAGAAGGTTTGGTGGGTAGAGAGAGAAAGAGAGAGAGAGAGAATAACTTTATTTCTGATGAGGCTTAGTCCTAGCGAGTGTCCCTCAGGTGAGGGAGGCGCGCCAGGTAATCCTTAGCTAGAGTTCCTGTATATCGCGTAGCGCAAGAATTGCGCGTCTGATTTCCACATGCCGCGGGTTCCAGCTTGACACAAAGCCCGCTTTCAGTGCTGCGCACAGTCAGTTCTACTCAACTGGGCATCGGCGGTAGCGGAAGCGGCGGCAGCGGCGGCCGCTCATCTGATAAGCGGTCCAATATCGTGCGGCGGTTTTTGCCCGGCCGCTCCTCGCCACTCCTCCTCGCCGCTGCCACTGGCGCGGCGGCCCGGCGGCAGCTTTTTCACGCGAGTAGGGTGGCTTTCCCGCATGACCCGGAACTCAAGATGGCGGATGGACGCGCAACTCTGCTCCCCTAGGGGAGCTATATACAGGAACTCTATCTTGAGCCCTAGTGGCGGTCAGAAGCTGAAGCTCGGGCGAGGAGCTCCCGGTCACGTCCAGCCAGGTAGTGGGAAGGTTGGGTAAACGGAGCGGGGGTAAAGCGGGGCATTCCCAAATGGCGTGTGGCGTGGTATCTCGAGCGCCACATGCCGGGCAGTTTGGGCGGAGATATAATGTGGGATAGATGTGGTGGAGGACCTGTCTGGTGGGGAGGGAATGAGTCTGTAATTGCCGCCATAATCTGTCCAAGGGTGAAGGAAGAGACGTGTGAGGGGGCGGAGAGCGATAGAACGGCAATCTCTAGGAGGTGAGAAGAGGCGTTCCGCCCTCTGAGCCCTGTTTCGTGCGGTACGTGGGATCTCGAGCCTGGTACCGAGCAAAGTTGTTGCCCTTTGGGGAGGAGTGCGCTGGGGTCCACACAGTGTCTATCCGGTGTTTTGGATTGTGAGGTGTCCTGGGAGCCGCCAGGTCAGCCTAGAAGCTCCGAGAAGCTGCTTGGGAGTCAGTTAAGATCATCACTCATCGGGGAGAGCGGTGAGGTTGGTCTGGACCGCACGTGGTCAGTCCAGGCAACCTCACAGCGCGGCCAACGTGTATTCGGGTGAGGCGGATGGGCTCAATTGCCAGATGGTATTCAATAAGGTCTGTGTTGTTACGTAAGCCTACGCAAAGGAGTTTGTATGTTGAAGTGCTAAATTGGAGTGTGTTATGACCGAGTTGCGGACCCGGCACACCCAGACTCAAATGCCGGCGTTAATTAGCGCGTTTTCGTAGCCAAGCACCGAACCCTCCGTGCCACGTGCTGACTCTTCGTCCGTCAACCCTGCGGTTCGTTGTCCCCGCCCGTGCACCTCAGAATTAAAGACGACATTAGCGTAACAAAGGAGACGACTTCGGCAGCGCGGGACATAAAATCGGTAATCAGCGAGCGTCGTGAGTCGAGCACTCAGGTGTGCGCCACGCTGGGACAAAAGGCCTCACCGTCTCAGCGGCACCCATCCCTTTTCTCCCTCGTGGTCACGTGGGAAAGCAACCAGGACTGCTTCGAGCGGTGACGGAGACTTTTGGGAATGGAATTCCCTAGAACTCTAGAAACGTTTGCTTGAACAAAAAGGTGGTATTGCAAGCCCTCGAGTGTTGCAGGCTGTGCAAATTCGTTCGAGGCACAGCATCCAAACTTGTATCCATTACGTACTATCAGCATCAAATGAAACGCGAACACGAAACTATGAACCAGAACGTGCAAAATTGAAAAATGCTGTTCGTAGGGTTCATATAATGGCTTGCTATTGGTATGTTTTTAAATTCACTTTTCCCAAGTCTTGTTTTTGTAACTTAGCCACGCGTAATTTTGGCTTGCGTGTAAAGAAATCGCGCTATTTCTGTGTTCAGGTTCATATTTTCGTGTTCGCGTTTCATTTGACGCCGATAGTACACACTTGTATCAAGTTTTTCTCCTTCATTAGCAAACCTCGGTTCCCTGATCAACGCCTCGGGACACCAGTCACGCTACCAAGATGGATTCTCGAACTCGGGTATCACAAGAGCTGGTCGCAGCGGTGAGATTGAAATCGCAACAACGGATAGGGCGTGTTTGAAGGCTTTACGTATGACACTCATCAGAAGCCGGTAGATGAGCTGATTCAGATTTAGGGGCATGCTTGCGACATTTGGTGAAAGCTTCTTGTGGTTTCAAGGGTTGCATATCACACTTCAGCATCAGATTAGGTGTACCGGTGTAAGGTGGAGGGGGTGAAGGAACATCAGTTTGTAGGCACTTGATGTTTGAGTCCTGCATTCGGGAATCATCGGACCTGCAGGAGCAGTCGCTTAAAAGTTTGGGCCATATTCCCGATAAACTCTACTTTGCTTGGCAGAGTATTTATAAGGCGGCGGAGAAATTTCCATGTTTTCTGGGTGGTCAGTCTGTCTTGGAGTTTGTGGTAGTGTTAAATCCCGCTCTATTCACTTGAGGATGTGGCGTAGTTTCCCGCCTGTCGAGTAAGTATAAAAACTCTGCATCAGCACTTTCAATTATGCCGCTTCCGTTTCTTCCGTTTCCATCTGGGCTCCCATCTTTGAGCTTTCGAGATATGGAAGAGTTTGGAGTCAGCACAAGGGGTGTGATAGGTAGTTGCTACTGTTGAATTTTAAGTGCGAGTTCCTGAGGGAGGTCCTTCATCTAGACCGTAAATGTCTAGGCGGGGTCAACAGGCCGAACAGTTAAGGCCTTACGTAATGGCTTCCACTTTGTAAGCCAGGACTTCCCTAAACGGGCCTTATACTCTTTACTGCGTACAAGGCGTTGAAAAGTGTCGTGATCCGAGCAAATACTTGGGTAGGTCGAAAACCACTTAACATCCAGCCGGCCGGTAGGTTGAGAAGTCCAGGGGCGTGTCACAATGTTCGCATGGAAGTGTCACAGCATTCGGTTGGATAGCTTGTGAGAGAGGTGCTTAATTTCCGAAGGTTAACGAACGGCCTCTGTCGAAGCGGTGAAAATCACGACAAGTTGAGATTGTTCTAGCCTAAGGCGTACTATAATCATCAAAGCGCAATACATTGGTCTGACATCGCAGAGGATTGATAGAGATCTCTTAGTGACCTTGTAGTAGTAGGCGTGCAAACAGTATGTGTAAGGGCTCACGACTACCGTCTTGACCAGTCAGGACTGCACGCTGGTGTTGACGTAAAGGACATTTTGATTAGGACAGGGTGTGTTTCATTGCAGCACGACTAGACCGACCAAGATGCTTGCAGCCAATAAGCAGTTTAGGGTCCACTTAGGGGCTCGAGAGGAGAATTTGGCGGGGTGTTAGACTAGAGGATTGAAGAGACGCATAACAGCGCTTAAACGATCGTTTCTGCCACCGCTGCTGAGCCAACTCATCTATTGCGTACAGGACAGAGTCCTTCTACAGTGTAGGAATTGGTGTTCAACAGGAATGCAAGTAACGATCATCATCGCTTCTCTATGGATGATCTCTGGGTGAGCCCAAACCACCCTTGCATTACCTTGTAAGATGGTGTGAGCGCTTAGTATTTTCACCAAGTCGTTGGCCGGATTATAATGAACAGGCTCAAGATTTCTGTGCTAGAGTAGGGGGAATCAGCTGTAATAAAATAAGCGCCAACTTTTTCTCGTGGCGTTGCATTCATCCACCTTACAGTGAGCAAGAACCAAAAAACGTAACATGCGCTGCGATATCTCCACATCTTCGAGACAACAGAGAGCTGAGAGGTTCCGTTTTTTTTTGCAAAACCTCCGTCAGCCGGGTCTGGTTTTCTTAACAGTAAATATCTAAAAATCTGATCGCTTCAACCACCGCAGCGGCATACCGCAGTGGTAGGAGCATACCTTTGAAGGGGCTTTTCGCTGTGCTGTTCATATCGGGGGCATTTGGTGCGCTTAATTACTCCCTCCTTTGTAGGATAGCTGCAAGTAGTAATAATGCCTTGTCGTTAGGGCCTGCTCAAATACATGACAAGACGGTTAAGGATGACGAACGGTTGCCATCCTTGTGCAACAAGGGACGCAATGCTCAATGTTTTCTTGTACTGAGCACACGTACAGAAAAAACACCTTCACAAACACTTGATATTTATTATTAAATTATATCTTCTTCATATCGACTTTTTGAAACATATGTGCGTACAGCGTTAAGATCGAAACACCAACGTCGTCGAAGTGGGTACAGGTCCGTCGCTTTCAAACCTGCTGTATTCGTAGTGACTAGCTCACAGCACGAGAGGAGAAAACACAGTTGAGCATACGGCACAGGTATATGTCATCGCGTTCCCGATGAACGCACAACCACAAGAACGAGCGTAATAACGAAGAGAATTGAAATAAACATATCGGAGGTCGTCATGAATACTGCTCTTATACTTTGCACATGTCCACCACACCTCATGGGTGCACCGATAGCGAACAAAGCTAGAAACAAGGCAACAAATAGCGCCAGGTTCACAAAGCTCGTGATTGGTCGGTGTCTGGTCTGATGTCTCGTTTCTGAGCAGCGATTCCTCAGCTTTATAATGGACGAGGTATGGACAAAACTGGACAGGGCTCATTTACGAAGTGCTTTGAGAATCTGGACACTATAGTCATTGCTTAAGACCAAACTTACCTCTGGCCTACGTCGAACCAAATATGAGTAAATAGACTTGAGATGCAACGCATGACGAACGAACGAATAACAGTGCCTGAAATGTCATTGTTAATACTTGTTTTCTAAACGTTTAGGCGGATCAGATTGGTGGCTGCATTTTTTCAGGGCAAACAGCACGAAGTACACTCACAAAATCACACAGTCACATTGGGGTGCACGTTATGCATAGTGGCTTTCACTATGCCCACCTCTAAAAGAACCTTTGCCAAATGCTTCAGCCTTGGATAACTGGTGTGCGCACAGCCCTAATTTACGGGTTAAATGCACAGCTGGTGTAAGACGTACAGTAATTGGGCCTTAACGGGCAACACCGACAGATTATTTACTGAACCAAAAATGACGCATTCCGTAACGGAACGACAGCCACGGGTTCCAGTCAACAACATGCAGAGATCCATACACACCTATTGGCACTGGGCAACTGACACGCGCCTTTTCCTGCCATGGACACCAAACCACACGTACAGAGATAAAGTGGGACGAAAAACGTCAACAAAAGACAAAGGGACACGATCTGTAACAATCTTATGTACAGACTCAACAACGGTACCGGATATAGGTAAGACTAAGAACAGTTCACATTCACGTTGTCGCACACCCACGAAGCGTGTCTAAGTGTCCCAGACTCACTTGAGACATATAATGACGAGAATATTCCCAACCAGGTCACATGTAAGTCCATCCACTAGGACGGCTAGCTATTTGTACGACTGCTTCCCTGAAGCCGTTTAAAGTGTCACGAATGGCTATAAATTTCGAAGCCCATATGTCTCAGCATACTGCTATCCGATGGCCACCGCAAGTTCGCGTGCATGCAGAACATGAGGGAAACTCCGCCACACTCATGCGAAACAGATTTTAGGTGCGCAGCACTTTAGGACTGCACAATGTCCGTCCGCGTCGGTGCGCATAGCTTTTACAATCGCAAAAAATCACACAGGCACCGCCAAGATTCGAGCGTGTGTGTGGTAGGCAGACAGAGCTAGTGTCAGTCGTCTTACCCATTTGGCTACGACCGTGAGTTAGTACCCAAGAGTCAAACGGCTTACTCCCTCGCCTGTAACGGTGCGGAGTACCTTAGGACCTCCCAATGTCTGTCCGCGTCCATCCCTGCACACACCACCATAAAGCGAAAATCGAGCGAAATCCGATTTGAGCCGTGAGTTGAAATTTCATTTAGGGAATACAGTCTAGTCCAGTTATAAGAATATTCAAGTGCCAAGGAAAGTTGATTGTTATAACCGATAAATGTTATACGCAGTTTGCGAAATAAAAAGACGGAACAGAGCTCAAAACATTTTATTCGAATGCCAGCAACGTCGTACTGCTATAGAAGCCACAGTCGGTCACCTTTGTTTGCCGCGTCTGAAGCTAGCGCAAATCTTTTCCAAGAGCACCTATAGGTGCTTCACCTAGCTGAGGTATAAGTCCTTGGCGGAAACAAAGTCCCCGAGGGACTGTGCCACGCATTGGGCCTCCTACGAAGTCACTACCTGAGTAGGCTGTGCAACCGCGTAATTAGAGTCATCACCTTTGAACTTTTGGTGCACAATATAACCGGATTGAATCGTTATATTCGATATCGGGGGACTGGGGCATTGTAATAAGCGGTTTGTTTTACCATAGAAAGAATACAAAAGTTGACGGTGCCATAGCTGTTCATCGTTATATCCGATGTATGGTTATAAACGGTATCGTTATAAGTGGACACGACTGTAATCAAGGTGCACGGCTCAAATCGAATGACGGTAGGGGCGCAAATCGGGTGTCACTCGGGGCGCAACCTGGATGTCGTTTCGAGTCCCCGTACTCCGCACCCTCACCATCATTCACGGAGTGGAGATGCTGCCATTTTGTTTAATCCGTAGCATTCTTTTCCGAGTACCCCCACTGCATGGAGAGTGTAACGCCCTGCATTTCCACAATATTGCAGATTTCAGGAAAGTTCCAAATGCAATCGTTAGAATAACGCAAAGACACATAATTGATCGAGCGAAATTTGGAAAAACTAAAAAATAACAAAAATATAAAAAATACGGAAAATTTTAAAAAAGTATACCGTATGACATTTCCACAGTAATGTAGATTTAGCGGAAGTTCCAACTGTACTCCTTATAATTGAGTATATGGAGATGATTGGTTGAACCAAATTTTGAAAAACTAAAAAAATAAGAAAAATATAAAATATTTACGGAAAATAACCGTGTAACGCCCTGCATTTCCACAATATTGCATATTTTGCGAAAGTAAGTTTTAAATGTCATCGTTAAAATAACGTAAATGGGGATAATTGGTGTGGCCGGAATTTCGAAAAACTGAAATTTAAGAACAATATTAATATATTGCGAGAACTAACAAAACGTATAACGCCTGGCATTTCCACAATATTCAAGACTTTGCGAAAGTTTCAACTGTATTCGTTGTAATGGCGTAATTTGATATAATTGGTCGGACAGGATTTAGAAAACACAAAAATTTGGTTGGAAAGAACTCATACTCAAGATAGGCGGCATAAGAATGCGATTTATTAGTAGATAATTCTCTGAATTACCGCAGAATTTTTTGTGAATGCCCAGACAATTTGGCCTGTTGGAAACTGCAGTGCAGGTTAGAAAATGCAGCAGACATTGAAATTGAAATTCAAAACCTGAAAAAAAATTTTCGATGGTTTCCCTTTATTCTCGGCATGCTCGTTTCGGTTACAATGTGACCATCTGACCGCATCTCTAATTTGTGCAGGAAGTTCATGTACTGGGGCACACCGCGATAACATACCTCGATATCTTTCACACCGCTATGACACCGCCACCGTCGACGCTCACAACAAGGTTGTACGCGGGGGGCGGTGTTACACACACATCACTGACGTCGTCTGACGCTCTCGCGTCCCCGGATGGGTTGCCAAGGGGCGGCAAGAGCGGTGCAGGGACGTCTCGCCGTTTGCCCGGGGGGTGGCGCAACTGCAACGTGGGTCCTCCGACGTTCACATAGCTCGTGGCAGAGTTTGGGGCCGTCGCCTGTACGTCGTTGCCACACTTCATCATGTGCACCATCTCCTTGGAGTCATCCACTGCGGCGCTACCGTCGGCAGAGGCTGCGGGGGCGGTCGCCATCTCGGCGTAGTGCGGAGCGGACGCTGCCTGAGCACCTGCTCGGCTCGTGTTGGTGTAGTTTTCGTCGTCGGACTTCATGTCGAGGAAGTCCGGGTCCGGCTTTCCGCCCATGGTCAGGTAGTCGGTGGTGTTCTTCATCAGCATGTTCGCGTTGACGTAAGGGTCGTTCAGCGTTATGTAGTACTGCGTAGGAAGAGCCATACCAAGCTTGTAAGTATCGCAGTCAAAGCGGAAAGGCGGGAAGCCACAACAGTTGTCTTCTCGTTTGATTTAATACTAGATACAGCAGTACTCTACAGCAGTTACGTGAAGAAAAATTCAAATTTTGGGTGTTTAGAGTAACGAAGCTGCACCAGCTACGCGAACAGCACCTACGCCCGCTCTGCTGTGCTCTGTCGCTTCAAGAGACGAACGAGTTATAAACATCGCATTATTACTTCACCACCTTAATGTATAAAGCGTGTAGCCCGTCTGTTCTTTCGCCTTGCGCCATTAACATCCAACCATCATCATGATCATCATCCGTCTGTTCTTTCATTTGATTAATTTTAATTAAATCGTGTTTTTAACGTGATAGGCACATTTGAAAGTGCCTTCGCATATATTGGGTCACGCGACCATGACGAGAGACTAGCCAGTGATCATGGAATTTATTAGTTCCCAAACGCGTTTCCGCAAATAAACAATGTGCATACATTGTTTATATTGAGTAAACAGAGGCACAGCACTCGCTGTACCTTTGAGAAAGTGCTGTACCTCTGTAACAAATAATCAGTATTATACCCTAAATGATTTGATAAAATAAATACTGAAGAGTAGCTTAGGCGAGGCGGTCACGTGGACGCTCTATGTTGGCTCTGCTTGTTTGCTTTAAAATAAGCTAAGCCTCTGGACTTAACTTCTCGCCTACAGTGGATGGGACGCATATCATTGTTGAAGTTGACAGATTGTGGTGTGCTGTTTGGCTGGGCAACATCCATCAATGTTCGTTTTAATTTGGGAAGAACCTTTCTATTCCCTTGGGTTTGTGCGAGGCAAGAGTTTTGGTTGTACAGAAGCGTAACTATTGTTTCATCTATACGAAATGCTAGCAACGGCCCAGTCATCAGGCCCCCAGAATCTATCTTAATGATTAAGGCTTCAGATAACCACCAATTAATATTGAAAGTAAAACAATTCGAAATCTTAAATTTTTATGAACTGTAAATTTGGCCAACTGCTAAATGGTGAAATAAATATTACTGTGTGTTGAGCCAGTGTAGATCCAACAGGGTTTTGATTGTTCTTCCTTCCTTGGAACAACTCGATCTCCTCCTGCCTTGTAGGCATCATTGTCAGAAAGCAGCAAAAGATTCGCCTCAAATGCATCAGCAATGAACAGTAACCGTTGCGAACTTACATCTCTTACTCCGGCCTGCAGAAGGTCACCGAGGCGGCATACCAGAGTTGAGAAGTCCGGTCTCTCCTTAGGCTCGGCTTGCCAGCAGCTCTGCATGACCTCGTACCTGCGCGCGTGGGAGAAGTTCCCGTTATGTTCCTTCACGTGGTAAGACTGCAAACGCAATACAAAAGCAGATTTCCGCATCAGTCGTCAGTGTACATACACATCGTCGGATGCGTAGTCCGGCTTTTCCATGCGGTAGCCGTTCTTGAGTCGCTTGTAAAATGACTCGTCAATCACCGCACCGGGATAAGGGTTTCCTCCAAGGGAAAATATCTCCCACAGCAAAACTCCGTAAGACCATCTGGGAAGAAAACGACGGCGGCACGTAAATCCTGGGTCGCTGCGAGGCGAAGCTATATTGTCTACAGTACACCCTGCCATTTTTGAACGGCACTGCAGAAAGAGCGCAGAACAAGGAGATACGGGAGCGCCTTATCACCTTTGCCGAGATTAGGCACGTGCGTAGAAAGGTAACTGCAGTACGGCCAATCTTCGTGTACACTCTTTTTTAGCTGTGCTTGTATACCCGGGGCAGAAAATGCGGGCAGATATTTAAGAAATAAATGTAACAATTATAGTAGTAATAGTAAGAGGTAGGCGTTCTGATCCATGTCTCCATTCTAGGCCATGTCGCTGTACCCTTGATGGGTTAACGCGTAAAAGCACCTGTCTTCGCACCGTGCAATGCATGTTTAGTAACCGTGCATGGTGCAATAATTTCAGAACTGTCCCCTTTGCTGCGCCTATAGAAAAGAAGGGCTACATGAGCGTCAGGGTGTTTTAAAATACATACACGTCGCTTTTTGTGGTGAAGACTCTGTCCATGATCGACTCAATCGCCGTCCATTTCACAGGCAGGAGGCCCTGCAAAGTAATGAATGGGCGATGTTTGACGGCTTGCAGGCTTCGAATGTGTTGGTTTAGTGTTCATCAGACCAGCGCTTCTAAGGCACTTAGCACTAAGGCACTTTGCTCATATAGCGAACTTTTTAGGTGTTAACTGACGCTTACCGTGTGCCCGGCACTAAAAAAGAAACAAAAATACAAACAATGCTGATCAAACGTCTTTTATCACGATGCTAACCAGTAAATTAGGCCACCAAATTAGTCTAGTGACACTAACCGCAGCAGCAGTTCTTACTTATAGAAACTGTACAAGAGCTTGTGTTTCCTTGGATTCTGAGCGGAGGATTAAAAAATAAGGAATCCCCGGCCCTAATAAATAAAAATTTAGCGCCCTCTACTCTGTGAACAAGGATGGTCAGCAACATGAATGCAATCTAAGGAGTGCATGAAACAAAACACGCTTGTTTCTGATTCGCGATTGAGCCTACTTCCTAGCTAATTAGCTGAATGAAACTCGGAAGGACTAGAACTTATTGCTCCGGACAAACCTGGGGTTTTCCGTGAACGCATAAACGGGCAACCGGTGATGTACGCGCGCTTAGATGTGAAAGATACCGGCCAAAACGTCGTTCCGGATGCCCGTCAGGCTGCACCGGAAAAACACCGGCCAAAACGTCACATCAGGAGCTCTTCAAGAAGGAAACGCAAAATACTGTCTCTTCGGCGTACTTACGCTAATTAGCTTGATACATATACGGCTATATATTGTTAACATCCACGGACATATTCTTGTTCGAGAACCAAGTCACAGACAACTTCCCTTTAAAAGAAGCGGCTTCCGCAAATGGTCGTTTATATTCATTTTTTCTACGTAAAACTACAAACTCGATCGCCTCCCTTTTTGCCGATTTTGCCCTCTCAAAAGGAGGCAACTGATTTGGGCTGGTCGGAAGTGAACAGACGCGAAATCTGTAAATAAGTACCTAATTGAAATGTTGTTTTAAAGCTTGAATAGCATCAATTGGGCTTTAGTAAACAGTGACTCACAGTCCCAGCAATCGGGTGAACTCACGTCTCCCTTCTTGACGTAGTTGGAGTACTTGTAGCAGTCCTTGGCGAGGCCGAAATCACAGATCTTCACAACGTTCTCCGCACTAAGGAGGACGTTTCTTGCAGCCAAATCTCGGTGTATCAACTGAAATTTCACGGGAAAAAACGAGCGGATTGGAAGATACGCTTAAGGAACTGCAAACTCACACAACGTTAGTTTACGAGAGTATCGCGAAAAGCTTCCCGCGTGCAGTCAGGGTGTATGCAGTGGTAGTGACGCGAATATTACTTAGAGTGATCGTTAAGGCTCAAATGTTAAGATCAGAGGAATAGTTTTATGATCACTTCTGGCCTACTATGCAAGAAGAATCAATCCTCACCGGCCGACAAACGTCCAGTCTTACAACAGCATTCAGGCATGATTAAATTTATATAGACAACACAGCCGTGTCCATCGCCGATTTTTGTCCCCGAGACAATCCCCGTTAAATGTTCAGCTTTGCATTTACTGAGCTGAAGCGGCAGCTTAACTATAAAGCGTGCTACAGTGAACGGCTACGTATTAATCAAAAACCACCTGTCGCTATTTAAAGACGCCATGAATATGAAGTAAAAGTTTGTTTCACTAAAGAGAATGTTGTGTGACGATAACAATGACACCTGCTTTATCGGAAACTTCAAAAAAATAATACAGTAATAAGAAAACCAGATGAAGCGGTGGCGCCGATCCCTAGCTATTTCCCGGCGACATCCGTACGGCCCGTGTGATTTCGCAGCTGCAACGCCGCTGTTACGGAAAAATGACCTATTTTGCTATTTTCACTGCTCCGACAAATTGCCAACTGCCAAGCAGCGTTCACAGGAGAAGTTTTACTGTTTGAAACATTTGGCAATTTGCTACAGCAACGAGAATACGTCGTTTTGCTGCACGAGCGGCGCCGAAGCTGCGAATTTGCACGCGAAATTCGCACCATGTAGAGCGGGCTTACTTATGACGTCACAGAATCTTGCTTGTGTGATTGGCAGCTCCGACAAAAGCCCCCGCTAACAAATGTGACTCTGCCAATGTAGTTGGGCCTCTAGTTTCGTTTTATCGCATCGCTTAAATGCTCACTTGCAGCTAGAAGATTGATAGTCTTGTTTCAATTGCTTGCCCGTATTAAGCCACTACTGCCCATTTTGCGTCTCTGTACGGCGCAATATGAAAGTTTCCTGGATTCTTTTGGTAAATATTATCTTTCGTGGCAGTAATGGAGCTGAGTGATTTACCAAAGGCTTTTTCTTTGAAACTGAACAAAGTTCGATTTTTTTCTTCATGGTCCCTCTAACGACCGCTGAAATCTTGACCCTCAGGCCCTTTCATTTATCGCCACCATCAGAAAAGCGGCAGCCGTAGCCAGGACACGACCCCGGTCTTGATGAGTAGGTTTAGCATCAAGAAATGGCGATGATACGCACCTTTCTCGATGCCAGGTACTCCATTCCCCGGGCACACTGGAAGGCGAAGCAGAGCAGGTCGCTTGTGGTGAGCGCCTCGTCGCGGAACTCCCCGTGGTCGCGGAGAGACGAGCCGCTCATGAGCGCCGCGTGGTTGCCGCTCTCCGGGAAGCCGCCGTCCGTGGTGCTCCCGGTATCTGAGCCGGGAAAGGTGAACTCGTTGCCCTGGCACGAAGGAGTCGCGCTCATGGCCAGGTCGGCGTACTTCAGCGTCGCTCTCCTCTGCTGCCGCTGCTGGCTGTGAAGCGAACGTGGAGGCAGACATCGTATGCGCTACACTTTAACGGTGGAGCGTTTTTCAGTTGTAAAAAATGGGCAGTAAATATAGTGCCTTGGAGTTTACAGCCCATAGCTCCCATTTTAACAGTCACCGCAAATAGCGGCAAATGCATGGAAGGGGTAAGAAACAAGGGCAACTTTCTGGGACACCGATCACAGTTTCGCAATGTGTTGATGAATTTGCGTATGCCTGAAACGTTGGTTGTTTTATGAATGTTCTTTTACAGTTTGGCAACTTGAAAACATTTTACTGTGGTACAATCGGGCGTGGATAGCTTCATTTGGAAGATGAAGCAATGTCAGAACCACAATACGGCCTTATGGTTCCTCAGGGTTCCTCGGTCTGGGATTAAAGGCTCATTGGCAGGTGTGTAGGTACGTATTTTCATTCATTCATTCATTCATTCATTCATTCATTCATTCATTCATTCATTCATTCATTCATTCATTGCTGTAGCATCGGGATAATGACATGCATCATCTCAGCATAGGAGCTAACGCATCTGTATAATACCACGTATCCAATTTTAATGCTGCAGTTAACGGATGCTTAAAAGTCAGTGTAATTTGACACAGGTGGAAGACATTCTGCGTCATACTCCCATCAATGCGTTTCCTCTCCGAGCATTACGATCTCCTTTTAAACACCACCACGACTTCGTAGTTTACGTTCGGTGTATTAGCTTCAAGCCCCAGGGCTTCGGAATGCGGGCGTTTCTCAGATGTGGATGTGTACTGTAACATTCCAATAAAATATATCCAGTCGTTCCTTCTCTACTTGTTTAACTTCCTGCTCTAGCTCGATAAAGCCAAACGGTACCGTTAAAGTTATCGTAAGGATTTGTCTTCCTGATATTGCCGTTCTGTGGCCTTGAACGTCCAATTTCCCGGCTTTTCGCCACCTGGTAGGACAATTGGGCAGCTTGATTGTGTGTACCAAGGTGCTGCCTTTGCTCAATGCTTGCTGTCTCCATTTCGCCATGCATATGCGATTGTATACAGTTCAAGCACACCTTCGTTACCCACGTGCTCGGGTTGCCAGTGAAGACGCTTACCTGTAGACGAGGTTGGAGATAGCGAACCGTGGACGGCCACCGGGCGACAGGGGAGACTTTGGGCTGTAGCACATATCCGGGTCGACCTTTCCGGTCTCAGGGTTCAATTGGTTGACGAAGCGCACGCGGTGCCTCAACAGGTAGTGCCTGAGGTTGCCGAACTTGCAGTACTCCACGATCACCATCAATTTCCCTGTGGTGAGGCAATACAGCGTAAGAAGCGCCACCACGGCACTTATGCGCACAAACAAGCTTGTGTTCCCGGCCATTCTCCCTTTTTTATTTCTTTCTCCCCTTATTCCCTTCCTTCCTTCTCTTTCCCTTTTTTCTTCCTCTTTCGTCCCCACATAAAAGCCTCAACTTATCCTTACTTGCCCGAGCCGGTGCACCAAAATGTATAACACCAACAAGGATATAACTGAGCTGCCTCAATCGGGACCGTTCTAGTAGCCTCAGCGCTGCCACATCAGTTCCGAACGAGCAAAATAAGAGCGACTTGTAATTGTCGTCCCCAGCTACGCTGTACGCTGATGCCTACACCTTAACAAAGGTGTAGGCATTATTTCCTTAAAAAGAATCCCTTTTGAAAAAGCTGCGCGTTAAGAAGATGCGTGCATTAAATAAATATTTAATCAAGTAATAAGGCTCTGCTAGCTACAAGAAAAAATACGAGATCTCTTAAATTTAGTGAAGACACTTCGCTGCTATGGAATGGCAATGCCCGGGCGCCCACCCGTTGAAATACAACTAAAACGTAACTGCGCAATTCTTACCTTTGGCGACATCCTTCGTTACAGCGCCGAGTATGTTCACGATGTTTAGATGCCGGCCCAGATGAATCAGTATCTTGAGTTCGGCCATCAGTGCTTTGCGCTGCGACACGTCGCATCGCTCTAAGAACACAAATCGATTTGGTTTTAGTCAGATTTAGGAAAACGATCACGACTTAGTTGCGCTGCGTGCGAAAATGCGATGGAGAATGAAAGCAGGTTTTAGGGCGTTTACCTTTAAGCATCTTGACCGCCACAGTAAGGGACTGTCCGCGACCCCCGAGGCCGATTGCCTCAGCCTTGACAACCCGCCCGAAAGCTCCTTGTCCCAAAGTCCTTCCTTCACAGGGAGTAAATAAAATAAAATTGTAAAGCATGATAGGTGATTTGTACGCCATGAATTTGCATTTTGCAGCGTAAGCCGTACAAGGGTGTTTGTCCGGGCAGCACGCAAGCGTGAAGGAATACTGCAAGCGTGCTTCACTGAGCGCCCGCACGTAACGCAGCGAAGCTCTGCCCCGTAGTAGATGCAAGTAAGGTATTATTAGAGCGAAGCTTTATTTGACTCTCTCTCTGGTTTTCCGGAAGCCTGATCCCGCTGCTTTCTGGCAGAGTGTGCAGCTTGATTTTATCTTACACCAGATGACGATGTCCTCCGCGAACAGCACCTCGAGGTCGGAGAACCGACTGAAAGTTGCAGCAGATAACGCTGGCCTTCCGAAATTACGTCCGTGGGGCCAGAAGGCGCCTGGCGGCGGGGAAACCCCGATTCGTGCGGGTATCACGTTCTCTAGACTTGGAGCTGGTAGCGTCTAAACAGCGTGCTGGTCCACGGGAGCGCATTCGCTCTGCAGACCGCGAATGTAAACTAGACGAGCGTCGTGCATCACATGGGTACGACCCTTCGGCGCGACGTTTTGGACGACGAGGAGCTCTACACCTCTTGTAAAAACGTCCAGGCGATGACGTTAGTATCGACGTACACGTTTAAAGCTTCGCTTCACGTCCGTCGCCACCTATGAGGAGGATCTGCCTTGTTTTTCTGATAGAAGCAAAACGCAACAAGAAAAATTGCCTGGCGACCGCGGTGATGTGACGCGAATTGACAGTGCGCTGCGGTTTTCCAAGAAGACCACGTTTGGTTTCTCTTGGTGTCTATTTTTGCTTGTTCTGATCCGTTGCCACGCCCACGGCTAAATTACAGTTGTGTACACCACTACAATTGTCTGTGGCGTGCTATCTGCAGCGGTGCTAAACTGTTTTTAACGTTAATTTGTTGCTTGCATTTTATTATTTATGCCGCGGTATTAAGGCCAGTCGCTGTTGCTGGGCACGTGAACCCGCAAGATTTATTATACCATTATCTTTCTTACCTTTCCCATTTTCTTGAATGATAACGTCGTGCTCGAGAGCTTACCGCGAATGTACTCTAAAATCAAGCCTCTTAATTGAACGCCGCATGCTTTCCTAGCGAAGGCAACGTTTTAGTGCGCAGCCCTTTGGCTCCCGTTACAGCAGTTTTACGGCCCCGTTGGCCTCGTTACCTAACGAACGAAGGAGGAACCGAAGACAGTGTGGTGAAAGTGTGAGGGGGAGGGTTGTATGCCGATCCAGCGCGAAAAGCTCTTCGCCAGCGACGCATGGCGAAAGTGTGAGGGAGAGGGTTGTATCCCGAATCGGCGCGAAATGCTCCTCGGCGGCGACGCATGGAAAAAGTGTGAGGGGAAGGGTTGTATCCCGATCAGGCGCGAAATGCTCCTCGGCGGCGACGTATGTTGAAAGTGTCAGGGGGAGGCAGTGAGACATGGTGGGCGGTGGCGAAGCGCTGCGAGATGACGCCATAGCAGCGCGTGCCGACGTGCGCTCGACGATGACGCGTTCAGTTCCTGAGACGCAGTTCGCGGTCCCTTCCCGAGACGCAGATTGCGATCACTTTCTGAGACGCAGTTCGCACCGCCGAGGCACAGGATTGCCATCTCTGAAATTTGCGGGGGATGTTCAAACACGATTCACAACATGCTTGGCGGCGGCGACGAGCTGCGAGTAGCGAAAGAAGCAGAGTAGCCCGCGCCTACTTGTGGTAGAACCCTGCGCAGGCCTGATTTTAAGGCCCGAGCATGACCCGAGCACGCTTTGTGAAACCCGAGCCCGACCCGGTCCCGTAACACCGAGCCCAGGCCCGGCCCAGGCCCGGGCATTCATAAGTGAACCGGGCCCGGCCTGGGCCTGTCGTCTCAAACCCAGACCCGGCCCGGGCCCGGTCATTTATGTTTGAGCCTAGGAAGGGCCCGCGTGCGTGTGACCAGGCCCGGCCTTAGACGCTGAAGAAAATTTGTTTGTTATATTTGGTCCAGTGTCTTCGTAGCAGGCAATCAGACGCCGAATCTATTCTGCACACTGCAGCGTCATGAATTGAAACGCAAAAAGTAAGGCTTTAAAAGTGCACGTAGTGTAGCTTACACCGTCTCCAGTTCCCGCCACATCGGCTAATAGCTCGTATCCTTACACGAGACACACTACCACCTTTAATGACCAGACTCTTGGAACTTCACGTGGTTGTCTCGTCCGCAAGTTTGTATTGCTGAATTTTTTGCTCCCCATTTGAATCCACGAGTGTGTGCGTGCGTTGAAATATTTTACTTGCAGTGGTTGTTAGGCAGTGGTGTTTTTCTAGCTTGCGAGTTTGACTCCCAGCCACGACACCCGCATTTAAATTGGTGCGACATCTAAAACACACGTTTACATAGCCATAGGTGCACAGCTCCAGGTTGTCTTAATTAATTCCTTCACCGCTAGGGCATTCCTTCTAACGGTATCTCTGGTATGTTACACACCAAAACATAAAATCTTGATACAGTACATGAAATGTCATTAAAATTACACTATAGTGACTATCAGACATGGCAAAACGCGTTTTTAAAGCAATGCGTACAACTAATATCAAGAAGCGCGTAAAAATAGAATATTTGAAGCGCGTAAAAATATAATTAACTGAGAATATTCACTTTTATGCTCTTTTCTACACCATGCCGGAACTATTAATGGCCGGGCCTATGAATTCAAGCCCGAGCCCGGCCCGGGCCCGCCGATAACCGACTTCGGGCGGCCCGGCCCGGTCCGCGTCGGGCCCGGGCTTTCTGGCCGGCCCGTGGCCGTGCAGTGCTCTACCGTGTGTTCGCTCATCGTGGGTTCACTTCCTGAGACTCAGCAGCTATGCGCCGTGACCGAGAAGAGTGCAGTCCCCGCTGCGCACAAATTTCGCATTAGGGAGGATAGCAATTGTAAGCAATTTTTGAACAAGCGCTTCGGCTATTATTTCAAGGAAATGACAATAAACGCACACTAAATCAGACACTACTGCAGTCTGATGAAAAAAGACAAGGACGCCGACCACAAGTTAGTACAGTTTAACTCCAGTCCGAATCCACTCCAACTACATGTCTGTCAAATTTAAACGCTCCGTACAGGCTTGCGGTAAATCCCGGCAGCAGGGAAAGGTTTCCTGGACTAAGCACACTCAATCCTTTGCTTTAATAATTTTAGGCAACCAATGAATCGCTCAATCTATTTGCACAATGAAGAAGCTCTCCGCGGTGTGCGCTGTGCCCGTCATACCAAGCTTGAGACGGTTCTCCGGGAACTCCCAGCGGTTATCGTAGGGCAGCAACTCGACTTGCTCGCAGAGAGGGAGGTCGGGGTTGAACATCTCCGCCTGACCCTTGTCGAAGAGGGTCTCGCTCCATAGCTTCATGTCATCTCGTTTCTGCACCATGGGAAAAGGAAGTCGTCGAATATTAAACCAGCTTCCCGTGAGTCGTTGCGAAAATGCATGGTGAAATGGCGCCGGAGCTCACCATGTCCGCGTGATATCTCTTCCAGTAGAGAAACGATCCGACGAGCAGACAGGTGAATATTACGCAGACGACGGTGACCAGGGCGATGTGGGGGGTGGTCAGCGCAGCTGGCGACATCCCCGCTGTAGAAAAAAAGGAAGAGCGAAGGTGGCATTGGATACGATACGGTTGAAACCTGGTTTTATTTTCGGCGTGGAACTTTGGAAAGTCAAGAATTTCGTTAAATCGTGAAGTACAAGTGTGTCGTAAGCCGAATGATTGCAGCACAAGCGTTTTAATCCTCTTACGCTCTCTGAAGCGCGAAAGCCAACTAGTATTTGTCTCGTCGTAGTTCCCTCGCAGAAACGTGGTAGCTGCTGATCAGATATTTGTGGGTGCTAGGGGAAAGGCTACTGCACAAACATTATTCAAGCAATGCTCAGCTTAGCAGCTCAAAGTACTGCAATCCAACAAGTAAACAGCAATGTCCGATGTGACGGGGGTGGGCCTCGACATATTTGCTTGTTATTTGTAAGCTTCGTTGCATGTTCTCGTATCCTAATATGCCAGTCTGTCATACTGCACTTCTGCAAGCTCTACAGTCCCACCAAGAAAATATATCATAGGGTACTCTTATAGTATCTCAAAAAGGCAAGAACGGCATTGTGCAGGTGATAATGTTCATGTGCATTTTAGCAGTACGTTGCAAAACTTCCCAGAAAAACACCGCATCCCGCCACAATACCAAGTAACGATTAATGGTTTCTAGTTGATTAAGCGGCAATTGTCAGACCAACAGATAGACGTTGCTTCTTCTAGCGAGCATGTTTTCATTAAAAGTTATGTAAGCAGCTCAAAGAAAAACTTTTTTGCGTCCCCCAAATACCCACAAACTTCTTATCACTAGTGATTGTGCTCTTTAGGCAAGAAAAAAAAATCGTAAATGTGAGGTTGTGCTGCTGCCCTCTGTGCTAGCTCCTCCTGCGCAAAAAGTGTTTCCCGCGCCTTTGTTTTACTCTTTACAAAAAAGTACTTGTCGATTTTTTCTGCTTATACCCTACATTAAATTCGCTGAATCGTCTTCCCCTTTTTATTGGCTTCAGCTTTCTACTAGCGTACCATTTGCACGGAAGAATTCAGCTTACAGCTCCTGTGAAGCCAACTCAGCAAAGCCTCGTAAACCAATATGCGTATTGCATGTGCGCTAGTATAGACTTGGACTTTTTACAAACTAATAAAACAAAGCCACATTCATCTGATTACAAATCTTGTCGTGGCCCACTTTTGCCTGAGCAAATGAATTGCGAGGCCCTGCCGGCTGCCGGGGTTTATACTGACTGTTGGAGGGTCGGCGAGCCGCGCAGTAGGCGCGTAGTCAAGCTAAGCCTACAAGAGTAAGCGTCATTCGAAACGCCATATAAATTCGGCAAAGAGAATGCAGAGATTAGGAAAGCACTTTCAAATTGATTTTTCCAATACCTAAAGTCGCGTATACGCACCCTGAGTGGTGGAAACCTGGCCCAGGGATTCCTAACTACAATTTTCGCAAGTAATTCCGCCAAGTTTACAAATTACGTCATTGTCCCCTTAAAGGTATCTTTCAGACAAAATGCATGTTGGTTTTATTCGAAAAATTTCGTGTTTCGTAGTGCCCGCAGCGCTTGTCCGAAAGCAAACGAAGCTTCATTCACTGACAAATTAATAAATTTAACTTAAGGTTTTGAATCTCCCACCAAATCGTGTGTTTTCGTGACGTCTGCATTGGCATCATATGTACTGGTGTTGCTTACCGTTAGTCAATCTAGATGGCACCACCATACCGCTGGTCCGTTTTCTGCCTATGTTTCTGACCGTATTTGTCCTTGGCTTGTTTTTGTTAAGGTAGAAAATAATAGTTTCGCGAAGCATGGTGTTTGCTGGAAAAATACGGTCACGTAAGACACCTTCGCTTACGCCAATCGGTCAGTGCTCTCTGAGAAGTACAGTCATGGACAATTCAAATACAAACCGCGAAGCGCACGGCTGAAGAAACCGGTGCCGTCACCTGGCAGCGGCCGTTATAAACAGAAGGACATGCGCAGTAGAGCTGTCGGGTACGAGGGTGCGTGTCCCACTGCGATATGACGCCCTCTCCTCGCTCGCATGCTTGCCTTGTCGCCATGCCGCAAGAGCTCCGAAAGCACTGACAGTACTACAGCCGCTGCAGCTGAAGGTGTTGGTCGCGTTGAGAGCAATGCGGCGCGTAATTGCCTGCAGCTGCGGCCAGTGCTTGCGCGGGAAGCACGTGCACGCTTTCGTAAAGCATACTGCTGAGCTAATCATGCTTTCCCGAAGAAAACCAGCGCACAGAAATGAAGACAGAAATAAAGGCATGCCGTCTAACTTTTGATGGCACTGCATTGTTTTGCATTCGTTGTACAAAGGCTCGAGAATTGAACAATGAGCGGGCCGCCAAGAATGCGGAGCCATGGCTGAGTCATTCCGCGGGTTCGGTGCTTGTAGCAAACAATAGACATACCACCAGAATTCGTGTCCAATGATATACATTACTCCAAGCATTGTGTGTGCTGGGAAAATTACTGGCAGAATTCTAATGTTCACAAAAATTAAGAAGACAGGCAGGTCCAACCATTGTATAGCCCAGTTGCCCTTGCACAACAATTTCGGCGGCCCGACTTTTTCGTTTTTTTTTTGTTTTTTTTTGGCAGTCACCTCAGTGCTTGTAAAAATCTGTGGAGCGGGCAGCAGTATGCATGCTTTGGGCGTGACCCAAATGTCCATTGTTTTATCCTCAAGTTATCGCCCCCCATATGCAAAGCTATGTCGGCAATGTGACTCCGGCACACACGGGGAGCAGGCGCTCGTTTGAGCCGAGCACACAGTGGCCGCAGATACTATCTCGCCGCACATCGCTAACAATTGTTTTCAGCGCTCTTGTGGTATAACGGCCAGGCAAGCATGCGAGCGAGCAGAGGGCAGCATACCGCAGTGGGACAAGGAGCCCCGCTCCCGACATCTCAACTGCGCATGTCCGCGCGTTTTCCAGGGCCACTGGCAGGTGACGGCACCGGTATCTTCGGCAGTGCGCTACGCGGTTCGTATTTGAATTGTCCATGAGTGTACAACTCTAAAGCGCTGCAGCGCTGTACAGCTAAAACAGCATAGTGCGCGGAGTACCAACAGCAGCATGCTTCGGTACGTCTATGCTTACGTGTATTTTTTTAACTTTCACTGTTTACCCCACCATTCTTACTGATATAAAAAGAATGTCCCCAAAATGTAAGCGCAAATAGCTAGTTCGGCAATCTTATAAGCCCTGCTAATTTGCGTTTGCTTTTGCCGGTCTCAACCAATCGCACAGCTTGACATATGAGATCATAGGTTCTGTTGCGAAAAATGAGCTAGTGGATCGCATGGGCACTACTTTTTTTCCTAATTATGTAGCTTATTTGAGCGACGTTTACGTTAAAAGTGGGGTCAGTATGATTGTAATGAGGCAATCTTCAGAACGAACCAAACTTTGTTTTGTCTGCATGGCCCCTTTAAGGTATTTGGACTTCCTTACACATGTTGAAGTGTATGGCACGACGTCATAACAGATGGTCCGTATATGTTTATGGTCATTGCTGCTGTTAAGACTGCATGTCCTACTATTCGAAAAAAAAAACATTTATTTCTGACACATTAGAATGCTTGAAGGATTTGGTGGGTATTCGCAATCCTCGGACAACCCCGTGGCGAACACAAATCACACAGGAATTGCATACCGCCCGCTAAACCATCGAATACGTGCGAAGACGTGCCACAGACCGCCGCAACCCTACCACAAATATGCGCCTTCGCCTTTTACAAGAAGTGGACAAAAATGAATCGCGAAGCTTCGTCTTGTAGCTGCAATAAAGAACTCGATAGGCTTCCCCCGAGCCGCCGTTCGAACACCGTAACAGATGGGGACTAGGAAGTCGAGGTCGGAGAGCAACACTTTTGCAGAAGGATGGCATAATTCCAACGCTCTGTTGCCCTTCGGGTCACTATCCCACCCTTATTTAAATCACCAAGTTTTTTAAAACAGTTCAACAATCACCGAATAACCAAACTGAGACTTCCAGACTTTATCCATTCACTCTGGTGAGACCGGTATAGCACGCAGTCTTGCGCAGGATCGAAAGGCGGCACAGAAAAATCGGGCAATTTCGGATATTTATAAATAGTTCGGCTCCCTGGCAGAAAGTGTGAAATTATCTCAACAGCATACAGGTTACTCGTGCACTCCCCATACCCACCTAAATTATAAACGAAAAAAGCAAAGTGCACAATTAAGCAAGTGAATGTTCACAGTTTTCATTTACGCTAGCCGAAGCGCTGCCCGTGTCCATGCGGCGAGGAGGAACTTGAGTTTGTTCTTGAGAAGATGTTATTTTTAGATAGGGTGTTGGCGTGTTTCTGCTAAGAGGAGTTTAACAAATCTAGCAAACCCGCACACAGGCACAGACAGGCATAAAGGAGCAAAAAATGCTTGTTGTGGCCGTTCTTCAGTCGATACGACAGTGATAGCATAAATCCCGTGACCTAGTCATTTTATCTTAGTGAAGCTGTTGTTCAGACATGACGTTCCTGACAACGTGGAAAGGCAAATGCCGGGGGTACATTTCAATTTAAACTATCGTGCACATGTATGTAGGCAAAGTGATATATTCGCCCCTGAAACGCAGACGTTCTCGTAATTATTTTCCTGAATGAGGTACTGAAGGTTATTTTAAAGTGCTTCCGACGTTCGTGTAATACGGAAGAGTCTGAATATCCACCGAGATGAAAGGTCCACCGAGACGGAAGATCCAATAAGACCTAAATAACCTCCGAGACGAAAGATCCACCGAGACGGAAGGTCCAATGGAGCCTGAATGTCCAACGAGATGAAAGATCCACCGAGACGACAGATGCACTGTTGGACCTTCCATATCATTGGATGGTCCGTCTCGTTGGTCCTTTAGACTCTGAATTACGGTGGCGGCGGATCGGGGGCGGCCCGCACGCGGCATCATGACGAAGAGGAGGATCTATGCACGCACGTAAGATAAGCGTGACTTTGTTAATATGCTACCTTAACAATAAGCATGTTACAATTATCCGGGTCCGCAACATCGGCAAAATATATTTTGAATGAAATCGGGCTCAAAAACAAAGCCCACATCTCTATACTCTTCTTAGTTAGCTAACCCAGCGTGAACGGTAGAAGGTAGGTGTTCCCAGTGCATTTTTACCGTAGACGGAGACGAAGACGGAGTGGTTGTACGTCTGTCTGTCGTGATCCTTGCAGGAGCACGTGTACCAACCCTCGTCGCTGCTGTCCGTGTCGCTAACAGTCAGCTGTGACGTCCACACGGCCAGCGTGACGTTCCCCTGGACGAAATACTTGCCCTGGGGGATGGCCTCCGTTTCTTTGATGCGCGAACTCTGAATGGGGAGGGCAGTACAGTAAGATACTTTATCGAGCGCTATCAACTTCATTCGAGTTAGTGTCTCCTCAAAGCAACGACAATTAAGCAGTATCAGTCGGCTAGGTCTACTCAGTCGATATTCCGGCGTTGGCAGACTTCAGCTGAGAGTCGGCGGTCTTGATTAACTTTTCATTCTTACAAAATAAAGTAGAGGGAGCCGACGAGACGTAAGTAACGGGCAAGACAGAAGACGCTTCGTTTTGTCGCCATTCATCCCTGTCCTGCCTGACCGATGTCTGTTGTTTCGTCCAGTGTTTCTTCTCGTTTTACTTGCTTCCCCGTTTATTTGTTGTTTTTCTGCGTGTTTGTTTGTTTGTTTGTTTGATTTGTTGTTGCCGCTGTTGCTGTTAAAAATTACCAATTGGTACTCCAGAGTACTGAGAGTCTTAATCAAGCTGACGAAGGAAAGCGCTCTGCAGGTGAAGCAACTTGCCTTTCCTCCACAGTTGGTTGTTTCAGCTTTCATTGTATGAATTGCTTTCAAAACATTTGCGCTGCAGGGATAAAGACTCCGCTTAGGTTTCAGCTTCGCGATTCCAAGAAATAGTGTAATGAACGTTTGTAAATAAGCCTGAAACTGAATAAGCTCACAGCGTAAGATGTCGGACGAAGCCATTATATCTGCTTGCTACAGCGAGTATGAAAACTATCTAAAATTCATTTCCAATACGCTTAAAGGCTGCACCTTGCAGAACACATGGACTAAAATTTTCAGGGAGTAAGCAGTGGCAAAAATTTGTGTGCCCCAAAATAATTGTCGCTTACTCGCCGATACCTGGTATACGGCGTCACTTACTCGTGGTGCGATTGGGCTCTCTCGATGCCGAGAAATATTCAACAGGTCTTTGAAGAGCTACGAAGAGCTTTCTCAAACCTTCTCCCATTCCCTTGCATTCACGCTGCACATAATAATTTGGCTGTTGCGTGTGGCTCTGTGCATTAAGCCAGCCAAGAGCTGCAACTTTCTTCACCGTCCGAAATGCGCGTGGCTGAGCCTTCTTAATCATTCATTATTGCGCACATCATGTCTCCTAAAAATGTGCTAGGGAATTAGCTTAAAATCTACACCAAGAGCTCCAAGTAGGAAGCACCCACAGGGTACCAAGAGGCAACTTACATTCTTGTTGGGGTAATCCCAGGACGCCTTGAACCTGAGGCCTTTTTGCACCGTGAAGGTGCAATTTAGAGTGAATGTGTCCTTCAGCACTGGGTGGAAGCTTTCCTCCATTTCGATCGTCACGTTCGGCACCACGTCCGGATCTTTGGATCAAGAGAAAACCAAAAACAAGAGCGAACATTTCCTGTTGTTCGCGAACACAACAAAAGTGATTGTTTGCGAAACCGCTAACCAAGGCACTCCCGTAGTGTACACTCCCGTAGTATAACTGTAATAAAACGCCGAGAAGTTGACCCTCGCAAGTGCAAAGTGATCGACCATGCGTGAAGTTCACACAATCTCGCAATTTCCGACTCCGACAACATGCTTTGAAGGCGAGTCTTACTGTAAATGGGCAGCAAGGACGTTTGTAGTGCGTGACTCGCCACAGCCCTCAACGCTGGCATCCGGGATAACAGGCTTCCTTGAGGAGAAGGCGAACCACTCTGGCGAGTGGGGCATCCAGAAGACAACGAGCGTGCACTCACACAGGAAGTCCATTTCCACGTCCATGAAGGAGGTGTTGTAGACGCGTCCGGGCACTGTTCCGTTGCATCTGAAGCGTCCGGAGTAGTAGCGATGCGGTTTGTAGATGATGAAGCCGCGCATGGGGTCGAATTCGACGTCATGCGGGGCCAGGGCCACCAGCTTCATGTCGTACTCTGCAAGGCCCTTCCAGAGCTGGACCCGGGCGCGTGAGTGCGTCGGCAGGCAAGGCACCACCGACCACCGCTCTCCGTGCTTCACCGTAACGTCCAGCCACTGGCCCGTCTTCTTATCCGGCTGGAACAGGTTGTACTCGTCTGCGCCGCACACAGGAGATGTGCGTGGGAGGAACAGAGAGAGAGAGAGCAATTCAAAGGGGTGCTCTCCGGTATCCTCAAAACAGTGGAAAAGCACAAGAGAAAAGTTTGACATTGTTTTATTATACCTGCCAAATGCTCCTAGAGCCTGGTGAAAAACTTTGTTTAAGGATACGACACTGCATTCGCGGAACAGCTAATCCTTGTTTAGAGGCCTGGCGTGACCGCCAAGGGTATACATTTATGGTGCAACGCAGGTGATTTTGTCACACCGCTAAAACAGCCGACGAAGACGCCACAAAAACCAGGCCCCACGGGGTCTTTCTGTGGTTCCGCTTGGGTGGCCCGTTTGTACTCCTCTGGGTATTTCCTACATCTTTATGTTCTGACACCTGTTTGCTTGGATTCAAGAGGAGACAAGGTGCCCAGACATCTTTTTTTTTCTGGGGCTGTGGTAGAGTACCATTTGTGAAACTACCAGGGGTATGTCACAACTCGATGCAGTTGGGTTATTTTATGCTCTTCTAATTTTGGGCAGGGACGCCCCGCGCCAATTCATGATTGGTTTACGAATGGTTTACGATAACACTTGACCATATACATCTCCGCCCTTAATGAAATAGTTTACAGATCCCAGCAGACGTGAAATAGTGAAATTGATTCTGGCTAGGCCGCGGGTGGCCTGTTAAGCCCTGCTCCTACTTTTCAAGAGACCACTTACGCAAACCCAGCAGGTTATTAGGAGCGTCACATTGCACAGCGGCGCAGTCCGCTAGGCACAGACATTGTTAGCTGTCTTTATGGTTTATTCATTTGCGTTCGACAAGTAAATCAGTGAAATTCTTTGTGAGATATGAGGCTATTGGGATAGTATGGAATATTAAAAAATAGCGTTCACTGAATGCCCCTCAACCTATCGAAATGGTGGTACCTCCGGAATGTGACCCTGCCATTCCCTAAGATGGAAACTACGCGAAAAAAGTATGCTTATCCTCCTCAACGAACGCAGAAATCTCAATACGTGCATGTAGGATTGATTGATTGATTGATTGTAGGGTTTAACGCGCCGACGCAAAGCAGGCGATGAGGCGCGCCGTAGTGGAGGGCTCCGGATTAATTTTGACCACCTGGGGATCTTTAACGTGCGCCGAAATCTCGTACACACGGGCGTTTTTGCTTTTCGCCTCCATCAGAAAAGCGGCCGCCGCGGCCGGGAATCGAACCCGCGACCTCGTGCTCAGCAGCGCAACGCCTTAGCTACTGAGCCACCGCGGCGGGTGCATGCAGGAGGGGATGAATGACTGAATTACCATTAACGAAAACGTAGACTGAAGTGGAGTTGCCAGTATTGGTGAGATTAGTTGTGCCGTTGTAGTAGCACGTGTAACGGCCCAGGTCCATGATGTCAGTGGTGTTGAGCTCGAAGACACTTTTGAACGTGCCCAGGGCTTTGCTTTCTTCGTCGTATATAGAAGACCGCAGAGACACGTTGTTCTGCAATTAGATAATGTTCAGCAGCTGTGAGAGTAAATGACACTTCGACAGCGCGTTCTTCCAACATACTAAACAATGGCGCACAGAGAAGATTATTTTTTTTACGAATACTTCTCGCTTGAAGCAGCTTTAAAAGTCAAAATTTATTTAGAAATACGTCTGCCTACACCGGATGAGGTCAGCGCAACGGTCAACGACGTATTTGGCTGTCTATAGCTGCCCTAGTTATAAATGAACTCACTCATTCGTTTTCTTTCGCTGACTCTTGATAGTCATTTTGTTTAAAGCAATAAAGAAAAGTATTACGGACTTTGTTAGGTGTGGCTACAGTGGCATTCCCGTCTATTTTTTTAATAGGTTCTGAAAATATTCTGCCTTATACGCTGAATGCTCTAGCGCGTTATTCTGGCATTCGTGTGACCCAGTTGGTTCAAAGTTTTAAGATAAATCTATTGCGCTCTGAAATACTGGCTGATAAAATTGTTGAGCATTCTGAAAACCCCGAACCAACACATATTCGTAAGATATAATAAGAAATAACCTCCAGGTATGAGGATATTCCCGCATGGAGAATGGGGAATTTTCAGGCGATAAAAAAAGTTTCGACATTCCGGTTTTCTTGTTGCTTCCCCACTAGTTTTTAATCCTATCAAAACTGTCTCAAACACTCCATAGTTACAAGCACGTGTATTTAGTCTGGTTCAACAGGGCCTAATTAAAGATCAGATGGAAACATAACAGTTAACGCTTTAATAATTGCAGCATTATGTAGCAATCACGTTTACAACTGCAAATAGGAACTCTGAATATAAATGTGATTGGTCGTTGTCCTCGTAATACGTACCCACATTGAATGAAATCGTGAGATGCCGTGTGTTGGAGAAAAAATTACCAGTAGCTTACCTCGGCTATGAGAGGATATACGTAGCGTGAGCTAAGGTTCAGCTGGTTATTCTTAGGTTTCCTGGTTGTCTAGGATTAGCTGATTATCATGCATACTGCTGCCAAAACGATTTCCATTCCAATCCAGTACAATCCAATTTAATCCAATCCAATACAAACCTATTTATCCCAAGCCAATCCAATCCAATCTAATCAAATCCTATCCGATTCAACCCAATGCACTTGCGGCGGCAGCGGATCCGGCGCTCCAGCCATACGCCGTGAGACGTCACTGGTCCTCGCGCATGCGCAGCACGGCTGCCCAGGATTCACGCCAAACTGCTCAAACTCGGCCAGTGTAGCTCAAACTACAAAATGCATGCTTGAGACAGGGGCCTATCGTGGTTTGTAGACCAGATCCACTGAATTTCCTTACTACCTGACATAAGCTTACGAAGGCCATTTTTGATATCGCAACCAAAAGCCCGAAAAAACCGTAAATTCAGCATCTCATAACAAGAAATACAAATAAAAGAACTTTTAATAAGCTTCAGTACCGCCGGATTTTACTCAGAAATCAGACCAGCACCGTATCTGTACTCATTCCGTGGGGGCAGTCACCATCCACGCTTATCCACCAATCGGCACACATTCCAGCTTTAAGTGTCTCGCAGTCCCTAAAAGTACCTAATCCAAAATCAATTTAACCGAAAGCAACTCCCAGACAACCGGAACCTACACTCAGGAAAATGAGTGCGGGTTCAGTTGAGACAAATAAATCGCAAGCAGAAGCCTGCCGCGAGCGAACACATTGCGAGATATTTGCGGCCCGGGTGGTGGTTTGTCATCCCTGAACTTTGCTCAAGCCTGAGCCCTGCCTTTGGGGGATGCATCGTGAAGAGTTAGGCCTCAGTGTGCATATCAATGTCGTACCCTTCAGCTTCAGCGATTCTGCAAACAGCATCCCAGTTCGTTTGTCTGTGTCATCATTCCACAGTGAAAAGTGCGGTAGTTCGCGCACTGCGCGTTCACGCCCTCTCCAGACGACTTAATTTTCAACTCTCCCATGGTTCCATCGTTTACTTTACGGACGCTAGCGACATCCCCTCAAACTCAACGGGCACGGCTTCATTTCTCCAATTCCCTTCTTTAGACAGTGCCACGCTTTACTTTTTTTCCCCACCGGGTTCGACCTCTCTCGAAGAATACGCCATTGCCCTTGCAACAGAGCACGCTACTCTTACTGTTCCTACCAGCACGCAAGTAGATATCTTCTCCGACTGTCAGTCAGCCCTTCGTAATTTTGTTCACCATGAGACTCACCCACACACTACTGACTTCGTCACTCCGATACTTGCATCCAATCATCGGCCACGTTTCACACTGGTTTGCGTTCCTGGCCACGCTGGCATGTGCGGAAACGCCTTAGCAAACGAACTCACCCGAGTAACTTTCCCGGGTCTGCCCATGTCCTGGCCAACCTTGTACCACGCACCGACGGTTCGTACTGAACACCGCGCTTCCCGCCGTTACCAATTACACGCCGAACGCCTATCACGTACCCTGTACCCACCCTAACTCGTGAGGTTGCGTGCCTCATTCGGCAGGCTCAAACCTCTTCACTCCCCTCCCATCACTTTCTTTACCGCATCTATCGGCGCACTGATCATCCTTCCTGTCCCACCTGTTCTTCCTACCCATCCATCCCTCATTCTTATTGGGACTGCACCCCGCCATCTCTTGACCCATCCCTCGCCTCTATCACCTCCTGGTAGCTCTGGCTGTCTCTCCCGCCGACAGTAAATATCCAGGCTGCCCAGGAAGCTCTCTACAAACACGTGCACCGTATCCGCACGGACATTCTGGAGTACTACGTGGATCCGGTGAATTGACCTTTCAAATTGGGACATAAACTTAGGTCCTGCGGGAAATAAAGTTTCTTCACTCGATCGCGTGCCACCACCGTATCATACCACAGAGCAAACTTTCCTATTAAAAAAAAGGGCGAGTTGAGGAAACATTTTGTCGAGCGGTACAGCGGCAGCAGCGAGGCCCTCCTAAGCGGCTGTGACTGCTTTATTACTAAGTATTATTTGTTTAGGTATACCTACCGCTGCGTACGCAATGCCGGGAAGTCATTCTTTATTTTTTTATCGACAACGAAAACAGGCCTCTGGACCCTGCAAATGTCTGCTAACAGCCCCATACCCATTTTTTGTGAATGTGAACTTAAAAACTCTAAAGTGAGCTCTAAACATTGTTTAATTGTTTTTGAGGCTAAATTCTCCAACTCATAGGGCTTGAGAAGGAAACGTACGATGATGACAGACCTGGACTTCCAGCAAGACGTCCACAGTTCCACTGCCCTCGGTGGATTCACACTGCTTTACAAGACAACATACGAGATGCTAGCCTAGCTTCTTGGATATTGTAATCCCGACTAGCTGCACACTCGATAAGCTCCGAGGCCACGATATAAACGGAACCACAAGAACAACAAAACTCGTAGGCCTGGCTATAGGTTTTTACAGTTGATTTACACACATTCTCTGACCCGAAAAGGGTGTTAGAAAGGGCTGTTTTCCTCGCACCACCGTCCCGGATATTGTGCTGACGTAGGCTATGACGACACACTGATGAATCCGTATGACAAGTTGGCTCTACTTGGAGGAGAGGGAAAAACAGCCTACAAAATAGAGCTTTAAGTGCTGCTATACAGTTTTTCAGCGTTTAATGTGCTTCGCCGCGACACTAGGCGCGAAATTCAACGCAAGGACAATCGCGATGATTCTGGAATGGAATCAAGCCACATGTTATCGCATACGCATAAAGCTTTCAAAGTACGAGTTGCATTACTTACACGGTTAGGGTTACGAAAGCACGAGCGGCAACAATCAGAGGCAACGTCTTTTCCAACGCATGCAAAAAAACAAAAAAAGAAAGCCCGTGGGCCGAAATTTCGCCGAACGTTAAAGATCTCCGGGTGGTCAAAATTATTTTCAGCTTTCCTCTGCGGTGCGCCTGATGCCCTAGGTACAGCTTTGGCAGGAAAAACTGACAAATTCTAGTAGGAACGTCGGCATGGGACCGGGAAAAGCAGGAACAGGGCAGCTGGACATTTGTACCAGGTGGATACCCAATTTTCCAATTCTTTTTTCATGTTCCCCCTTCCCGAAAATAAAAAAAATGATCTGGGGAACAACACCCTCCCCAGAAAGCCTATGGCAGGTTTACAGCCAATTAAAAAAAATGAACAGGGATTTTAACCCAAGCATACGTTTCTCAGAAAAAGCCGATTTGTAGAATGCGAAATTATACCCCTACATATTGGTTCACTTTTGGCCAGTTCATAGCATTTCGGGCAGTTCGTACACGCGCGGCCAAGCACGTCCACCTGCCCATCCACACACGTCCGAAACATCAGAATACACCATACTAAAATCCACTATTACACGAGAGGGTCACCGATCCTGCCGTGCCCACCCAAATGAACACCGCTTTCAAATCTCGAACGGCACGCACTGCTTCACCACATGGCTGCAGGAGCACAGCACTAAGGAGCGGCGTCCAGATGAATCACGCAGCGGATGACCGTACAGACATAGCAACCCCACGAACGTCACAAAAGTTGTAGAAGAGCATGAATTTACTCATCAGTACAGTCTTTGCCTTCAGGCTTCGCTCAAACGTCGTAGGGGAAGGCACATATCATGTGCAGAGCATACAGGAACCGCCTACTTGAAGGCCCTGTCGCGAAATGTCCGGCGTGGTATTACCGACAAACTTCACCAGTCTTATCAAAATTTTCACCGCTTCGTCGTTGTCTAGTGGCTGAAGCAAATGAGGGACAACGGCGACGACAAAGAAGGAACAGTCCGTTTGCGTTCTACCCCTGCTCGTTGTTTCCGTCGGAATTCGTGTTTTAGGGGCGAAGCTCCTCTTGCTCGGGCCTTGTCCCGGCCGTAAACGGGACATTGACGATGATTGTGGTAGGATCCCCCTAGGGAATGGCCAACCAAAGATTGGCCGAAGAGGTCATAACATTCAACGCGTTCGTTGTTACCCAACAAGGAGGACAGAAAGAAGAAGAGGTTTTCGTTCGTCGCCTGCGAGCTCAAGGCTCTTGCTCGGGCCCTGTCCCGTCCCTCGTTGCTGCCATACACGGCGGAATGATGATGATTGTGGCAGGGTCCCCCTAGGTATTGGCCAGCCAAAGACTGGCCGAAGAGGTCAAAACGTTGAACGCGTTCGTTGCTACCCAACAAGGAGGAGAGGAAGAAAAAGAGGTTGTCTTTCGTCGCCTGCGAGATGAAGACACGTACCGGGGGTACGCGACACAAGACGCTCTGTAAAATCGACGGCCAAGGTGGCTAAAATGTCACACACCGAATTCACCAACTTACCCATGGAGATTCGCATCGTCCCAAACAAGCCCTACATAATCACCACCAATATCGACGTCGTAGACGGGCTTGTCAACGGAGCGGTGGAAAGCTTGACGTGTCGAGTCTTTGTGTGATGTGTGGGCGAATTTTTCACGGTTTTACCGGTAAACATTTTAGGTTCGCCCCTCTCATCATCAACTTCGTGGAGATGGCGGGATTTTTTCGGCTGAGTTTTCGCCTCCAGTGACCTTTAACGACGCTGTAATTTCTCTGGCCCTTCCATGGCCCGACGGCAAGCAAAAGGATGACCCTTCGGGTTTTTCCTCTGCATCAGATCCCGCCCACCGGTCGCTAGGCCTAACCACTCTGTCTCTCAGTCACTGGCGGGTGCGACACCACGCACCTACGTCACGCATGTCGGAGACGCTCTGCGTAGCGCAATCGACTCAACCTTGCACGACGCTCGCTTCATCTGACATCGCTTCAAACCCGGCACTGGACGACCCGCTGAAAATGGAGGTAACGCTACCGTCCACGCTACCCCCGGCTGACCGCTTTACTTTATCGAAGTGGCCAGCGGACAAAGGTGCGGCCCAAGTTACGACTGAGGTTTCACCCTCGCCTGCGGCCAAACGGGTGTGTGCATCTGTCGCAAACACACCCCTGCAAGGGGCCGATGGACGTAATACAACACCGACCGCTACTTCATCCCGTACAGCCGCCGCCACTTTTCAGGGCGCCACAACCAATGGGCAGAGTCCCTCGCTGTACAAAGTTGCCATCAAACCTCGAGAGTGATTCAACATCCTCTCTTTTCCGACAAAGACACTGAAGAAGACGCTCGACGGATGCCTAGGAACAGCCGGATTTTCCGGCTACGCATACCACAACCGAACCAACCCAGTGTCTCTCTGGGTGCCGCCTCTTCAGGGTGTCCAGCGACTGTGCGCACTGGACCATATTCTTCTGTCGGCCGAAAAACAGCTACCTATGCAGGCGTACCGGCTGTCCGGGACATCCGACGCTATGTTGTTTCGGCAGTAGACCCCGGAGAGAATGCCGAAGACCTGCGTGCCAATATACGGTGCTCCACGCACCAGGTTCTTGTCCGCTACATGGGAGCTGGCCGCACGAGTCTCGTAACCCTTCGAGGCCCGTTAGAGCCACCGGATCGTCTTTTCTACACCGGCTGCGTTCTTCGCCCACGTCCATGCAAGGCCGGAGTGGTACATTGTTATAAAGTCGTGCCCAGTCCCTGTCACAGAACCACCAGTGACAAACGCCGCGGAACCACCGGCTTCTACGGCATCAGAAGCACTGGCTACGTCATCATCCGTCTCACCACAAGTTTAGTTTCGATGTGGTGTGTGTCGCACCGATGACATGACTTAATGGACAAAAATTGCCCTACTAAGTGTAAAGCTACTCGCGCTAAGCGATGCGCGTTCCGACGCCAGTCCAAGCCCAACGATATTCCTCTGTCCAATCGTTTCGGCTGTTTGGCGGAGGAAAGCGAAGAAGTAGTAGAAGAAAAGTGCAGTATTGGGCGAGTTGGTTATCTATCATTACTAAACAGCTCAACAAAAACACGGACTTTAGCTCAGGTACACAGGACGAGCGCTGCGCTCGTCCTATGTACCTCAGCTAAAGTCCGTGTTTTTGTTGCGCTGTTTAGTAATGATAGTAGAATAAGACATTTTGGAGCCTTTGGATTTAGCCATCGTAACGGGATATGCTCCGTGGCTCCCGTCGACAGAAAAAACAGCACAGTGAAACAGTGCAATTGTCTCCGGTTACGGAAAAGCTAGGAGAGATAGACCAGCAGTTGGCTTTGCTGAAAACTCAGGTGTCTAAGCTCACACAGCACCATGCCCGCTCAATTCATCGGCTGCCCGTCAGCCTGCACCGAAACAAGACCGGTCTAGTCAGCCCCGTTTCACCCCGTCAAGCATGACCCAAACAAAGCCTGTCCCTTCTACTTTCACACACCATGATCTTCTACAGTTTGTTGTGCAGCAGCTGCAGAACTTGGTGTCAGTGTTAGCAGCCCAACTAGTTTGTGTCATTTCACTATGCCTGTCCCACAATATATAGTCCAATGGAACTGTCGCGACCTCACATCAAAGATTGGCGAGCTTCGGGAACGTGTTCGCCTAGGCAAACTGCGAGCTTGGGATTTCCTACTACAAGAGACAAACCCTCTACCTCACCTCCCAAATTTCACGGCTCACACTACGCCATCCATACATGATCGGCGTTGTGGCACCATGGATCTCCGACAAGCAAAGCCGCCATCTATGTGCTCACGTCTTATCCAAAGACTCAGATCCCCCTAGACGTGTGGTGTACGGAATGGCAAGAAGTGGTTGCAGTGAACGTCTAACATCCCAAGTCCGCAATACTCTTGGTGTCAACTTATGCACGCCCACATAGCGGACGTGCCCCTCGTCTAAGATTGGGCTGGTTAACATCTTTACGGCATTTCCGCGCTGCCGGCCCAATACTTGTGGCCGGGGACTTTAATGCCCCTCATTGCGACTGGGGTTATGCTAACACAAGTGCACGCGGACGGGTGCTACTTGACTACTTCAGCGATGCGCACTTCACCCTCCTTAACGATATCTCGTGTCCTACGCTCCGATGTACTCAACCCCGCATGTCACCCTACTCGCCTGACTTAACCTGGTGGGTTGAAATGATACGGTCTCCTGGAAACTAGAGGCCGATTGCTGGGGCAGCAATCACCATCTCATCAGGCTTGGCAATGTCCCAACCTTGACACGTCGCTTACGACGGCGCTGCACTGTAATAAACTGGGATATGTTCCGGGACAACATCAACACAATGCTCACGGCGCCAAGTCCGGACCCCATCACTCTCGTTAAGGAAGCCCTGCGAAGCCCCTGTGAGGACACATGGGTAGAGGAATCCCGGCTGAAGCCTGACCTTCGACTCTTACAGCTATGGGCCCAGCGCAAACAAGCTGAAGTGGCTGCCTCCTGAGATCCCTCGTCTGTGGAGGCCCGAATACGCTTACAACGTCTGACTGCGGCTGCCAGGCGTCATGAGAAGCGTCTGTCAAGGCAGCGATGGCTGAGCTGGTGTGAATCGCTCGGCCCATCGACGACTACGTCATCCATCTGGCGTAACTTTCGTGCAATGGAAAGTGAAGGCCGCACTCCAGATGCGGCAGCCAGTGCATGTTTGGCATCGGACAAGGATCCTGCTCAATTTGCCGCCAATGTTGCCTGCGCCTTGTTCCCTGCCTTTGACATTCTTCCAGACAGCAACTCGTGCCCGTTTTCCCTGCCGAGTCAGGTCGGCTCCTCTCCTCCTGACGACGCCATGCGTGGAATTCAATCGCCTTTCACTATAGCCAAAGTTCCTTGCTGCCATTCATCACGCCAAACATCGGACAGCTCCAGGGCCAGTTGGCCTTACGTACGAGGTGTAAAAGAACCTCGACGAATCAGCCCTCACCAATCTCCTCGACTCCGTTACGAGGTCTATCTCTTTGGTCACATACCAGAATCTTGGCTCGTCGCTGATATCGTCCCGATACCGAAAGCTGGTAAGCCACCCGATCAGCTACCTAATTTGCGTCCAATAGCTTTGCCGTACACCCTGTGCAAACTGTTGGAGAGCACGCTGGCAACCTGGCTTAAATGGTGTATAGACATTTTCCGGTGGTATCACCCGGCGCAGATCGGGTTTAGGCCCCGTATGGTTACCGAGGATGGGCTTGACCACTTCTCGTCAATGGGGTTACTAGGCGACCGGTCACACAACGTGCGCATAGTGCTTACCATGGACATACAAAAGGCATACGACAACGTTAGCCACGGAGCCATTTTAGAAATTCTCCAAGGCCTTCTGCTCCCAGACAAGGCTTGCTCTTTCCTCTGGAACTTCCTCACCAAAAGATCATTTTCGGTTCGCATTGGTGGCACGAGTTACCGACACTTTACTCCTGTCCGCGGAGTGCCTCAGGGATCAGTAATCTCGCCCTTCCTTTTGAATATTCTTATGTTACCGCTTGGCACTGGCATCTCGGCTCTATGCTTGACATGCACTTTCGGATGTACGCGGACATCACAGTATCGACTGTACACTCAGACCTGACTTGGCAAACCGTGTGCCTCTAACAAGCCTTGTCTGACACGCAGAAATTGTGTGAATATGCTGGACTGACACTTTCCGTCGAAAAGACAGCTATTCTGCCTGTGGTCAGAGCTTGGGGCCGTCGCCGACTGGAGATGTCTCCAATCGCATTACAACTATGTGGCCGACCTGTACGCACTGCCACCTCACTTCGCGTTCTGTGATTAGAAATTTATGCGTCTGGGTGAGCGTCTATGTGGATACGTTCCGCGCGCCAAAAAGCTGGATAGAGGCTCCACCTCATGCGACGCATCTCACAGAAGTCTAGTGGCTCAGCTTGTTTACCAGGCTTGTGTACTCCAGCCTCGGCTTGTTTACCAGGCACAATTCCAACACCTGAACCAGTCGGAGTGGGCTCTACTTGAGGCACTTACGACTCGCAATGCGTGCAATTACCTGCCTCCCTAGGATAACACCGATCCCTGCTCTTAAGGCTGAAGCGCAAGTAAACACCTTGGATGAGCTTATCCATCAGTGCCAGTCCACCCGCATGCATAAACTCACCTTTGTTGCTGAGGCAGCGGCGTTAGGAAACTACATGAGTCGTTCACTACCCACATGTGCAGCCTGCGTCGTTACCCGGCCATCTTGGCTATACCACAAGGTAACCGACAACAGACCACTAACGCGACTTGAGAATCGATGCAACGGACCTACTGTTACGCTTTTCGCTATCGCTTAAGAACTGGCGGCTGAGTCTCTACCCCAGGTGGTGCACGTATTTGTGGACGCTGGGGCCAAGGACGACGTGGTGACGACAACACTACAATGTCCTTCCCACCCAGAGGCCTGTCAAACGTGCTTCTATGAAACACACCGCACCCTGCCGTCTATGCTGACTGAGCTTACGGCCATCCGGGACGGCTTGCAAGCACTAACTCCTGCTCTTCATCAAGCCCCTGGAGGCACTACTTTACAAATTTATACAGACTCCACGGTGGCCATACGTGATTTACGTCGACTGAATAACAACTCTGCTATCTTGAGGGATATTCATGACATACTGGATACGTACCCCTGCCCTCTGCGGCTGTCGTGGGTCCGGCGAAATACACTTCCCGCTCACATCGCAGTGGATGGTGCCTGCCACACTGCATTTGTCCCACGACCATTGCCTTTACTGATACTAGATACCCCAGGGCAGTTCTTACAAAGGAAAGAAGATCTTCGTCACGCCACATGAGCTCTAATTCCACCATGTGGAACGGACCTCTCTAGCAGACTTGCTCACTGGGAAGATGTCTTGCTGCGAAAACTTCGAGTTGGTGTAGCCCTCTCTCCCGCTGTTACCCGGGAGTGGCCACCCCGATACCATGCCCCGTTCGACCAGAACTGCCCCTTTTGCGCGGCTCCTGCCGAAGATGCGGACACAGAACATTTGCTGTGGACGTGGGCTTCCATTGCAAGCGGCCAGAACACACCTTCGAGGTTCAGGCATCCACCCTGGCAGACCACCTGACCTTCATCGGTGGATATGGGGACCCAACCACCACAACTTCTTGCGTTTCTTCGCGAAATGGGAGTTCACCTATACTTGTAACATAGTATTTATGCCAACAGGCATACTATCACAATTTAAAAAAAATGAGGACACTCCAGTGAGAGGCGAACGACGCGTCTTAATTTGGAAACAAGGGGAACTGTTTTTGCACACTCCAAGAGATAGTGGCTGAGGGAAGGAGCACTGTGTCTGCAGAAACACGTGTTATGGTGTAGCACGTCAACCCGGTGGAAATAATGGGGAAACCGACCATGTCCGGTTAAAAGTTGGGCGAGTCTTCGAGGCGGAAGAAAGAATGGAGGTATGGCCAGAACACTTGGTACCCATCGAAACAACTCGGAGTCTGTGTTGTCGGAGCTCCACCTACGCTGCTCCTCCAGCCAGTCTGCCTTCAAGAGCCGTGCTCTTACAATTCGCTTCGAATTACGCCCCTCCGCTTCTTCACTCCTGGTTACCGCACTTGTAGCGACGATTTCGGCGAGCTCGTTGCCCACATCCCGGAGCGCATAGGGATGTGGAAGAGGGAGAGTGGAATGGAAGAAGCCAGTGATTGATCGCTTACTTGAATTTCATGAACAGTCTCTGAGGGGTTTAAGGGATCTCCTCAAGCCAAAAGTATGGACAGACAGTCAGAATAAATGAAAACGGTACAGCAGGGCTTGTTGGTGTTGAGGTAGAGGAACAAACGGTGGTAGGCGATAGCTTCTGTGCCATAATAGCTGGTCTGTGGCAAAATTAGAAATCTTTGCACCAAAACCTCATCAGACGAGCTGAACAAAATGAACGCTGCACTGGCAGATATCGTGGTACGAGAACCGTCCGTGTACGCATGTAAGCCAGGGCTCAACATTATCCTCGCAGTTGTACGGGAGTCTATCCTGCGCAGCGCAATCGCCAAGCACAGAGCGGCAGGACAGCAGGTCCAAAGAAGATGATGTTCCACATCACCCTGGGAAATTCCTGTTCCATGCAGATCAATGAACCGCCGCAGGTTAAACAATTCGATAAGGCCTGTCTCGATGTCCAAGGTGATCGACGGGGGAAGGGTGTTTGCCAATACTTCCATCGCCGTGGTTCTGGTTGTGGTGTAAGCTCCAATGACTACGAAAAAATAACTAACGCATCAAGGAGTAAATTTTACCTTTCAACTCATGGCGCTGATGGTCGCCCCATCATGCCGCTGCGGCTTAAATTACAGCCGGCAGAATTTCTCAGTGGTAAAGAAGGCGGAGGTGACTGCGGCGGAGAAAGGAAAGTAGCCTCGCAAAACCGATGAGGGCGGCGGACATCCTCTCAATACGGTTCCGCAAATGATTCCTGTGGGCAACAAAGATCAATTGACTATCGAATGCAACACCCAAGATCTTCAGCTCAGTGACTTGCGGCAGAGTCGTACCGCACAGCTTAATGGTCGACTTCCGCTGTGCCCCCTCTGTCCCCTCAATACCAGCAGGCATGCACTTACACTTCGTGGGTTCAATATTAACTTCGCAGCACGCGTCCATTTCAATATTCGCTTAGGGTCTCGTTGGCGAGGTTGTCAAGCGGCCGCCGTGTACTTCCCTAGATCACGACGACTGCATCTCCCGTGTAGGCCTGAATATGCACATTAGCTGGTACAGGAAGGAACGGTAGGTCAAGAATCGTGATGTTTCCCAATAGAGGGCTCAAAGGTGAGGCCTGCGGGCTGTCGGTCGTTGTCTGCACACTCACACTCCCCGCATAACTTGTGTAGTGCACCGACCTTCCATGTAGTAATGATTCAAGCAAGCGTTAAATGTAAGAAGGGTTCGCTTGCATGATGTAAAGCAAGAACGGGTGCCAAATGGAGTGAACCGCTCCTTTAAAGTCCAATGAAATGAGCACAGACAATGATCCCTCATCCCGGCAAGCCCGTAGATGCGAGCGAAAGTAGTGCAACGTCGATGTTGCACTCTGTCCCTGAGTAAAACCATACTGGTGTTCGTGCAGTAGGCTTGACGTACTGGACTGGACTGGAAAGGACTTTATTGACATCGATCCTGCCGTGGGCGGGGGTTTGTTATGACCCCCATCCCGACGCGGCCGGACGTGTGCGGGAAGAAGTAAAGTCGAAATTTAGCATGCGTTCCAGTAGGCTATTGAGTAGGGCTAAAATGCAAATGGTGCGGTATGAAGAGGGTTCATGCGCGGCGTCTTCGGTTTCAGTAGAAAAATAACCCTCGCTTTTTCCCGCACCGGCGGGAAATGGCCAAGGGATAGGTGTGCAATAAACCCGTAACAAAAAGAGGAAGCATGCCCAACAAGAAGGGCCAACATACCTGCCGTAATGCCATCAGATCCAGTCGCGGAATTTAAATTTAAATTTCTAGCAGCCAGTCGGAGTTCATTCATAGTGGATTTGTGATCCGTGGTTGTTTGCGCGTATGCTGTGCGGCGCATCAGCGTCCTCATAGCCCGATGGGCAAGGGTATCGCCTTCAGAATCATCGGTTGGCCGAAGAGTTTGTAGCAGTAACACAGCCGATTGTAAAGTGGAGGAAGTAGATGAGAAGTCAGGGGAGTGAAGCGGGGGACTACGGATGAAAATAAAAACTTTTGAAAAGCAATTTTAAAGGGATTTCCAAATAAATTCTTACGGGAGGCTATAGTGCACATTCTCCTAACTGCTTCATTCTTTGCTGCTTCGACGTGCCTTTGTACACAACGAGTAACTTGTGATACCAAAATCTGAGATCGGCAGGGAGGAGGGGATCATGACACATCTGGTATATACCTCCGAAGCATTTCTCTCACAGACGAGCATTCCCGAGCCAATTCATCGGTCCACCAAGCATTTCCACTGTGGCTTTTTGGCAGCCGCTCCAATCGTTTGCGCAGGCAGTCGAGCTTCGCATGTAACACATTAACGATGCCTACCTAACCCTCCAGAGATGCCGTGCCAGTAGAAGATACAGTGTGGAACCAGCGATCCTGTAGCGATTCCTCAACTATATAGACGAGACTCGGAAGCTTTGGTTAACCGCTTCTTTCGCTCAATTGTAACATATTAGATGCCAAAGAGGATGAAACGATGATCCGACAGGGTCGGGGTGTCCCGAACTGTCCAGAAAACCATAGAAGACCACACTGGTTCGGCAGGCAATGTGACGTCAATCCACGTTTCTGTGTAGTCAGTGACGAACCTAGACAGAGAATCCGGGTCATTCAGTGTCCGCAATTGACGCGAGATAATGCACTACGCCAACTGCTGCCCCCTTCTGTTCACCCCAACGTCACCTCACAACGACTTCCTCCCATTACAATCGCCCGCAATGACCACATTGTCGGAATGCCGTTTGTGTCAGAACAATGGAGGTTATCGTGACCCGAAAAACGTCGCCCTATGGCGCTACCGATTAGTGTATAGGCGCCAAAGCTGAACACATCCAGCTACTAAGCTCCTTACCAAGTCATCGTAATCTGCATCCGCGCAGTTCCTCTCTGAAGCCCCAGGTAACTGTTTCGCACCAAAGTTTAAATCGGCGGCTTTGCGGTCTCATTGGCCAATTTCGGGGATACTGTCTCTTACCCCCCACGGTGGCAGGTCCCAGGCGAGCGGGTACTTCCCATAGCAGGTAATGCGCAGAGTGCTGTTGGCCGGAATGTCGATGTAGGTGCCGTTGACGTCCAAGCTCGGCGGCAGGAAACGGGACACCCCGGATGTTGGACCTGCGAAGAACGGATTTCGGGTCCTTGAGGGCGCAACGCTGATATGAAAGACCCTGGGAAGCCCGCAATCTCTCCTTCCCCAGTATTCAGCTATGCAGAGTGAAAATCATTGCTAGGGATTTCTAAAAGAGAAAAAAATAAACAATGTTTTTATCATTCCTGTCTACTATGTACAATAGAACTGCCACTACGGGTGAATTCGCGAACATTTTTTTAATCAACAATAAAAAGGCCACAAGCGAATAATGGGGTGGTGTTATCAGGCATACATCAGTGTATAGCAGTGTCATCCCACACATTAAGGGTACCTTGAAATAAACTGCAAACAGGCCTACTTTATCGAGTTGTTTATAGGCTTACTCTTTTCGTATTTTGCTGTGTAACTATCTATCATATTATGTCATAAAATTCCACAACTTCGTCCCATAGACGAAGCTGTAGCAGCTTAAGAATACTGCCAGTTCAGGTATGTGTTCTGTTGATATTTCTTATTACGTTCCTCTCCTATTTAGAGAGGATTCGCATTTGTAAAGCGGGTCGCAAAGAATGCGCACTTTCTTCACAAAGGCATCCACTGGCAATACACAGGTTCTACGAATTTACCGATCGTTATCATAATCAACCATTACCTGTATACTGCAAAATGAAAGCCTCTCCCAGCGACTTCTAATAATTTAAATCTTGCATGTTTGTGTGCACGCACAGAACCAGTCAACATTTTGGGTTTGATAATAGATAAAAAATAAATAAATACATAAATAAATAACAACAATCCGCCTATTTATCGTACACAGCAGGACTAATGCGTCTCCGATATGTTTCCCGCCACAAAATCTTTCAATACCCGAATCCATTCTTTGCCTCGAGTTTTCTTAATTCATTATATATATATATTCCAAGTTACAGCCCGTTCCTTCTAAAGGGGAATTAACCTTGAACTTGTTCTTGATATGGCCTATACAATGTCCTCCGCCCGCTTTGACACCTGATCCGCAATTATTTATCGCGCTAACTCGGCCTCAGCATGGCAACGAAGAAGGCAGAGGATGCACGCGAAGGGCGGGGACCTGGTGAGAAAGGATCAGAGAGAGCGAAAGAAGGGTAGCTTTGGGAGAGGAGGAAAGGTGGTAGTACTCCTCTCCCTGCCTTTGACGGCGGGAACTTCCGTCCACGATCTTCTTCAGTCACGTCTATAAGCACGCTCACGTGACACGCAGAATTTTCCGGCATAAAATGCGCCCAAAAATTCCGCGCCTTCACTTGCTGTACTCAAAATATGAGCCCGTCAGCTGCAACACTCTCCTTTTAAACGCCCCTTTATGCTGAGTCGACTCATAATTTGAGTTCTGCGGAGTCCCATTTGATTGGCTGAAGTCGGGGCCGGGTCATCCGCTGAAAGAAACAGATTGGCGTCATCGTAAATCACAATTAGTCAAGCGCCCTGCGGCATAGGTCACTGCGCCCTCGTGAAGCTCAGGTACAAATGAAATTTGCACGAAGGCAACGCAGTCATCGGCAACACCGCCATTCGCAGTAAGGAAAAAAGGAAAAAGGCAAAGGGAAGGCAGGAATATTAACCACGCTACTGCATAGTATGCTATCCTACATGCGGGAGAGGGGAAACAATGGTAAAAAAGTGTGAAACAGAAAAATAAGGGGAAAAGTAAGGACAGAGCGTAAAGTGGTGCGCCCAGTGGTAGGACGCTATAGACAAAAACGTTCAGTGAGTTCACAGAGGGTAGTCTTTTGTGCTACAGTCTTCTGTACAAGTCCGTCGTTTTTAGAAACCACAGGAGCACTTTTGTCGCCTTCCGTGGAGTTAAAGAGCTTCCGTAGCTTCCCTAGAGTTGAAGAGAGCTGGATTATTTCCGATGAAAAACTTTCACCCGCGCATAGGGCATGTCGTATGGTCTCTGGTGTGTCACAGACTTCGCACGCCTCACTGGCTGCCATTCCGATCAAATAGAAGTAAGCATTTGTGAATGCGACTCCCAGCCAGACGACAAATAATAGTCATATCAGACCGTGAGTGGGCTAATGGAAGTGGACGCTGAAGGTGCGAGTCCAGGGCATTAACACGACCGCTCGTGTACACTTGGGTAGTCCATTGGATAGCGTGGTCTCTTGGGCAAGTTTTCCGAGAGTCCTGCTGCGCCCGTCCTGGATAACGGAGTTTATATGGGCTTTGTTCTTTGATGTAACAAGCGCGTGGCGGCGTCCGCTCTTTCGTTTCCGACAATGCCGCAATGACCGGCAATCCACTGTAAACACCCGCTTGGGCGGCACGGTCGTGCAATAAAGAGTCTCATCTCGGCAAGCAGCTGTTCATGAGGTGCACGGCAAAGGGCTGACTGGAGAGATGGAAGCGTAGACTTTGAGTCGCAGAAGATCGCTCATCTTCGGCATGAAGATTACTCAATGGTGTGAAGGGCGCAACGGATGGCGGTAAGTTCTGTAGCCGTGGAAGTGCTAAGATGGGCTATTTTGAATTCTGTGGACATAGACATTCGTGGTATAACAACGGCACCGGCAGAAACAGATGTTGTTACAGAGCCATCGGTGTAAACATGGGTGTGGTCACTGTATCTCTCGTGTAGATGAATGAGAGGAAGCTGGTGTAGGGCTAGCGTTGGAAAATCTTGCTTCTTCGTTAAGCCTCGGATGTTAAGGCATGCTCGAGGCTTTAAAAGCGGGAGTGGCGGCCTCATCGCAGGCGTACAGCTGGACGGCATGCTTGTGATGAGGGCAGCTACAAAGACGCATGGGGGCGTTTAACTGGCATACTAGCGAGGTGATGGTCAGGCAGCCTGGTTAAGTGCCTAATGGGCGCCCTGAGTGTATCAATTCTTACGTAAGTGGACAAGGGGTGATGACGAGCCACAGCAATGGGTGCAGCTGTTGTCGTGCACCATGGTAGGCCAAGGCAAGTTCGTAGGGCCTGCGCTTGTATGCCATGCAGGTGCTGAATATTTGTACGGCACGTACCTGAAAGTACAGGCAGGCTGTGCCGTAGGGAGCCGAATAATAGTGCCTTGTATAGCTCCAACATTGACTTCATAGGCTTTCCCCACGTCTTGCCACCAAGGAACTGGAGATTATGGGCCTCTGCAGACAGCCTCTTATTCAAACCAGCAGGGGGGAGAGGGGAGGGGGGGGCTCCAAGAAAGGTCTCTGTCGACAACCAGCTGAGAAACTTCTGATGTTTCACATAGGACACCCTTTCGCCATTAACTGACAAAGGGTCGTATAGTATATATATAGTCGGGAGGCACAAACGTGGGCGCTTTTTCTCCTCCCCCAAGACGGCAGCAATAGGTCCTTCATCGTTTGGGCGGGCAATGTGATTCGGTTGGCCGTATAAGAGCAAGGTGGGCGCACAGCAAATGCGAGCCATGGAGGTTGAACGACGACTACCACTTCCCTCAGGGTTTCGATCGTTCCGATCTGCGTCCATCGTTTGAGCGACTCGTCTCGTTCCGGAGGCGGCGGGGGTGGAGTAGCGGAAGGAGGGGTGGCGGACACAATAACAACTTAGGTTCGGGTCGCCAGCTTCGGCCTCCACGATATCAGACCAAGCACGCGGCGGCCCATCGGAAGGCTAAAGAGCTTTACTTCGAAGCACAGCGCGCTTCTTATTCCTCTTGTTTCGGTATTTAAGTACTGAATACTATCTTGAAACGGCCGTAACCCTGAGAAAACTTACATTTAAAGGGGCTGGCAAGGCGGGGCTTTTATAAAGGATGTAAGGGCAAGTAAACGCGACAAGAAAATGAGAGAGAGAGAGAGAGAGAGAGAGAGAGAGAGAGAGAGAAACGGAAGAGGAAGAAAAAACGCACGCAAAAAAGTATACCACCAGCTTATGTGGGCGTTTCGTCCGTCGGACGACTTATTGTTCTGGCTGTGTTGTTGCGGGGATTATCTTCTGCCTGACTTCTTCCATCGACCGCAAAATCCTCTGCTTCCTGGGAACTGGCCTAGGTTTTAATCCTCTTCTTTTTGCCATGAATTTAAGCTCTGGCAATCTACGGTGAACGCTTCTTGCTCCCTCCCTCCCCTTTCCTTTAGTTTTCTTTCTTATTTCTGGCGTCCTTGAAGAGAATATACTGGCTCCAAGCTACGGAAACCCGAATCTTCATTTTGTATACCCAAGACGTTTTTAGATATAGTTAAACTGTACCGCGGCGCACAGAACCATGCTGATATATATCAGAAGAAAATTTACCCTATTTTAAGAGCTTTTTGCAATTACCGCGGGTTTACTGAGCTCGCACAAGTCACTTCACCGAACCGCCTTTCTTTTAGCTTACCATTCATTCACCCATCCAGTCTTCGTTCTCGGAAGAAGACAGTAAAGCAAGGTCGCATTAGTGGCCCCGTGTATTTCTATCGCTCCATTTTCCTAACGACAACCGTCAAATTGTAGAATTTGGTGACCCAAGTTCAGCATTTGTGAATTTTCTCCTTATTCTCACTTCGGTTATACCTACTTATCGGTGTACAACATTTTGCTCGCTATTTTCTTTTCATTTAATTTGGCACGTGCTCTCTCAATCGTCTACTTTGCATAACACAAAGCATACTATATCAACACCGTATTTGTGTATCTCGTTGTCGTGTTGTAACCGCTCCGATACCGACACAGACTTGATTTCGCCATTATACTTTTTTTTAATTTTTGTAGTTGAATATCACTTCAAAATACGGCTGTTTGTCTGTTTGTTCCTCGCGGATAATCCAGCTGAGAAGGTATAGGCGCCCGAAACTAAGAGGCTTCCCTCTTAACCTCTCAAGAGGCTACCTAGGTCCCAGGATAATATATTAAAACGGCGCCGACGAGCACTCACGCAAACAACCCGACACGCCAACCCCCCGTAAACCTAAAATACAACAGAGGCAGGCACACGGCTCAAACGAAATCTGTAGGCTGGCGAAACCAACTGGGAATAGCCAGCGGCGAATGCAGTCGCGGAAACTATTACGCGGAAACCTGGCTTGCCGACCTCGGTTTTAAATGCCAATGGGTCCTGCTATATTCCGGATACACCGACAATTACTTGGCATGCTACCGATTCACCGCCGACCGCGCTATCTGCCAGAGCAGATTCATTATTTGGTCGAGCCTAAGCCCAAAAGCCAATGGGCAAGCTCACTCAGCACGTACGCACTCTGGGTTTTGTTGTAGTTGCTTTTCTGTTCTCTCTGTGTTCGTTTTACGCGTTTTACGAAATAAGCGCAACCAAACTCGGATCGTGCACCAAAGAAAACCTTTAATCAATAATCTCAACTAAATGATCATTAACACAAGCCTTCAAGAGCCCTTTGGCCACTCCTGCCTAAACTAATTGGCTGCACTGCCAGTAAAATGAAAAATAAAAAAGGCGGGTGCGTCCGGAAACCAACTCTATCGAGTTGTACTGTACTCGTCACCAGCAACGTGCTCATACGCATAAAGAAAGTGATAGGCCATCAATATGCTGCTGCATTTGTAGTCTATAATGCGCTCCAGCTCGCTCCGCTGTGTTTCCCGGCAGAATACTAGATCGTAGCAAAACTCATTTCTCACGTTTGCGCACCTTGCACACGCCATTGGTTCTGCGCACCGTGTTCTCTCATCGGATTCCCCCGTACGGGCGCGCATCAACTGGCGATCATTTCAAATGTTCCACCGCGCTTATCTAGCGCTGCCGGCGCTCCGAGGCCATTTTGTCGTCGCCCTACTCAAGTCGAGTGCGCGACAGCTGCTACCATCGCGGAAACATGAGTGCGCCGAACGACTGTTGTCGCAAGCTGCGCTTTCCGCGAGAGAGCGAGGCCGCCGCCTAAGCCTTGTAGGCCCTCTCTTACTTTCCCGTCCTATCTCTTGCCCCCTTGTCAACTGTACTTATTTATTTCTGTAACTTATTGTTGGGAAAAAAGCCGCCGTCGCCTCTTTCCCGTGGCCGTCGCAAGAGTCCCTGCCCCGCGACGGCCACCAGGGCGCTATGTAACTGCAATACGACGAGCCCTGGAGACAGCGTAGCGCTGTGTAAAAGGGCGCGAGACGGGAAGACCTCCAAAGGATACTCGCTCACTGAACACTCGAAAGGTCACAACTGTCTAGGCGTAACTCTTTATGCCGTAATGATAATAAGCCAAGATCGACCTACTTGTTATCTAGGGGTAACATTCTATACCATAATGATAATAAGCCAAGATCGATCTACTTGTTATGTTACTTCAACAACAATTTGCTGCGGCTCGGCGGGTAAGGTGCTACTGAGAGCAAGGTAAATGGTTGGAGTTCTGTCAGCAGTGGCGGTCTCCTCCTTATCCAGGCAAATTGAAGAAATAAACGTGTATTTTCTGAAAACAACTAGCTCGGGCTTCGTCTTTCTCAGTACTAGGTGGTTGTAGACTTACTTCTTTCGTCGTGAAAGGTGTTTTGAAGAAACTCAAAAAAAGTACTTCGTTTGTTCGTTTGTTTATTTTTACACTTCTCGTTGGAGCCAATTCGAGCAGTTTCCAGAGCGATGCTCGTCCGTGGGCCCCTCCGACTCGTTTTCGTTTCCTTTCTCACGCCTCGGCGGTCACCAACAGCCGGACCCCTCCTTCGCTTCCAGGAATTCTCAGAGCGGCCCCCTCCCCCCAGTCCTGGTGTCCCGTTACGGCCAGAGTCGCTACCACCCCGCCGTTCTGTTGCCCCTGCCTTCTCCCTCTCCGCGACAGGACGGAAGGTCCGCGCGCACTTCTAACAGTGGTAGCCACGTCTCCTTATTCCAGATAACCTATCGCTGTGGCTTCCGCCTTCGCCCGGCTCACCAGGCTCTTGAAGTAATATAATTTTCAGGGACGACAAACTTGAGATACGGAGAAGCTTAGCGTAAGCGAAATGGCTCGTTTCTGGCTACTCGTCCAATCCCCCAAGAAAACACGTGACTATTGGTGTAAATTTTTTGCGCCTATGTTTGCCAATTCCCTGCGGAGAAATGCGTGATCTCATCGCTCTGGCGGTCCGGAGGAGAAGCTACAATTTTTTCGTTGGCATTCGACATCATCCGATGCTCCCTTAAAAATGATGCTGTCTTAAAAATCGCCGCAGCTGGGCTTCACCACAACACTCCAGAGTGATCAATCGTCGCGACCAAATGTGCAAGTTAGGCCCACCGTGCGTTTAGAGCAAAATATAGTATCTACATCGTGACAACAGCGCAAGGTGTGTACTACATGTGCTATCGTCACAGCGCAGATACTATATTTTCCTCTAATCGCACGCTGGGCCTCGTCATTCGCCTACCTTGTACATTTGGTCGCGACGATTGGTCACTCTGGAATGTTGTGGTGAAGCCCAGCTGCGGTGATTTTTAACAGTGTACATCACGGACACAGAAATACAGGCTCTAGCCGCTTGCACTCTAAAACATAAACAATGCCGATATATGCGACATTTATGCCATATTGAAGATTCTTAGGTTGTCTGAGTTCTTCCTTCTTAACGCAGCCACTCGTCAAAGGTGCACGTTAGTTGCTGGTTGTCAGCCGTGATCACATCGTGCATGAATGACTGAATGCCATGGTAAAACAACGGGATTCCATGGATTTCCCTATTTCTATACACTCAAACAGTAATGCTCCCATACTAAGGTTTTTCGGAGTACGCTCAGCAGTTTTCTAATAGTTTCCACAGAGAGCTGGTAAGGTTCACTTTGCAAATGCTGTTTACCACGCCGAGCTCTGATGCACGTAGAAGAAGCACTGCCGAGTCCATAATAAGCACACTAAACTTTTTTACACCCTTTCAGCCAAAAAGGGTGTGGCATAAATGGACAAAGGGTGTTGGGAGGCCTTTACACCCTTTTTGTTGAATCTCAACACCCTTTTCCTAGCTCTACACCCTTTTTGTGTGAAGAAAAGGGTGTTGATCAAATTCAACACCCTTGGTTTTTCTGGGGTGTTGAAAGGGTGTGGAAAAGGTTTTCAGCTGTCCATTGAATAAGGCGATGCTTGGATGCATAATAGCACTGTAAAAAACAAGACATCCCCTCATATACTTCTCTCCTCGCAAGAAATTTTAAACGCAAAAAAATAATTTCTTGTATGCAATGATCGCTCGTTTCCAGATGCGGTGCACCTCATGCCCCAAGTTCAGCTTTGGCACGTGAAACACCAATTTCAACCTTAAAAATTAAAAAGACTATAGTCGTGTGGCGAAGAGGGTGTGTACCGACTGCAACACACTTAACTTTCTGTAGGGTGTTGAAACGGTGTGAAATACGTGTTCAGTAGCAAAAAAAGAACAGTGGAGCTGGGGGTCGTCCTAGTTTCTTCCGGTGTTGCTAAGTTTTGTTATGTTTGCTAAGATTTGCATCGTTCGTGCTAAGCTACGATGACCGCTGAGGGGTGAGGCCAAGTTGAACCGGATTTTACAATTCTGCTCCAGTGCATCCCCCCCCCCACTGCCAGGGGATCCAAGGGGGAAACAAGCTAGGTCGGCCCCAGCTATGGTGTATCTCCAGCCTTACACCACTATTGCAAGCTGCGCCATTTTTTTTTCCCTTTTAGAATCTAGAAAAGACTAGTACCTTTGAAATGGTATAGTAAGAGGTGAGCATACGCATACGCCCCTTGTGCTCACACTCTAACAAGCTCGAAATCTGACTTCGCTGTTTTAATACCCTATCTGCAGTGGTGCACCTTTTACAGGTCCCGCAGTTCTTTTTCTTTCAATTTTTTTTGTTAACACCACAGAAACTAGTTTAAGCTTAAACAGCTTCACTGGTAATAAATTATGCCAATTCATATTGCTTTAAACATCGTGAGGTACAAAACACATCCCGCTTGTAGAAAATGTTGAGTCCGCTCATGTAAACAGCTACAAAATGCCTCCAAATGTGGAGTTCTCTTCAACTTTTTTCTTAGTTGGCGGTTTTTTCTTACACCCTTTTCCTTACACCCTTTTCCTTTACGCCCCTTTTCTTAGTTTCGAACACCCTAATTTGTAGCTTTACACCCCTCTGGGAAAAAGGGTGTTGAAATAATGAACACCTTTTTGAAGGTTGTTGAGGTGGCGGGGAACATTCCTTTGGTATTTAATAAAATTCTACAAGTTATGGAAAATAAAAACTACCTCGTGATTAAATTTTTTTTTGCAAATCCGTGTGCTGATTTGTATATTCCCAAAGTAAAATTCGCAGATCAAAAATTAGCGCTAAAATGTCTGTTTTTTGCGACAGGCCCACCGACTCGATCGGGGGGCTTTCCTTTGCTGAATATAAAAGCAAGGAGAGCATATGTATTACAAAAAAGTATGCACTCCCTGTACCGCTTGCATCCCGTTGGTTTCTTGATCAATGCATGTGTGTTCCAAATGTCACTTGTGCATATTGACTGTTTGTGTTGAATGCTGCGCGCTCCGCCGATTCACATTTCCACGCGTAGCTGCTGCCCTGGCCGCACCCTTATTTTAGGGTGTTGAGCAACCTTACCCCTCTTTTTAGGCTGTTCACACGAACCCCCGTTTTTCATCCGTACACCTTTTTTTCGCCAAAACACCTTTTAAGGGTGTTCACCATGGGACAAGATTGTTACACCCTTTTCGGCCAAAAAAGGTGTTACAAAGTTTAGTGTGAGCCCTTACGGACTGCCGAAGCGTGATGGAGCTTGCTTCGATATAGTAGTGCTAGCCTTACGAATGTTGCCGTCAATATTTCTCATAAATTGAGCGTGTTTAACCGTAGGGCACGTTTAAACATACGATACACGCTTAAATATACGACTAGTGTATGGTGAGCATTAAATTCCGCTAAACACCACGCGCACCGATTTTGCTACTTCCTGTCCTTTACTAACAGCACACTTAAGCGCGCGTTGGGATTGCCGAATAATGAAAACTCAATAATTATTATGCCTGTTTCCGCACACGCCACATACCCGCCGCGGTGGCTCAGAGGCTAAGGCGTTGCGCTGCTGAGCACGAGGTCGCGGGTTCGATTCCCGACCGCTGCAGCCGCTTTTCTCATGGCGGCAAAAAGCAAAAACGCCCGTCTGTACGAGAATTCGGCGCACGTTAGAGATCCCCAGGTGGTCAAAATTAATCCGGAGCCCTTCACTACGGTGCGCCTCATCGCTGGCGTTGCGTCGGCGCGTTAAACCCTGCAATCAAATCAAATCAAATCACACGCCACATGGTGGCGACGTTGGAATCACATCACGTTGAATTCTCGTTACTTTAAATGTATTCTGCGCATAATCGGCTACATTGTACGAAGCATGCGACTACCCGTATCACAAATAAAGCGCCTAAATAGGCGTGTACCTTATCGGCATGGATCGTGGGTGCGTGGCTTTGGATTTTGAAAACCACCACGAAAGCCCACCAGCAAAGACCTTGACCAGCAGAGATCGAGATTGAAGCTGCGCTCAGCTGAATCCCACTGTCCAGTCGGCAAGCAGGACGGGGCTCACATCCGCCCCGACCGTGAATAAGGAACCATGCACTCCTACGGAGCTAAAACAGCTCCATCGCAGCTCTTTTGCTAACAATAAAGTTTATTCTCTCTCTTGTCGTTCAGAATGTCAGCGAAGCGTCTCTTGCACTTATCTTCAGGCCATTTAATAGCTAATGAGTCATGCTGAGTGGCAAATGATGTTTGGGGACGGGCACCTCCGTACGTACTAGGCTGCTTGCGATAAACCTATGAACTGCAGCAGTGCAGGAATGAGACAGCCGTGGTGACTTCGATATAAACCACCAATCTTGCTTCCCCTTCTTCAGAACTTACCACAAGGTACATAACTTTCGAAAAAAGTGCGCGCCTTTTAGCGTTCATCTTCCTCGTCAGAACACTCAATTCAGTGATATGGGGTTACTTACTAGTTTTAGTCAATTATTCTCTTCAGGGCTACGATTATCCTGGAGCTTTTTCTCTGAACCTCGTAACATCACGTTCCTGCGGAATCAGTCTTGGCGAAACTCTTATCAATGGTTTAATTAAATAGCTCGCCAAAAACAATTGTGAGCGCCCAGCATTTGTGGTCCGTCGATGGCAGATGTTGTTTACAGGGGCGAGGAAAGCAAAAAAAAAAGCAATTTATGCTTAATGTCTGTATTAAATGGTGTTAAAATGCAAAAGAAAATTCTGTATAACTTATCATGAAAAAATGTCTACCATAGCGTTATTAACGAGAGCACATAACTGCGATCAAGACTGCAAGACTCACGTCTCCTAATCTGACTTGAAGCATGCAACAAAGAAAACTTTAATTTCACATGTGTGTCAACCACGCCAAAATTCACATTTCCAAGTGAGAGCAACTGCATTACCTTTCAAACTCATCCCACGTTTCCCACGACAGCTCGTCACCAGTACTTCAGTTTAATGCGGCTCTTAGCCACCACATGCTTCAGGGAACCCAATGACCGAACGATACATTGGTGGATTGACGAGGCCAGTAACGCTCGCTTTGCAAACGCTGTTTACCACGCCGAGCTCTGATGTCTGTAAACAAGCACCACGAGTCTACACGTTCGTAAAAGCACACGCGACGCTGCAGGAGGACACTGTCCCGAAACAGGTATTAAAACTCCTCCAGAAAAGTCCGTGATGGGTGCCAACAGCGACCCATTATTACCGGCGCAACTGGCTGTACGAGGGGAAAAAACAGAAAAGCCTTCGCCTCCTCCTACGACGGCCACAAGGCGTTTTCACGGGTCCTCCCCGCTCGTTCAAGGCGATGGGAGGGATTCTCGAAGTGGTGGGCTCTGCGCAATTGATGAACAAGTGGATAAACAAATGAACGAAGAGAAAAACAAACAAACAAAAGAATGTAAAAATTTGTATTATTATTACAAGAAAAATTAAGAACATATCCTCCTGGAAAACAATTACTTTGAACAATCTTTAGGTACTAGGCTTCTTTATAACGCGCATACACTGGCAGTGAGTCGTATCTTCCTCGATTGTATAGATGCATACTAATAAGTTGTCCAACGTGACATACCCGCGTATCTTGCAGTACAGCTCTTGACTTTTGCCCTGGAGTCTGTTTTTTAACTGTTGTAGACTGCGCCAGCCGAATCCTGCGTTTCCTTGGAGCATTACTCCCTCCCGTACCCCTTAGCTCCTGTCCTACATTAGTGCAACCCGTTCTCGCGGCAACAAAATTTATTCTTCGCCACCACATTACGAGGTGTACAACTACATGTTTTGGGTATCCTCAGAAAATTACCGACCAAAATTAACGATGATGTTTTTATTTTGGCGAAAGCTGTCGAGAAGCACTCGTTTACCATATGCTTCGCGAGGATAACACACACTATAAGTACGGTTACTTACGCGGTGATATCACTGCTTGGAAATTTGTCCAGCGTCGTTAGCATGGTTTTATGATCACTACAGGTAACACCCCCAACACCAAGCGCCGTCAGTGCAGGCCAGAAGAAAACTCAATGCACCGAATTCTGGCAAAGGCCGCTCAGGCATTCTTCGCTGATACGAAATCTCGTGGCGGAGCTTGTCCTTTCACCGTGACAACTCCAGCTGTGCTCTGCTCGTTCAACGACGCTATAAAGCTCGCGACAGATGGAGGACCTTCGCTGTAGCAACGTATTTGTGAAATAAAGGAAATGCCGTGACGCTTTTTTGTGCATCTTCGCAATTATTACGGCTCATCTCTCGCTCTCCATATATATATATATATATATATATATATATATATATATATATATATATATATATATATATATATATATATATATATATATATATATATATATATATATAGATACACACAAGTAATCGCATCCCCGAAGGGACATCCCAACAACTATGAGACGTACCTCCACCGATAAGGATAAACATCGACGTTACCCCACTACCTCGCAAGATGGGCCCTCTTCTCCACGCAGGAGAGGAGAGGGAAGAGCGCGCGCTTTCGACAAACGACACAGGGACCGAGACTGCACGGTATCCACCGTCGCCGCCGACTATGCCAGACCGGGAGCAATGACCGCCGTTGTCGCTTCAAATGTAAAGCTCATCACTACCATCACCTTGCCCTTCACAACCACTGCACAGTCCGAGGACGCGGCCATTGATCTGGCCATTTCCCATAAGAAATGCGGATGCCCCAGTAGAAAGGCCCGGTAGAAAGGCCCCGGCTTTGCGAGCCGCATTCCACGCGTGCACTATAAGAAAAAAGGGTAGAAAAAGGGAGGAAACCGAGGCTTTTCTCCCCCGGACCAGCGAGATTCTCCCATTAGCTAATTACACATAGCGCCCTCTGTACGGCCTCTACGAAACACCGAAACGGGGGAGGAAATATTCTCCCCTGTCGTCTGCAATCTGCTGTCGGCGCCGACGCCGAAAACGAAACCGTTCATCGTTGCAATGTGGCTTTCGCCGATCGGGCGCATACGCGACTATGAGCAACACCTCTCCTGCGATGTGCTGCTTGCTTGTTTTCTCGCTGTCTTTTTTTATTATTACCATGTGCCCGCCACGCTAACGCACGGCTCGCCAGCCGTGTGTTTGAAGCACATTCTGTGGGCACCGCTGCATGCTTGCTGTGGGCGACTCGCCTGCGCCCTGTTCAACGTTACCACTGCATTTGTGGACGTTTTATACTGACGCCAAAGGGTAAAAGAGGTCAGCGATGATAAACTGCCCCTTTTTTCGTCAACGAGCACGGACCGCAGCATATTGACGCATCAGTTACCAACAACAAAAGTCCCCCATTCGATAACATCTTGGCTGAATGGTTGCCAGACCAGTGGTGCGCTCTACGCTAAAAGAGCGAAGGCGAGGCAATGAGTGTCATTACACAAACATACCTGCCGTACTGTTTCCTGAAACGTTTTTTTCTTCTATGAGCTATTTTACTGCTTCTTAAAAATCCTCAAATTAATAAAAGTTTGCAATTGCACGGGTTACATTTGATGAAATAACAAAACCCACCTAAGGCTTACGCACTGCCGTGGGTTATCGAAACAAGCAACGATCTCATTGTTCCTACCAGCATTCTCGGCGATCAGGGTTGTAAATACTTTGTCGCCGTTTCAATGTTTAGTTGTGGCTTGTGATCATGCGGACATGTCAAAAGTGTACTATATGTGGTGGTGTATACGTGTAATAAATAAATAAATAAATTTAAATATATAAATATAAATATAAATATACGTTATCCATAAAGGAAACCAAGGAAACGCCTTGATGTATAAGTACCCCACTGATGGCGATGCTTAGTAGCTGCCCCTCCCCACCCCTACTGTTTTTTGCGTCATCTATCGGTCATTTTAAAACGTTTACGATTGCTTTACTTCGAGCACGCTAGAGGGCGAGCATTGTCGAGGATGCGACAGCGACGGATACGTTTTTCGTGTTGCCTGCATTGCCTTTGCGCTGAGATTTACGATTGCAGACGATCCCCGTTTTGATGCATCGGTTGTAGCAAGGTAAGACGGCTAACAATAACTGGTTGTTCTCAAACGGCCGCATTGGATGCTTGTGATCTCGTGTGAGGTGAACGGCGGGGTTGGGAGCCTTTCGGAAATAAAGGTGGCATTTTGAAAGCAATCGGTATGACTTCTACTGTGTTTACGGCGGCGCGTTCGCTTTGAACGCATAGGCGGGGCGCGCAGCGAGACGAATGCAAGTCGAGCATATACGATTGGCGACATCGCTTGCTAACCGCAGTTCTGGTGCTCGGTAGGTAATTTCTTGGTTATTTTAGCGCATTTTAAGCGCACACAACCACAGTAACCTACTTATTTGTACTTCCTCGATCCTCAAACCGATCAGCTCGCTAGGCCTTTATCGCATGACAAGCCTTGCTTGGGTGACGCTGCCAGGGGAGGAACGCTCCTCCATTAGCTCACGAAAGGGGGAAATCTTCCTCCACTCCTAGGGGTAGAAACGCGCTCCTCCATCTTAAAGGGAGAATCTTTCTACCTTTTAGGGAGAAATATATGATACATTCCTGTTTCACCCTTAAGGGAGAAACTACCACACCCTTTTTTCTTAGAGTGTGGGTCTTCTACTGCGGCTGCTCCCGGCCCGTGCTTCCGACGGCACTTCAGCGTGCACCAGCGTGTCGGACGTTTGAATTGCGTCAATCCTTGCTTTGAATTCGAGTCAAGGCTCCACGCAGCGATACAGCGACTCATGTCGGCGTCTCCGCCACTCTGTTGGACAGGACAGATCCTTAACGCCCAGCCGTCCTCAATGATTTTTTCTGGCGGCCTGCTGCTAGGTCACGTCATTTTGCAGCGTGAAGCGCCCTGCGAAGCCCGAGGCTGGCGACCACTTTATCGGTGGGGTCAAACCTCGAAAACCACAACCTTTCCCCTCCGGGATGGATGCGCGATCCCACGCCGCTAGCGATGAAAGAGTGGACAAGCCCATCTCTATGCACCTTTGTGGACGCCGCGAAGACGGCGCTGCTGGCCAAGTACCGGAACCTGCTGTCCATGTTGGCGGCGTCGGCGCATTGCGCATTATGGTTTGCAGGCCTTCCTGCATGCGGTTCTTCTACATCTGCCCCTCTCCGCCTACTAATTTCCTCAACGTCCTTTTCGCGTTCTCCGCCGAAAGGGTCGCGGTCAGCGTTCCCAAGGCGGCCCATGCACCGACGTTGGCCCCGAGTGAGAACCAGGCAGCAGGGGCGAATTCCGCTTACCCCACGTTTCCCGTCAGGGTTGACCTCGTACGCTTATCGCGGTGGACATTTTCTTTCAAGCTGCCTTTTCTCATGTCCTTTCACTGCGAACGCGGGCAAGGTCCTTATCGGAAGACTAGGAGACTCTCAGGCCGGCGCTATCTAAGATACGTTGAGTATCATTGTATCCTGTGCATGATTCAAGCCCCAACCTGTTTCAGCTTTGATTTTACTAATGGCGAAAGGCAGGGCGGACACATTTCCCCCAATTCAGGCTGCGGGTGTCGAGTTTTACGTTCTTGTTTTCGTTGAAGGAAACATCTTGAAGACATTCATTCCTGTGTTTCCGTGTTCCGTCATTGGGTCTATCCACTCCGAGTCACCCAGCGATATCACGGCGGGATCATTCTTGCTAGCCGTTGGTTTGAGTAGGCTTAAAAGCAATGTACACTTCCCACAACATGCAATACTGTTGCGCGGCTAATCATACTACAGTGGAATTTCGTTGATAAAATTCGGCATATTACGTGTTTCGGCCTAACACTTTTTGTTTTCGTTCCCGGCCAAAGTCCCTTCGAAATAATACATTTTCGTGCGCTTATTACGATCACATTTTTGCCGAAAATTGAATAATACGATCGCGAAAGCGGATCTCGACCGACATTTCTAGTAATCTTACGTTTATTCTTCGCTATATATGTTCGCTGAATCCTCACTCCAACAAGCCACGACCTGCGCGTTGCAGAGACACCGAGGGAGCGGAAGCGCCGGTTCTGGGGCAGAAACATTACTGCAATTTGTGGCCGTTCCGTGCAAGGCTGACGATAAGTCAGGCGATGCACCGCGCCATGTAACAAATCGTATTATTCTAAAGGAAGAAGGTGCGCAGTGCTCGCCGCAGGCGCGACTTCCCGTCCCGACTACTCCCATGGGCCGTGCTTCCCGCGCAGTGCTTTGTTCTCTTTTTGCCTTGTTTCTATGCGAGGTCGTGCTTCCGGGCTTGTGACAACGTCAAAGACATGCAAGGCGCAAATGGAAATTGCACGCCAATTCGGAGACAACACGAAGAGAAAGTGCGTAGAACTTTCAAGCGAGCCCTCTTTGCCAGTGTCAACGCTCAACACTATTGTCGGTCAGCAAGAGTAACTTCTACATAAGCTGCAAGTTTTTGGACCTGGTTTAAAACAAAAGCCAGGAGCGAAGCATGAAAAAAAAAACACCATGCATACATGGTTCAAGGAAGTTAGAGCGACAGCAGTGAACGTCGATGGGTTCCTACGCGAAACAGTTGAGAACGTCACGCTCTCCTTGGGTATTCAAAACTTTCAAGCATTCGGAGGCTACCTTCACCGATTTACTGCACGACGCGGATTGTCGTACAAGACAGTGTCTGCCAAAGCAACAAATACCGGTAGCTTCTTTTTGAACGTTTTAGAAGAATTTACTCCTGGGCATTGAAAAGAATAAAGGGCATCACAAATTAAGCAGTCACTTCAATTTTGCTGCATAAAAGTGAGTTGCTGATGGAGCATGCATATTTCCCTTCTTTTTGAACCTATTTAGATAATACGATTTTCGGATAACACGTTTGATTTTCCGGTTCCAGTGAAAAACGTATCAACGAGATTTTACTGTACATAGAAATTCCTTGCCAGACGTGGAAGCGGGGCTTTCGAGAATGATTCTAACAGTCGATGGCTGCCTGTGGAAAAGTTCGATTTCTAGCAGCTTGCTACCAATCTTACAGAAGTAGAGTCGCTGGCAGACACACCAAAGTTTCTTACACCCTTCTTTGCCGAGAAGGGTGTAAAAATCTTGTCCCATGGCGCACGCCTTCTAAAGGTGTTTTGGTTAAAAAAAGGGTGTACGGACAAAAAGGTTGTTGGTGTGAACAACCTTTTTCACGCGCTTTCATCACCCTACAGAAAGCCAAGCGTGTTGCAGTCGGCCACCTCCTTTTGGCCACACAAATATAGTCTTTTTTTAATTTCAAAAGTCAAATTAATGGTTCACGTCTCACAGCTAAACTTGGGCCATCGGGCGCGTTATGTGGTAACGAGCGATAATCGCAGACGAACAATTTATTCTTTTTCCATCTGGACATACCTCACGGAGTGGAGAGGAGACCATGCGGAGATATCTTGTGCTTCACAGTGCGACTATAAATGCATAAATGGCGTTAATCAATCAAGGGCCGAACACCTTTTCCACACCCTTTAACACCCTACGAAAAACCAAGGGTGTTGAAGTTTGTTAACACCCTTTTTTACACAAAAAGGGTGTACAGCTACGAAAAGGGTGTTGAGTTTAAAAGCAGGGATGGAAACCTTTTTTCCGCTTATGGTACACCCTTTTTTGGCCAAAAAGGCTGTAAAAAAGTTTAGAGTGCCCCCTTTTTTTGACCCTACTGAAGTGGTGGTACTTACGCATTCGCATTCTTTAGCAGGTGTACAAAGTCCACCGAACTTCCCAGCTTTGCAATCAATAACGCATCTGGAGGTCTCACTGGTAACTTAAAGCATTAGATGCGTGGGAATTAAAGGTGGGTGACTTTGAGGCGTTCGTATTAATATCGCACCGATCAGAAGCGCTGCCCGAACAGCGCACAGCTCAAAGGAGTCGGGCCTGATGACCAGTTTAAGGTTGGCTATATTTAGCCGTCGTCATCTAAGAGGACGAAGTGCCAATAACATTTTGGAAAACGGGTAAAGTAACTGCAGTTCCTTTATTGAGGGATAAACATGCTAGGCCGCGTAACGCAGTCTTGGCAGGAAATAGAGAATTTACAACGTATACAACTGTTAACTTACTTAAGTGAGCAAACTAAGTCGTTCGTGAAGGATGTTGTAAATCGTGTTTAAAGGGGCCATGCAGGCAAAATACAAGTTTGCCTTATTTGAAAGATTTCGTGTTTTATAGTGCACTCAGCGCTTGTACGGCAAGGAACGAAGCCGTACTCACTCATTATTTAAATAATTTAGGTTAAAATTTTAATTCTCCCGCCAAGTCTTGTGTTTTCTGGACGTCAGCAGTGAAGTCATAAGTGCGCTTATGAAGATAACTTCCACTGCGTCATTAGGCTCTGCAGCCTTGCTTTACCCCAGTCCTCCCAGGGGGCGCTACCATACCATTGCTTTGTTTTTGACCGTATTAGCACCTGGCTTGTAATAAATAGCTACTGTAAACAGTAATCGCTTCGTGAAAATGGGGTATGCTCGGTATGGTCATGTAAGACACCGTCGCTTACGCCAATCGGCCAGTGTCGTGTAAGGCAGCTAAAACAAGCATACTGCGCCCAGTGTCAACAACAGTGCGGATCCGTACTTCTATGTGTACGTGTATTTTCGTAACTTTTATTGTTTACCCCACCATTCTTACTGCTGTAAAATGAACATACATTACATGTATGCGTAAATAGCTCGTTCGGCAAGCTTATAAGCCGTGCCTAATTTGCGTTTGTTTTTGCCAGCCTCAGCCAATCGCACAGCTGGGCACATATAACATGATAGGTTCTGTTGCGGGAAATGATCTAGTGGGTCGCATGGCCATTCCTATTTTCGATTAATTATATAGCTTACCTATTTGAGCTATGTTTACGATAATACTGATTTCGGTATGATACTAATGAGGCCCTCTTTTGAATGAACCGAACTTGTGGTTTGTCTTCATGGCTCCTTTAAGCCTCCCGCTGAAAAGTCGCGTGCTTTTGATTAGTCCTGTCACGCGACGACATAGGGTGTGCGCGCACAACACAGCGGGTGCGGGGGTGTCTGGGGTTTTGTGCGTGTGAGTGTGTGAATTTGGTGGAACCACACGCTCACTGACATGGATGCACGCTTTTAATGCGAAAGCATTGGTTAAGTCGGTAGGTACAACATACGTACGGCACACGAATGGCCGTCAGCTAAAGTATAAAAAGCAGGGTGACTGACTGAGTTGACCGAAAATTTGGGTAAATGTTGGCCTGGGTGAGATGCGGAAATGGAAAGGGATAAACGTGGACCTATTGCTTGTATTCACTGGCAAGGCGCGCATGAAGGCAACCATGTGAGTGCACCGTAATGGTTACGTCAGGCTCCGCCGGCTGGCGGTAGTTGTCCGTGCTAAGATGCATAACTGTGTTGGGCGAATGCGCGTTCCTTACTCTACCTCAACAAACGAAAAGTAATGCCTCGAGTCCAATGTGAGTGCGAATAATAACACCCCTGTTGACAGCACCGTGTAGAATCGCTTTGAAACGGAAAAGACGACGCACGCCGGTGCCTTTTTTAAGTGCGAAGCACTTCTTAGTCGGGCCTACTCCTGCTTCCACCGCCGTCCTCCGTCCGCAGCCTAGCAACGGAGCTAGCTACCGTGCCTAGCAACGGCGCCGGATTTCCGACGCGTGAGGGCGCTCGCATAGCGCCTCCTCTCCCCCCTCGCCTACTCTCCTAAAGCCCCTTTACTACTCTCCAGCTCGCAACACCCTCTCTCGGCGCGCCAGCCAGGCCACTACACTATATAAAAAAAAATAGCATCCGGCGCCAGGTTTCGATCCGAGGACTTTGCGGCCGCAGCGCGACGTTCTACCGACTGAGCCACGGACGCTTTTTTTTTTTTTTTTTCTTTAATACATGGACATTTTAGAGAGAAGTCAGCTAAGACAATTGACACACAATATAAACACTAACAGACAGAAAATGGTAAGCCCGTCAGTCTAACAAAGGTCGGCACCAATTCAAAACTCAGGCAAGCAAACGCACGCATCCAAAAGATTCAGCCACTCTGGTGGATCACTCTGCGCGACGTAAACGCTCCGTACCAACGCCGCCTGTTCCCGAAAAATGACCTTGGTCGGCCTAGGGGGTTCAGCATGCCGATCAGTCATGCGGCACTTCCACAAGCTAAACAAACCTAGGAGCACAAAAACGTCATACGGCACCCGATTAACGTCCTCAAATGGCAAGAAGCGAATGGTGTATGGGGTGATGTCAATGTCCTTTTTTAGTGTCCGTTGCAAAACGTCCCAGAAAAACACCGCGTCACGGCACAGCACAAAACAGTGGTCAATAGTTTCTGGTTGGTTGCACAAGCGGCAATTGTCTGACCAAGGGATCGACATTCCTTTGTCTCGCAGCCATGTTTTAACTGGAAGCGCTTGCGAATGAAGCTTAAAGAAAAACGTTTTGGCATTTGGCGGCACGCACATACGCTTGACACGGTCTAAAACATTATTCGTATGGTCCCGCAAGTATGGCTGGCGATAAAGAGGCACGGGGAATAGATTATGAATTAAAGTGTTCGTCATAGCTGTCCTTGAAAGACTAAACAGGTACTCCAGAGAAAACCGCGCAGTAAGCAAATGAAAAGTATCTACAACTTCTTTTAGAAAACCCCATGGCGGCTTTTGGTTGACCTCACCCGTAGAAACAAGGAGAAACGGCAAATGGTAACTTATGCGCTCTTGAATTACAGTACGTAAAAATGGATGCTCCGCCGACTTGTAGAAGAAAAACCGAGACACAAGTTGGTGCACAAACAAATGCATTAACCCAACACCACCAGACCGTAAAGGAAGAAACAAATTATCTCTGCGCATTGGCTCCCATTCAGATCCCCACACGAAGGTAGCAAACACTCTGTGTAGAGCCTGGACTTTCGCCCGCGCACAGTGCAGTACCTGAAGCACATAAACAAGCTTTGCTACCAAGAAGACATTGCAGACTTGCGCACGGGCAAATACAGAAAGTTCTCGCCCCATCCATGCCTGCGAGGCACGCTTGACATGCGTGAGTGCTGAAGACCAGTGTGGTCCTGAGTTCCTTATTTGGTGCAAAGGCACGCCAAGGTACTCAAGCGGTGTGCTGTCCCAATTAATACCTGCAAATTTGGAAGGTTTGGTTCCCCACAGGCCAAGCCAAAACCCCTTAGTTTTCTCCATATTCATGACCGCTCCAGACACGTCACAAAACTCCTTAGTCAATGCAAGGGCTTCGTGAACACTACGCTTGTCAACACAAAAATAGGCAATGTCATCAGCATACGCAAGAACTTTAACTTCACATGACGCTAACGAAAAACCACGTACTCTTTGACTCTTTTGTATGCTAACACAAAGAGGCTCTATGTACAGTGAAAACAGTAGCGGCGATAGAGGACAGCCCTGTCTAACAGACGATCTGATCTGAACTGGCTTCGAGAGGATGCGATTGACGACAAGTTGTGTAGTGCAATTCTTGTAGCAAAGCTGAATGCCTCTATATAGCACATCACCTACATTAGCCGCTTCCAAAAGTGCAAATAAAAAGTCGTGAGAATCCCGATCAAATGCTTTTGCAAGGTCAATTTGGATAAGGGCCACCTGTTCAACCGAATCAGACACGCATTCCAATATAGAACGAGCAATATGTATATTCGTTTGAATACTTCTGTTCCGAATACCGCACGTTTGGTGAGAACCAACTAAACTAGAAATTACGTGTTGAAGACGGTTAGATAAAACTTTGGCGAATATTTTATAGTCAACATTGCAGAGAGAGATTGGCCGATAGCCCTCTACAGATCTCAGCTTGTGTTCATCCGCAGTTTTTGGTATTAACACTGTGTGCCCTAAGTAAAAGGTAGGGGGCAAAACACCGTGATCGTATGCGGCTATGAATATGTCCAAGAGGACTGGAGCGAGGATATCAGAAAACTTCTGATAAAATTCCCCGCTCAGTCCATCCGGTCCAGGGGTCTTGTTTGTCTTAAGCGAAGAGATAGCAATCTTAACCTCTTCCAGTGTAATAGGGCCGGAAACCCCGGCACACTCATCATCCGCAAGCCTTGGAAGTGCCCCAATGAGAGAATGAAAGCCACGCTCTTGACCCACGACATTGGACCCACCAAATAACCTGCTGTAATGAGCATGGAATGCACCGGCAATATCAGCTGAGTCAGTATACCTAGTACCATTATAATTAATCTCAATTATCTCCTTTGCAAGAGCCGATTGGCGCTCATCACACAGCGAATGGCGAGTGGGATAACTGTCATAAAACCTTCGTGTTCTGGACCGAATTAATGCACCGTGGTATTTTTCAGTAACATATTGCTGCAATTGTCCTTTAGTTACGCCAATTTCATCTATACTTGATCCAGGCATTGCTGCCTCCAGTTCGTGAAGGTCCACCAGTGTACGGGAAAGTTCACGAACATGAAAGCGTTTTAGAAACGCAAGACGAGCTGACTCTTCTATAGCCAAGTTTCGCACCTCTTGCTTAAAAAGATCCCAATGTTGATATAATGAAAGCTCAGCTATTGCAAAAGTGTTGTGTAAACACTCCGAAATACTTCTGCAAAAGATTTCATCGGCCAATAAGGAGACGTTGAGCTTCCATAGATCCCACTGAGGCAGCACACCACGCGGCTTTGAGCTACCGAAGTAAACAGATACCATACAGTGATCGGTGAAAAAAATAGGGCGCACAGTATAGCCGGAAATCCCAGAAACTTCTTCTGCAGAAATGTAAATTCGATCCAGGCGTGCATTTGAGGTACACTGAAAGTGAGTGAAGTGCACGGAACTCCCTTTCCTCTCTCCAACATCAACAAGACCATGCTCGTGCACTAGATCAGCCAGGTAGGCTGCGCTGCGGTCATATTGCACGCTAAGCCTAGAACGATCCTGCACATTACATACACAATTGAAGTCCCCCATGAGGAGGACTTTTCTTTGCGTACGTAGAAAATCCCGAACCGACAGAAAAAACGACGTACGCTCACGACAGTTCACGGGGGCGTAGAGGCAAATGACACGCCACTCAACACCTGCAATGACAAGGTCACAGCAAATAAACCGCCCCGAAGTATCGGTGCTACACGAGAGACAAGAAAACCCTATGCCCTTGCTGATGAAGACAAAGCATCCCCCAGACCAGCCTGCGGAGTGGCTAACACAAACACTGTACTGCTCTAAGAAGGGCTCTAATGCTGCCGATATGTCCTCATCTCCACAGAGCTTTGTTTCCTGAATGGCCGCAATGCTCACGTCCATCCGTTTAAGGAGGCGCAAAAGCTGGTACTGTCGTCTCCTGTTCCTCAAGCCTCTCACATTAAGTGTGGCAGCGTGCAGTGCTGTGACACTTGCCATACTGTGGGAGCATCTTACGTGTCCTTGTCACCTCCAGATAAACCACCCTTGCGGATGGCCTTGGATGACAGTACCTTTCCTGGCTTCTTGGAACCAGCCAGCGGCACAAGACCACTAGCCAGAACAGCAGCGTCGGAGGAGTCCAGTACGGTGGACGCCTGCTTTTTGCCCGCGATGGATGCCTTCTCGCCATCCACAGGAGCAGGCCTTTTCATTGGCCCGCTGCTACCACCCGGAACGTCGTCAGGCAAAGCCACAGCATCCGCCCAAGATGATGAAGCAATCTCCATGGGGCAAGTAACGGAAGCATCGCCCCCAACGTCACCGGGAGACAAGTCGCTCCTCTCATCATCGCTGGCAGGCAGTGGTACTGAAGCATGGTCTTCCTCCAAGGCGTCAATGGGAGTCAACTCCCATTGAGCCACGGACGCGACGCTGATATCAGTGTTAGTAACGCGCTTTATATCTTTAACGCATTCAAACTACATCGTCAGCGGCGTGCGTTGGCGACTCAGCGGCGTTATAGCGGCTTGATAACTGCGTGGTGTACACGTGATACTACAAACCCGCTTCCAACGGCGGGTATATAGACCTGGCCTTTGCTAGGAACTGTAATGTAAGGGCTGTCCTGCAACAACCCTTAACGGTCCACTTTAGCGACCACAAGGCGGTCGTAATGACCGTCGCATACAACGACAACACAAACAAGTGCTGAAATAAATACTGTCGTTTCACTTTACTTTGCGTGTGTGTGTGTGTGTGTGCGTGATTACATTCCCTCTCGAACATCTCTCGAACATACACGTTAATTCACCAAGATTTCCGCAGAGGGACAAACGAGGCGTGTTAAGCCGAACGTGATCACGAGGGGGTGTTAATGTAACTAACGGGCAAAATGCCACCAAACTTCAACAAACTCCCCTTCATAGCATCACCCCGTGCTTCGCACTTCCTCATACTCCCCTTCGGGGAAATGCGGGGGAATTTTTTTTCTCTTCGGCGTGCGGGCGCAGTGGCGCAAGCCGCGCCATGTCCGTGGCGCGTCGGCCATGTCTGTGACCGTTTCCAGTGTTGCCAAGCGAAGAAATTGACAGCTAAACTTCTCAATGAATACAACTTATAGAGAATGCGTTCTGGCCTTCGACTTAAAGGGGACTCACCTGATCACATTCCCATGGGACTTTCGAATTCACGGCCAACGGGCTTCAAAGGCAGCGTGTACCAATACGAAATGTTTTACAAACCCGTAGAAATGTTCAGAGTGGCCTAGTTCGCTTCTTTTAGAATTATATCTTCTTAAATCAGCTGTAAAAAATAAACAAGAAACACATTTTCGTCTATCTAGCGTTCACTTGATGCGCCAGCTGTCTAGCAAGCGAGTTTTATTACTTTATTTCACTTCAGAAGGAACATATTTCTAAAATCAGCCATCTAGGCCGTTGTGAACATTTCTGTGTATTTGTAAAACTTTTCGTATTGGTGCCCAGTGGGTCATGAATAGTCAGTCCCATAGGAATGTGTACAGGTTAGTCCCCATTGAAGTATCGTGTGTACTGAGGTCGACGCGAGTATATATGACCATGCTAATTGCAGATGTAGCAATATAAAGGCGCGGCAAAGGACGTCCTAAGTAAATTTTCACTAAGCGTGGCAATGCAGAAGCGGTTATGCGATGCGACTTGCATAACCCAAGAGAAGAAGAAAGAGACGCAATAAAAGGCATTCGCGAAGGATCATCAGCAGCAGCATCGTAATCATCAATCATTCTCAAAAGGATAACTATAATAATGGCAGGATATTTTCGCCCATTAGACACTGATGCTTTCGCGATGCCTACATCATAAGGATTGCTTAAATAACGTCGTAATTTTTGCGTATCCTTTCTCCGGCCATGTTATAGAAACAGAAGCGCGGGAGTGACAGGAGGAAAAATTCAAAAAGGGTTTTGCACTCCTCGGACTGAACTCCCAGCAAACGTGGTCCGAACTGAAAATTAGAACCAAATCTAAAAACCTGATAGCGTTATCAGTAGGGACTTCAGTGGTGAAAGTCAGCCCCATCCCGCACTGCTTGAACTGCTTCAAAATATCAATCATGTCCCGCATCATGTCCGCTCGGCGGCAGAAGACCATGTAATCGTCAACATATCTACATACTTTTAGAACTGTACCCTTAAGCGCACGCTCAGGGGACCTGTCCACATCACATAGAAAAATGTCGCTTAAAACTGGCGCCACTCTTGAACCAATGCAAACTCCAGATCTTTGAATATGCCCTTTGCCTTCCCATTCAACGAAAGTGGAGCGCGGGTAAAATTATGTAGGCGGCCGATGAGGCGGTGCGGCAGGGCCTACATTTAGAGTTGCGTGGGGACGACAACATGGGCCGAGAATCAGGGACCAGCCCGTGGAGTGCGGCCGAGCAGCGCGGAGGCCATGATGTTCTGTGGCGCGTGGCTCGTCCTGCGTGTCGTGGCCACGCGCTGCTGACGCTGGCGGCAGCGGCCAATGATAATGATGGTGGCTCTTGCTCTCGATGACGAAGTGGCCGCTACAGGGCTCCCCCCCTAGCGCGGAGCGCGACACAAGAAAACAAGAACATGAGCAACTAGTGCTGGAAGGTATATACACAGGGTAGCACGGGCGTGAGGAAGGCTGCATAAGTATATGTACATGGTGTGTCCATGGTCAAAGGTCCTTGAACAGTCCACGGCGTCAGCTTAAGGGCTTTCGGAGGGCATTGTAGCCTCCGGTGGTCTGGGCTGGGAGTATAGCAGCGGACGATCTTGAACACGAATCGGCTGAACCGATGTCAGGCTGCCGCGGGTGTGAAAATAAATGATGATGGTGGCACCGGTCTGGAAGGGTGGGCGCTGGAAGTGCAGCGTTCCACATCGTGAGTGTGCCGGTGTAAAAACAGCTCGACGGCGTTGAAGTTGGAGTGGAGGGAATAGCCTCAGACACAGCGTCGGTTCGCATGCGTGACGCGGAGCCGGTACGTGACGCCGACAGTGACTGCGCCGTTTCCGTCTTGCGGAAGTCGAAAGCAGGTTGTGATGAGCCAGAAAACCACGACGGATCCAGCGCACGCGCCTCCGGCGTTGGCAGAGCCGAAGCAGGCGGTCGACGTGAGATTCCTGCTGTTTTACCAGCGCAGCAGACCGCCTTCGGGGTGGGCGCTTGCAGCGTCGGCGGCGACTTTTACGCACGACGGCACACATGAGGGTTGGTGGGGGCCGCTTCGAGACCGAATAAGTGCGTTTTCATGAGATGGACCTCGTGGCGGATTCTTTAGACGTGCGGGACTTGCGGCTCGCAAACTGAGCGTCCATTCAGCCATGGTGGGCAGGTCGCTGGAAGACGGGCTTTCCTCCACGTTGGAAACGAGTACAACCGTGTGCGTCTCATGTGTGATTTGCGGCGGCGGCAGGGGAACCGTAATAGACGCGTCAGCCACAGCACAGATGGTCGAGGTGCGTCGTGGTGCAGCGCCTTCGAGTGACGTCTCCAGCTGTGTCAACGAAAATGTTGTATTGGTTCCCGAAGCTGCACTTGGGTCGACAGTTGCCGCTTGCACGAAAGGTGCTAAGAAGGGTTTCTTGAGGAGCCAGTCCGGGGCTTGAGTGCTGCGGGGAGGCAGTGCAGATACATTGGGCGACGGAGTGCTAGGGCGTAAGGTGCAGTCTTTCATTGTCGTTGCCTCTGGGCTGCCATCTACGGGGTAGAGCGTGGTCGCAGTTGCCGTGGTGCCGTCGCAGGGTGGTACCGCCGACGCCAGCATCCAGCATGCTGGTGCTAGGAACAAGGTCCCCGACCGGGGTGGTGCAAGGCCGGGCGGCTGGCGTGGGTGGTTTTAGGTACCGACCGTAGCGTGTCAGGAGGACGGTCCTGAGCTCGTCGTAGGGCTGGCCTCGAGGCTGCGGCAAGCTGGAGGCTAAGCTTGATGGCAGGAACTCGTACATCAGGGAGTATCCTCCTGGGCTGTGATGTGGTACAGGTCGAAATAGCACTCCATCTGCATAAGCCACACCTCGGGGTTCTTGGGGTAGAACGGTGGGCGAGGTGGCAACGCAGTTGTATCGAGTGGCATGGTGGAATCACCAGGAGTCGAGTGCGTGGGCGCAGCCAGATTAGAGTGGCCAAACGTGGATGAGTGACGTTCAGAGAAGCCGGGAGGTGGTGCAACGTTGCTTCGCTCTCGTGTCGAAAATTCATTGAGGCACGAGGGCAGCTGCAAGCTGGACGGCGCAGTTCCGGTTCCATCGTGCGTTATTGCGTGCGCGGACACCATGGAAGGGGGCGACGCAGCGTCCTTGGGGTAAGAATGACTCGAGCCGAGGCGTGCCATCACGTAGGCCTCTAGCTTGTCGTAGGGCCGCTCGCCGTGTTTTAGCGGCTCACAGCGTAGGTCGGCCGGAAGCAGGGCGGTGGTGATGCGGTAGCGCTCGGTCTGTGAGTCGATGCCGCGGATGAAGAAGTGCGCTTCCATTTTTAAGAACCAGGCTCGGGGATAGGGTCACTCGAAGGCCGGGTAGGGCGGCAGAGGGCAAGCTAAGTGGGGCTTCATGCTGGCGACGTCCGGGTCACCAATAATGTAGGCGGCCGATGAGGCGGTGCGCCAGGGCCTACATTTATTTAGAGTTGCGTGGGGACGACAACATGGGCCGAGAATCAGGGAGCAGCCCGTGGAGTGCGGCCGAGCAGCGCGGAGGCCATGATGTTCTGTGGCGCGTGGCTCGTCCTGCGTGTCGTGGCCACGCGCTGCTGACGCTGGCGGCAGCGGCCAATGATGATGATGGTGGCTCTTGCTCTCGATGAAGAAGTGGCCGCTACAATTCCAACAGTTCAAGAAATCCCTCACCCCAGTTCCCGTAGCGATTTCTAAAAGCAACCTCATCGTTCAGCACAGTAATGCAGTCTTTCACAGATTGCATAAGCTGGGCATGCGGCAGGCTATAGAACAAATCCTGAACGTCTACACTGAAGCCGGTGCAGTGGCCAGGGTTTTTCGTTACCAAAAACTCAACCAGCTGCAGAGAAGAGGACAAAAGAAATGGGACAGCTAGGCTCAGTGACTTCAAATGCATCAATAGGAACCCCGAAACTTCATACTGCCAAGACTGGCGTTCAGACACAATTGCCCTGAATGGAATGCCCGTTTTGTGGGACTTAGCTGTGAAGAACACGGCCAGCTGCACCCCTTTGGCTTTCTTTAAAGAAGCTGCTATGCTCAGAAGGTTAATCTTCTTAGTGAGCTCAAGGGCTTGCCTTTCCACAGCCTCCGGTTTAAGGGTCACTGGAACAAACTTCTTCTATATAGCAGCACAGGCTTTTTGAGAAAACATTCCCTCAGGCAACAGCACAAAAAAAACCTCTTTGTCCGACTCCGGTGCAAGGCGTGAGCAGGAACGGGTCAAGGCGACTTTGGCAAACGGCATGAGGTCCGGAGGAAGGCAGAACTTTGGCCCGTGCTGGAGAACGTCGCGGAAACGGTTGGGAACCTGACAGTCACCAAGAACTAAGACTTGGCCATCCAAAGGCAGCTGCCGCTTCTTTTTCGGAAGCGTTGGGAACACCATCCTCCACAAAACGTCTGTAAGGTCATCCGCCTGCTTACTCCACTGCGAAAAAGACCCACCGACACCAACCGCGTTGACAGAAGAGGCACAGCACACACGCAGGCAGTCACTAAAAAATCTTGCCTGCCGGTTCCACTCAGACCGAAAAAGCCTGGAAAGTCTCCTCGCGTGGCTGCGTGTAGGCAGCAGCCAGCCAACGACGCCTTGAAGCTCGGGTGGACACTTCGCCTGCCTCGCATACCAAGAGGCGCAGCGTGCTCGGCAGGAGCAAACAGCGATGAGTGAGGTCAATAGCGCAGGGTTAGTAACGTCGAGATTAGCACACAAAAAAGAGCCCGTAGAACTTGAAATGAATCTTAGGAGCACCGACAAGTGGCAAGTTGGTATGGAGACATACTAAATAAAAGCGCAGAAAAACGCGGGACAAAGAGAAGAACTGCACAGGACGAGCGCTTACTAACAACTTAGTTTAATGAAACCAAAAACGACAAATCTTGACACAGCCCACCCTTCTGGCACCTCATACACACAAAACTGACGTAATTCAACAGCAATCGGAAAGAAATCAGCAAACCCATGCGCCGCAACAAATTGCCCGATGATCCGCGCGAATATTAACAGATCGACTACATCAGCACCGATAACATCAGTGAGTGAGTGAGTGAGTGAGTGAGTGAGTGAGTGAGTGAGTGAGTGAGTGAGTGAGTGAGTGAGTGAGTGAGTGAGTGAGCGAGTGAGTGAGTGAGTGAGCGAGTGAGTGAGTCAGTGAGTGAGTGAGTGAGTGAGTGAGTGAGTGAGTGAGTGAGTGAGTGAGTGAGTGAGCGAGCGAGCGAGCGAGTGAGTGAGTGAGTGAGTGAGTGAGTGAGTGAGTGAGTGAGTGAGTGAGTGAGTGAGAGAGTGAGTGAGTGAGTGAGTGAGTGAGTGAGTGAGTGAGTGAGTGAGTGAGTGAGTGAGAGAGCGAGTGAGTGAATGAGTGAGTGAGCGAGTGAGGGAGCGAGTGAGTGAGTGAGTGAGTAAGTGAGTGAGTGAGTGAGTGAGTGAGTGAGTGAGTGAGTGAGTGAGTGAGTGAGTGAGTGAGTGAGCGAGTGAGCGAGTGAGTGAGTGAGTGAGCGAGTGAGGGAGCGAGTGAGGGAGCGAGTGAGTGAGTGAGTGAGTGAGTGAGTGAGCGAGTGAGTGAGCGAGTGAGTGAGTGAGTGAGTGAGCGAGCGAGCGAGCGAGTGAGGGAGCGAGTGAGGGAGCGAGTGAGTGAGTGAGTGAGTGAGTGAGTGAGTGAGTGAGTGAGTGAGTGAGTGAGTGAGTGAAACAATAAAACCCAATTTAGACAACTAAAAATAGCCAGAAAAACAGTGATGGCAGCGGGTGTAGCCCGAAAGAACCCATTCCCGTTTGACCTCTTCCCGTTTGAACCCATTCCCGAAACGCCCTTCTCGCTTGACCCGTCCCGTGTGCGCCCGTTCCCGAAACGACCTTCCTATTTGGGCGCTTCCTGTTTCAGCCCGTTCCCAAAACGCCCTTCCCGTTAGAACCAGCTCCCAAAGCGCCCTTCTCATTTGAACCCGCATCGTTCCAACCCATTTGAATTTCTGAAAACATGCGTTTGTCTTCGAAACTGTTCCCCAAAATGTGCTTAGAAACAACGGGTCATGCACTAAAAACTTTTATGCACCAAATTTTCCGGAATCGACCGATATTTCCGGCCGATAAAAGTTTCCGAATGCCTTAGGCCGATACTGCCATCTTGACACAAAATATGTAGCGGCGAAAGTGTGCTAGAAAGATACCCAATATCTTGAGTAATTGCACGCGTTGGATTTTTCTGCAGTTGGTGTTCGTACGTGCGGCTGAAATTTGTTTATCAGCCGCGCTTATGCTCATTGTTTGGAGCGTAACTTGGTCTTCGGGTTCGAGAGATCTATAGATCAAAGATGTCCGTAAGAGAGATTTTAAAAAAGGCAAAACCATGTGCAGAAATCTGGGAATTGGCTACTAATGCCTTTCCTACGTGAGTAGTGGGCAGATTTCTTCATTTATTTACCGATACTTTACGGCCTGGTCGGGCTCATGCAGGAGTGAACATAAAAACACATCAGTATTGGTTATCGTAGTTTAAAAACGCCAAACAGAAATAAGTAAAATACATAAATATGTAATAGACGCAAAGGGGTCCGAACAAGGATATGCATTCGTAATGTATTCCAATTTTAAAACACGACGATTCAACCAGAGCACATACTTCCAATACGGGGGGGAAATTCTTCGAACGATACCGGGTTCACTGTTCGTTCAGTTAACTTATTCCAGTAAGAAATTGCACGAGAAAACAAAGAGAACTTTCGAATAGTAATTAAGCTGATTGGATGCCTAATTATCTTACTATGATGTCTTCTCGCTGAACGTCTGAAAGTCCCGTGGAGTTAGTATTCCCGCGACAATTTTAAGTTTGTGTAGTAAAGAAAATTTAGGCTAGAGACGACCCTGCGCTGCTTAAGTTTCTGAAGGTTTGTCCTATTTTACGCAAATTGAGTACACTAGAGTGACGGGAATAACAAGAATCAATAAAACGCAAAGCTATGTTTATAATTTTCGCCGCTTCTCACCCGCCACGGTGGCTCAGTGGCTAAGGCGTTGCGCTGCTGAGCACGAGGTCGCGGGTTCGATTCCCGGCCGCGGCGGCCGCTTTTCTGATGGAGGCGAAAAGCAAAAACGCCCGTGTGTACGAGATTTCGGCGCACGTTAAAGATCCCCAGGTGGTCAAAATTAATCCGGAGCCCTCCACTACGGCGCGCCTCATCGCCTGCGTTGCGTCGGCGCGTTAAACCTCACAATCAATCAATTTTCGCCGCTTCTCATGACTGCGATTTTTAATAGCCAAACGTGGCATATGTGACGAAGGACTGACAGCTCCTTTTGTAATGGACACGCCTGGTTGACAAAGGCCGAAATTCCTTCGGCGCTGAGCATATTTTCGGTGCGCGTCGTAGGAACAATACTTATAGAGGCCGCCCGAGGGTCGATGGCCAGCGCTCGGAGTTGCTATGGGTCGGTTGGTTTTTATTAGTTATTTACTCGTCCTTTGATGAATATCTTGAAGCTTGAGTTAAAGTTAGCTCTTGAGTGTGGATAATATATATGTTTGTGTATAAACCTTTGGTTGATCGTGTGTGTTAGTAGCTCCTCCTCACACTCTTTCGGGACACGGCCTTGATGGCGTCGTTTTAATGTAATAAAACTTAAGTGCCTGGTGTTTTGGGGGTAGATCTAAAGAACCTAGAGACGAGAGTCAGTCGACCGAACAAGAACAAACGAGGGCAGACGCAGGGCGACCCTCGCGACCTTAATACATTTAGTTAAGTGCATTTAGGTATTTCTCTGTTTTCGTTTTCATAAGCGACGTGTTTGTAATTTGTTGTTAATTTGTTAATTGGTTTGTTAATTTAAAAGATTTTTATTAATTGTTAATTTGTTTGTTAGGGTTTGTTAATTTAAAAGATTAAAAGATTTGTTAATTGGTATGACTTGAATTGTAACCAAATGTCGTCGTCTGTAGATTCAAAAAGTGAAGCCCAGGTTTGAAAAGCAGTCAAGGATTCTGGATGTACTGAGCATGCTATCGCAGCGGCTGTGAACAAACGGAAATAAAGAAGAAAAAAAACAATATGAAAATGTTTTTTATAACGTTTCATAAACTGGGTACGTTATTCCGGGAAGGGGCTAAACGGGAAAATGCGAAACGGGAAGGTTCTTTCGCCCCGGGTTGAAATGGGAAGGAACAAACGGGAAGGTTGAAATGGGAACGGGTTCAAACGGGAACGGGCCAAGTGGGAAAGGGAGAAACGGGAAGGTCGTTTTGGAACGGGTTGAAACGGGAAGGAACAAGCGGGAAGGATGAAATGGGAATGGGTTCAAACGGGAACCTCCCATGGCAGCGCCCTGCCACCGAAGTTTGGTGTGGAGTGCGAGGAAAAAAATAGTCCGCTTTTTTACTGCAATTATACACACTTATATCCAGGTAAGCTTAAGGAATCGTGTTGCACTAAGCAATAGAACAATTACAGCGACGAAAAAAGAACGTAGAGCGCAAAGTCAAGAAGTCAAGCACCAAGGGCGGCTTCTGCCGAATTCGGCTGTTTACCGGAGTCATTGTAGCTGGTGTTGTGACCAAACGGGTGCGAGACATTAAATGACGATCTTCTTGAAATGGCGAATAACACGTATTTCTGCGACCTAATGGCCGGAATCTAAGCAGGGTTACATGCGGTTTTTTCTCAGCGTATAACATGCTGTAATTTGTTTTCGTATATTGATATGAAAACTTAATTCATGGTCGCTTCAGAGTGGCTTTATATCACTCCGATAAAACTTTCAGTTGCTAATTTTCTTTGGATGGAAATAAAATGAAAGTCGGTGCGATTGCAGAACCATCCTTGCGAAAATGGTAGGCAAAGTTCAAAGTTGCGCGCATCATAGTGCTAGATAAATACAATTCCTAGTTTTAAGTGCAGAGCCTTTACTGGGCTCGCCTTGTCGCCGAATCTCGCTCGCTTGACCAAAGTAGAGCCCCACAGCGTTCTGTCGAAGCGGCTGTAGACGCGGCGTCCCACAGAGGCTTCGAAAGGCAGGTGGTTTGAAATTCGTGAACCGTTGGCGCTTTTCATACGTCTCCCCGTTGTTTAGCGCAAAACAAAAAAAACTTGAAGTACATTTGACGTAAAATATACGCAGTTAACCGGCAGCGCCCGCGATCATTTAGTTAGGAACGCTCATTGGGTTGGTTTTTAAGATTCGCAGTGTCTAGAGTGCCGTCCGACGGCGGTCAAGCTGATCGTTGCAGGCATGGCTAGAGTGCCGTCCGACGACATTCGAATATTTAACACTAGGCTAGCACTGGCCAAAGAGTCTGTCGTTGTGGTGTAGAGGATTCGTGTTACCTTCTTAATCCCGAAGTCAGAGGTTCGAGACCGGCTCTGGCGTCGGTTGTTTTTTTCATTATTCAATTGAAGTATAATTTTTATGCCTTATGTTAGTTTTGGTGTTTTAAACTATTTCTTTGTGTGCGTTAGGTTATCTTATGTTATGTTTAGGTTCGGTTGCCTAGCTTTATGTTATCTAGAGCGATGTACTGCCAGACGCGGCAATTTTGCCACATAACGCCGGTGGACGTCGATATAGTGGAGTGCTTATCATACCGTCAGACGGCACTCTAGACACGGCCTTTAAGATAGCAAGCGGGAAAAAAAGTGGCACTGCAGCGCCGGGCCCCGGCCCGTGCGGGAGGAAACGCATGCACAAAAGGAAGATAACTCCCGCTGGCGCAGTTTCAGGCAGTGGGCGCGCGAACACTGCCAAAGCGGGAAATTTGATTTGCATTGGGTGGTTGCAGTCAGCGCATAATGGCGCTAGAGTCCATTATGGCGAATCACTGCTCTGCACTTCTGGCAGCTTACACAGTGAGTGGAACAACTTTAATTTATATCCTACCTTTAGCTGTTGTGCATATGAAAGACTTCACGCGCATTTTACAACCCCGAACTAACCATCGACATAGAAGAAACTCAGCACAGAAAAAAAAAACAGTGTATTTCATTTTAAGGTACTTATGATTGTAAAATTTACAACAGTTTCTCGGGACGATACTCCCGCGACTATACAAACCCATGCGAGCCATGCGACCGAACCCACCGTAATCTTAATTAAATTAGCCTCATCACCATAAACCCTGCAAAGTGGGGCTCATTCGGTCTCTTCCGGGTCATAAACGACTGCCTGTGGCAAGATATGTGCGCTATTCTGGTGCATAGCTGGAGAAAATGAGGTGCCGGAGAGGGAAGTTTTGATATCCCTCACTGGAGACTAGGATGGTCCAGTTCCACGTTAACAGCAAGCGGGAACTTGGGAGCACAGTCTGTTTCCGCGAAATAAACACGTTACATTATTCTGCCGAAATCGATAGCACTGGAGAAAAACAAGTTTGGGATTAAAAAAATTAAAACGAGCGCAAAGGACGAGGACACAGAAACACAGTAGACGGGACGAGCGCTCACTACCAACAATTTTATTTCGAACCCTCCTCTGCATATAAACGTCAACACCACACAGGCGCGCCTGCGCACAGACCACCTGAAGCGCAAGCCACATGCGCGCTACCGATTGCGACATAAAAGGCGGAACTCGCTCTCCCGCAAACTCACCGACGTAGTACTGACACAATCTGCGCCCCTATTTTTGATAAAGTAGGCCTCCAAAATTTCGCGTGCCACCGTGTCTCTGCTGTGTCTCAGCACCCTCAACTCATGGAACAACGGCACGCGTCTGCATTTTGCGCAGTGCGCAGGACGACTCGCACCGCTATCACCTGTGAGTGATAGTTCTTGTTCACGGGCCCGGTCGTTGATACACCGGCCGGTTTGTCCTATATAGGACTTGCCGCAGTATAGTGGCAACTCATAAACAACAGACACTGCACGGTCCACATAGCGTCTGGCGTGCTTGTTACCGCAAGCCGCCCCTTTTCTTGCATCCCCAGGGATGCGCGCACACAACTTTGACAGCTTTCGCTGCGCTGAAAAACGACAGGGACATTGTGCCTGCTCGCCACCTTGTTAAGGTTATGTGTCACCTTGTGGATATATGGTATCACCTCGGGCCTGTCGGTGCTCTTTTGCCTTTCTTTTGCTTTTTCCCTGACCCTGCCTTTTAGTTTCTGCAGCAGGGATTCCGCAGTCACCACCAGAATGGTATTAGGATACCCTGACGAACGCAACCTCTCAATCTGTTGATGAAAACTGGTGGGGGCCGCACGTTCGCGAGACTTTTGGAGGGCGGATTCTAGACAGAGCGTAGCAATTGCTCGTTTTACCGTCTTTTAGTGGGCCGAATTGAATGGCAGCAGTGGTTTGCGGGAGCGTGGGTTGTACGCCTAGCATACATGGGTTTGCAGCACAGAAAGCTCAAGATCTAGAAACTGCAAGTTCCCCTCGGCAGGCAGCTCGTGTGTGAAAGCCAAGCCTTGTCCCATCTCATTAAAAGTGACCAACACGTCTTTAAAACAATCGCTATAGTCATTGAAACCATCACTAAAATCGATAAAATCCAGCTTCTTAAAAAAAACTAAAAAATCATCCACATATCTAAACACCTGAAGAACTTTGCTTCCATTGAAAGCACTGTGCAGACGTCTGTCTACAGCCGACAAAAAAAAATATTGCACAGTACCGGCGCCACACACGACCCAATGCAGATACCTCGTTTCTGAACGCATAAATTGCTGTCAAAGGACACGACCGTGGCACCTTTATAAAACTCCGAGAGTCCATTTTAGGTGCCACGGTCGTGTCTGTTACGGGAGTCGACCGTGTTTGCGGGAGTCGACTGCGTATGCGCGAGAGTTAGCGCGAACGGTAACTGACCGGCACAGGCTTTACCGTCGCCAGTGAGCTTCTTGAACAGACAGAGTGGACCTTCGCGTCTTGGTTACAGGAAATGCAGTCTGCTCGGCGCTTGATGCTTGGTACAGCCGATAAAATTAATCTTAGTTGATGTGGTTCATTCCATTTTAGGGGCGAAGCTACATTACTCCGGCCCTGTCCCGTCCCTCGTTGCTGCTGTATACGGCACGGCACCATGATGATGATTGTAGCAGTATCCCCCTAGGGATTGGCCAACCAAAGATTGGCCGAAGAGGGCAAAACGTTCAACGCATTCAAGACACTTACCGGGGGTACACGACACAAGACGGTCTGCAGAAAGCGACAGCCAAGGTGGCTAAAATGTCATACACCGAATTCGCCAACTTACCCATGGAGATTCTCATCGTCCAAAACAACCCCTACATAACGACCACAAACATCGACGTCGTCGACGGGCTTGTCATTAGAGCGGTGGAAAGCTTGACGTGTCGAGTATGTATATGATGTGTGGGCGATTGTTCCACGGTTTTACCGATACACATATTTTCTGCGCCCCTCTCATCATCATTCACTTCGTGGAGATGGCGGGATTTTGTTTTTCTGGTTAAATGATGCTCAGGAGAAAGAAAAATGACTGTTTCTCTCAGATCGACGTGCAAAATGGCCGCCCCTGCTGGGGCTAATCCTCGCCCTCCTCAAATAATTTGGAAAACTTTCTGGGCTCGCAGAATGCTTTTATGCTTCCAAAATTGTGCGAGGCACGGTAGTGTACGTTATTGAGGTAATTACTACAATATATTTTGTTCATTCCTCTCCGAAATATTTAGTGTGGGTGTAAATTCTAGTTTACCTTGATTTCAATTCTGCTCAGTAGGTTGTGACACCAACATCTTTTCTTTTTTTTTAAATTTGTACAGATGACGCCTACAGCATTCTCAAAACAGCTAATGTTATTGTGAACGCTTCATCCAGAAAGTGAAACATTCAAGCTACTTTAAACGAAATCAAATAGATATGTCGAACAAATTATGCGTGGTCTGCTTTGAGACTAATTCATCAGATGTCGCTACCTGGACAACGGTCGCCGGAATACTCAAACCGTATAGGTGGTATTCAATGAAAAGTTTAGCGGGCAATTTCTCCGCCTGGCAACACTGAAAACCGCCATGTCGGTGGCCACCGTGCCAGCGCATGCGCTTTGCGCCCGCATCTCGAAGAAAACAAACACCGGCGTCTATCGCCTGCTGCGTTTCAGCCCGATAATCGGTAGTAGCGTCAACACGTGTAATATTAATCGCACTCACATTAAGTGGTGGTGCTCTACCTACCCTCGCGCACTTCGAATCCACGTGTCCAACGTGTCCTGCCATTTTCAGCGCTAAACGGAAATTTCTTAGAACGGAAAAGCGGCCTACATATTGCATTTCTAGGCCGGACGTTGCCACACGACCAGAACACGGCCGATTTCGCAGTTTTTTTCCTGTGCGGCTGCCGCCATACCCGGCAAAGATGCCAGCTAGGCGGCCATGCGGAAATGCGAGTGCTCCCCGTTGAACTTCCACTTCAAGGTCGCCGCCTGCCTTGGAGACAAGTGCAGGATGACAGAGAGTAAAACTATTTGCCCTACAGTGTGCAGAGCTCTTTGTTTGGTGGTGGACTTGGAACGAGACCGACCGGTTCACGGAAGGCTCGTTTGTGATGGAATGCAGCACAGGTTTATAATTTACAGCGGGAGCTGTGGAAGGCCTTTTCTCGCGTATCCTGCGGGATTGCGTCCTCCACACGAATAACTATGCGCAGCGAAACCTACTTCAAAAGGAAAGGTAACTGTAGCTTTGTTTCAGCTTTAGTCATGGGCCCTCGGTCGAGCGTCTTAAACCGTCATGTGTACGGTCGTACGTGCGTGCATAGTCGATATGCCTCTGTTCGCGCGTCCTGAACCCCTTACGCGTGCTCATGGCCAACATGGATCCATAACGTACACGTACTTGAGTCTGTAACAGACAGGCCCTTGGTTTTCGCAGTCCTCCACTAATTTCAGGGTGGTGTATACGTGGCCGGAAATATTTGGATGAGGCTTTTGTCCTGAAGTGGACACAACCATGATGGTGATGATGATATACGGTGTAACCGTTTTATAACTCCTGCAGTGCATTCCGAGAGCGAGTGTGAATTTCGAGAAGCCTAATGCCTAACACTGGACTAAGTTAGACGTCGTAGGCGAGGCTCATGCAGAGTAGGCAGATATACATTCGGTGTGCCCAAACCGCCCCTCCAATTGTTCGTGAGTGCAGCCTTCACCTGTCACTGTGCCCCGGACAGTACGGAGTTCGACACCCTGAAATATTACTTTGCCTACCGAAAGGATAGCGAGCCGTACAACTTTTCCTCTGCCTTCTTTAAGTCAGGGAACATCTGGTTGGGCGTTCTGCTGGTGTCTTCAAAATCTCGTAACCCGAAGCTGTCGTTCGAATCAATTCTCTTCTCCGTTGCTTTCCCACCTCTAAAAAAGAATATTACTGATCCTTCAAGTGAACAAAAATAAAAATAACGCGCTCAGAAGAAATCCTTCGACAAGACTGAGTCATCAATTGTATTCCAGCAAAAGTACAGGAACCAGGTGAAATTTGGCGAGCTATTAAAGGGGTAAGGCGTCTTGAACGTTGAACCCTCTTAGAAGTGCTTTTCGCATGTTTGATGTCTACTACTTGATATCTAAGGACTCTACGTTGCGTGGCCTGCTGTCTCGGTCGTAGACACCAGAAAAAACTTGTCGCCCTGTGGGTTTCTCCTGGCACGGTAAAAGCACAAAAACTCTTCCACATTAACGCATTCCTTAGGGTTTACACCGCTCCACCCAGCGTACTGCGCAATGCAGCAGGGAAGACTTCAAACTCGGATGCTTGCAATTGAGGAAATAATGATTATACTTATGCGACGGTAAAATATGTGGTGTTCTGATTATTTAAGTTCGAACCTTAATTTATAGCTTTGGATCTTCCGAAATATTTCAGATAAATGACAATCTCAGTCACCGACCCCAGTAAGAATGCGCAACAACTGAAATGATGAGATAACGCGATGAAGTTGTGCAGCGTGTTCTGGTTAGAACCCGCATTAGTGCAATGACCACAGCCCTTAAATACGCACCGAAAGTCTTCATTACCCCTTGCACTTTCCCTTCGGGACCAATATAGCCACCATGCCTGGGATTAGAACCCGATAGCCTGTATGCAGCAGAATGAGGTTCTAACAATATTCACCAGGCTCGCATCGATGGAAGCTCGTAGAAATCAATCTATCAATCATTCAAGCACTCTGTCAATCAATAAATGAATCGATCAATGAATCAATGAATGAATGAATGAATCAATCAATCAAAAAGTTTATTTCAGTCTCACTCACAAAGTGGTGTGGACAGAAAAAAATTGTCCGCGTATGTGCTCCTTCCGTTGCAAATGTCGTCAAGAGACGATAGTCTTTGTAGATATTTGCCAAGGCAATGCCCCCCTTTGCTTTTTCGCTCCCCTCTCATGCTGTTTCTGTTCCGTCGCGCTCATCCCAAGGTAAACACACCAAAGGTTTGCTCAAGGCGATTTGAATTTACCACGTTCCACTGCTATAGGCGGGGTTCCTCGATGCCAGCGCTGCAGTACGGCGGAGACGCGCGTGAATCGAGGCGGCCGACTTCAAGCTTTATACAACCGCGTTACCTTGCTCCACGTCTGTTCCAAGCAGAACGTAAAACCTAGCTAGTGCAACCTTTCTTTGCTGTTGCCGCGTGATTTCTCATATGCCGCCAGGAGGTGGCGCGGGCAACAGCGGGCGGCGGTTTTCTGCAGTAGATGTAGAATATCATTTGCTATCGAAAAACCAAGCATCCAGGAATTTTTAAATAAAGGAACACTGTAAATATCCCTTGAGTGCTAATTTCCTGTGTTATATTTGTATTATGTCTGGTGCTTGTTCAACGAAGTTGACAAGTATGAACATATAAACCGGGCTTACACGGTTACATTTGGCTGTGAGTATATAAGACTATTGTGCAGTAAGCATTTTACTTTGGCCGGGTGGCTGAATCGAGTTACAGACAGACAGACGGACAGACAGACAGACAGACAGACCAAAAATTTCTGGGTTTAAGTAGCCCAAGAAAGACTATCGTCTTTAAAACTAGTGAAAGTACGCTGCTTGACGGGCCTTTCTACCATTGCAGGTCAGCAGAAGCCATATCGCGACTCCGTGCCACTCTCACTGGAATCGCTAGACTACCAATCGATTTGGTGGAAATATAGATGTCCTGGGATGAAGCATCGGCGAACTTCTCTAAAAATACTTATATATATATATATATATATATATATATATATATATATATATATATATATATATATATATATATATATATATATAACACTGAACTAGTGTGAGTTGTTGATCCTTAAGTCACTTCTTGAGTAAGCGTATACTGTTCCCCCGCACCTCCCCGAAGGGAATCGTGCAGAAATGCGAACGCATTGGGTGCACCGATGAGTGTGTTGCGAGTAATGGCGTAATTAATGACGAGAGTGTGAACGTAATCATTTATTCATCAGCACCTGTTTGTGTTATCGTTGTACCTGACGGCCACAATCACTGCCTTGTGATCGCTAAAGTGCACGGTCAATAGGTCTTTGAGAAGAATACGCGCGTCACAGTTTCGCATAAAGACCAGATCAATGCAACTCCCGTGAATGGTAGTGGGGCACGTGTCGAAGCCGGCAGAGAGACAATGCGTAGAGTGCCTGGTCTGCATGTACTCGACCAGCCACTCGCCACTCTTCTTGCGCACGCCAACGTTGAAGTCGCCAACCAAGACTATGGGGTCAGAGGGTTTGGAGCGCACGCGCACACTTTCCATAGCCGCGTCCAGCTGCGCGGCAACGGCGTCTCGAGCGAGGTTGGGCGCGAGGTACACGGTCACCACAAAGACTCCGTCTCCGGTGTAGGCAAGGGTGTACAAGTCCTTGTACGGAGACGTGTCTCGAACGGGAGACGTGGCAACGGCGTGCGATATCAAGTTCCCATACACGTTAGACACGAGACTAACACCGCAGTACTCGCCGTCCTTGCCGCTTCGAGCAAACTAGTACAGCTCGCTTCAAGCGCATGCGTTCGGCATTGAGCGCGGAGAGATAACACCTGCGGGCGCACGCCGACGGAGCACGACAACCCCCGACTAAGGAATGCATTCGCATTTACGACGACGACGACGACGACGAAGGCAGAACTACGAGGCGCGCGCTCACGTGCGCTCGCGCTGGAGGAATGCAGGCGCACGCCGCTCGATGGACGCAAGACAACCCCCGACTAATAAATGCATTCGCATTTAAAATTTCTGGGTTTAAGTAGCCCAAGAAAGACTATCGTCTTTAAAACTAGTGAAAGTACGCTGCTTGACGGGCCTTTCTACCATTGCAGGTCAGCAGAAGCCATATCGCGTCTCCGTGCCACTCTCACTGGAATCGCTAGACTACCAATCGATTTGGTGGAAATACTATAGAGGTCCTGGGATGAAGCATCGGCGAACTTCTCTAAAAATACTTATATATATATATATATATATATATATATATATATATATATATATATATATATATATATATATATATATATATATATATATATATATATATAACACTGAACTAGTGTGAGTTGTTGATCCTTAAGTTACTTCTTGAGTAAGCGTATACTGTTTTGCGTGCTTTTTGTTGCCATGTTTTTATTTCGGTTAGCTCTGTTGCTGTGTCGTTCGTGTGCCATTTAAGACCCGCCGTTTTGCTATTGCCTCATTTTTCCGTGTTCATGATGCAACTTCCGTCATACCTTGTGCTTGTTTATTTTTTTATCAACGCATCTCACCAGGTAAAATTTACCTATATTACCATTTTTGACTTCTTACCAGCATGGTGCTTTAGTGTACTTTAGCACGTGTCTGTATTGGAATGTTTTCACGCAGTCCCACGTTTTTATTGCACTTCTTTTAAAGTTCGGTCTGAGCCGATTTGTGCAGCGTACGTCTTAACGCGGAGGTCGCGCTCACGCGCAGTAAAATTATTTTTATTACGCATTTTTTGGCGAAGCACGCTTTCAAAAGCACCTGACCTTTGGCTTTTTGTGCACGTAAGAAGAAAATTCATCCAGAGCGGGGAAAATAAAAACATGGCAGTATGGCAACGCTCACTTTGGCAGCATTAGTACCACCCCTGCTCTATAACCCTCACTTCATTTGTAAGGAGCAGAAGGCATGGTCGTGCATGACTGCGAACCTTTTTGTGGGTGTCGAAGAAAAAGTCTATAGAATTCACGGACGGTATGCAGACCGTCTAGCTTATTTGAGCTGTTTTTATAATGATGAATCATTACTGTGGTGTATGCCAAGGTTTTATCAAATGTCATTGTATTCTATTTAATATCCGCTCACCATCCGGTCCTATCATTTAAATTACAATTCCCTGTGAACCGTATTTTCCGGCGGCTGCTGTTATTCAGGCGTTCCTGCGCCTTCATTTTTCGGTACGCTATGAATTATTCGGAAGCAGGACCACGATTGATTTGATTGATGGTACGGTTTAACGCGCCCAGGCAACGCAGGCGATGAAGCGCGCCGGAGTGCCGGGCTCCGAACTAATTTTGCCTACCTGGCAATCTTTAATGCGCACCGTAATATCGTACACACCGGCATTTTCGCTTTTCGCCTCCATCAGAAAAGCGGCCGCCGTGGCTGGGAATCGAACCCACAATCTCGTGCCCAGCAGCACAACGCTTTATCCACTGAGCCACCACGGCATGTGGAAGCAGGCCCATGGAACATGTACTATCACAACGCACTAGTAAATGATACACACATTTAATAGACGATAGATAGACACGCCCAAAAAAAATGGTGAAGGGGTTGCGAAAATTTGTTTGTAGTCATTCTACCTCTACGCAAACAAATCGCTCAGTGTGTTTTATGTTATTGATTTCTTTTGTTGCGCTCACGGGCGAGGCCGGAGCACCATGTATCGCATGCAGCAACCTATGCCTCGTCAAATAAATATGGCGGGTTAGTTCCCAACGAAAACTTCTTGAAATTTACAAACTCAGCAAATTATATCGTACCGCCGCGGAAACAAGGAGTATGGCCTCTTCGCAGAACGCCCACAAAACCCAGTTTTGCGAGTGAAAGCGGCCTATAACCGTAAGTGGTTTTGTGGTCGGCATCTGAACACCATTCCTGCCCAGAAAATTCAGGAAACCCCTCCAATAAGACGAACATTCGCTCTTTTCGCCACGTCTTTCGTGGGTGCCCGGCATTAAATCTTCATATATTTGTTTCCCTACGTCTTGAAAGGTCATATGTTAAAGCAGTTATTTGCACCGCTGTCTGAAGCCCAAGAAAACTAACAATCGCGTACTCCGAAGGTTCGTACCCTGAAGTTGCGTCCTAAAGCGGCCCCGCTTGCGCTGCTGAGCACAAGGTCGCGGGTTCGATTCCCGGCCGCGGCGGCCGCTTTTCTGATGGAGGCGAAAAGCAGAAACGCCCGTGTGTACGAGATTTCGGCGCACGATAAAGATCCCCAGGTGGTCAAAATTAATCCGGAGCCCTCCACTACGGCGCGCCTCATCGCCTGCGTTGCGTCGGCGCGTTAAACCCCACAATCAATCAATTAAAGCGGCCCCGCGACTAAAGCAGGCCCTTAAATCAAATAAAAATGTGCAAGCTAAGCCGTAAAAGCCTTTAACTCTTCGGGACAGGTTTACACTTGGCGTCTCCAGCCTTCATTTCCCAAGTAGCAAAAATAGAAACTCAATGTTTACGACTACCGCAGGAAATTACCCGTGGCTTTAAAGAACTCGCGAGGCTGAAGAACTGGTGGCGAAGCAATCAGTCACCAGAGCTTGTAAACAAACTGCCTCGCTTCCTAACTGCTCCGGGTTCTCTTCCGCGAAATACGCTTTAGGCCTTCTTAGAACAGGACGCAAATCACACAAGCGGACTTGCTAGAATCGAACGCGCGCTTCTTACAACAGGACACAAATCACACGTGCGGACTTGCTAGTATCGAACGCGAGTTGAAAAGGAACGTGGTTTGCAGTTTCAAACCTTTGCGTGAATTTTGATGAACCTAGGTATTCTTCAAATGCCCTCATTCAAAACAATTCTTAGAGTGATCCGGTTATCAACACATTCTGGCAGATGCAACTCGAAGCAGAATAAAGAGTCCTAAATACCTTTTCAGCCACTGGTATCGCATTTAGGTGCACACAAACAACCAGCAAAGTCCCTTAATTTTTTACTCTTTGCAAATGAACGTGATAATTGGATACCGTGGATTCTATATAAAAGTTGTGTTTTACTAAAATTATCTGCCACTGTATCCCAAATGTTATAAGCAAATCACTCAGACTCGTCAGCATTATAAAAGCGCGATAAAGCGCCACTGAACATGAGATGATAGGAAAAGCATACAAAGGTGCACCGGTAACTGCTTTTAAATGGTATTGATTGACATAAAACGAGTGTGAATTGGGACCACTGAAGCAGGCGGAATTTGGTCACGAGTAAACGTTACCATCAGCCTCGTGAATATACATGCGCACACCTGTTGTCTCTTAACCAAAGCGGGATAGGAAGGGAAAATGGGGCATTAATCCCATACAACAATCTTCGGGCAAGGCGATTACACAATCTGTGAGAATAGGCAATACTTCCACTGGCGCGCTGAATGGGCTTCTTGCAGGTTGTATGAGATTGTACTCAATTGAAACAAGCAATATCACGCTTGCGTGTGTATGTATGTATGTATATATACATATATATAACACCGAAATAACAGTTGGCAGTCAAGAAAACCTCGGAAAGCAAAGGGGAGGATGTGGTAGGTAATTGAAACAGATAAAGAATTTGGAAAGAAAGAAAGAAAGTGGAGAAAAAATGCCCGCTAGGCGGGATCCGAACCCCCGACCTCCAGAAATAGCCCCGCCGGTAGCGTAGCGCTTATCGCACCAGGCCGGTATTCTGGAGGTCGTGGGTTCGGATCCCACCTGGCGGGCATTTTTTTCTCCACTTTCTTTCTTTCCGAGGTTTTCTTGACCGCCAAACATTATTTCTGTCTTATATATAAATATATATATATATATATATATATATATATATATATATATATATATATATATATATATATATATATATATATATATATATATATATATATATATATATATATATCATTAGCCTAGGTTAACTTTATAGGTGGATCGGTCGGCCGATGTCGACCATAGAAGAGATGATCCGATGAAACGAGGATTGCTGGCTCGTTGGCCGACGGCACATAGCCGACGACGGTCTACTCCAAGTAAACTCAAAATGTACAATATGTACACTTCATTTACACTACGTATTTACATCTTTCGTGGCTCGTGATCGCAACAAAGAGGTCGTGCAAGGTCCGCGTCGAGCGGGGGCTCCGCGCTCTCTCCTCTCCTCCCTGTCCAATCCCCCCAATGCATCAAACTCCTCGTTTTTACCACTAACATCCCGCCTACAAACGGGACGCCACAACTTGAGAGTGAGGATGGCTGATTCATTAGCCCATACTAGGCCACTGATTAGCCACCTTGATAACAAAGATACGTGGGTTCAAAATAGTCACTTGACCTACCTCTCTCACCCTCATGCGGAAACCCAAAGATATTCCGCAAAACACAAATTCAAGAGAAATGAAAACCAACCAACAAAAAGGAAACCTAGCGTCGGCCAACGGTCTTAAAGTATTGTCCATACCGTGCGCGCCAGAAAACTGGGCCCAGGCCGCCCTATATCCTTTCCTTTGTACACTCATGGAGCGCCTAACAAATCCTGGTCGCCTATCTAATGACGCATACCATTCGCCAAGTTATCAGGTTCAGACGTGTGACAAACGGGAACTTCGCCGAGTAGCGTTGTGCAGTGCATCTGTCGTAGACAAAAAGTCTGGTGTCCTCTTCCTGTGTTTGACCCCTTGACTGAACTCCAGCTCCTGTCCGGTTCGGGGATTCTCGTGGCGGTTATCGCGGTCATTAAAATGTCGACGGCCCCCCTCCGCTGGCCTCTCAAACGAATGCAAGGAAATCCTTCTTCGAAAGCTTACATCGCTTTCAGCTAATATGGGGTGACCGACGCGCTTGTATGCGTTGTCTCCGGGCCCGCTCGTCGGGTGGACACAAAAGCGGGGCGAATAACAAAGAAGCCTCCGCGGTTTCTCCTTACGTCCCTCGCGCGCAACTCAACTCGGCCTGCGTGAAAACAAACACCCTACAGGTAAACAAGCTAACCCCGGAGAAAGATATCTAGTTGTTGGGTGGTATTGAATAAATAAGTGAGATGCGCGAATTTAACAGCCTATCTACGCACACTGCAGTGCAAATGCCTCTCCTATAGATTGCCAGTTATCCGGGTCCTATGCCATAGAGTAAATGCTACTGACTCTAGAGGAAAAGCTACCCATGCTTAACCCGAGCGCAGTGATGATGCTGATGATGGTGATGATGGCTTGGTGGCTGCCCCTTTGTAGCGGGGGGACACTCCTGAGGGCATATATAATCACTCTAGCGTCGAAGCCTCAAGAGTTTTGTACGTCGTCACCTTTCCTCACGCTAACGGGCGCGTCTTCGCCATTCCTCCAGTCGACGCTTCATAGTGCCGACCGGATTCGGCGCCACGTCACCAGTCACCCACCCCGGTGGCGCTCCACTCGCATCCGTGGTGTCGTCCGTGCCCAGTGTGCCCCCTGGCGGGGGATGCGTAATCAAATCTAGCACATCCGCCGTGGTGGTATCACTAGGGTGGTGGGGATTCAATTGTTCGCAACGCAACACAATGTGTTCTGCCGTCTCCTCTTCCTCACCCCACACCGCACACATCACCTACTCCGCATCATCCCACTTCCGCCTCCACATCCGCGTCCTCAGCACCCCAGCCCGCGCTTCGAACATCGCACTTCCTGGCAAGTTGTCGTAAAAAGGGCCCATCTCCCCGCGAGGGAGACTCGAGTAAATGCGTCGCATATGGGGTGGGTGTATTGCGTTAACATTTAGTGTTTAGGGAGTTGGTGGTAGTGAATACGTTGTATCAGCAGCTTCTTGACATAGTTTGAATGAGTCAAGGATATAAGGCGCATTCGTAGCCTTTCATTCTGTGTCGGTTTTTTGGCGCAGTGGGAAGAGCACCATGTACCTCGCGTTCCGCCCATAGGTAGTGAATGCGTTGTATCAGCAGCTTCTTGACGTAGTTTGAATGAGTCAAGGATGTAAGGCGCGTTCGTAGCCTTCAATTCTGTGTCGGCTTTGTGGCGCAGTGGGTAGAGCACCATGTACCTTGCGTTCCGCCCGCAGGGTCGTGGGATCGAAACCAGGTGCCGGTAAGTATTATTTTTTTATGTAGTGTAGGGGGAGGGGTGCGGACCTGTTGTTGAGAGCGAGGAGGGTGGCGTGATGCGGGAGAGGAGTGGGGGAGACGGCGCACCTGGAACGGCTGTTGCGGACACCAAGGCACGCCAACGCCGGGTGACATCGTGAGTTAAAGAAACGGTCTGCATTTAAAATGCTCCTGTGAAGTGGTGTGTTTGTATGACGCGTACAGACGGAGACATGGTTTCGCCGCGGCCTTTTCCGCCCATCTTCTCCTTTCCGCAGCTACCACTCGCTCCCGCAGCTGTTTCCCGCTCAGGCTGGTCTCCTTGATGTTATTTAAGACAGGTAGCTGCACCTCGCTCTTGTGGGCCAGTGCGCGCACTCTTTTCTTCCACCTTGTGGCGTCACCTGCGAGCAGCATACACCGGCGAACCCGGTGTACCCAGAGCATGTCGCTTAGCGAGCATGTCGAAACCGAGCTTGGCCACGGCCTCTCGTGCCTCAATTGAGGACCAGCCTACATCCCCTTGGACTGCATCGTTTGGTGTCGGCTGGTGCCACCCTTACAGCGTTGCCCGCTGTCTTCTTGCCTACTAAAGTTGGCGGCAGTGATGGGTATTCACCTAGCAACCAACGAATTCCATCATGGCAGCCTCCATTGCAGTGAATGCGCAGGGACAACTTTAGTGTCTAAAAGCGTTGTGTGAAATTTTTCCTGTAGGAGGCGGCGAACTTTTGTGCCATGCTAAAGCGTTAGACGCCGTGTTGAATTCTCCGCAACGTAGAAAGGAAGCGCGCGGAGTAGCGCGTACTTCGCACGCTCGGAGGTAGCTTTTGCGGATGCGTCAGGGGAGTTCGGTCGTCACTTCGGAGTTCAGTGGAGGTGTTTTTTCGCGTTCCTCTGCTTCGGAGGGACTTCGTTTCGACGGCCCATTGTCAGCGCCGGCCGTCGCCGTGGATTTAGAGGTCGCCCGGCTTTCGTTCTGCTAGTGTAAGCAGTGAAGTGCCAGCTCCCGCTTCCCAGTAGCCGTCTGTTGGTATGTAAATGCACTCCCAGTATGTAAATTCACACGATTTCAGTGAATTCACACGATTTCAGTAAATTCACATGATTTCAGTCACAGCAAGCTCGCCTATACGCTACACCGTTCCCGTCGAGGCTTCTCGTCTCCCAGACGCAGCCAGGCAGCTGCAGTGTTCTAAGTGTGTTGTGTGCGACGGAATCAACCACAGTGGAACTGCTCTTGTCTACTCTTTCCTTACCTTTCTAATCTTTACGTTTCTCTATCCTATCCTATCCTATTTCAACCACTATTCCCGCCTCCTGGGTTAAATGCAGGTGAGCTCCCAACTACTCGATAAGTACATCCCCGACTCGCCGAAGGTCACGTACGGCAACTATCCAGGCAGAACGAATGAGAAATTAGACAGAGAAATCAGTGTGGCGGAAGTACGAATGGCAGTGCAAGACCTTAACAGCAGGTCGGCGCCGGGACCGGACAGGGTGCCCAATAGGGCGCTCCGGAACCTGGACGAAGCGTCCATAGTAGCGCTGAGAAAATATTATAATGAGTGTTGGAGTACGGGAATCGTGCCGAAAGAATGGAAGAGCTCACGAATGATCCTGATCCCCAAGCCGGGCAAATCACCAAATATAGACAACCTCCGACCAATCTCACTGACGTCCTGTGTGGGCAAGTTGTTCGAGCGCGTCCTGATGGCACGGTGGCAAGATTACCTCGAAGACAACGACCTCTACCCCGCAACAATGATTGGATTCCGACGGCATCTCTGCACACAAGACACCATGCTGCAGTTGAGACACCTAACCATCGACAGGGACGCCCGAGACACCAGGGCTGTATTGGGGCTCGACCTACAAGGAGCTTTTGATAACGTTAACCACTCGGCAATACTCGAGCAAGTTTCGAGGTTGGACATGGGTAAAAGGTCTCACGACTATATCAAGAGCTTCCTGACGGGGCGAACGGCGGTGCTCATCGCCGGAGATGTCGAGACGAAAGCCAAGGAGATCGGAAGCCGAGGCACGCCTCAAGGGTCAGTGATTTCGCCGCTCCTGTTCAACCTGGTAATGATCAGGGTCGCCCACCAGCTCGCAGAGGTAGAGAACGTCGAGCATACGATATATGCCGACGATATCACCCTGTGGGTCAAGGGAGGTAGCGACGCCCAAGTGGAAGAGGTCCTGCAGAAAGCAGTGAGGACCGTCGAGGGGAGCCTCGAGGGCACTGGCCTGAGATGCTCACCGAGTAAGTCTGAGCTGCTTTTGTACAAGCCCACATACAGTCAGCGTGATCAACGAAGAGAACGAGACGAGATTAAGATCTACACCTAGGACGGGTCGGCGATCCCCAGGGTATCCGACATCAGAGTACTGGGTATGCTTCTCAACGAGAAGGGCAACAATGGGGGAACAATGGCGAAGATCGCCGGCAAGGCGGCCAGCGCCATTCGGCTCATGAAACGAGTTTCCAACAGGAAGAGGGGGCTGCGCAAGGAGAACCTCATACGACTAGTTCAGTCATTCGTAATGATCCACATAACATACGTGGCGGCGTTTCACAAGTGGAAAACAAATGAGAAGAACACGCTGGAATCGCTCAGTCGAAGGGCGTATAAGACGGCCATCGGACTACCCGAGTCTACAAGTACCGAGCGACTGCTAATACTGGGCGTACACAACACCTTGGACGAAGTCATCGAGGCCCAACGGGTGGCGCAGCTAGAGAGGCTAACCATAACCAAAGCGGGCAGAAGAATCCTGGACAAGCTGGGATACAACTATACCATGAACAGCAGGGAACCAAGACGCAGCTACGAGGCGACACCAGGGACAAAATCCAGGTGGATGCAGTTCCACGCAACATGCACCGGGAGTACAACGAGGGCAGGCGGCGAGCACGGGCCAAGGCGCTGGCGTAACTCCACGCCGGGGACGCTGGAGCCCGCTACGTCGATGCAGCAGAATACTGCAACGAACGTGGCTTCGTGGTGACGGTGGTCGACGCCGAGGGCAACCTCCGAGCGGCGGCCAGCGTTGCAAGCGGGAGACCCGAGGAAGCAGAGGAGGTGACGATCGCGCTGGCCCTCAAAGATCCAGGCTGCACAATGGTCCTGAGTGATTCCAGGCAAGCTGTCAAAAACTTGTCCAAAGGCAGGGTTTCCCCCGTAACGGAGAAACTACTGCGAAGACAACCAAGCCTCACGGGGAAGACGAGAATCAAGTGCTTCCCGGCACACGCAGGTACGGTGTCGGCACGTGCTCAGAACCACAATGAAACCGCACACGCTCGTGCGCGCGAACTCACTAACCACGCCGGGCAAAGTGGCGGAGAGCATTTGTGGCACAGCCCACGAGACCGAATGACTACCTACAAAGAAATTACTCAGGCCTATCGACTTGCCAGACGCAAGCTCCCGTCGCCCTGCAAAGGATTGAGCAGGGAGCAGGCGGTCATCTATAGGCAACTCCAAACAAAGACCGTCCCGAGCCCCTACCTAAAGCACAAGATGTACCCAGAGACATACCCTGATGCCACCTGTCGGGTGTGTCGCAAAGCTCCAGCAAGACTCGAGCACATCGTCTGGGATTGCCTCGTGTACCCGGACGAATCAAACACAAGAACGATGCCACCTGCCTTCGAGGAGGCGGTGCGGACTGAAGACGAAAATCTTCAACTCCAGGCTGTCCAGCGAGTCATCATGGCGCTGGCCAGGCAGGAGGACCCCGGCGACCCGGTGACGCGGAGCGGAGGACCCCTAGCCGGGTTGGCTACATCTGCGGTGACGACTCCGGCCAAGTCATGAAGACCTATCAACTTTAAAAACAAATCACGTCCCTCTAATCGCTTTTTCCCCCTGATTTTTTGCTGGATTGCACCGCCCGTGTTTGCGCATGCGCTGTTCCTGTAAATTTTATCTTGTGTGTGGTAAAAGAATTCAGTTGATGTCCGGCGCTAGACCTGGGCAGTCTCTTTTTTGTTGCCCCTTTTCTACCGCGCTATTTTAACATGTGTCAAACTCCCCCCCTCTCTCCCTCCTCCCCCCCGCCCCCGGGTTCGTCAGCTGATTGTCTCTCCGCGCTCCGTTGGATGTTGTTTAAAACAGGTTGCGTTCTTAGCCAACACAAGTTTGAACAGGAGAGTGCTACCAAGAAATGCGTGTGCAAACGCTATGCCCCAGTCGCTTTGCTTCGCATGTAATGGTTTTCCCTATCACGGAAGGTCACGGGTGGTGAAAAAAGTTATTTCTTTGCAGTGCGCAGCCAGAAGTGGCGAAGACCGGAGATGCCGAGCGGAACGCGTTCCGCTCCCCGCTAGCAGACGACGCTCGCTTTCCTAGCGCAACTCGCAACCGCAGCGCCGCGGTGGCGAGAGTCGCGGCCGGCCGCCTTCTCTCCGCGGCCGCGGCGGGGAGATACGGAACTGAAACTAAAGCGTGGCAAACTGTTCGCATGGCGACGCAGTGAAACATCCCCCTCGCGAGGGGCACGATCAAATGCAGAGCATTTCCGGGGGCGCACGACGTTAAGTAGTTTGCGTTACGTTAATGTTGTTGCACTTGTGGCAACTGCTGACGAGAGAGCGCTCGTCAACAGTAAAATTGGCAGCCTCGGCGCACGTTGTGTCCGAGAGAGGGGAGAGAGTGTCCTTGAAACGTGCCTGGGCGCGCTATCGAATGTTGATCGCGCCGATAGCGAAATGTCTGAGCCGGGCATGTCGAGGCGAGCGATGCGGACAACTACGGACGCCAAGAACGGGTGACATCGTGAGTTAAAAAAATACTCTGCATTTTAAAAAAACCTTCGTGTAGCGCCAAAAAGTCCGATTTAGTGGATGCATATCGAGCATTTCATGTATGCATGTACAATGGGGCCCACTGTTAAAGGCAAACGGCGAGCGCGTGGATGCTGCGCTCGGCGAAGCGCCGGTGCCGACAAGTGGCGAGAGTCAGACAGCCGGCACATGCGCACTGACCGCATGAGGCGGCAGAAGCTTCTCTGTCGTCTGCTACGGCGCTCCGCTGCGCTTCTCAGCTTGCAACAGCTGGGAGATTTCGCCCTCGAAGGATGTCAGCGGCGCAATCCTCCCTGTTCTGTGGCGGCGCAGAAGAGCGCCGTAGCAGACAACAGAGCACCTTCTGCCGCATCATGCGGTCAGTGCGCATGTGCCGCTGTCTCTGATTCTCGCCACTTCTCGGCACCGGCGCTTCGCGGAGCGCCACGCGCTCGCCGTTTCCCTTCAAAAGTGGACCCCACTGTACAATGCACCGATTTGAATGCGCTGGGAAAGACTGGAAGCACGTCTTTTTCAAGACCACCTAAAAATAGGTGTTGCATTAATCTGGAACAAGTACCATGTTAGTACGTAGTGGCGGGGTTCTTTCAAGATTATACTCATTCTCTTTTCAGTGTGCGCGTTGAAAAAAGAAAAGTTTATGGACTGCATTGAGAAACGGCGCAAGTTTTGGAGAGTGGTATAGGTTCTAACATCGGTCCTAACAAACAGTGGCGGAATGCAACAAGTTTCAATGTTGTATGGAATATCAGTGTATAATAGTATGTTCTACTCCGAATTTTGTTCTTTTGTTGACAATAAAAAAGTAACAATAGAACTCTTGTTTTACTTTATGTTCTTCAACCTTAAGGAGTCTAGTAAATGCTATTGCACTTCATGCTGAATAAATACGCTTTTACAGATAATGTAAATGTTTTCCACGAGGCCCCTGCAAAATTCAACTCATTTTCTCCAATTGAAATGCTTTTACCCAGTGGCCCTTAGATTAGCTTAGATTCAGTATTCACCAAATACCCAAGCCTCATATTAGTACTAAGCTATGTGCATCAAGAAACTCACTCAAGTGATTGTTCCTCTTCCTATGAAAGCTTAGAAGATTTGGAATTGGTTGTATGTTTGGGGGACGTTATACAAGGCATATTATCACTGTTGCTGAGTTGCTTTAAGTCGCAGTGAACATATTTGATAGTAACTTAAAGACATATCAAGAAAAGCAAACCAGAGACTAGAAGGGCATCATGCAAAACATGCAGTACCATTCTGGGGTGGTCGTAAGTATGGCTTTAAGTACTTCCAAACACAAAGAAAATAGTGCACGTGTTTATTAGTTACACCGCAGGGCTCTGTATCATTTAAAATTCCATGTCCCCCCTCTTCAATAATAAAGAAAGAGGCAAATAATGAGGGGAACTAACTTGCTCCAGCAAAGCTACGGCAGGTTTAAAGCCGATAAACAGACAGGGCTAAAAGCCAGAAAACCTTTTTGAAGAAAAACGAATTTCAAGATAAAAATACCTTACTGAAAAACTGTGTTAATTCGCCCTTGTTGGTACATACTTAGTTTGGTAACAGCGCTAGGACAGGACACAGAGAAGGCGACACGAGACTGGGCGCTGACTAACAACGCAGGGTTTATTTCGCCGCAGCTGAATATATACCCTGGGAAATAAAAACAATAAAAACACAAACTAATCAAATTGCGAAGGCAAGGGCTTGTTTCTATAAAAACGCACATGCGCTAAAATTACAATCAATGACTTAGGTAATCGTGCTCCTTTGTGTACAAGTCAATTGACGCCATGCTGACGGAATTGTCATTTCGTGAATGGATAATGTGGGCCTCAAAGATTTCCCTGGTGTGTTGCTCCTTATATCTTCTTAGTACACGTGTCTGTTCAAGTCTTGGCGTGCATCCACACTTTGTACAGTGAAGGGCTAGATTGCTGCCTTTTCCTGTTATTTGGTTGCAGGCGTGTTCCCGTAGCCGGTCGTTCTCGTTCCCGTAGTCTCGTGTCGCCTTCTCTGTGTCCTGTCCTAGCGCTGTTATCAAAATAAAAAAAATACCTTATACGCTGAAGTACAGGGTAAGAACGAAATAAACTTATACACATAGAGGCAGAATAAATATGCAGAAAATGAACAAAACAAGTGCAATTTGACGAGTCAGTTAGGCACAGACACTTTCCACAAAGGAGCAGCTACACTTCAGGAAAAATAAACATGATGTACTCTATTTACATCATGTACACAACAAATCAGTCATGTTTCAGTTGTTTGGAAAAGGTGCAGCTGAAGCAGTGAAATAAATTACCTTGACGGCGACTGAAGTGCACCAGAGATGAAAAACACAGCGAGGTGCTGTAGAGGCGTTGCCAGTGTGCAGCATCCTTTGTTTGCCAATTTTATCGTTTGTCCTGCTTATTTTTATGCCGTTACTTTTCCTTTTGTCCGTGTCATTGTTTTCGTACTTGCCATTTGCACGCCGTATTTTTTATTTTCTCCCCAATTTTCTATCCTTTATTTTATACCAGTCCTTTTTTCCCTTACAAGTCCCTTATTCCCATTTCCATGTGTACCGCAGCCAGCCGGACAGCTCTTTTTCTCCTTTTTCCTTGGTTGACCTAGCTACCGTTCTTCAAATGCGTCTTCCTTTCTTTCAACTCGCACACAAGGTCATCTTAGCATTTTTGTTAGCATCACAAACTTTCCTAAAGGCCTGATGTGATGACAGGCGCTGAAAGAAAACTTGTTAAACGAGAATCGCTCGTAGATATGAGCCCCTTGCCTTTTCTGTGTTTCTTTGTGCTTGCTCTCGCAGCCAAAGAGTGATGTGCTATACGTGCTGTACGTATTAAAAGCAATTTAGTGTATGTGTGCAGGATTTATTTGGGTTCGGCTTGCACAAATAACTTCTCATGTCTAAAACAAAACCTGGGGAAGAATGGGAGAGCATGACCGTCAATGCCAAATTCGTCTGTCTTCGTTTCGTTGCCGGAATTGCAACGCGGGATATGTTTTGTGGTGTGAAGCACATGGTATGCAAGGGCTGATGGCGTTATGAGGCCCCCATTGTTTTTAATGACAATAAGAATGATGGTGTCCTCAACCAGAATGAGCATTTGCCGAAACCTTCATAACCAGCAACAGCTTTAATGGCACCCTTATCTAGTAATGCAACTTCGTCACCATTCTTTTTATGAGCACGCTGGCATGGATGCGTGTAAATTCGAAGAAATATGGCATGACATCCCTGTGGCCACCGGTTTGTCGTTGTCATAAATAATAAGGCTGCGCTACGCGTATCGAATGGCGAGGCGGGTGGTTTATTATTCCTTCCTTCTATCTGATGTATACACCTCAAGAACATCTCCAGGTCGTCCTGGCTGAACCGATACGTGCAGATGTAACTGTCGCAAACAAAAAAAAATCAGTTTAATTTATTGACGGCCACCTAAATGAAATCTATATGCAATACATATTAAGTCCCTCAATAGTCTATAGGAGTGAATGATGATAGTCCCATGATAAGCAATTTAATTCACTTACCATAGTTGTATATTTAGCAGCTGTTTCAAAATTAATTACTATGATTTAATTAAGAAGTTGCAATAAGTAATTTATAGGTACACTCAAGTTCATTTACTTGTGAAGAGAGACATGTCCTTGTCCGGCTTCCCATTGCACAAAATAAACGAGGGGGGCATCGCGGCCCGAGAACGCGCGTATGGACGTTAGCACAGGAGGCTTCCAAAGTGGTTTTTATAGAGAGTGAGATTTCCGGCCAAACCGCAGGCGCTTCAGGCAACACCACCCTTAAAGGGGATGTTCCTGTTTACCGGTCGCGAACGGAAGTGGCCGTTTCCCTTCATTAGCGAGGGCGCACAGGCAAGGACAGAACATTTTTTTCTTCACCCGCCATTCGGCATGAGAACCTAGGGCTCGCATGCATGAAGTTTACTCCTCCTTCTCTGTGCAGGTGTATACGTGGGCCGTATAGGTTGTATTCATTGCGAAGTTTAGCTGTCAATTTCTTCGCTTGGCAACACTGGAAACGGCCACAGACATGGCCGATGCGCCACGGACATGGCGCGGCTTGCGCCACTGCGCCCGCACGCCGAAGAAAAAAAAGCACCGGCGTCCGTCGTCTGTTTCGTTTCAAACCGATTCTAAACGGTGCTGTCAACCGAGGTATTATTAATCGCACTCACATTGGACTCGAGGCATTACTTATCGTTTGGTGAGGTAGAGTAAGGAACGCCCATTCGCCCAACACGGTTATGCATGTGCTTAGCACGGACAACTACCGCCAGCCGGCGGAGCCCGACGTAACCATTACGGTGCACTCACATGGTTGCCTGCATGCGCGCCTTGCCAGTGAATACAAGCAATAGGAGTGAGAGTACAAGTTTACGTAAACAAATGTAACTTCGCTGAACCCTCGAGCATCGGTGATGTGTCATGACAATTATCAAGAGGAGTGCATATGGGTGAGTGTGAGAGGGGAAAGAAGTTCCCAGCCTGCACCACATATGTATCGCACGGTGCATATGGGTGAGGTGACTGTGAGAGGGAAAGAGGTTCCCAGCCTGCACCACATATGTATCGCAGGGAGAGAAAGGGAACGGGAGGGGGTAGAAATATGGGTTGAGGTAGTGGTACAAAGGTGGTTGGGGCAGGAAAAGGAAGGGGTAATGGGGAAGAGAAGACAGATCAGCGACCACCGCCAGGGAATGGGAAAATTATCACCGGCCTTTTTTTTTTTGAACATGAAAGGAAAATTTCCTTGTTTGAAACGAAAAATCACAAACCTCGACAAGTATTAAAAGAAAAATAACAAATACTAAACCTTAAGAACACTTCGTTCTAAAAATGAATCTTCACTGTCGACTTGGATCCTTGGTAGACGTCTTGTCTTGTTTGTTCTTGATCTTGAACTTTACTTGATTCTTGATTCTTTGATCTTGGTTTGTTGATCTTGTTCTTCATGATTTGTTCGTGACCTGACTTGACCGAGTATATAGATCTGTTACACCTGATGGTTTGTGATTATGTGCTGTTGGTGTTCTGCTTGGTTTCCTTGTGTTGTTATGGTGTAAGAAGGGAATGACTGGAGATGTGGGCGGAGGAAGCCTCACCAACATGGCGGTTCTGCTCCATCCCCGTATCATATCCCATCTTTTATATTGTCGTGATTGATCGTGTTTGTGTTTTGTTATGTTTGGTTTATTCTTATGCTTGTAGAATGAATTCGTTAATCTTTAAAACCATCTCTTCTAAAATTAATCTTGTTTCCTCTTTCATAATTATTTCCGGTTTTCTGTTCTCTAAGTGCTCTCCTAGTTTTTTAACGAGTCTTTTCCTTTCATTTACTAAGAGTGGTCATTCTGTTAGATAATGATCAAAGTTCTCTATATCCTTGCTACACTTGCATGTAGATGCCTGTGTTATTCTGAATCTGAAAATTAAACGGGAATCTACCATGCCCTGTCAGGGCTTGGGAAGAGTAGAAGTTTGTAGGAAAGTGGTCCGGAATTAGATGTACGTTCTTAATCCACCTATAAGTATAACTTGTTTTGCCATCTTTATTCCACACCTTATTCCACTCCTGGTTTAACTTGGTATATAAATGTTTCGAAATGAATGATTTTGTTATTGGAACATAAGTTGGTTCTCCGTTTCTTGCGACTTCTTTCGCCAATTCATCTGCAAAGTTATTGCCTATTGAGGAGCTGTGTGCATTTACATGACTGAGTTTTATACTTACTGCTGCATTCTCTCTAAGGACTAGTTTTAATTCGTTAATTATTGGATTTGTGTTAAGTGGGTTTTTTAGTGCTTGGAGTACCGACCAACTATCGGTAAATAGTTGATGGCTATTGTTTGCTTTGTTTGTTATTATGAATTCAGTTGCCTTTTTAATGGCTATTAGTTCAGCTTCGTAGTTGGAACTGTATTCTGGAAGCTTAAATTTTTCCGTTCTTGCTATTTGGTTGTTATTGTTAAATATTACAAACGCTGCTCCCACTTCTTTTTCCGTCTTTGAACCATCCGTATATATACGGTAGTCGACTATTTCTTCTGTGGGAGTGATTTTAATGCCGCTTTTATTTGCTAGGTGATCTGTCCAGAGATCGTATTTTTTCATGATTTGATTACTTGTGTATAGCTGTCGTTACATGAAAATGTTTTGCCCTCTTTTAGTACTCCATATTGTTCAATTTCTTTTTCAATTGTTAGATACACTGGCGGGATTTTTGCCATAATGTTTAAGGACAGGTTTGATGTTGTTTTAAAAGCTTTCGTTATCATTAGTAACGGTAACCTTTAGATCGCCTGTAGTTTCCTTAAAATAGTTACCTTCCGAGTGTACCACACCGGTACTGCGTAGGTAAGGATTCTTTCAATGCCTCTCTTATACATAACTCGCACTAATTCTCTTTTTGAACTCCTGTCGTCGTTTATCGTCCTGTTCAGATTGTATGTTATCTTAGCTATTTTTTCTTTTAAATATTTTAGATGAGGTAAAAATGTTAACTTATTATATATTATTACACCGAGTAACTTCATTTCGTTGACTGTTCTTATTCTGCTTGAACCTATTTGGAGTACAGGTGGATGCGTTCCATACTGTTTTCCTATACGCCTCGAGCGCGGCCTGTAGGGGCGCCACTGAAATCCCCCTAGCGGCCCGTTTCGAAAGCAGGCGCGGGAGTCCCCGGCCCGCTCCCCCCTGTCGCCGTTGCTTTTGGGGCTCGTTCAAGACAGCGATTTACCGTTTGTCCGCGTTCGAAATACCGAATAACGTGGAGCAGGCACTCTGTTTGCAAGCGTGGTATGTTCACGAGAGTATAAACGTTCATGACGCGATCTTAGTGAGATCTATATGAGCGCCGGGCGTGTGTCACAGGCCGGTGTCCCGAAGCCAGCATTTGCATGCAGCTGATTGCAATTCCGCTGCCCTGAAATTTAGTGACTGTGTCTCCGTAAGCAGTGTTTTCTCCGATGGTCATGTTGCGGCCATACACACTATGATGTAAATCGACTTTGTACACTTACAAAATCTAGCGGAGCACTCGTACCTGACAGCACGCAAGTTACGCCTGCCAATATCACATATCAGATATTGATCAGTACCATGAACAAGCCAATGCGGCATAAATTTCACAAACATTGTACCAAAGAAGTACGATGGATAATGCAAAATTACACTTATTACAAAATTTAATGCTTACAAAAATTACAAAATTACAAAATTTAATGCTGGGTCGTCTTGTCCCGAGGTGAGCGCTCGCAAAGATTCATCTGTTACATTTATCCTCCACGAGAAGCGCGAAGATGGGCTTATACAGTAATCCGCGTCCGTGACCAGACTCTTCTTCGAAACACCGTCATATGAGTCATGACACAGGGAGACTGCAGAATCTAGCATAAACCGAAATCAGAGACCCTTATCAGATACGACACTCTTCCAACGAGCCCGTGTGTACGAGATTTCGGCGCGCGTTAAGGCTCTAGGTGGTCAAAATTAATCCGGAGCCCTCCACTACGGCGTGCCTCATCGTCTCCGTTGCATCGGCGCGTTAAACCCTGCAATCAATCAATCAACTCTTCCAACGACACCTCGTATCGCTTGTGAACTGCCTACCCTGTATTCTTCAAAAAATGAGTCCGTCGAGTGATCAGCCGTTTTTCAAGGCGAAAAACAAACGAAAAGTGCACACGCAGCTTGTGTGTTTGATTACTAAAACGTTCATTCGATAATTTCGCTCCGCATTTGTAAACAACGATAGTTGAGCGTCCTCCTCCTTACCCCCCCCCCCCCCCCCCCCTGCATGTCTAGCGAAATATCAGTGCATTTCGCATCTAGTTGGTCTGGTGAATACTACCTTGCTCAAACAAACGTCTTTGGCATTTCAGAAGCTGCACTGGTTTTTTTTTTTTTTCATTCCCGTACGACTATTCTATTTATTCCTTACTTGCAGACCATTCATTTTCCCGTGGTTTCATTAACATATACCTTGGTTGTTACTATAAGGCATGAGTGAGCACATATCTGACTTAACATTTTCTTTACGGTACTTAACATTTTCGCATGGCTTATATTCCCATAAAAGGCACAAGTTTTTGTCAGCTATTGGGTTATCACGTCCCCGAAACATATTTTTCTACGACGTACATATTCGAAGCAAAGCCGCATTTGTTGTCTGCGCTGCAAAACGAACCAACCTCTTACAGTGCCAATATCAGGTCTAAACGAGGCGACAGTAAATAGAATTCACTTGTGCTGACGTGTTCGAAGGTGACAGCGGTTATATGCTGCTGCCATCGCAGACGCCCGCAAGAGCGGCCAAGAAGCGCGCAGAACCGCCTCCCCGGGTAGCTCTTTTTGGCGTTAGAGCGCTCTACCAAGGCGCAGCTGTTTTTTTTTAAGTGCCCTAAACGTGCAGTTAGATTACAGACGTCACCATAACAAGTTGTTTAGAGCGCGGAAAGGCAAAGAGAAGCGAAAGAAAACCAAAACACTGCATGACCACCTATCAGCCACGCAGAGCTAATCCCGCAAACGCCGCGGAGAAGCGGCGGCAGGCGGCGCAGCGATCGCGAATCTCGAGGCGTATTATCATTGCTTGTGATTTGTCATTATTTATTGTTATTCCTTTGCTTACAGCCCAGTCATTAGTTATTTTTAATACTCCGTTTTTTCTTCTGCATCTTTTCTTGATTTAAACTTAACGATGATTACTATATCATCTGCGAAAGCTTGGATGTGGGTTTCATATGGGAGTTCTTTACCTAGTAAGTCAGCTATGGTGATATTCTAGTAAAATGGGCTAAGTGGTGAGACTTGTGGCAAGCCCACGTCTAATGGCTTAATAACCTTAATATTGTCAGATTCGTAGACAATCTTCCTCCTTGTAAGTAGACTATGGGTTAGTTTAATTAAATTACTGTAACATTTGTATTCTTCGAGTTTTTTTGTTACTATAACTGGGTTAATAGAGTTGAATGCGTTCGTAATGTCCAAAGATACGATTAAGGTGTTGGTTTTGTCTAGTTTCGCTCTTGTAGCCCTCTTTTTTATTTCTTGTAAAGCCTCTATTGTTGATGTATTATGAGTAAAGCCATACTGATATTTATTAAAAAGGTTATTTTTATAGAGGTGGTAATATAGTCGGTCCTTAACTAACTTCTCCAGAACTTTACCTAGGATGGAATTAATAGCTATTTGGCGAAATTTACTTTCCTCACATGTGTCGTCTGGTCTTGCTTTGGGGATAAATATTACCTTTGATTCCTTCCATCTTTCTGGAAAATAACCGTTCATAAAGCAGGCATTAAATAAATTAAAAAAAAAACTGCGTGTGTTTCCTGAAGATTGCTTGGATAACAGTGGTTTTAAGCTTGTCCGGTCGGGGTGTTATATCTTTCCTAAGGTTATTCACATGTAATGTTACTTCTAATTCGGTAAATGGGGTGGCGCTACTTCCAGGATGTTCTCCGTCCCCTGGACATTCCGTTTGACTACTACTAGTATTCTTATCCCCTGTTCGTTTCACCGTCTGGTGCTCCTGGACTTGTGGTGTTTGTTCTGGGTACAGTTTCCCTAGTAAGTATTCTATTGTCTCTTCGAGAGTTTTTGTTATCTCTCCATCTTCTTTTACTATGCTCTTAAAGGTTACTTTAGTCTTTAACTGATTTCGTGCGATTTTGTATGCCAAGTTGAAAGAATATTTTGTTAATTTTGACGTTAGTGCTTTCCAACTATTCTTTTTTGCTAGCTCTATCATGTTGTTATAGCATTCGTGCTCTTTGTAGTATTCCTTCTTATACTTCTCTCTCGTCTTCTCTAGCGTTTTGGTATCTTCTCCTACATGCCCTTACTCTTTTGCGTTCAATCTCTAACTCCATGCTCCACCACGGGTTGGGTTTTTGTTTGGGTGGTTTTTTCTTTTTACTGTACTTCGCTCTCAGTATGTCAAGCTTGTTATAAAATGTATTAATTACGTTTTCTATTTCTTCTGCCGTTCAATCCTTTTTTGTACTTCTTCGAACCATACGTCGTTTGCGATTTCATCTATCATTCTAGCTTCACGTTTTAACGTTAATTCATATACTTCTTCTATTTTGACATTTTCGATTATAGTTCTTATATATCTGTGGTCACTATTATTGAAAGTCTTTAATACCTTCCACTTTTTAATATCTCTCGCTAAAACTGCGTTAACTATTGATAGATCTATCCACCCTCTTGATCTACTTGTCCTAAATGTGGGGGGGGGGGGGAGCGAATCTTTCTTATTTAGTAATGTTAAAGCATTAGTGACAATAAGCTCTAAAACTCTTTCCCCTCTTTCATCAGTTGTCTGGCTGTCCCAGATTTGATTTCGCGCGTTAAAGTCTCCACCTATTAATACCTCTACCGACCTATGTCTTTGTACTATTTCTTCCATTTTTGAAAGTTCTCTGTTGATGTCTCTGTTTGGTGGGCAGTAACAACTTATTATTAATATTTCTCTGTTCCCCTTTGTTATTTTAGCTGCCACTAAGTTTTGAGCTATAAAAACTGGGAACACTGAGAGGTTTTTGTGGATTATGATGGCAGATTTTGGGTCTTTGCTGGCTGCGATTATGATATGTTTAAGAGGAAATCCTATTATTTTATTTTTGAGGGTATAAGGTTCTTGTATTAAAGAAATATCTAATTGTTCATCTTGTTGGAAATTAACGAGGGATTGATTTGCTTTGTATGCTCTAGCTAAGTTAACCTGCAGTATGTTGAGTTCCATTTGTGAGTTAGGTACTACTTTTTCAGTTATGCTAGTCATTTTAGCTAAGGCGAGTGATGATTTTCTTACGTTCCTGTTCAATCTTGTCCCGGTAGACCGGACAGTCCCAGGACATCATTTCGTGGTCTCTGCTTTGCTCTCTTCCAACCAGGTCACAGGCGTGACAGTGGGAGTCCTTCATGCATTCGTCTCTCTTGTGGCTCCGTTGCCCACACTTAACGCAGCGGATCGGGGCTTCACAATCTATAGCGTTGTGTCCATGTTCTGCACACCTGGTACATCAGGGTAAGAAGAAATGATCAAAAACTCGGCATCTGTTTCATCCGATGTACAGGTGTGACCTGTTGTTCAGCGCGTGGTGTCCCTCTTTGTTAAGTGCCAAAATTGCTGTTGTTCCTTGTCTTCCCTTCCAGGTTTTCTTGACCTCGATATCTCTAGTAGTGCAAGGTAAGTTGTTTTGTTCAATAATCGTTTGCACGATCGTTCTTGCTTCCTCTTCTTCGTCAATTCCAATCACCTTTATTGGGTATCTATTTCCCTTAGGTCCCTTGATTTGAAGGTCCTTTGTTTTTCCTTGGAGGTGCGTCTCACTCTTCGCTGAGCCTTCCTTCGATGTGGTGGTGATTATTACACCTTCCCTCCCAGGTTTGATTTTAGCGTCTCGGAGACCAAGGTCAGGTGGATGGATGCTCTTTTTGATTAACGATGCCACCTCTTGTTTGCCCATTTTCCCTGAGGACACAACCAGGGCGTAGGTTGGCTTCCTCTCTTCTGGTTTATCTGGTTCGTTTTGGGGAGTGTCTTGCTCTCTCTTGCTTTCGTACTGTTTTTCGAGTTCGCTAATTCGTCCTCTTTTGTAGGCCAGTTCCTCCCGTTGACCCATAATGACGCTCTTAAGTCTCACCTGCTCGGTTAGGATGACATCTACCTGTTCTTGCAGCTTCTCATTGTCTCCTAACATACTTGCAATTTGAACGAGGGCCTTTGTGATTGCCTTGTCGGCGCGTGAAAGTTTCGTAAGGGACGACTGCCTGTCCAGTTTCTCTTTCTGAACTTCTTCGTTAGTCTTGGTACCTTCGGCCTCTCTTGGTTGTCTTCTGAAAGGTTCCTGCGCTCCTCTGTCACCTTGTTCTTCTTGTTCCTCTTCTGTTGATTCGTCCCAAGAGTCCTTTGTAGCTACTTCCTTTGGTCTGTGCACAATATCTTCGAAAATTTCGGATTGCGTGTTTGAGTGTTCGAAGGAGCATGCATCAATCGAAATCTTGTACCTTCTTGCTTCGCCTTGTTCTCCTCTAGAAAACCATATATTGTGCGAATAAAAGCGTCTTATTATTATTACTTGCCGCTTGTTTTATCTCTCACCCAAAAAAAAAACAGCGTTCAGTCAGAGTATAACAGTACACGGAAACAAGAACCTAGTTATACGCTAGATGTCGAAAAATCTTTCAGACGTTCGTTTGTTCTTAATTTACGAATCCTACACACTCAAAGGGAGCCGATCTGCCCAGTAGTGTCTCACGTAATATGACATTACTGCGTGACGGCTACTTAAAGTCGGCAGCAGGCACTCCTGGGAACGTAGGAAATGGTATCCTTGAAGACAGGCGGATGGCGGGCTGCAACACGGGGGCCCGGGGTAGATAAGACAGTTTCCGCAAGCGTCGAAGTGACACAGTACACGACACCATGGTGTGCTCGAGTAACGCTTGATAAGATACTCCCACATAACTGATGCTCCTCACAAACTTCCAAAACTAAATTTCCCGCCTCAGCCCCCATTCGTTTTTTCTTTATATTTCATTTATATTTGTTCAACAAACATGAATTCGTTCAAAAAACTTATAAAAGGCACGCAATCCGTAGTATATAGACTAAGTTTGTCCCATAAAAGTTGCCTACGTTTAGTTTAGGGGCCGGATTTGTGCCTGATTTGTTAAACTAAGACGTTGCGCTGCTGAGCACGAGGTCGCGGGTTCGATTCCCGGCCGCGGTGGCCGCTTTTCTGATAGAGGCGAAAAGCAAAAACGCCCGTGTGTACGAGATTTCGGCGCACGTTAAAGATCCCCAGGTGGTCAAAATTAATCCGGAGCCATCCACTACGGCGTGCCTCATCGCCTGCGTTGCGTCGGCGCGTTAAAACCTACAATCAATCAATCAATCTCATTTGCGAAAAATTGTTAACCGTATCTTCAACTACTGACTTGGCAAGATCAGCGGGGCATCATGGCGGCACCCGTCTTTAGACAGCTTTCAGGGCCAGCGTTACCCCCCTGTCCTCCTGTCCTGTGCTAACTGCGACCACTTTATTCCCGCATATATATATAGCGAATCAGAATGGGAAATGAGGGGCTCGTTGAAAATAAGACAGAAATAAGAGTTGGCAGTCGAGAAAACCTCGGAAAGCAAAGGGAAGGATGTGGTAGGTCGCTGCATGCATAGCGAGGGCCTCTGTTCTGGCAGTCTTGATGCCACAAGAAGCTTAAGAGGGTTCAACGCTGGTCGACCACTCTTGACATGTCGTAGACACTTGACTCACGGCCCGGGGATTAAAAAGAAGGTCCCCTTTACCCCGAGTAGTCCGAATGGCGCTGGCTACCACCCCCAGCACAGGAAACAAAAATACCTTAACATAAATACCCCAGAAAGTGGAGGGGAAAATCGCCCCGCTGGTAGCGTAGTGCTTATCGCACCAGACCGGTATTCTGGAGGTCTTGGGTTCGGATCCCACCTGGCGGGCATTTTTTATCCACTTTTGTCCTTTCTTTCCAAATTCTTTATCTGTTTCAATGACCTACCACATCCTCCCCTTTGCTTTCAGAGGTTTTCTTGACAGTCAACTCTTATTCCTGTCTTATATATATATATATATATATATATAGGGCTTGGAAATAAAGGGCTTGTTAGGAAAATACAGAGAGAAATGCCGGCAGTCTACAACGCCAAAAGAAGGCATAGGGGAATGGTTAGACTATTTTTTACCGTTAGTGACGTTACATTATTTTTTTATTAATTACACGAGAAAGAAAGAAAGAAAAACACGCGCCCAGAGTGGGGACCGAACCCACGCCTTTCGATTAGATCTCGAATGCCTACGTAACCACTGAATGCCTCGAATGCCTAGTCTAACCATTCCCCTATGCCTTCTTTGGCGTTGTAGACTGCCGGCATTTCTTTCTGTGTATATATATATATATATATATATATATATATATATATATATATATATATATATATATATATATATATACATATATATATATATATATATATATATATATATATATATATATATATATATATATATATATATATATATATATATATATATATATATATATATGGCGCAATTATTTTGTGTCAGGGTTCCCGGTCAATATGCCGCCATAGCATGTCTGGTTACATCGTGTCCTCTATAATGACCACGGGACCTGTTTACGTTAGAATGAATGCTTCTTTCTGAGTAACCGACAACATCGCGGCATATCATTTATTTCCCTGCCATATTAGGGCGCACATTTTCCCCCTCATAAGCAGTGGAATTTGGAAATATAATAACAAATGCACATATGCCTTCCCTTGAAGTTTGATTTTAATTATAAACAAGAAAACGCTCGCTACATTCATGAGGGGAAAAAAAGGAAAAAAGAGAATTCTAATGCTGCTCAGCTTAACGTTTTACGAGGTGTTTGCCTTCTTTGTTTAACGCAAACGGAGGCTGAAAAGAGTGTTTCTCAAGCTTTGCCGAGGTACCCACGTCGGAGGCGTGAAGTGGATACATTCATGGACGGGTTGGTTCTGCGTGGCTTAGTCAAATATAGGCAGCGTACACGGCTTTCCTTAAAGAGCGGTCGCCATGAATGGCCAGAAATAAAATGGCTAACGGACGTGGTGTGTGGCTGTGATTAGCAGTGTAGTGATATCGCATATATGGTCAAACAATACAAACCAACATAGCTACGCTTGAGGACATTTCGCGCTGACTGTGCCGCGCAATCTTTTGTAAGGGTGTTGTGAATCGACATGTAAACACGTCAAAAATAATTTTAGAACAAAACATCCTCGCATTCGATCTGCGCTTTTGACAGCTGAAGGAACAAACAAACAAAAGCGGAGGAACAAATGTGGAAGGTGAGATTACTCACGATCCGTGACTTGTGATGTCCGGCAGAGCAAGCACAGTTGTAAGAAAATCCACGTTTGCGCTGTGCCTGTACATGATGTCATCCTGAAGAAGTGGGACGCTGACAATCACGGCCGAATACAAACGTTGATTGCGCTCTACGGCTTTGTCGCGCCGCCAGACACTGCAACACATACCGCTCCCTCGGAAGCGTAGAGCGCGGACCGCGCGGGCGGAGAACTGTCGTTGAAATGCGGCCGGGATGGAGTAGGGGAGCGCTCGGGCTGCCACCGTGATAGCGGCACTGATTAAACAGAGCGCGCACACCACAAAGAAAACCGACGACACGGACGATTCGTCGCTTAGTCCCATATACTCGATAAGTTTTGGAGGAACGTATGTAAAACTAGCTTTTTTTCACCAATAACATCTGACCGGTGTCACGAAAGGTTCCAGAGCAGAGAAAATTAGCAATAAATCAACCGAAACCGAAACTGCGTCTAGAGGGCGCTTTAAAGATCACGTGAGCTTTTATATTTTTTTGCGTATTTTGTCCCCGGCCTTTTTGTCCTAGAGGCGCTTGTACACGACTCGCAGGTGAAGTGTTTATGGACGTGTTTGCTACCGTTTAGACGACAATGGGCTGCATTTTGTTTGTATAAACAAGAGGAGCTCGGAACGTGTCGATTCCGGACCATTAATGTTCCTGTGCTTGCCGGACTCGTATTCCCGGTGTCATGCGACTATTTAAATGTTACCTCTCATTTGTTTCTTAAGTACTATTAATTCGGGGCAACAGCTTGAGGAGGCAAGTTAGAATTGAAGGTGTTTATACACAAAATCAGATGTGGATGAGAAATAATCTAGAAAACAGTAGTGCCCGGTGTTCGATTCCGTGATTCAGGTCCAATCAAAGCTGGTGTTTGTTTCTGCACGTTAGGTCCTTTTAGATCCTGCTGCACGTTAGGCCGTAATAAGTGCAGTTTTCAATGCAGTAAAGAAGAAGAAAAAACCGTGGCCGTGGTTAGGAATTTTATTTTGGAAGTCGCAAGATATAATCCCCGAGGGTACTTTTTTGTTTTTGTAAGTTGATTTTTTTTTTCATTTTTTGGCCGATGTTTTCTGTACTGAGTTACCCATTTTTGGGCCGTAACGTTCACTGCTCCACGAGTGAGTTCGCAGGACGCGCGCAGACTGACACTGACCCGCTAGCGAGTTCTCGTTGGCGTGCTGTTGCCATAAGCACCGACTGCTCGGCTAGTGATTGCAACGATTCCAAGCCGTCCTGGGAGGCTTATCTTAGGCATTTTACATCCGACATCATGGCAGAAGCGCAGTATGGCGATTATTGAGACATTGAGAATGCCCATCCAACGATAACGTTGGATGTACAGCATTTTGTTTTACAGAACCGAAACCGAAACTTGTTTGAATGCAAATATTGGAAATCGTCCAATCATGGTTCACCTGCTCCCAACGTCACAGACTTAGTTGGTGCGCCACCGCAGACCGCGCACGGTAGTTTTCTTCTTTCGGGCTTTATGAAATAATTACCGACTTATCAACTGGATTAACGGTGAAAAGTGTGTTAATTTGAGCCAGTCTACGCAGTACAAGCAATAACGGGAGCTTGACAAATTCACTTCAGTGTCCCTATAATAAATAAGAAGACATGACGTTGATGCCGCCATCTAGTAGGAACAATTAGTACGAAGTAATGCATTACTAGAATTCACGCCTCCGCTAAATATATTGACATGAAACGAGTAAGATGTATTGTATTAATTCCGGATTTACACCTTGCCCAACACGATTTTAAAAGCGCGAAAGAGCTTTGGTAGTTTCTAAACGCATCTGAACCATTGGAAGCGTGGGAGGTTGGAGTAAGGGTGGAGATTTTGCTTGCTCTTCTGAAAAAAAATGTGATTTTTCGCACTCCTGATCACCATTTAGCAAGAACGTAATCAACAACATCAGCTAAGATTACTTGTATGCAGCACCGAGTGCAGTACATTTGCTGTACCTTAAAGTTCCGATAGAACGTTCCACCCAAAGTTCAGTGATATCAAGAAAAGTTTTGAGTCGGGCAAACTTTCCGGGTCGATCGCGGAAAGGCCGAATAAGTGACCGCACTAACACAGGAATAGATGATTCGCCTTTACTATGTTCACTCATCGGCTCTAAAGCCTTCTATTTTACGGGGTGGGCGATCTTTGGAATATTTCACTAAATTGAATATTTTACCCGTTAAGGGGGGTTGGCGATGTTTCGGGGGAGGGCGTTCTCTGGGGACTTTACGGTAATCTAATGAAGACGCGAGCGTATATTTCGCCCGAGCACAGAGCTCGCTATTACAGTCGCTAGAAATTCTACCCACTGTATCGCTGTGCAGTGCCGGTGAAAGTAAGTTACCGTTCACGGAGTAACTCTCGCGCATGCAAAGTCCACTCCCGCAATCACGGTATACGGAGTAGCTGCTCAAAGTCCGTAAGAACTTGGAAGCTAGCTCAAAAATAAACATTAGCTCCAATCCACGCTGTGAAGGTGGTTGGGAAGCAAAGCTTTAAACGACACCCTCAACGATTTCACATGCGACGTCACTTGAATTCACACACGTGGCCCTACAAAGAGCGAAACCAGAGATTCTGCCAGCCGTTACCTGAGATTCGCGGGGGCGGAGCCCTGAACGCAGCAGGAGCGCCGGCCACGGCCGGGCTAGAGCGGCGGACGACGCCGCCGCTGTAGCCCGGCCGTGAGTCGGAAGAGAAAAAACGGTGAGGAGCGTCTTTCGAAGGGTGAGACAGCGGAACCTACCTATCCTCAAGTGCTAGCTTGGGGCTACACCAACCGCGCGACACAAACGCAGACACCGAAACAATTCGGCATGAGAACTTAGTGATTCCCATTTATACTGATTCAAACTATAGTTAGTTTAGTAAGTTTGAGAATTGCGAGAAAGTTGAAAGAACTTTAATAATTGCTATAGAACACAACCAGTTGCTCCTTCTCCCGCATTTTGTAATACTTGTTAAAACGCAACCGAATTGGTATTCACCAATTTAGAAAACGGAGTCCCATTCGTGGCAAGCAGTGCACAAAAAATAGCGTTTCTCTAGCAGCCAGATGTCTGTATCTGGTCTCTACATTTTGTTTGCCCACCTTGCAAACCATTCCTTAACGTATCTTAGCCGTACGGCCACTTAATTACGTCGGGTGCGGGTTACCCTGGAGGTGCTGTCGAGCAAGTCAATCAAGCCGTGCGAAGGAAGTGCGCAATGTACGCGAAGCACGACAGAACATGCCAAAGAACAAGCGTCCCTAAGCAGACGACAACGTCCTCCCAAAGCGCCCGCCGGTGCGAGCAGGCAGGTGCGCGCGGGAAATGCTGGGTAATAGCGCCCTATCGCCGCGTCATCTACACTGTGCTCCGGGAGAGCAAACCGCCCTCCTCCTCCTTATCCGTGTTCGGAGTTTGTTGTCCCGCACTCCAGAAGGAATCGTTGACTGGTAGAGGTAGAAAGCTTTGCTTCAAAAAAAGGGCATCGTCGTCCCATGTGCGACCCACTCACTGAAGTAACCATGGTAACAACCAACTACGCTGTACCAACGCGGGTAGAACCGCCGCCGTCAAAAATCGCGGACATAAAAGCAAATTCCGGCTGCCAAGCAAGAAATGACGGCTTCGCCTCGGACGAGGTCGGACTTCTACGTCACTGCAAGCCGCCGAGCCAACAAATAGCTCGGTCTCGTCGGCATAATAGCTTTTGTTAGCGTGAGCGAGCATGCTTACTATTTGTGGACTTGCTTTTGCAAGAACTATAGAGTTGATTTCTGAAGCAAACAAAAGCACTTTGAAATCCACCTCAGGACCCCTTTAAGACAGGAACAACAACTACACCATATTCTTCTGTCGGCTGAAAAACAACTACCCATACAAGCGTACCTGCTGTCCGGTACTGACATCCGACGCTATGTTGTTTCGGGAGTAGACGCCGGAGAGAATCCTGTAGACCTGCAAGCCAGTATCCGGTGCTCCAGGCACCAGGTTCTTCTTGTCCGCTACATGGGAGCTGGCCGCACGTGCCTCGTAACTCTTCGCGGCCCGTTAGAGCCACCGGATCGTCTTTTCTGCAATGGCTGCGTACTTCGCCCACGTCCATACAAGGCCGGAGTGGTTCATTGCTATCAATGCTTCCGTCAGGGACACATGAGCAAGTCGTGCCCATTCCCTGTCACAGAACCACCACTGACAATGGCCTCGGAACCATCGGCTTCTTCGGCATCAGAGGCACTGGCTGCGTCGTCGTCCGTCTCACCCACGGTGTAAGTCTCACCGCAAGTCAAGTTTCGATGCGGTCTGTGTCGCACGGATGACCATGACATCACGGACAAAAAGTGCCCTACTAAGTGCAAAGCTACTCGCGCTAAGCGACGCGCGTTCCGACGCCAGTCTAAGCCCAACGATATTCTTCTGTCCAACCACTTCGGCTGTTTGGCGGAGGAAAGCGAGGAAGTAGTAGTAAAAGACGCTCTGGAGCCTTTGGATTACTACAAGCCGTCGTACCGGGATGTGCTCCGTGGCTCCCGCCACCGGAAGAAACAGCACAGTCAAACTGTACAATTGTCTTCGGATACAGAAGAGCTCGAAGAGATAGACCAGCAGTTGGCGTTGCTGCAAACTGAGGTGACTAAGCTCACACAGCGCCGTGCCCGCTTAATTCATCGACCGTCCCGCCAGCCTCCACCGAAACAAGACCGGTCGAGTCAGCCCCGTTTCGCCCCATCAAGCATGACCCCACCAAAGCCTGTCTCTTCTGCTTTCACACACCTTGAGCTTCTACAGTTCGTGGTGCAGCAGCTGCAGAACTTGGTGTCAGTGTTAGCAGCCCAACTAAGTTAAATCTCATTGCACTATGCCTGTGCCACAATATATAGTCCAATGGAACTGTCGCGGACTCACAGCAAATATTGGGGAGCTTCGGGAACGTGTTCGCCTAGGCAAACTGCGAGCGTGGGACTTCCTACTACAAGAGACAAACTCTCTACCTCGCCTCCCAAATTTCACACCTTAGGCTACGCCATCCATACATGATCGGCGTTGTGGCTCCAATGGATCTCCGCCAGCCAAAGCCGCCATCTATGTGCTCACGGCTTACCCGCAGACTCAGATCCCCCTAGACGAGTGGTGTACAGAATGGCAAGAAGTGGTTGCTGTGAAAGTACAACTGCCCAAGTCCGCAATAATTTTGGTGTCATGCTATGTATGTCCACATAGCGGGCGGGCGCTTCGTCTAAGATTGGGCTGGTTGACATCTCTACGGCATTCCAACGCTGCCTGTCCCATACTTGTGGCCGGGGACTTTAATGCCCCTCATTGCGACTGGGGTTATGCTACCACAAGCGCACGCGGACGGGTGCTACTTGACTACTTCAGTGATGCGCACTCCACCCTCCTTAACGATATCTCGTGTCCTACGCGCCGATGTACTCATCCCCGGATGCCAGCCCACTCGCCCGACTTAACCTGGTGGCTTGGTAACGATACCGTCTCCTGGCACCGAGAGGCCGACTGCTGGGGCAGTGATCACCATCCCATCAGGCTTGGCATTGTCCCAACGTCGACGCATCGCTTTCGACGTCGCTGCACGGTAACAAACTGGGATATGTTCCGGGATAACATCAACACAATGCTCACGGAGCCAAGTCCGGACCCCATCACTGTCGTTAAGGAAGCCCTGCGAAGCGCCTGTGAGGACACATGGGTAGAGGAATCCCGGCCGAAGCCTGACCTTCGACTCTTACAGCTATGGGCCCAGCGCAAACAACCTGAAGTGGCTGCATCCCGAGATCCCTCGTCTGTGGAGGCCCGAATACGCTTGCAACGTCTGACTGCGGCTTCCAGGCGTCATGAGAAGCGTCTTTCAAGGCAGCGATGGCTGAGCTGGTGTAAATCGCTCGGCCCATCGGCGACTACGTCATCCATCTGGCGCACCTTTCGTGCGGTGGAAAGTGGAGGCCGCAGTCCGGATGCGGCGGCCAGTGCATGTCTGGCATCGGACAAGGATCCTGCTCAATTTGCCCCCGATGTTGCCCGCGCCCTGTTCCCGGCCTTTGACATTCTTCCGGCCAGCAGCCCGTGTCCGTTTCCGCTGCCGCGTCACGTCGGTTCCTCCCCTCCTGATGACGCCGTGCGTGGAATCCAATCGCCTTTCACGATGGCCGAGTTCCTTGCAGCGATTGATCGCGCCAAACATCGGACCGCTCCAGGGCCAGATGGCCTTACGTACGAGGTTTATAAGAATCTCGACGATCCAGCCCTCAGCAATCTCCTTGACTCCATTAACGAGGTGTGGCTCTCTGGTCACATACCAGAACCTTGGCTCCTCGCCGATATAGTCCCGATACCGAAGCCTGGCAAGCCACCCGATCAGCTTCCTAATTTGCGTCCAATTTCCTTGACGTGCACCCTGCGCAAACTGTTGGAGCGCATGCTGGCAACCCGGCTTCAATGGTGGATCGACACTTTCCGGTGGTATCACCCGGCGCAGATCGGGTTTAGGCCCCGTCTGGGTACCGAGGATGGGCTTGACCACTTCTCGTCAATGGTGTTACTAGGCGGGCGGTCACACAAAGTGCGCACAGTGCTTGCCATGGACATACAAAAGGCATACGACAACGTTCGCCCCGGAGCCATTTTGGGAATTCTCCAAGGCCTTCTGCTCCCGGACAAGGTTTCCTCTTTCCTCCGGAACTTCCTCACAAAAAGATCCTTTTCTGTTCGCATTGGTGGGACAAGTTACGGTCGCTTTCGCCTGTCCGCGGAGTGCCTCAGGGATCGGTAATCTCGCCCTTCCTTTTTAATATTATTATGTTGCCGCTTGCCTGGCATCTCGGCTCTATACCTGACATGCACTTTCTAATGTACGCGGACGACATCACAGTGTGGACTGCACACTCAGACCTGACTCGGCAAACCGCGTGCCTTCAACAAGCCTTCTGTGACACGCAGAAATGGTGTGAATATGCTGGCTTAACACTTTCCACCGAGAAGACAGCTATTCTACCTGTGGCCAGTGCTTGGGGCCGTTTACGTTCCGCTCGCCAAAAAGCGGGACAGATGCTTCACCTCATCCGACGCATCTCACAGAAGTCTGGTGGCTCCTGTTCCAAAATGGCCCGTCTATTTGTGCGGTCTGTACTCCAGCCTCGACTTGTTTACCAGGCCCAATTCCAACACCTGAACCAGGCGGAATGGGCTCGACTTGAGGCAAATAACCGAGCCGCAATGCGTGCAATTACCTGCCTCCCTAGGATAACACCGATCCCTCCTCTTCAGGCTGAAGCTCAACTTAACACCTTGGATGAGCTTGTCCATCAGCGTCGGTCCGCCCGCATGCATAAACTCACCTTTGTTGCTGAGGCAGCGGCGTTAGGAAACTACATGGGTCGTTCGCTACCCACATCTTTAACCTGCGCCGTTACCAGCCCACCTTGGCTATACCACCAGGTGACCGGCAGCAGGCCACTAACGCGACTGCACAATCGGTCCAACGGACATTCTGATACGCTGTTCCCGGTCGCACAAGAACTGGCGGCTGATTCTCAACCCCAGGTGGTGCAGGCATTTGTGGACGCTGGGGCCAAGGGCGACGTGGTGACCACAACACTCCAATGTCCTTCCCAACCAGAGTCCTGTCAAAAGTGCTTCTGCAAAACACGCCGCACCCTGCCGTCTATGCTGGCCGAGCTTACGGCCATCCGGGACGGCTTGCAAGCACTAACTGCTGCACTTCATCAAGCCCCTGGAGGTACTACGTTACAAATTTACACAGACTCCACGGCGGCCATACGTGATTTACGTCGAGTAAATAACAACTCAGCTGTCTCGAGGGACATTCACGACATACTGGACACGTACCCCTGCCCTTTGCGGCTCTCGTGGGTCCGGCGAAATACTCTCCCCGCTCACATTGCGGCGGATGGTGCCTGCCACACTGCATTTATTCCACGACCATTGCCTTTACTGCCACTAGACACCCCAGAACAGTTTCTCCAAAGGAAAGAAGATCTTCGTCGCGCCACACGAGCTCTTATTCCACCGTGTGGAACGGACCTCCCTAGCAGACTCGCTCGCTGGGAGGAGGTCTTGCTGCGAAGACTTCGTGTTGGTGTAGCCCTCTCTCCCGCCGTTACCCGGGAGTGGCGACCACGTTACCATGCCCCGTTCACACAGAACTGCCCCTTTTGCACGGCTCCTGCCGAAGAGGCGGACACTGAACATTTGCTGTGGACTTGCCCTTCATTGGAAGCGGCGAGAACAAGACACCTCCGAGGCACAGGCCTCCACCCTGGCAGACCACCTGACCTTCATCGGTGGATTTGGGGACCCCATCATCGCTCCCTGCTTCAGTTTCTTCGCGAAACGGGTGTTAATCTATACCTGTGACGCAGTATTTTATGCCAACGGGCATACTATCGCAAAAAAAAAGGTGTGCGAAAAATTAATGAATGTGCTAAAGGAGCTCTATGAGGCATATGACACAAACGAGCGGAGAAGCCAACAGGACCTCAAAAGACACCCCCCTTTTTTGCCCGTGACCATTTGTCAGAGCTACTCAGCTACAACTGCCGCGTACAAGGTAATCGTGGCAATGCATGCCTTTCGCAACCGCCTACTGCACAAAATTCAAAACTACGCGACCGATTCAACGGTACAGCAAAACAAAGTATGACTGTATTACGACTCCTTGATAAACAAACATTTCATACGTACACTTACGAAAATAAAACATGTGACAACGTTGAATACCACACATACCCAAGCACTTATCTGAAAGATAACCTACAGATAGCTAGCTCACAGAGCAATCAACAATTTTCTGTAGCTTCCCTTGTTTACATTCAACTAGAAAATTGTGTTGGCGTTACCATTACGCAAGGCAACCAAACTGGCACACACTCATGCCTCAAAATTCAAACTGAACGTAACCACGTAGTACTAAACGCGCCGAAAAACTTCGTGCACTCCATGAGGGTGAGGCGAAATGAACACCGACACGCATAATACGCATACCTTACGCTGTATTCGATCCCCAACTATAACTCTTCTCCAACGCCAAAAAAAGGTCTAACTACGCGGTGTTAGATCACGGACATTAGGCACTACTCCAACAAAACGCAAAAATTACGCTTACTTCACGCGGTGTTAAACCACGACAATGGACACACTGCTAACCAAAACAAACGGGCGCTTAATTTCGCCCCGTCTTACGAAAACTCAGTAAACACTTAACTAACAAAACAATGAGTAAAATACGCAATTTTACAAGCGCACGCGGATTCATCTGAACAACCTAAGCTCCTATAAAAACAAACCCTTATGGGTGCAGTTTGCAGAAACGCAGCTGCCACTTAGGCCAACCTGCTCTGCTCATTTGTTGCAAAGTACACCGCACAGTGTACGGGACACGTCTTTGAATCTTGAGGGGAAAACGCATGCAACGTCTGCAGGTAGTCCTGAATTGAAGGGGACTAGGGGAAGAATGGGACATTCGACATGACGAACGGGTGGGCGGTGAACACACTCTCCCCTAAACGCTTTCCCCTTAGCTGTCCGAGAATTCCTGCGGAACCTAGTCACCCCCTTCTGCCCGTCCTGGCAGAAGGCCCCTCGGCCTTTGTCACGGCTAGAGAGCGGCCTCTTTGTTTCCCTCAGACGTCTGAGTTTTCTCTTTGCTCTGCAGCTTCTGGCCAACTTAGCCTTGAATGTTGCAAAATAAGAGGGTTCGCCTTCGTTCTTTGGATTTTCATCCTGACTGTTTCTCGGCTGCCTCTTTTTCCTTCTGTTGGGTATCGCGGCACATTCTAGCTACAACGCACCAATCCCAGCAGGCTTAGTCAAATTTGTGTGGCATGTAGCTTCCACTGCCTGTCTGGCTACCCAGGCTTACAAACGCTTCTAAGCTGGCATAGCCTAGTTTCTTGTGCTTAGCCGTTGCTCGCACTGAGCCATCTTTGCCTTACGGATCGCGAGGGTGCACATCTTTCCCTCATTTCTCTGCTGAAAGCAGCGGGCCTGGGAACAGCCCCGCTTGGTGATATGGGTCATCCCAAGCTTCCGCTTTCTCCAAAGCCTGGCCTATGCCAACACCGCGGTGGGTTGTGGTCTAGGTTGCTTCGTCACCACCCTAAGATCTACCGCATCACTCGCCTTCGCCTCCGCCCCGCCCCTGTCTGAAGCCGCTGAGCCTTCCACGTTCTCGTCGAGAGAGCTTCGCGTCAAACAAATGTTCTGTTTGACGACAAGCGTCTCCTTCTCAGCGTTGCTAAACTGCTGGGATGTTTTTGACGAGGTGGCCAAATCTGCGCTTTCGTCATGGTCCAGACACTTTACGGGCCGGTTAACCGATTTCCTGCTTTTGTCTCGCACATTGCGATCTGCCAACCTGGCTCGGTACTTATGTGCGTGGCTACGGAGTTGGCTCGCTCTTCGCGATCTGCCGACGCGGCCGACTCGCTTCTTTCGTGCGCGGCTACGGACTTAGCTCGCCCTTCGCGGTTCGCCGACGCAATAGGCTCGCTTCTATATCGAACGGCTACGGGTTCAGCTGTCACTACGCGATCTGCCGACACGATCATCTCGCTTCTATCTTGAGTGGTTACGGGTTCGACTCGCATTGCGTGATCTGCCGACACGATCAGGCCGCTTCTATCCTGAGCGACTACGCGTACAGCTTGGGCATCGCTATCTGTTGACCCAACAGACTCGCTACTACCCGGTGCGGCTACCGGTTCAGCTCCCGCTTCGCGACCTGCCTAGACGGTCGGCTCACTACTTCCTTGAGCGGCTACATGTTTAGCCACTGCGCCTTCTGCCTGTTGCATAGGCGGCTCTTGTAATAGCGCGAACTCCGTGTTCTGGGAGAGTAAACACGCCTGCGAGCTCATCGGCACCACGCAAACAGCTTCGCCTGAAATGAATGGCCTCCTTCTTCAAGAAGTCCAGTACATTTACTTGAAAGGGGGACAAAAACTGCGCATTACAAGCTTCCCAGCAAGGGTTTCGTCGCTAAATTCGCACTTTGCTCCTCGCTGCTTGGGCCCTCGTTGCTGAATATATAACGCCTTTTCTTGTCTTCTACCCGACCCTTAAGATAACCCATCCCTTCGTCAAGAACTGACAAATCACATTCAAGTTCGCAACCCTATTCTTCGAGATTTTGCAGCTCCGCGATTTTTTTTTTTTTTTTGTTTTTCGCAGTACTTTCGTGTTTTACGCTTAGCGCCCAAAATCTCCATCCTCACTTAGGGCTCTCGAAGCATTTTCACGGGCTGGCGGTGCCTTTGTTTATCCCGTAGCTTACACTCCCGCTCCCGTAGTCTTTGGGACAATTCTCGTTCTAGTCTATTTATAGTTGCCTCGAACTGCTCGAACTGCTGAATGTAAAGCTGTCTTCCTGCTATTGGATGACTGTCTTGGACGAGAGAGAACACCTTCCCGAGAGCTTTTGTGCTGTGGAGCAATGGTTACCGTGGCTTTTGGGTCATTTATTCTAACTGAGCAATTAAGTGATACATACTGCTGAAAGAGAGAAAGCGGACAATGGCAAGAACTTGTAGCAATTACTTAGTGCTTGCTTGCCTTCGATATTCTGCCTTCTCCGGCTTAAATTACATCGTAGTTCTCAGCGAATGCTGAAATACTTCCCCTTGCATTTCCGGCAGTGTAAGTGCGCTCACAGGGGGCACTCTAAAGCAAGACTGGATGCTGACGATGGTAATGGTAAATATCAGCAAGCCCTGTATTAGTTTCCCTCACTAATTCCCCTGCCACTTTCACCGCCACACAACTTGCTGTGGGGCACCCTTTGCAGGCAAGTGGCGATAATGGCAATATTTGCATGGGCCCGGACATGATGCAAATCCATCGACTTCCCAAATCAGTACCAAAGCTGTGAAAAATAAAACTGCAAAACTGGAACCTTTATTTGATATACCCAAGACGAAATCAGCAGTTGTACTACAAAACTATGCTTGCTTGTCTGTAAATAGTGCCCGAAAACTACAGATTACTGATAATATTGTACAAGACATAATACCTTATCCATTGAAACCACATGCTTATATTCTAGGTGTAATTAAAAACAGCATTTGCACAAGTTCTGACAACCAACCAGAAAACCTGCCTGCTGTTGATAATTTTTGGTAATGTTCTGTATGCTTTCTAGACGTAATTTATGTTGTTTACCTTAGATTGTTTTGAGAGGGTTTTAGATTGTTTATATTGTTGATTAGATTGTTTTGAGAGGGTTTTCAGTAGACTTGACTTTTTCTTGCCATGCATCATTCCCAAAGCTTTAGCATAGTTGACTGTTGATAGTTATAGCTTTCTATAATAACACTATACTGATATTTTACGTAGTTATCGCGACAGTTTATCCCAACTTTTATGAAGTCAATGGAAATTGCCAAAGATTTCATAAATTCGAGGCACTGTATAGTGAATGATAAGTACATTTGCCTGCAGACAAGGCGATTGCTTTTCCTTGAACATGGTTTGTTAGGGAAGTTGCTACTGTAACCACTCAATTCTAACGCCCGGGTTCTTTTCCGAGGATACACATTGAAAAAGTGGGTGCACGTGGCGCTTAATTTCCAGCCGATACTGCACTAGTGATTGCATATCACGGTCGACATAGCAATGCAACAATACTTGCATACGAGCGAAGCGTCAGGGATTGCACTGTTCCTAGATCAGCTTGCACTGGCTCGCACTTCCTAATCGGTTACCATTTTCCCAAACGATAAAATCGTTTTTATTTATGTTCAAAATAAACAGGTAAGTACCATCGTAAGTAAGTACCACAGGTAAGTACCACAAGTAAGTACCACAGACCACAAAATGAAACCATCGCGTGAAGTTTGAGCGCAAAACGAGCAGCGGTTCGCTGAGAAAAAAATTTAGAGTGTTACAATTATCGTCGTAACACTGTATATATGAAATAAGATTATGGGAAGCAACTAAACTGAAAGAAAGAATGAGGAGCGATTAACTTCGTTAATGCGAAATTTCTCCAATACTTTCTCCGCCTTGGTGCTACAGTTCGGCAGTCTTCGACGGGGGCAGCATCTCAATCCCCGCACAAAGCCCCTCGTTTCCGAGGGACCGGCGATAGTACGTGTGCTTAACCGAACTGGCGCCGGAGATATTGTTACGTGGCGGAAGGACACAGGAAATGACCCATGGAAGGTACGATCGATGTATTTGCACTATACAAACGATGACAGCCACGAGGGAGCCTGCACAGCTGGTACTTCTCCGTAGGTTGGGCCGATAGCTCTCTTCTTCGTTCCGTGACACATCCCCCTCGTCGAAAGCGACCGTCCAGGTCGAGGCCGAAGTAAATGTACAGGTGCAGTGACGAAGCGCGATGAGAGGAAAAAGGGGTGCCCTCGCCGCCACGGATGAGGATGAAGGTCGTGGTGAGCACCCCCGAAACAGCAATGTCCGCCGACGCAATGAACCAACGTCCAAAGGCCTCGGAGACGCGCCGGAGTTCAGGAAAGGGAAACAGCGTCGTCTTCGGTTCAGGTCGCGGCTGGTCGCGTCGGTTGGTCTCGGCAAGTCATAGGCTGGGAATGCAGGGCTGGGGAATGGTGTGCGTCCATGGCTCAACGGGGCTGGGGTGGGCCGACATGATCCAAGAGCTTTTGAGCGATGTTGTAGCCGAGACGAACCGAAGCTGGGTCCAGGATGGGCATGAACTCCGCAACATCTACCAAAACATGTTACGTGGCGGCAGGACACAGAAAATGAACCATAGAAGATGCGATCGGTGTATTTACACTATATACACGATGTCGGCCACGAGGGAGCCCGCACAGCTGGTTCTTCTTCTCCGGAGGGTAGGTCGATAGCTCTCTTGTTCTTTCCGTGACAATATCATAACAGACTCTAAGCAGGCATGCCGCATCGATTGCATGTTACAACAATTTAAAAAATCCATTGGAGACAACCAACGATCCAGTCAGGATTGTATGGGCACCACAAGCGTAGCTTATTTAGTGACGCTAGGCACCACCTCATAGCGGCATACCCGGCAACGAAATCGCCCACCTCGTGGCTCGAGATTTGACCCGCCGAGCCAGCGCTGATGAAGCCGAGCCCGAGCGCATGCATCTTCTGGTCACATAAGAGTAAATTACGCAGCACTATAGGCTCTCCCGTAGAACGTATTCCTCCCAGAAGACATCGCTACCGATTAACCAGGAAGAATTATTCCATGCCCTGCAGGCTAACACCTCCCCATACCCCATGAGGCTTCCCCTCATTGACTGGACACGATTCTCTCCACTTTGCCGCTTCTGTGGAGAGTCTGGGACCCTGAGACATCTAGTGGGTGGCTGCGACAAATCTACGACAACATCTACGGCTGACAAAATCTACGGCTGCGACAACAAACCCCCCTCACCCTCCGCCTCAACTTTTCCTTGGCCAGCTTCGGCCTCGAAGATCAGCTGCGCGTGGTCGAAATGGCTGTCGACGCCTTTTCTGAATCTTTTCCTCAGATTAATTAAAGCTCTCTCTCTCTCTCTCTCTTTACGAGCGACCGTTACCGCTGCTTGGAACTTCACTTGGCTATTAACCTCCCTAGAATCGAATAGCCGTCCCCTGTCACTGATGTGTCATAAGCAAGTTGTGATCGCCGGTGCTGCCCTATGTTCAGTCAATCAGTGAGCCCATCCTTCCTTCTAGTCAGTTTGTTAGCGGGTGGAAAGTGGGGAAAATGACATTCCTTTAGACGCCACCTGCCACGCTTGGTAGTGAAGGCGTACGCCGATGCGGGACAGTTTTCGACTTCTGGCACTGCTAATGATCTCGTGTTGAAACTATGTGTGCATGGGAAGCGTATACCAGACCATTCAATTTATTTCTAATGCATAATTTTTGGGTCATTGTGCAAAAGCACGTGTGCGTGCGCGCGTGCGCGCGTAGACATTTGATGATACCAAAATAGGTGGCGGGTGCGCAGGCTCTCTGCTACCCAGATACGTTCTCTGCCCCAAAAAGAGGCTCCTCGCTTGCAGTAAATTGTACCTGTCTTCCTGCTTGCCAGCCGGATAGAAGATTCCGGAGAGGATGAGGGATTCGGGTACGAGGGTTGGCCCGTCACCAGCCGGCAAGTGGGAGGGGGGTGAGGGGGGGGGGCGCAAAGCCGCTCTACGGCGACACTCGAGGGTACCGAAAAACGATGGTAGAGGGGACGGGTCATCTCGTCTGCTTAGTGGAATGACGGGGCAATGGACATCCTGCATCAAGGCTGCCCATTGCCAGAAGATTCTAGCGAGAATGCCACAACGGGGGAGATGAGGAGGGGACGTTGGAGGCACCGGGGCGCTGCCGACTTGCCAGGAGGCTACATGCTTACCTTCCAGAAGACTGAGGCAAAGGTGCACCATTTGGAAACAAGGTGCGGCCCGTCACTGGTCGGTGAGGGGAGTGGATCACTAGGCGGCACAGCGGCGGCTACGTAGAGCCATGTTTTAGAGCACAGCTCTTAAGCGCCCGCCCCTATAGTTTCGCATACTCTATCATCGTCGGCCTTGTTGTGAAGCTGCCACCGAAGATACAGCGAGCAAGAAAATGGAGTATGAAAGTATGGCGAAAATGTGAGGGGGAGGAACATGCTCGCCGGCGGCGACGCACTACGAGATAACGTACGACAGAGTCTAGCGCGCACCGTCGTGCGTTCGTTGATCACGCGAACACTTCCTGAGACGCAGCAGCTATGTGCCGTCGCCGAGTAGACTGCAGTTCGCACTCCGCTCATATTTTGCATTAGCGAATGTCATAATAGTCATTTTTTTTGTTTCCTCATGCAAACAACTGCAGGGTGGGTATAAAACTGCGGGTCGGTGAGCCAAGCATAACATAAATAAAATTATAAAAATGACCAAAAACTAATTAATAAAAATAAACTTGCGGCCATAAATACTAATGCTTTCACATCGACATACATACGAGTGAACCATTTATTTTGTTTCAGTCAGTGTTGTAATGGTTGAGCGACCATAGAAAACATTTTGAAGTGGATTGTACAGTTAAATGGACTCTCTTGTAGGGCGCATGCCACGGAGGGGTTGAAGGAGAGGACCACACCCCGTAGCAAGGCCGGTTTATTCGGAACGCCGTAGGGTCTCTATCTCCTCATGCCAGGGGTGCGCGAGCCCTCCGGCAGGTGAGCGCGCTCGTTGGCCTACGTCACGCCGCTGCCGCTGGCACCATGGCTTGCCACTACAGGGGTCCCCCCCAAGAGAGGAGCTGGTGCGACGCTCTGATGAAACCCGCGTGCATGATGGTCGCGGTGGTGTGCTGCCACAGTGGGAAGACTCGTAGGGTTGTATGTCGGTGGCGGTGATGTATGCCGGCTTCAGGCGCTCTAGGACTTTGGTGTCATGAGAGCCATTGATGTCGCTGGCGTATCGACGAGTGTCGTTCTACCATAGGGAAAAGGCCAACGTAGTGTGGTTGCAGAGGAGGGCGCACGGATCCGTACCACACAAACACAGGTGTTGCCTGTTCAAGGTCCGGAAGAACATAAGGTCATCTCGGTTTTCGTTCACGTGTAGGCTGCGGTCGAAGGTCAGCAATGATCAATCGCAGAGATTTCACGTAGTCCGTGGCGGAAGTGGCGGAAGGTGCCTGAGACGGTACCTCGAACAAGTCGGCTGTTAGTTGAAGCTGGGTTCCATAAACGAGTTCAGCCGAAGAACACGTGAGGTCAGTCTTGAAGATGGTGCGTATGCCCAGAAGTGTGAGGGGCAAGCGCTGGACCCACTGCGCTGGGCAGTCGTGTGCTGTGAGCGCGGCCTTAAGTTGCCGGTGAAAGCGCTCGACGAGTCCATTTGTTTGTGGCCGGTACCCTGCCGTGCGCAAACGAGTCGTGCCGAAGAGGTGAAGGAGCTCGGCAAACAAAGTAGACTCGAACGGCCGACAGCGGTCGGTGACGATGGATGATGGGCATCCGAAGCGCGCTACCCACGTCGACAAGAATGCTGACGCTACCGTGGGCGCAGAGATGTCGGGTAGCGGTGCGACTTCAGGCCGGCGTGTCAATCGGTCTACAAAAGTCAGTAGGTAGTGGTATCCTTGGCTTGGGGGCAAGGGACCGCGGAGGTCGATGTGCACGACGGCGAAGCGCTTATCAGGTTGTAGGAACGTCTTTGCCGGCGGAACTGCGTACCGGTGAACCTTTGCACACTGGCATGATGCACAGGCGCGGACCCAGTCGCGAACATCAGCGTTCATGCAAAGCCAGACAAAACGAGCCGCGATGAGTTTCTGCGTGGCACGAATCCCAGGATGGGCCATGTTGTGCACGGCGTCGAAGGGCTCACGACGGCAGGTTTTGGGTGTGAACGGTCGTGGCTTTCCGGTCGAGAAATCGCAAACTATCTGCTGTCCGTCGAGTGTCACGTCTTCGAGCTGGAGCGCAGTGGGGGATGTGCGAAGACGAAGCAGCTCCGTGTCGTCTGCTTGGTCAGCAGCCAGCTGGTGGAGGTCGGGTGCAATAAAAATCGGCGAAGTGGAGGCAATGGCGTCCACGCGACTTAGAACATCCGCAGTTGTGTTGTCAACGCCACTGACATGCTTGATATCGGTCGTGTACTCGGGCAAATAGGCAAGCTGCCGTACTTCTCGTGTCGTGTAATGTGTGTCGGGCCGGCTGATGGCGTACGTCAAGGGTTTGTGGTCAGTGAAGATGGGGAACCGGCGACCCTCTAGAAGATGTCAGAAATGACGCACAGCCAGGTACATTGCCAAAAGTTCACGCCCGCCGACACTGCGTCGGGTTTGCTGTGGGGTTAGACGTTTTGAGAAAAAGGCCAAGGGCTGCCACGCGCCGTTTACGTGATGTTGGAGGACAGCTCCCACAGTAGAACTCAAGGCGTCAGTCATCGGTGCCAGTGGACGCCCTGGATTTGGGTGAGCGAGGAGAGCGGCGTTTGCAAGCGCACGTTTGATGGCGTGAAAGCTGCCTCAGCACTTGCGTTCCAGTCCAATTCGGTGGTAGAGCGCTTCCCGGAAAGAAGCGGTCGAGAGGCTCAAGCAGAGTGGCGCAGTTTCTGATAAAACGACGGTAGAAGTTTACCAGACCCAGGAAGTGGCGAAGCTTGGTGACCGACGTTGGTGTTTGAAAGTCAAGAATGGCGTGGACCTTGTTGGAGAGGGGCCGAATGCCTGTCGCCTCCAGTCGATGTCCCAGAAAGTCGAGGGCGGGAACAGCGAACGCGCTCTTCGTTACATTGATGATAACGCCGTTGGCAGCTAAGCGTTCCGGGAGAATGCAGAGATGGTGAAGATGCTCCTCTAGGGACGTACTTGCTACCAGCAGATCGTCCACGTAAGCATCGACGAAGGGTAGTCCATGCGTCACTGTATCGATGAAACGCTGAAACGTTTGGGCAGCGTTCCTGAGGCGGAAAGGTGTTGTGATGGCCGTCTTGTCTATGACCTTCTCAGCGACGGGGATCTGGTGGTACGCCCGGACAAGGTCAATTTCTGCTAATATGGTGGCACCGTGCAGACTGGTGGTGAAATTTTCTATGTTGGGAACGGGGGACCAATTTGGGATGATGGACAGGTTGAAGAACCGGTAGTCGCCACAAGGTCGCCAGTCGCCGTTCTTCTTGGGTACCATGTGGAAGGGTGATGCATAGCGACTGGAAGAAGCTCTGACGATGCCAAGTTCCAGCATGTGGTCGAACTCTGCACGGGTGATCTTGAGTCTGTCGGGAGCAAGACGTCGCGGACGAAAGAAAACGGGTGGTCTGGTAGTTGTGATATGATGACGAACGTCATGAGTCAAGGGCTGAGTCCAGTCGGGTGGTGACGTGACGGTGGGGAACTCTTTTAGCAGGGCGGCGAATGGCTCTTTAGCAACTGTAGCGCAGGAAGAGGCTACGTCAGCAGCTGTTGTCGCTATGTATACGATGCCTTGAACTGAGAGGAGGGTTGTGGCGTCGAGAAGTCGCCGTCACTTGACGTCGACTAGGAGATCATGTTTGGTAAGAAAGTCAGCACCAAGGATGGCAGAGCGAACGTGCGCGACCGCAAAAATGCACTGAAAAGTTCTACGAAGACCCAGGTTCAAAGTCAGGGATAGCTCCGCGAACACAGGAATACGCGTGTCATTCACTGCCTGGAGGTCGAAGACTGCGCTGGAGGTGCGGTCATGACGTGAAGCTGGCAAGACGCTGACTTGCGCTCCCGTGTCGACGAGAAACTTTTGTCCGGAGGTGCGATCGACGATGTAAAATTCCCCGCATTTCCCCGAGGGGAAGAATGTGAAAGTGCGAATGCACGAGTTGAATTTGCGCGGTTCGGTAATGTTCGCGAAAGAGAAATCACACACACACACACAACTACAAAGAAAGAAAGATGCATTTATTCACAGACACCTATTTGTGTTGTCGTTGTACTTGATTGCTAGAGCGGATCTCAGCTTTGAAATTTCGTGTCAGTACTCCTTTAAGCGGGTGCATTAGCCCTTCTCACGCCCGATTCCTGGCCAATCCCCCACGTGGGTATGTGCCATGTCAGCGGCCAGGCAGCGCGCGCCCATCTCCCCCCGTTGCCAAGGAAGACGAAGAGATTCCTGGCCAATCCCCCACGTGGGTATGCTATGCGGACATCCCCGGTGGACGCAGGTTCAGGGTCGCTTAAGAAGTGCATTCGCACTTAAAACAGGCGACATTCTTCAATGGGGCCGGAACCACTCGTCGCCGCTAGCGGTCTGCCGGGCCGTTCCCCGTCCATGAACATGGCAAGAGACAGTGGCGAGCGTATGCGCCGAAACGGCGGTGGTAGAAGCATACACCGCGGGATGACGATGGGCTGCGTCCACGAACGGCCTTACGGCGTCGGGAAGACGAGCGGTCGCGTCGGCGTGACGAGCGAGCAGAATGTGTACAGCTGTTTCGCTCGTCGCCGCGACGAGTTTCTCCAGTCGTTCGCACAGGTGATCGACATTGACAGGCACCGCAGACGCACCTTCGTCGGCAGGAGCCGGAGTCCTGCGAGGGGCGGGTGATGTTGGCGTCGCGATCACAGCAGCAATAGGTGAAGCTATGCTGGTTACTTCCATTACGTTGTCGGCCAGGGACACGAGCGAATGGAAGTCCATGGATGACGCGGTTGCGAGGACCATTTGCACGTTCGCAGGCAGGCGCTGCAAAAGAGCTGATGCAGCAATGCGCCGTCCATGGCTTGGGCACGTGAACCTAGGAGTGACTGAGTGAGTGAAAAGACTTTATTTGATTATCCTGCGGGCAACTATCCTAGCCCCACGAGGGGAGGATCATCGCGATGCGGCCACACATCATCTCGGCGTGGTGTCCTTTACTCGGAGAGCAGCCCTCACTACTCCCGACTTCTGGCACCCAAGCCTGCCCCTGTGCTGGGGTGGTAGCGAGCACCTGGCGCTTTCGCTCGGGCGCTGCTTTTCGAGGGCAGTCGAAATCCACTGGACGGCCCGTCTCTGTTGTTCCCGTTGGGCGCTTCCCGCAGCGGCCGCAAGCCAAGACGGGATCGTCGTCACTGTCCGTGCCTCCCTCGGGTTTTTTTCACAGTTCCACAAAATTTGGGCCGCAGTAGCCCTTTCCGACGCACACACGCGACACAAGTCACTCACATATACGCTAGAGCAAACGTGTTTCATCAGCACCGGCGGCGTATTCCCAAACCATATCCCGTAGGGGCCCAGGCCGACCACACCCCCTAAGCAGGGGCGCTGCCAAAGAGGCTAAAAAAATTGCAATTTTTTAACCTCCTTGGACGCAGCATCGTGACGTCTCTACCTGTGTGTGCGGGACTTCATGTGAGGTGGATTTTTTCTTTTTTCCCCCTCCCCTCGTTTCGACTGCTTGGCAGGCGGCCGATGGTTTCGCTCCGTGGACGGGGCTGGCCTGCGGCGCTGGGGAAGCTGACGCACGTGTGGCAGAAGCTAACCTTTTGTACCTGAGCCCCTGATCTCTCCGCGCTCTTCTTGCGCACCTGCAAGTTGACGCTGACCTCCGATCGTGTTCCTAGATAAGCGCTCGACTCGGTGCTCGAAGTGCGCGCGCGCGGATGGACGCTTTCACGCGCATGTGGCAATTATACACGGTCTGGAAAGCAAACACCCTCATTGAAAGCTCATTCTATAGCACACAGAAGGGTATACAATTCAGTTGGGTGCTCTTTCACTATATACACACCTCAAAACACGATTCGGTGCTGCAGAAGGGTAATAGGAAAGGCAGCCAATTACCCATGACTACATTTACAAACTGTCCTACCCTAACGAAATATTACAGCTGCATGAGCTGCTACATTTTGGCACTTTCATAAGCACTATTACATTGAATTTCGTTAACATTAACTTCATTGCATTATCCTTTATAAGGAACAGTGCCACTAAGGAAAACATTGACATTTTGTTAACAGCAATGGAAGGTGTGAATCGTTCTTGCAAGGGTGATACATTGATAAGAAAGACACCAGCTCAAACGTACACGTTTTACACTCGGTCAGGAATTCTGCATAATTTGCACTGCTGGTCATAACAATTTAGGGAAACAATATCGGAAATATATACCAACCAAGGGTTAAGTAATAGTTGGATTGTACAGGAACTGAAGTACTCGAGGAGTTTGATATATGTCTTCTGTACAGGGCTATTGACCACAGTCTCTTCACTGAAGCCATCAGGCCGAGTTTGATATCAGTAATCATGCGTGCTACCACTCACACTGTTTCCAATGTCGATTAGTTATTTTTAACAATTTGTGCCTCATTCACACACAGATTTTGCTGCATAAGATACGTTATTTATAAATAGAGAGCTACCGCAGGATCGGAATGGCGCTGATTCCCCCCCTTGTAATCCGGAAGGCACACCAAATCGTTACCACTTAATTTGGCTCTGTCCATTATTCGACCGTAATCGCCACCAGCTTTTAACTCTAGGTCCCGCCCCTGCGACTGCACAGGAACATGTTAGTCGGGTCCGTGACGATCCCACCTCACTAGAAGCAATTACCTAGTACGCCCTTGAAAACAGACTCTACAAATTGGTGTAGCAGCCTGGCCGACTTCTCCGTTCGGTATACAATGTGAACTGTCTGCAGCGTGCACTGTTTTCAGTGTGAACCGCATTGTCCACAGTGTGAACTGTACATTTAAGTGTGAACTCTGCGTTTTGCTGCCACTGACTGACTTTAATGTGTTCATTTTGCGATTAGGACCCCAAGACTGCAACTGTGTTCATTGTGCGAGATGTGACCTTCCCCTTTTCTCCTCATCCTTGCTCCCCCAGGGCCCCATGGCCTCTCATTTAATGCAGTGTTACACTCACTCACATATGTATATTCTTTTCGCTGGGACTAATGAGTAGTTGCCCGTGAGCTTGAAGTCACGGTAGTCGCAGCAGAGATAAAACTAAGTAAAAAAGTTATCTCCTTGGCGCACTATTTTTGCGATAGTTATCTGGGAGTCCAAATAGCGGCCAAAAATTGTCACTTTTAGAGATCCACTGATGGGTATAGATGAGCAGTTTGTATCTGTTTCCTGCGACGCATTTTTAGCTACCACATATATATATTTCTGTAGCGTCTGGCCATTTAATTCGCCAGCATTGTGTCACAGCTCGTGGCTCAACTGTAAGCCACACACACGCAAAAAAGTATAAAAATGTATAAACAAGAAATACAGAAATAAAAATATAAATAGTACAACACAAGTTGCCCACGGAGCGAAACCATCGGCCGCCCGCAAAGTAGCCGAAACGAGGGGAGGGGTAAAAAAGAAAAAATCCAACTCGCATGAAGTCGCGCACATATAGGTAGAGATGTCACGGTGCTGCGTCCAAGGAGGTTAAAAAATTGCAATTTTTTAACCTCATTGGCTGCGCCCCTGTTTAAAGGGTGTGGTTGGCCTGGGCCCCTACGGGATATGGTTTGGGAATACGCGCATCGGCGTGGGTAGCGACCCAGTTTGTAGTTGTCGGAACGTCACTGCCTCGCTTCGGGTCAGGCCCGGGTGAGGCGGGGGCATAGTTCTGCGCCCTAGTCTATACCAGTTCAACGCTTCACTATACGCCGTCATCCTGTCTTTGGCTTCGCACCACCACTCCTTCGTCGAGTCGGCCGGTTGGGCGGGGCGGTATGTGAATCCTCGCGCCGCCTCGTTGGCCGTCTCGTTGTGGTTTGCGTTGCCTCAGGCTGACACGTCCCTTCCCATGTGGGCCGGGAACCACTTGATTGTAACCGCTCTGTCCCCTGGGTTCCCCGCGCGCAGCACCCGCACTGCTACCACACACGCACTGCCTCTGGCGTAGTTCCGCACCGCGGTCCTGGAATCACTCAGCACGGTCGTGCATCCGGGTTGCGGAGGGCCAGAGCGATGGCTACCTCCTCGGCCTGATGCGCCTACCGTGTCCACATGCTCGCCGCCGCCTTCGTCTCGCCGGTGACCACACTGACCACTGCCGCAGCGAAAGCTCCCCTCCTGTCCTGATATTCCGCCGCGTCCACATATACGGCACCGCTGTCTCTGGCATGGAGGTTGATCGAGGCGCTGGCCCTTGCTGCCCTCTGCTCTCTGTTGTACTGAGGATTTACGTTCTTGGGTATCAGGCACACTTGCACGTGTCTCCGCACACACTCTGGTAACTCCGCTCCTTCCGCAATCTCCTCGTCCGCTCTCCTCGGCTCCAGTCCTATGTTACGGAGCACCTGCCGGCCGGTTCTCGTGCCCGAGAGCCGCTCCAGCTGGGCCGTTCTCCGGGCTTCTGCAATCTCCTTGAGAGTGTTGTGCACCCCCAATGACAGGAGCTTCTCCGTGCTTGCACAGTCGAAAAGCCCGAGTGCGGCCTTTTATGCCCTTCGTATGAGCACGTTGATCCTGTTGCGCTCGTGTACCTTCCAAATGTGGAAGGCCGCCACATAGGCAATATGGCTCACAGCAAAGGACTGGACCAGCCCCGTGAGGCTGACCTCCTTCATGCCTCCGGCCCTTCTGCTTGATACCCTCTTTATGAGGCGTATGGCCGTGTTGACTTTGGCCGCTAGGCGGTTGATGGTTTCGCCATTGGCTCTGCTTCGCTCTAGGAGCATGACCAGCACCCGGATCTTTTCGACGTGCGGGATCACCTGGCCGCCGCTCGTTCGAATTGTGATTTTCTCGCTGTCCCTTCTCGGGTCTCGCTTCTTCTTTCTCACCCCCTTCTGTGGCACCACTAGCAACTCCGACTTGCTCGGTGAACACACCAGCCCTGTGCCGTCCAGTTGCTCCTCGATGGCGTCCACCGCCGCCTGTAGCAATGTGTTCGTCGCTACCTCCCTTCACCCAAAGCGTGATATCGTCGGCGTAGATGGTGTGCCTGACCCCGCTAACGCGCAAGAGCCGTTCAGCCACTCCGATCATCACTAGATTAAACAGCAGCGGCGAAATGACCGACCCTTGCGGGGTCCCCACGCTGCCCAGCTTCTTCTCTGGTAGCTGAAGGTCGCCACCGTGCATTTCAACCGTGCGACCCGACAGAAAATCTCTGATATATCTGTACGATCGCTCGCCCATGTTCAGCCTCGACACCTGCACCAGGATCGCAGAGTGTGTCACCTTATCAAAGGTGCTCTGCAGGTCCAGGCCGAGCACGGCACGGTTGTCCCTCGTCCTGGTGTTGTCGCCCAAAATTTCGGTCTTGAGCTGGATCATAGCGTCTTGGGTGCCTAGCTTGCTCCTGAAGCCCATGACCGTGTCCGGGTAGAGCCCGGACTCCTCCAAGTACTGCTGCCACCTGTTCATCAGGACGTGCTCCAGCACCTTGCCCACGCAGGACGTGAGCGAGATGGGCCGGAGGTTTCCAATGTCCGGCGGCTTGCCCGGCTTGGGGATCTGGATGGTTTTGGCCGCTTTCCACTGCCGAGAGAGTCCCAGCCCTCCAGCACCGGTTGTAGTAGTCCGTCAGGCTCGCGATCGCTGACTCGCCGAGATTCTTCAGCACTTTGTTCGTCACTCGATCTAGGCCTGCCGCCGATCTGGTATTGAGGTCGTGCAGGGCCTCTCGGACCTCCCATACCTCAATGTCTCTGTCCAGGATCGAGTTGGCTGCACCTCGGTAGTCCGGATGATGCATCGTCGTGGTGGCCGGCAGGTACTTGGCGTCCAGGCGCGTTCTCACCTCGTCCTCCCCGCATTCTGTGACCGCTACATGCATGATCCTCGTTAGCCGGTCTAGCTGGTGCGACTTGGTCCTGGTTTCGTCCAGGAGGTGCCGTAGCAGGGTCCATGTCCGGCCGCAGTGCATCTGCCCGTCCGCCGCGCTGCAGATCTCGTGTCATCGCTGGGTGCGCAGTGTTCTGCAGTGGGCCTCGATCACTCAGTTTAGCTCCGCGATCTTCTTGCGGAGCTTCCTGTTGGTGCGTTGCGCTTTCCACCTCGCCAGGAGGGCTTTCTTGGCCTCGATGAGGTGGGCCAGTCGGTTGCCCACTCGCTCGATGCTGGCATCCGTCTCGATCTCTCCGGTCGCTGCCGCGGCCCGCTCCATGAGCCCCGCCGTCCACTCCTCGAATGTCCTCGATCACCACCGTCTCGCCCGGTAGGGACCCTCGGAAGGCGTCCCAGTCGGTGACTTTGTGCGCCCTGACGCAGTTGCTGGAGTTGGTGCCCGTGTCGCCGCTGCTGAGCGGTACGGCGATCTCCACGATGTAGTGGTCGCTGCCCAGCTCGTGCCCCATGTTCCGCCAGCCAAAGTCCCCCGTGTCGGCATTGTCGCTGCCGCCGCTCCGAACGAACGTGAGGCCTGGCGTCGTGCCTCGGGTGACCGAGTTGCCGATCCGCGTGGGGTCCGCCGCGTCGGTGATCAGGGTCAGCCCAAGGTCGGTCGCGTCCTGCAGGACGTCCCGGCCCTTGACCAGTGTCCTGCTATAACCCTAGGCCTGGTTCGGCGCGTTAAAGTCTCCGCACACAACCAGTCTGTTGCTCGGGCCGGCGATGCGGTTAGCCATGTGGAGCAGTGCCTTGAATTTCATTTTCCTGTGTGCCGGGCTGCTATAGACGTTTAGTATGAATGTACTCTCCTTCCTACTCTTCTTCCCGGTTACCACCTCGATGAAAGTGGGCTCAATCAGGCTGTTCCCGCAGAGTACCTCGGGCTCTAGGAAAGTGATGCCCTTCCTCACCAGGGTGCAGGCCCCTCTGCCGGTGCTGCCGGTAGTGTCCCGCAGGCTCGGAGGACTGACGCTCGCTTTGTAGCCTGGGAGCTTGACCTCCTCAGTAAGCGTCTCCTGCAGTACGATGACGTCGGGCCTCACGGTTGTCTGTTCCAGGTGTTGCTGCAGGACTGCCTTTTTTTCTGGTGAAGCCGTTACAATTCCATTGCCAAACCAGGAGGCCTCGCGTGGTCCCTCTGCAGCTGATGTTGTTGCTGCTCTATTCATACTTGCGGTGGGTGGTGTTGCTGGCTTGGTACTTGTCCTCCTGACGCCTGCAGCCCCGCCATGATTTGTTGTAGAGCGGTGTCAATGTTCGCAAAGTGCTCGTTGAACGCACTGATTGTCGCGTTGTGTTGCTCTTCCATTCTGTTGAGCGTCTCGTTGATTCTCCGCTCTTTGAGGCTTTCGGTGGCTAGGAGTTGGGTCATGTGCCGCAGGAGTTGGCTCAGTCTGCAGTCGCCAAGCTCTTCGGTAAAAAGTAGCTGCTGTAGGCACGTGCGCTCAGATGCTGCTGTACATTCGAGGAGGGCGGTTTTGAGCTGGTCGTAGGCCGTTGCAGGTGGGTTGCGTATAAAGGAGATAAGAATGTCCGCAACCTCTTCCGCAGCGGTCTCGGGTAGAGCTCTAACGACGTAGTGAAACTTGCGCTCTTGGAAGGTGATGCCAGACAGCGCGAACTGTGACTCGTCCTGCAGGAACCAGATGGTCGGGTTGTGCTCCCCATACGGCGGCAAGTGGATAGCCAGGACGGTGATCTCGTTACCGGCTGCTTGCGGTGCCCGCTGGTCCAAGTCGTTGCTGGACATGGCTCTACAATTTCGCTGGAAGGGAGATGACGTCCGGGTCTCCAACTGTAGAGCGCATGCCAAGGAGGCGTTGAAGGAGAAGACGACACCACGTAATAAGGCCGGTTTATTCAGACCGCCGTGGGGTCTCTATCTACTGATGCCAGGGGCGCGCGAGCCCTCCGGCGGGGGAGCGCGCTCGTTGGTCTCACGCTGCTGCCGCTGACACTGTGGCTTGCCGCTACACTTTCAAACTTTCTGTAAGCGCTTTCACTCCTTACGTGACTGCTCGAACCACTGAGGAAGCTATAGCTATTGCAGCAAGGAGCGGCACTGCGTAGTTAGATCGTAGTAGCGGTTGCGCCTTCGTTTATGCTTTGATTTTGTGACTTTCTTTTTAAAGTGGCTGTCAAATGCATTCTTTGCTGCAACTTAAGCAAATCCGGAAAGTGGCCGCTACAATGCTGTAATTACGTAATTCCAGTGGTCTAAAAGCTCCAAGACCAGGAAGAAGAGAAAAATATTTTGAGCAAGTTTCTAAGTTATCAGATGGGCATAGAGCAGTAATTTTTGGCTGAGGTACTCCGTGACCCCCTAATATAGAGATTGGATATGTTGGTTGACTACGTTTTTCAAGCATTAAAGATTTAGAAAAAGTTGAAAAAAGTCCTGCAGGGTCTTTATAAGCTGGCCAAGACGAAACATTTCCACAAAGAAACCTGCAATATTACTTTGTTTTTTTACTGACGGGACACAGAAACGAAAACTGAGACGACGAAAAAAATTAGAAGAATTTGTTGGTGGGCGAGTTGGTGCATCTTGGTGAATAAACACGGGCTTTGCGCGAAAAAGACACCACACACAAGACGGACGGGACGAGCGGACGGATTGCGCTCGTCCCGTCCGTCCTGTGTGTGGTGTCTTTTTCGCACAAAGCCCGTGTTTATTCCCCAAGAGGTAAAAATTGGAGAAAAAACTCAGGCTTCTTTCCCCAACCCATTAGAACCCGTTTGAAGCGGTTCAAGCCGGTTCGAACCAGAAGGGAATGGTGCTCCGGAGCCGAACCCGTAACCTAACCCGTAATGCTTGAACCCGAACCCGAACCGAACCCAAAAAAATGCCGTTTCGGCACCCTGGTTGTACACTCGGTTTCGTTCCCAGTATTCAGTTCCCAAGCGCATATTTACATCGAACGGACTTATTTTCCACAACGTATGATCTTGCTTGTAACACCTGAAAAATCTCTAGGATATGTAAAATCGGGCTTCTACCCTCGGCAACGTACCATTTTCTTACACCTATTTATGATTTCTGCATACAGGTAAAAAAAAGGTAAGCAACATCAAGTTGCCCGATCACTAACGAGCAACCGTCTGAGTGGTGCCAAGGGCCTTACCACAGTTGCCCGCAAAAGTGGTGCACATTTCTTACAAGTACTGCTAGGCACAACTTGGCTGAACAGAAGACAATTTATTTTCCACCCAAGGAACAAACGCGTGTTGAGGACATATTAGTAGAAATTAAGAAGAAGAAATTGACGTGGGCAGGACAATTAATGCGAAGGCAAGGAGGAGGAGAAATGCGAAAGGAAAGGCCGAGAGGTTATCCAGGCTTAGAGCCCGGATTGCTACTCGGCACTGGGGAAGCGGTGTTCAGGGGATAAAAGAGATGGCAGGCGAAAAAGGGGGGATAGGAGCGGGGTCGCGCACACACTTTAGTCCCTTCGTGGGCACTAGAGTCTCTCAGCTAAACCTCTGTCCTTCATAAAGCGCAGAAGGGCTTTTGTTGCCTTCTGCGAAGTCGATTGTAGGGGTCTTTGTCCTAGAATAGTCTCTTGCTTGAACACTTGATTGCCCAATCTTCAGAGCTCGGCTGCCAAAACGCGTCTTTCCGATGAATACTCGGGGCAACAACAAAGCACATGGTCGATTGTCTCTTCAACCTCGCAGGCGTCGCAGTGGGCACTACTGGCCATCCCGATGAGGAAGGAGTAGGCTTTCGTGAAGGCCACTCCCAACCACAGCCTACAAAGTAAAGTAGACTGTGATCGAGTCAGCCCACACGGAATACGACGCTGGAGTAGAGGGTCCTGGTTGTGGAGGCGCGGGTGCACAAAGTCCGGTGTATTCCATTGAGTAATGGAGGTCCTCCGCGCGAACTGACGAAGCAGCCTAGCGGCATCAGTCCTTGCAAGCGGAAGCAAGATGGTCCTTTCACTGTCATGGCCTGTCCGGTAAGCTGCATCAGCCGAGACATTGCCGGTGATTCCACAGTGACTTGGCAGCCACTGAAATACAATATTATGGCCCTTTATGACAGCCTGGTGAAATAATTCCCGAATTTCTGTGACTAGTTGGTGCAAAGGACCGTAGCGCAGGGCTGCTCGGAAGCTTTGCAGGGCGCCTAGATAACCGTTGGTCATGGAGGGTAACAGAGTGGATCCCTAGAGAAGGCAAGCGTTGCAGGGGGCGGCAGAAAGTTACATGGGCCAATGAGATCAAGAAATTTGCGGAGATAAATTGGTCGCAGTTAGCACAGGACCGGCGTAATTGGAGAATAATGGGAGAGGCCTTTGCCCTGCAGTGGGCGTAGATAGGCTGGTGATGATAATGATGACGACAAGCCGAGGCTAAAGACACAAGTGAGGAAGCTCTGTGCAGACTGACAAGCGTGATCATTCTTAAGTAATAATCGCCACTCATGCCATGAGTACACACTCTTTCACGAGTAGTTAGTACGTTCTCGTGAGTACAAATTCATGCGTATGCAATCGCGAGTAACTACTCGCGATCATGCACTTTTAAGCAGATCAATGAGGGCTACTAAGAGAGTGCATGATGGCACACAGCAGATAACCGCCGGCAGTAAGTACCCTAACCTCTCACGGGCGGTGAGGTGCGAACCGGGCGCGGGCACGCTTCCTGCCGGGGATATTGCGTGCAGAAGCACGGCCGTTCACCGTAGTAGGTTATTGACTTCGCTAATTGCGCACCAATCCATCTCCAAAACGAGACTGAAAGAATGATGGCCGATCCTGATGCGTGAGGAAAGAAGCCTGTCTCGTAATTTACAAGAAATGTACTAGCGTTGCCGTCATTATGGTGAACAGGCGGCACTCTTCAATAACAGTGATTCAGCGTAACGATGGTGCCAATGGATTACGCCGTTGGATTGATGCGTGTTGCCGACTTGGATTTTCTGAAACGTATCGCCCCTCATTTTTCCCAGCTCGCCCGATGCAACATTGCGTTCTCATGTTTGTTACCTTCGACATGACTGTTCCACACATGGCTTATTTAAGCAGTGCTTCTTCACTCCATAGTGGCGGGAAGGAAGGGGTGGGGGTGTGGCCTCGAGTGTCAGGTATAAGATGGCTGGTGTCGTACATCTATGAAATCCCCCTCTATCTTCGGGCTTGTCTTGGCGTAAAAGAAAAAATTCTTTGGTAGCCAACCTCCCAAGAGTATGCATCCAATGTACTTAAGGTATGGTGCTGCGGAATGGTGGTCTGTAGCTTTATCGACATCGTACAAAATAATAAGGGCTGAAGCGCTCTTGGACAACGCCTGGGATCACCAGCTTCTTCCAGTAAAGTTACCTCTCACTTTTTCCCTCTCCGTTTTGTTTTTCTGATATCATGAGCGCACTTAACACTAATTCATGGTCGAGGTCAAGCGCGCCTAATCTCTGCGACGACGCAGGAAACGCACGTATCGTATGTCTGGGTTTGACGTCAAGAGATATCCGGCCAGATACTTCCTTGCATTGCATACTTGTCGCCACGCTGCTCACCCCACCGGAATGTCAGCAAGTATCAAAACGCAGAAGACAAGAGTAAAAAGGGGCCTCATGTCCCAAGTTGTTCGTTTGAAAAGAGATCCACCTCCCGAGATCGAGCACGCAAATGAAGGCATTTGATTTCAGAGTGAATGAAGCCTTACGACCATTGTGAAACAGCACGATTCGAAGAGAATCCGGAAAAAATTCGAAGTGGGCGAGCGACGAAGCGTCTAAAATCAGGCCGTTTGTGTACGCGCCTGTTTTCGTTCACGTTCACTTTTGACTTAACGATACCTGAAGCCATACGGCCGATGAAACCTTTGAAAGGAGGGCGAGTACAGGGATCGCATTTAAGGGATCATGTGGCCTAGAAATTCTGATATATTCTGAAATGTTCCTCTCCTTTTTTTGGTACCCTGAGTTTTTTACATGTTGGGCAGCCGGCTCGCATTGCCATCTTGAAAATGGACGTTGAGTTTTAATAGACCCCGTATTGTGTTTCTATAGAGTCAATAAAAATGAATTAGAACTCATCGCCTATAGACTATGCACGTTATAAAGTCAACAAACTTTTCATTGCATGAACTCAACCAACATTTTATTGCCTTCAAAACAATGAGCTTTATTACACTTCATATGGCGTTTCTATAGGATGAACCAAATCTCCAATCGTAAAAACTGCGTCAATATAAAATCAATTAACTTTTTATTGCAAAAATGCAACATGCATTTTATTGCCTTCACTACATTGAGTTTTGACAGTCTCTGTATTGCCTTTCTATAGGTTCGATTGAACTCCTAACGTGTGGGATGTGGTTATTAGACAGGCAATAAATTTTTATTACGAACACGCAGCAAGCATCTTATTGCCTTCGTCATGTTGAGTTTCAATAAACTCTGTATTGCGTTTTTATAGGGCACCCATGGAGGTATCGGTGCATATATGGGGGGGAGGGGGGGGGCTATTGCGCCGCTGGCACCGCCGCATCAACCCAGCTCGCGCGATGGACGTCCCATCAGTCTATCATGGGAGCACTTCGGAGCGGTGGTGCGTCAGGTGACGCACATCACCGCCGGACAGTCCGAGCCCCTACAAAGCTCCTCTATTTAAACTTGCCAGAAACCCTGACTCACAGACAACTGGATAATTCGAATATACACAATAAGAATTCTATAGAAAGCTAATAGAGATGAATTTAATAAACACTCACCAGAAATTCTATTCAAATTTAGCTCAATATGCAACAGGTTGTGATGAGTGGGCGCATAAACAATTTTATATAAATCTGGTTGAGATAAATTTAATAGGAACCCGCCAGAAACTCTATTGAAAGCTGACTAACACGCAACAGGATGCTACGACCGTACTAAATTATAATTTTAAGAAAGCTAATTCAGGCATATTCAATAAAAACTCAACAAAACTTCCATTCAAACTTTATTGACACGCTACAGGATGTTACGACTATACTCAAAAGAATCTTATAAAAAATTATTGCCATCAATTCAATAAAAAAATCCATCAGAAACTGTATTCAAACCTGACACACATGCAACAGGCTGTGTAGACTATAATAAGTAAGAATTGCATAGAAATCTTATTCAATTTTTTTTATAAAAACCCCATAAGAAACTCAGAAGAAACGACATTCAGAACAGATAACGTGTATTGATTTGGCTCTATAGACTTTTAATTCGAACACGGTGGCCAATTTGAAATGGAAACTCAATAGAAATACTCTATAAATGTTGGCAAAATGTTTATATGATTCTATTGAGTAATCTCTACAACAAGTTTAAAATCTCGGTAAGCATTTTTATGGAGGTACACTGGAGCCCACAGCTCCCAAGCTCGGCAAAGTATAAAAGAAATAAGATACAGGCGGTACTTGGTTCGCTAGAGTTATAGAATCCTGCACTCTTCCGTATAAAGACGACGATGGTTGTTCGTGAAGATTTCTCGGAACGATCTCTCCGTTGTCGTCTGAGTTTGGAACGTCGAAATAGAGCAATCGGATAGAGAGAGAGAAAATACTTTATTGACCACATCCGGCATGCAAGAGACTCGGTCCGGCCACGCAGGGCTCGGCCTCGTCCCCCTGTCTATCAGTCTAGGCTATTCAGTCCTAAGACTTCGGGCTTAGACCACGAGGCTTTGTGCCCGGCCGTCGCTCGGACTACTCGAGGTCCCCGGTCTGTCCGATCGGCTCCCGTTGTCGGGAGGGACCGGCAGTCGCGGGGCCCCCTTTCGCCTTTGCTTGGCCAGGGCCGCCTCGAGCCGCTGGATGGCCCGTCGTTGATGTTGGAGCTCGGTAGAACTCGCGCACTTCGGGCGGATACGTGTCCGTCGGGCACGGCATTAAAGTCCCCCCATCGCGCGCAGCACTTTCACACCCCCACATCAGGTGTCTCAGAGTCGCGGGTTCTCGCTCACACGCACTGCACAGGTCGCTTTCATAATAGTCAGGACACATGTGTCGCGCGAGAGCAGGCGTCAGAACGGTCTCCGCTTGCAGTTGTCGGAACCTCGTCGCCTCCGCCCGAGACAGTTCCCGGTGCGGCGGCGGGTAGGTCCTCCGTTGTTCTCGATGCCAACGAAGCACTCCGCCGTAGTCGGACAAGGGCTCCACTTCATCTTCTTCGTCGGTCGTTTCGTCGCCGTCTTCGAGGTGTGGCGGACGGATGGCCGCGGCCCGGCACGTGGCGAGATCACGAGCCGCAGCGTCCGCCTCCTCGTTGCGATTGCTGGTGTCGGGTGCCAGGTCTCGGCCAGCGTGGGCCGGGAACCACTTGATCACGACGTTCTTCTTGGCTTGCTGCTCGAGCACCCTCGAAGCCCCTTGGGACTCCGCGAGCTTCGCAGTGCCGTTCCAGACCACTCCGCGTGCGAAGTTGCGGACGGCCGATTTGGAGTCGCTCAGCACCGTGCGCGTACCCGGTAGGTCCATGGCCAGGGCGATCGCCATCTCCTCCGCCTGGCCCGCCGTCCGGGCGCGCACGCTGCTCGCCGTTAGTAGTTCTCCCGTGGATGCCCGAACAGCCACTGTCACGAACGTGCCCGGTCTGCTTCTGCACCTGGCCGCGTCCACGTAGACCGCGCTGTCGTCCTCTCGGTGTTGTTTGGCCAGCGCGAGCGCTCGCGCCGCCCTTCTTCCGCCGTCCCGCTCCGGGTCCATGTTCTTGAGGAGCGGGTAGACCACCAGTCGTCTGACGATGTCGTCCCGGAGGGGAACGAGTTCGTCCGTCGTCGAGCCGTTTCCGGCCCCTTGTGTCGTTGCACCGGTCCCCGCTCCCGAGTCGGGGGGCAGTAGGCCGGCTCTCGCCAGGATGCGCCGGCCCACCGGGGTGCAGCCGAGTCGCGCCAACTGCGACGTTCGTTGTGCCTCGCTTATCTCCGTGAGGGTGTTGTGCACCCCCAGAGACAGCAAGGCCGTCGTCTTTGTACCGTGCAGGAGCCCGAGGGCCCCCGCGTAGGCTTTGCGTATGGCGGCGTCGATGCGCTGCTTCTCCGCTTCGGTCCAACGATGAAAGGCCCCCGCGTACGCCGCGTGGCTGACCACGAAGGCCTGCAGCAAGCGTAGCAGGCTCGCCTCCTTCATGCCTCGCGAGCGGGAGGACACCCGCTTCACCAGGCGCGTGGCGATGCCCATCTTCGTGACGATGTGTTTGACCGCCGTACCGTTGGTCTGGGTCGCGTCCACGAACATCCCCAGGACCCTGAGGCCAGGAACGTGCGGGATCGGCGCCCCGTCGCTGGTACGGACCACGATGTTGCGTTCCGCCTCCGCGGCGGCTTTCTTCCTCCACCGGCCGGGCGGGGGCAGGATCAGGAGCTGCGATTTCTGCGGCGAACACCGGAGGCCCGTATCCTCGAGCGCGGACTCCACGGCGTCCACCGCGGCTTGCAGACCGGCCTCGGCGTCTCCGTCGCTGCCGCCCGTCGCCCAGATGGTGACATCGTCCGCGTAAATGCAGTATTTCATGGTCGGTCCGAGCTGATCCAGTCTTCGCGCCACCTCGATCATGACGATGTTAAAGAGGAGTGGCGAGATCACTGAGCCTTGTGGGGTGCCCACGCTGCCCAGCTCCCGCTCCTCCAACTTGACTCCGCCGACTTCCAGCCTCGCCGTGCGTCGGGACAGGAAGGACCTGATGTACTCGTACGATCTTCGTCCGAGGCCGAGGCGCGACACCTGGGCCAGGATGGCAGAATGACGCACTTTGTCGAATGCGCTCTGCAGGTCCAGGCCCAGGATCGTGCGGTTGTCTTTCTTCGGAACTCCACCCGGGGGGTCCAAGATCTCTCTCTGAAGTAACAGCATCGCGTCCTGGGTGCCGAGCTTCGCGCGGAAGCCCAGCATGGCGTCCGGGTATAGCCCTTCTTGCTCCAGGAAACGCTGCCATCTGGTGTTGAGGACATGTTCCAGCATCTTGCCCACGCAGGACGTGAGCGAGATGGGACGCAGCCCTTCGATGCCCGGTGGCTTGTTGGGTTTTGGCAGCAGGATGGTCTTTGCCGTCTTCCATTGCTTGGGTAGGTTTCCGCTTCGCCAGCACTCGTTATAGTACCGGGTCAGCGACGAGATGGCCGCGTCGTTCAAGTTACGCAGCGCCTTGTTGGTCGCCCTGTCGGGGCCAGCGGCCGATCGACAGTTCAGGGACTGCGTGGCCTGCCTGACTTCCCACTCCTCGATGTCTCGGTCGAGGGCGAGGTTCGGCGGGCCAGCGTAGTCCGGATGGTCTTCGTGCGGTGTTGAGGGTAGGTAGAGATCGTTGAGACGCTTGTGCATTTCGTCCTCTCCCAGCTGTCTGGCAGTTGTGTGAAGTATCTGCGCCATGCGGCTGCGTTGAAATTCCTTGCTCTTGGTTTCGTCCATTAGTTGACGCATCAGCTTCCACGTGCCGCCGCGGTGTAGCTGTCCGTCTGCTTCGCTGCACAGCGCGAACCACTGCTGCGCGCACAGTTGACGGCTGTACTTCTCGATCGCGCGACCGAGAGCCGCCACCCGCTTGCGCAGTGTGCGGTAGACGCTGGCTTCATAACGCGAGGCACCCAGGCTGGAGTCCGGCCACAGAAGTGTTTTTTTTTGTTTCACTTCACCCTCGATCAATCATTGTCATTGTCAGAGAAAATTGGCTTTCCTGCAGGGCGTTTTCGAGTTACAGACGCCATCAGTGAGAACACTAAAGCTTTGCTTTAATAACGAGCGTAGAGTTCAAATGCTTACAAGCTTACGATTTCCCCTTCAAATTTTTTTTTGTCTCCTGCAAACGTTCTACTCTTTTTATTCAATTCTTGTCCAATTTTTCGTGCGTTCTGCAATAGCAGCGAAGACCTGAACCCTAATACATTATCTCATGTTTGAGGGGAACGTTGGGCGCAGAGGAAGTACCATGAAACCAAATACTGACTAAGAACTGGGCAAATACCAAATAAGAGTGCACAGGCGTTTGTGCTTCAGAAATGCGGGCGCTGGATGGCGAAGGAGGAGGAGAAATTTGACGACAAAATACAAAGTAGGAGAATGAAATGGGCTATCAGGCACCGTCAAAAACAAAGTAGCGCTAGTGGTTAGGCGGCCGGAGAGGATGGGAAAAAAGGTCAGTTGAGTTCTAAAAAGTTAGAAAAACAGAAATGTACAAAAAAATTCTTTTCACAACAACACGAAACGGAGTGCGGGAGAAGCAGCAGCAGCAGCAGTAGTAGTAGTAGTAGTAGTAGTAGTAGTAGAAGCAGTAGTAGTGGTAGTAGTAGTAGTAGTAGTAGACTATAAGTAGTAGTAGAACTAGTAGACTAGTAGTTGTTGTAGTAGTAGTAGTAGTTGTAGTAGTAGTATTAGTAGTAGTAGTAGTAGTAGTAGTAGCAGCAGAAGTAGCAGCTCTAGTTGTAGTAGAAGCAATAGTAGCAGCAGCAGTAGTAGTAGTAGTAGTAGTAGTAGTAGTAGTAGTAGTAGTAGTAGTAGTAGTAGTAGCAGTGAGCATGTCGTTCCGACACGTTCCCACATGAAAAAAAAACAAGAGCCACTGCATCCGCTGTTTGCTGCGCGCGCTCTTCGCATTCCTCGTCATTCCACGACTAATCAGAAGCTTGGCACTTTTCAGCGGGAAGTTTAAACTTGAATATTTAAGTTCCCCCCACCAGCTCCAACGGTCACAACAGTTGTGCTGATTTTGTGACTCCTCTACTCCCTGCTAAGATGAACTTCTGGGCCCTAACACTGACATTGAGCCCCTCAATAAATACACTGTTGTTACTCTACCCACTTTCCAAAGCGCAATTGGCATCGTGTCTTGTGGAAACTGCACAGTTAACCTTAAATTGTTTACAGGGCTGCGCTCCTCTGATATGTGCGCTTCTTAGACAAAGGGTATTTATGCCAGCGCCTCCAAAAGTCATTCATCCGTTGCTGCCTGCACATTTAATTAATTCAGTTATCAGTGTCAGTATCATTATCAAAGTTCCACAGCGCCTTCCAGATGCTCACAGAGCAGTATTAGAGCTGAAAAGTGCAGAGCTGCAAAGAGCAGTGCACTTCGTTCCGGGTTGTGAACAAAACTTGCATACAGCAGAGTATTGAGTTTGGAAACATACGATGCAGGCGAACTGGGTGAGGAAAGGTATTAGTTTGTAGTCTGCGGAGCAGCGATTCTTCTTCATTGGATAGTGCAGGGTGAGGGGGAGGGAAGTGTTGTTTGTCGGACCGGTAATATTGCGTGATGTCTTGATACGTTACGAGATGTGGTCTCCTCGGAAGCCTGGAGAGAAAGGGCGCAGGCTTGCTGATGAGCAAAGTTGTTGCCCCTCAGGGAGGAATGGCCAGGAGTCCAGATGATATTAACTTTCCGGCTGGGTTGGTGTGGTAAAAGTAGCTTTAAAGTAGAAGGGGCCACCCTCCCGGCTAAGAAGCTTTGGCAGGCAGCTGGGGAATCCGTGGTAATGATTGGGTACTTCGTGTGTATGAGGGCTAAGGCGATAGTTAGCTCCTCGGCAACCCAGGTTGATGATGTCTTGATTGATGCACAGGTAATGATGGCGCCCTTTGTGGTGACTGCGGCTACTTTGTGTTGACCATTAGGGTAGGTACTTGCATCCGTATAGGCGACATCTGTTCTTTTTCCATAAATATTCTCATGTGCTTGGCTTCTGGCTTGTCGTCGGCCGGGATAGAGGTCAGGGTGCATATTTTGGGGTAAAGGGCGAACCTGGATGTTACTTCTCCAATGGTCAGGGAGGGGCTGACAGACAGTAGATTGCGGGCATGTGATATGAAGGCTGTTTACAAGGGCTAGCCACCCGCCGCGGTGGCTCAGTGGCTAAGGCGTTGCGCTGCTGAGCACGAGGTCGCGGGTTCGATTCCCGGCCGCGGCGGCCGCTTTTCTGATGGAGGCGAAAAGCAAAAACGCCCGTATGTACGAGATTTCGGCGCACGATAAAGATCCCCAGGTGGTCAAAATTAATCCGGAGCCCTCCACTACGGCGCGCCTCATCGCCTGCGTTGCGTCGGCGCGTTAAACCCCACAATCAATCAATTAGAAGGGCTAGCCCTGCAGGTGTGTGTGTTAAACGGAGCCGTTGGCTTGATAGGTGGCCTTCAATAATCTCGGATACCGTATTGTGGAGGCCAAGTTGTAGGAGACCGGCCGTCGAAGTGTTCATAGGTAGATTTAATACTTGCTTAAAAGCTTTGCGGATTAATCGATCAATGCTTTCTGTGTCACTTTTGGTGAGAGTAAGGTAAGGTGTTACATAGGTTACTCGCGAAATCAGGAGAGCTTGAACCAGTCGAATGAGATCTTTCTCCTTCATGCCCCGGCAGTGGTTCGAAATGCGTCGAAGCATGTTGCATACTTGCTGAAACGCCTTGGAGAGCTTCAATAAAGTTTGATCATTACGTGTGTTGGCCTGGATGATAAGGCCTAAAATTCGAAGTGAGGAGCTGGGTCGTATGGTATGGCCGTCGAGGTGGATACAAATCGGTTCAATGTGTGAAGCAGGGGGATGTTTGCGTACGACGATGAGTACCGATTTTTGTGGCGAGCATTGAAACTCGACTGATGAGGCATATTTGTTAACGACATCCGTAGCCTGTTGAAGTGAGTCTTGGATTTTTCCTATGGAGTCAGTGTCTGTCCATATTGTGATGTCATCAGCGTAAAGCTCGTGATGAACGTGCGGGATGGCGTCGAGTTGATGGGGTAAGTCCAGGAGGGCCAGATTGAAAAGTAGTGGAGAGAGGACGGAACCTTGAGGTGTGCCCCTATCACCCAGTGCAATGGGCTGAGATTGAACGTCTCCTACCCGGATAATAGCGTGGCGTTGAGTTAAGAAGTCAGTAATGTATGAGTACGTGCGGTGGCCGCAGCCTGTTTGATTTAGACGGGATAGTATGGATGAATGCGACACATTGTCGAATGCGACTTTCAAATCTAAGGCAAGAATGGATCGCGGGGAGTGATGGGTAGCCGGGGCAAGGACCTCTTCTTTAATTCGAAGGAGAATATCCTGGGTACTCAGATGCTTCCTGAACCCATACATGGTGTTGGGAATGAGACCCTTGTTTTCAAGGAAGGTTTGAAGGCGCTTCAATAATAATCGTTCAACCAATTTACCCACACAGGAGGTTAGAGAAATGGGCCGAAGGTTATTTAGGTGAGGGGACTTATTAGGCTTGGGTACGAACCGGATCTCAGATGTCTTCCACTGGGGAGGAAGTTGGCCTGAGCCCCAGCATAAATTGATGTGGTGGAGCAGATGATCGAGAGAGTCGCCATCCAGATTGGCAAGAAGCCGGTAAGTGGCTTGGTCTGGACTGGTAGCGCTATTTTTGTTTCACTCGGAAAGAGCTGCTTCTAGTTCGTACAGTTGGAAGTCCTTATCCAGGTCATTGTTTGTCGACCCCATGTAGGGGGGGTGGGGTGAAGTGGCGGGAGGTGTTGAAGTATTTAGCCGTGATCGCTTGTATGAGGTCGTGGGCCGATCCGTTGAATGACTGTAGGGTGCGGGTAATAGAGCGCTGAGTTTCATTCTTGCTGGAAAGCGGGTCCATAAGATACCTTAGCAAATGCCATGTTCGGCGAGTGGTGAGGGTACCTAGGAGCCTGTCGCATAACTGAAGCCAATTCCCTTTGGAGAGGTGTAGTGCTGCAATTCTGAGGCGGGGTTTGCGGTTATGTCTTTGCCGTTTCCATCGTTTTGTTAAGCTTCGACGGGCCTACTAGAAATGAAAAAGTTTAGCATCCACGCTAGGGGTCTGGAAAGAAGTGGCTATGGTTTTTGTGTTCAGTCGGACTGTTTGAATTATGTCATCAATCCAGTCGGCCAAAGGTTGGTCCGGGTCTATGGGGCGTGACGAATTGGCCTTGCGAAAATCATCCCAGTAGGTGAGGCGGATGACTCCTGTCTTGACGTTGTAATTATGATTGCGAATGATGAATTGGATAATGTCATGGTCAGAACCAAGGTTCTCGTGAGTTGATGACCATAGTACATCCAAGGTGCCCTTGAGGAAAGAGAGGTCTGGAGAAGTGTCCCTCGCTGTGCTGGTTCCCGTTCTTGTTGGTAAGCCGGGCTGATTAAGCAGCAGGAGTTGAAAATCGTCGACTGCTTACGCCAGGAGGACGCCCCTTTTTGTTTTGTACGTGTAGCCCCATTGGGGATGTGCAGCATTGAAATCGCCGAGAATAAGTAGGGGCCCAGTTTTAGCGATAGCGATGGCATCGCGTATTGTGGATGAAATATCGGGGGCATTTAGGGTAGGGCGGCAATAAATGTTCAGAACGTAGAGGCTCGATTTACGTTTGATCGATGGAGATAGGAGCTCGGTGAACACATGATTACATCCCCGTTGTGGGGTGACGTGTGCAACTGCAGATATGGTGTTACGAATAAGTGTGAGGGTGGAGCAATTATTTGGCGGGCCGTAGGGGATATACCCAGGGAGCTTAATGTGAGAATTCACCTCCTGGAGGACAATGACTGCTGGTTTAGAATCAAGGGTGGTGATGTATTGAGTACGGGCCGCAGCTTTTTGTTTGAAGCCTCTGCAATTCCATTGTAGGAGTGTCGTTGAAGGTGGGTTAGGCTGTCTCCACGCCATCAGGTAAGGAAGCTGGGATGGCATTGTCGGCGTTTCGGGCGTATGGGACGGCGCGGGTGTGGGTCCTTAAAAAACCTTTTGTAGTCCTGTCCTGCTGGGTGGGGCCGAGATCATAGTTGTGCTCGAGTGAACTGGATGGAGTGCTGATTGAGGGGGCGTCTTTCCTGAATGTGTTATATTCCGTGCGAAGTGATGCAATTTCTTCCTGTAATTTCTGATTTTCTTCCCGAATATTGTGAAGGTCTTGGTTTATGCTGGCCAGCTGTGTAGCGAGTGTAGAAAACCTGTCTTGGATTTGCGGTGGTGAAGGCGGCGGTTGGGTCTGTTTTGAGGGTTGTGAGTTACACGGTTCTGGCGTTGGACTAGGAGGCTTATGTTTCTTGCGCTTTTCGCTAGCAGTGGAGTCAGCTTTCTCGAGGGCATCAAGGCGAGCTTGGAGCGAGGCTATTAAAGTGTTTTGCTGTTCCAAAATTTGAGTAAGGCGCTTACATTCAACACAGGCAGTTAGGTGCTCGGATTGTTGTTGAGGGGGCGTGGATAGGTGCTGGGGTTGAGCTGTGGGAGAGACCCGTTGGGCCCAGCTTATTTGTTTTGGCTGGTTGGACTCGGTCTCGGGTGAAGGCTTTGAATCCCGGGACTGGGCGACTTGTTTGCTTCGAGAATGGCTGCGTCTCCGTGCTGAAGGAGTTGTTGAACGGTCTCGATGACGGCCACGAAATGGGGAGGAGGCTCGAGAAGTATCAGATGTGCTGGCATGGGCTTGTCTGAGTCGTCTTTGTCGAAGAACAAACAGTTCGGCATAACGCTTAGGACAGCCAGGTGCCCCGGACAGGTTGGCGACAGCACAAAGGTCACAGGTAGGCGAGCACGGGTGGTTCGGTTGAGGCTCTTTGATCCCGCAATTATGGCAGACGAGAGTGGTTGGGCGAGGACAAGCCGTGGCTCTGTGGCCGACGGTATGACATGTAGAGCAAACTGGGATAGTTTTCCTATAGATAGAGCATGGGTATTCGGCGCCGTACAGCCGGACTGTGTAAGGAACTCTGGGCCCTGCGAAGGTCAGAACCACTGTAGATGAGGTGCCAAGTCTTCGAACTGTGTAGACTTCATCCAAGGACTGACCAATGTTGTGGAGAATGTCTGCTTCAGTGAGTCGGACCGGGACCCCACTGATGACGCCTTTGACGGAGTCGTCGGGGGCCAGGTCGTAAAGTTGGACGGGGTACTGCTTGTTTTCAAGGGTTATATGTTTGATTTGACTGAGAGCTCGTGCCACGTCAGAGGACGGAGTACTGATGGTGGCAGTGTTTTGAGTTACGTCCACTCGGAGGCGCAGATTTGCCTGACGCCACGTGACCTTGATGGCGTTCAATAGTGCCAGGGAGAGATCAGCATATTGAATGTTGCCAAGCGGGAGTCTGCCCTGGGGACGCAATACTAGTTTTAAATCGTCCTTGGGCAATGGTTTAGGCCTGCATTAGGCTTACTTTAGGCTTAGGCTTACTTGTGGGTGCCGGGGCTTGCTTGGTCTGTGGTGGTGACATGGGTGCGGCAGGGTTTCCTGCGGCGACACTGCGCTGCCGGCGACGTTGAGCTCGGGAGACCATCTCGATGAAATCATGCTCGTGATGATTACATTCAACTGAGTGATCTTCTGTAATACCGGGGTCCATGTCAGTGTCCGAGGCTGTGTTGGTTGAAGGCTGAGGTTCTTGATTCCCGACTGAGCGACCTTCTGTGTTATCAGAATCCATATCTACTTCCGAGGAAGTGTTGTCTAAACACACAGGCACGGTGCTAGAGGTGTCTTGCATGATGAACTCCTTGGCTGCGCCTACCGAATGGCGGTAGGCGTGGCTCGGGAATTATGAACAGATAAATCAGAAAATATTCAACCCACGTGGTCAAGGCGGGTGTCCAGATGATCCCAAGAACTTGTTGAGTCCGGTAGTCTTGGATGCAAGGCAGAACGAAGCGAAATTACCACATTACAGGGCGAAAATCTGTGGAGCCAGTGGAACACACGTCAGATCAGCGCAGCTCTTCTTCCTCTTCTCCCCGGCTTAGGAGGTAATGAGGCGGCCTACACAGCAACTCGAGAGGGAAAGAGACAGAGAGAGAGAAATTACTCTATTATGTTCTTGGGGTATCGCGACGTGGTGGGTGCCCCTAGTCCAGAGTTTCAAGTCTCCCGGGCGCCGGTGGCTGCTCTGGCGATCGTTCGGCACTGGTGGACGTAGTTGGCGCTAGACATGGCCTCACTCCACCACTGCTTCTCTGTTACAGGGTGTTTGCGAATTTTGTGGCACCCTGCTGCCGTATGGTATATTGTGGCTTGGCTACTTGGTTGGACATGGGGCGCAGCTTGGGGTGGGATAAAGTTTGTGTAGTCGGGAGAGGTGAGGGAAGGTGTTCGTTTGGATTGAGCGAGGTGCTGTTTGATCCTGTCTTTGCAACTTGGGATGAGGAGGTAGGAATTTAATTCGGGATGCTTTTATCACCCCTTCCTCTCTCGCAATTGAACAACCCACGTGTCACAGCAACACCGCCCAAATAAGAAAGCTACTCAAGTAATGAACGTTGCCTTAAAGGAGCCATGAAGAGAAAACACAAGTTTGGTTCATTCAAAAGATTGTCTCGTTAGAATCATACTGACACCACTTTTAACGTAAACTTCGCTCAAATAAGCTACATAATTAGGAAAAACGGGAATGGTCATGCGACCCACCAGCTCATTTCCCGCAACAGAGCCTGTGATGTCACATGGGCTAAGCTCTGCGATTGGCGGAGGCTGGCAGAAGCAGACGCAAATTAGGTAGAGCTTACAAACTAGACGAACGAGCGATTTGCGCTTAAATTTAGGGCACATTCTTTACAAAGCAATAAGAATGATGGGACAAACAGTGGAAGTTACGAAAGCACATGTAAACATAGAAGTACTGATGCGTTCTGCTGTTCGTACTGCGCACAGCACGCTTGGTTTGGCGGCACAGCACTACGGGGCTTGGGGTTGTCTCAGACGACACTGGCCGATTTGACGCAAGCAACGGTGTCTTACGTGACCCCATTTGTCGAGCGAGCACTGTTTCAGGGAACGAATATTTTCTCCCAGAACAAACACAAGCCAGGTTTAAATGCGGGCAAAAACAAACCAAACGCTTGCCACGGTATGGTGGCGCCATCTAGGTTACGGAACGTAAAGAAACGCGGGAACAAACCAACACCGCTGTACAGGGTGGAGACAACCTTTGAACGGTCCCGTGCCGCCGCAATTGGGCCAACGGGCTCAACGCGTTATTCTTTTCGTTTCCCACGAGACCTAGCAACGCGAAACAGACAATATGATTCAAACTACTTCAGTAAACCGCGTTGCGGCGATAATTTTAGCGCGGTTTTGACACAATGACTTGCTTCGGCGGCGAGCGAGCAACCGAAAATGGCGGCGCCAGCGTATACGTGTCTCTACCCTCTACGGCGGATGCGTGAATGAAGGTACTCTAGGCTGCAGAGCGGTCGGTTCCTGTGATGTCATTTGGGACCACGAAAACGCACGATTGAGCGGGAAAATCAAAATTTTAACCTGAATTGTTTAATTTCTCTGTGAATAAAGCACCGTTTGTATCCGGACAAGCGCTGGGGGCACTATAAAACACGAAATCTTTCTAATAAAACCAACTTGCATTTTCTCTTCATGGCTCCTTTAAATAAAACCATAGCTGAGCTGCTACACCCCTTGCATTCAGTAGCTTTGATTTCAGCACCTTGCTTTTGCAAAAAGTGCAGTGACGGGTTGCACTCTTAGTTGTTACTGATATATAAATTGCAGAGTCGCATATGATTACATAATAGGGGTTTCACATCTAAGGGGTGGCGCTTCAAAGACGACTGGGAAACAGCAGCGGCCTTTCTCCTGGAACCGCGCCTTACGGTGCAGTAAAATGAATGTGTGACATAGGGGTAACCTCCACGTGACCTCTTGGTTTTGTGAAGATAGATACGGCCACCTTTTGTCGACCCATTTCGCAATACCTCTACTTGCTTCGTTGTACCCCAAGCTGTGCGTTTATTCTGAAGAAAGAGAAGCTGTCTCCTCCGATTCGACCAACTGAAAGCGACTAATTAAATCTTAGTTTTGCAATTCCCGGTGCCATCGCCCTGTCCGGACGCTGTTCTGGAAGTGAACGTCCTGCGATCGCAGCTGCATGAATGTGCTTGCAAGAGGTTGTTTAGGGGTGCTATTTTATTTTCTTACTGACGATATATTTTGTGCGGTAATTTTTGCTCTGGTGTGCGTGATGCTTGTGATGCGCCGCTGTGGCGTTCGTCCAAAAATAATATCTACGAGTGCCACCCGAAGGATGCGGCTCCAAGTGCTTGCGGCTTCAGGTTTGTCCCGGCACGAGATATTTCTGTCTTTTATGTCCTTAATTAAGCAAGTTGTTTGCTAATTATTACGTTTTGAATTGATAATCAGTTGCTTTTCGCCGCGCGGACGAAATATAAATTTTACTTTGTGTCGGGGAACTTGTCTTCGAGGCGTTCGATAACGAAGCCGGGTAACGACCTACGACGGCGGGTGATTTATTGGCACTGCAGTGTAGCCGGCGCTGCTTCTATGTTTTGCGTGAGCGTGCCTCGGCTGGTCTCCCGTCATTGCCCTTCAGAAATATTTTGGTGTGTAGGAAATTTTCACCATTGTTCAAGTGATAATGTCTAAAATAATGATAGTTGTGCATTTTACTTTGATTATGCACGTTTACAACTAGATTAAAACGTACCGTAGTCGTCACCGCCTTTCTTAATAACCAAATTTTAGCGCAGTAAGTGCCCAATCATAGTCTCTGCGCTTGTGTTACTCAATGGAGTTCATTGATAATGTTCAGGGAGTGAAGGCAAGTGGTTGACCCCTAGCAAAGATTAGTGGAAACATCTTTGAATACTATCAAATCTGAGCGCAGGTTATGTAGAAGTGAATACAGGTGAGAAAGTGTGAATGCAAGTTAAGAACAAGTGAGTACAGTCAGCTAGCTCCGACGATTCGGAGAATTTGAGCGCGCTAAAAAAGCTACCGCCCGAAGACACGCAGCAAACCACAATTTTTGGCCACGGACGCGCCGAGAAGCCCCGAGACCCCCCAGAGCAGGTCCCGACCCGCCCCAAACTCCCGTGCTTTATTCCCAAGAGTACGAGAAGACGCCAGACGCAACGCGAGTTTTTAAGTTCCGTTTCGCTGTCACGTGTACGCGCCTACGCGCAGTGAGTCGCCCTACGACCATGCACCGCGTCAGACGTTTTCTTCCGCGCTCCTCTGCCCTGATCTATATGTAACCTCAGTATTTGCGATTATTGAACATGTGAATTTTTTCTGTTCAGTCTTTCATTCGATCCACGACCTAGCTAGCATGGTGCAGTCGACAGGATCAGTATTTGAAACCACGAGAGGACGAACAGACGAAGCGACGAACGACGCAGACAAATTGCAGCACGACTACGAGAGTGCGGCACGCAAACGAGGGTCCCCGCGGACTCCACGTCGATGGCGATCGACCCACTTATGACTTCAACGGAACGCTACGTCCTATGTTCAACGAACAAGCAGCACTTGGTGAACAAACTACGATTACGAGGACTGCCATGATCTGGCCGTAACGACTACATCGTCTCGTGTCTTCTAGAGGACAACAAACAACGTCACCAGCTCTCCAAAAGAGCGAATGTGGCACCAATACTTAAGGCTGCCTAAAGGCCTGAATACATGGAGCGAATATGCGACGAAAAGATGACGAACAACGCCCAGCGCGCGCGCCCGATTCTCGGCGCCGAAAAAAAAAAAACGTCGTCCGCCGATCTAGCAGGGTCGCAAAGTTCGTCAGCGGGTAGCGGGTAGCGTCCGCTAACTACGGCGTCGGGTACCGGGACTCTAGCTGGTCACTAGCGGATTCGTTCTGGTAGGGCGAATTAGTTCCGCTAAAGGGCGGCCTCCGTGCCCTATCCGAACGCGTATGCACCGTGGGGTCCCGGCAACTCGCCTCCGAAGCGTGCGCCTCCACTAGCCGCTAAGCTAAAACTCTCTAATCAGGTCTTCCGATTTCCCCTCCATGGCGTATGGTGTGTACAGGCCACTGCAGATGGCCGCTTTGGAAGAGTTTGATAGACGTACGCTTGTCCCGTGCCTACTCAAGCTATAAAAAACGGATTGTAAATCTGAGGTCGATTGAGGAAAATGGTGTTGCAAGAAGTGATTTCCGCGTATTTCTGATAGCTCAGCCGCAAACGCAACACGGCCCCTACCCAACTACCGTGGCTTGTGTCGCCGAGATAGGCATGTGCGATAGCTTTTATTGATTAGGCTAAATAAAGGCGATCCGCCTATATAATTTCCATTAAAGGGACCCTGCAACACACCATCGACTACTCGGAATGTATTTTGGGGTAAAGTCTATTTCCCGCAAGAATTATGAAAATCCGTGAACTATCCCCGAAACTACACGCGATGAGAAAGCGCGCATAATTGCTCCCTCTCAACTCGACCACCGACAACGCGGCGAAAGCTGCGCGCTCTCTCCCGGAGAGGGGGGTGGCTCGCGGCGTTCTCTTCGGCGGCCTTTGATATTTCGCATGCCGGGGAGTTTTCTCCTTTTCTCCGCAACGTGGACGGGTCTATTTCCGGTCTGGTGCCACAAAAAACCAGGCATCAGTGCCTGCTCACAAGTGCGCGCTCAGGCTGGTAGGGCGTTTTTGAAGCAAGTGGTCTCGTTGAAAGGGGAGTATTGAGTTCCGAGTTCGTCACTCAAACTCCGCGCGCACTCACAACACAAAAGAAACGCCAAAACTATGCGTACAGGTTCAGACATAAAAGAGATTGCTACACAGCGCCGATGACGGGGGATAGTCACAGGAAATGCAAAAAATAAGCCACGAAGTTCACCAGCGACAGCCAATAGGACAGCCATGGTCCAAATGACGTCGTTTAGGCCATGCAATGGGAGCATAATGAGGAGGATTGAAGAGGGCGTGGTTGTTTTTTCCGCGTCTTTCATAGCGATTTGCGCGCTTACCGCTTCACGTGCTCGCGTAGTATTCCCGGCAGGTATTCCTGGCAGTGTAATTTAAACGTCGCGCAGGTTTACTTGAACTGCACAAAGAGTGTTGCAGGGTCCCTTCAACAGCAACATGAGTCCCGTCTCCAAGATCGGGGTGTGAAGAACAGGATATAACACTGCGAGGGCATCTCAAATGCAGCAAAATACTAGAAGCAGCCAGCCGATGTGTTGAGAGGCGGGCTTGACATGCTGGATGATGATGATGATGCTTAGCGGCTTCCCCTTTGCAACGGGGTGGCGTTGCACAGCGGCCTTAGTTGCAACGCCACTGTACAATCACCTCGCCAAAAATACAAACAAAATAAATCAAAAATAATACAAAAATAAAAAGAAAACACTTTTACGAATTCTTTGTGCTAGTCTGACTTCTTTGTTCGCATGTCTTCCCAGATTGGTCTCTGTTTTTCTTTCCCCCAACACTCCAACCTTCTTTTACTAACCTCTACTGCTGCCCAATTCACTTTTCCGCTAACCTTAAAGCCAAGGGTCTCCGGAAGCTAGATGGCTCCCTCACTGAAGACTGGACGGATACTTTTGCACCCCGCTACAATAATATGTCGCATGGTTTTTGGCTCCTTTCCGCAGCCTGCGCATAGTTCTTCCTGTACCGGCTCGCGGATGAGCGTTTTTGTGTGCAAGCACCCCGCCCGGGCTTCAAAAAGCAATGCACTCCCTTTGGTATTATCGAAGAATTTTTCCTTTGTGATCTCCTGCTTCCCGATCCTGTTGATATCTAGGACTTCTTCGCGTCCATCCTCTTTTTCCAGGTCGTTGTCTCTGATTCTTCACTTCATTTTTTATTGCCTTGGTCGTTTCCCCTGCACTTCCAGGTTTCATATACTTTGTCCTGAGCCTTCTGGTTCTTTTCCTCCAGTGTGCGTCCACGCTTTTCATGTAAAGATACCGAACACTTTGGCCGCCCATCTCTGGTCATCAATATTTCTAAGTCGTTCTTCAAAACATATCTTGCTCTGTGCTTCTCTCACTTCGAAGGATGCCCATCCCATGTCACCCTGCACTGCCTCATTTGTTGTTTTACTGTGTGCTCTTAATGCCAATCGACCTAACGCCCTCTGATTTACTTCTAGCCCTGATTGAACCTCTGATCTGTTATATCCCCGCAGTGCTCTGTGCTCCATGATAGAGGCGTTTGTTTTGCCTTTCATTCTTAAATGCTCCTCATGAGTTTTTAGATACGCCTGACCTTCGTTTATCCATATTCCCAGATATTTGTATTCCGTTACCCATGGTATTGCTGCTTGTTGAACGAATATTGATTCGTTACAGGCGTCGTCATTAAAAACCAGAACTCCCGACTTTGCTGTGCTACACTCTAACCCCAGTTCAGTGGCTTCTTCCCCGCAGATATCTGTGAGCTGTTGCAGACACTGTTTGCTATCTGCTAGTAGTACTATGTCATCTGCATATATCAGCCCCGGGATATGTTTTTCCATTCCCTGTCCTTTGCAGCTATAACACAGGTTGAAACCTATTTTATTGCCTTAAAGCTTTCTTTCTAGTCTAGCCATGTACAGCATGAACAGCAATGGCGACAGAGGACAACCCTGCTTTAAACCTCTATTTGTGATTACCGGTTCCATGCACTTTTGGTCCTACCAGGTAATTTGCACCTCGCTCTCATTGCAAATTCCCTGAAACAGCTCTATAAAGTCCTGGCCTAATCCCTGCCGCTCAAGTATGCTCCATAGAAGTTCACAATTTACGTTGTTATAGGCTCCCTTTATATCAAGAAATTCTATGCATAATAGTCGCTTCTGAGCCTTTGACACCTCTATGCATTGGTTTAGGACAAATAAATTGTCCTCTAAGCGTCTGTCCCGTCTGAATCCATTTTGTAGTTCTCCCAGTATGCCGTTCCCCTCTATCCACGCCTGTAGTTACCTTTATATATCATCTTCATCCTGCTCTTACGCGAATTTTCCGGTACTTGCTTAGTTTTTATCACTTTTTCGATTGCTCGAATCAGTTGTGCCTTGCTTTTTGGGCCCAGTAGGTTGACCAGCCGTATAGGAATTTCATCCGTCCCTGTTGTAGTATTAGCTGGAACATTTTGTTCGGCTGTTTTCCAGTTCAGATTCTGCAAATTTAGCTCTATATCTGTTCGCACCTCATTTGCCCCACTCTCTAAATGCTGTAGTCCTCTCTCCGTTATTCTGAACTTCTCTTGTATCATTGAGCGTATGTGAAATACCGCCTCTTCCCCTTTTAGTACCTGGCCTTCACCGTTTATTACATGACGTTGTACTTCTTCGGTCTTTTTCCTTAGTTCCTTTACATGGTTCCAAAACTTTCGCGGTGCGCCTTTATCCATTGCACGTATATTCGAGACCCATCGCTCACTTTCTCGTTTACGTTTTTGCTGTACAAGTTTTTGTACTTCCAGCTTCTTTAAGCGGCACCAATTCCACTTCAAAGTTATTTGCTCCGCTTGCATTCCCACTCGCTTGGCCTCCTGTGCTTTGTCTATGCTTGCTGCCTTTGTGTTATAGCTTCCTTGATTTCCTTGTTCAACCAGCTTCTAGGTTTTCTTTTTCCTTTCCAGTAGTTGCGTTCTTTCGCGTTCCTTATCTTTCCTTGAATGAAACCAATCAGCTCGCTGTATTCCCAATCTTTCGTAGGTTGTCTCTCAATTTCCGTCTCCGGGTGTTGAAGAACCGAGGCGAGGACCGCGGGACGTGAGCGAATCTTTAATGGCGGATGGATCATTACAATGACGGTGATAGTAGGAGGCAGCTGCCAAGCTACCTCTTCTTCCTCTAATATTTTTAACACCCTCCCGGCCGCGGAATAAATGTAGGAAGAAGTTTGACATAACGCCTAAAGTTCACTTGTCAGCAGTCATCCATTGCTTCTGCCTTTGGAATAGACAACAGCAAAGCCTTTTAGTCCAAGTTCATGTGAGTGGTCCATTGTGACCCCGATCGATGTCATGCCCGTATTAGCCGCATCAGAGTATTCTATACTTATGCTTCCAACGATGCTTGGAGCGTCTGTGGAACCAGCGCATTGATGAATCCGACCAGAATAGGTTGCTCGTCTGGACCGTCTTCCGTCCTGGATAACGACATTGTAGTGTCCATCCAAACTTCGTTTGACATGAGCGTGGGGTTGCCTGTCGTGTCTTAGAAGAATTCAGATGTAGGCTGGGTCTATTGATGTGTTTGCCGATTTTCCTATGTAAGGCTTGTCCTTTCTTTCTAGACTTTCGGATCAATCGGCAGGTTGTCATGCATTTCAGTGGATCTTCATTTAGGACACGCGTACATGCTTGTCGTAGGTCCTTTCGGCTTCGCTGTTTTCGCCGTCTTCCTTTTGCGGTCGGGGCTATCAAATCCTCAACTTTGGCCTCGGCAAAGAGAATCAATTCTGTACTAGTGCTACCGCGATGTCGACATAAATTTGAACGCTTTGTGGATGAGTCTGGGGCTGCGTGGATGTGTCAGCTTATAATAGGGGGTTTGCGGTCAACGCTTTCTGCTTGCAGGTCTTCATGAGGTTGTCTGTTGCGCATTGTGCTTCTTTTCGCCTCATGAAGACTACACGAAGCGGAAGCCTTTTCTGGTGCCCCCACTGCGTTGTCGTTGCTCCGGTGACCAATTGGAAAAAGTTCGTTTTCAGGACTGAAATTGTCTGAAGCAGAATCAGAAGCAGATGTCTCGTCAGGTGATGCCTTAATTCCTTGTTTGAATGAAGCACTCCGTTGCGTTACTGGTGTCCCCTGATAAGCTTCTTTGAAGGGTGTCAACAAATCAATCTTCCTGTTGAGAGAGTCAGTGCTCTGTACTGCCGAGTCATTGTTGTTGGAGATACAATCCTGTGTTTTCAGTGATATTGTTACATTGTTATTGTTGAAATGGTTTTCCAACTCGGGAAACAATCTGTTCATTCTAAATTTGGTTAACAGGATGGAATCTTCGAATTCTAATGCAATTTCATATTCCTCGGATAGATGATCCAAATCAACAAGTTCTTCAATACTGCTGTCAAACTTCTTTAGAATATCATGTGTTTCGAGTAGGCGTTTCTTTAAGAAAATGAGCTTAGAGATTGATGGTGACTCGGCGCTCATCTCAGTTTTGATGTCGTCAATCAGTGTGGTTACCTTCTTACGGACGAGGCTCCGTCTTTGGCAAAGGGCTTCCAGGTCCATTCTCGACGTCGTTTATGTCTACGTGGTCGTCAGGAAGGATCACGGTCGGTGGAAGGTCGAAGCCGTTGTCGTTTACTTTCAGTGTCCGCGAGGCGTCCGCGAAGAATCGGTAAAAGTTGTTGAGGGCGTGGTATCCGGTACACGTTTGGTGCGTCCTCAATTCCTTGGGTTTTCTTCGCAGACGCTTGCGGTCGATGGTCAGGAGCAGCAGTGTAGTCCCATCGTTGCTGTCACTCACGTCATCGTTGTGGGGCGGTCCGCACTCAGGTTTTCAACTGCGTTATCCTTTGATCCTGGTCACGACACCATTTTGTTCAAGAACAGAGGCGAGGACCGCGGGAAGTGAGCGAATCTTTAAAGGCGGATGGATCATTACAATGACGGTGATAGTAGGAGGCAGCTGCCAAGCTACCTCTTCTTCCTCTAATACTTTTAACAGCGGGCTTTTGGCAATATCAGCCATTTGCTTATCGTTTAATTTCAAGTCGTGAACGACTGTTTTCGGGTTTCAACCTTCCATTTTTCCAAAAGTCAAAGTTATCCGTTTATGTTCACTTCCTAAGCTGTGGGCACCTATTTCATCTATTTCCATTAGAGTCAACATTTCATACACTCCTTCTGAAAGGAGGCTGTAGTCTATACTGGACTGCTTTTCCCCTCGTTCCCAAGTAATTTGTCCCCCACATTTATTCTCTCTGTTCACTAAAATGAGATTATGTTCCTCACACACATCTAGTACGAGTCTGCCGTTGCGGTCTGTGTATGTGGGCATTGATGTCTCCCACTAGAATCACCTCTCCCGATTGTCTTAACTGATCGAGGTTCCGCTTAATGCAGCCTACCAGTTTTTCATTCTTCTCTCTAACCTCACTATCATCCCCTGACCACAGATTTTCTCTTTTCACAGACTCCCAACAGCATTTCTCTTCCCGCTAACGTGCCCTTAACCCACATATGTTCTTCGCAGTTTTCGTTTACTCTGTGCCAATTGGCTCCCTGTTGAATAAGCATGCCGACCCCTCCTCCTTTTCTAGTACCTATGGTTCTGTGACAGCCTTGCCATATATATCCATGCATTGCTGGGGGCTCTTCTAAATCTCGAAGAAAAGTTTCTCTAAAGGCATATTCTTCAGTTTTTTTTTTTTCTTTTTCTAGTTGACTGCGAACCTCTAACCATTTGTCTAGTGAACTGCCCCCGTGCATGTTTATGTAGTTAATCGCAGTCACTTCACGCTTTTTCTTTCGGTTAATTATTTTCCTATGTTTGGGATAAGCGTCGGTCCCCGGGGGGGCGTCGCTTGCCTCTTCGCTCGCCTGCATTGCTACTTCATGCCCCTTTCTAAGCTTTTGTGCGCCCCGTGTGCTAACTTTGGCACTTTCCTTTGCACTGTACATTTGACCTCGATCGCAATCGCTTGACCCTGCCGCATTTTCACTGTGCCTGTTATTTAGTCCAGCTTCCGGGATGCTCTTGGCCCTCCTAAAAAAGCTACCGCCCGCGCAGTTAGTCGCCTCCCCACATGCTCTGCTACACGCTCAGTGAAATGTACTCCGTCCCTAACAAACGCCTGGCCCCGGCCAGCACGGTGCACTTCCCGATTGAGGTCAACCACTTCAAAATTCATTGATTTAGCGAGCGTCCAAATTTCCCGGTTCGTTTCTACCACTGCCTTTGCTACGTGGCCTTCTCCACCCTCAACCTCCGGCACCGTGCAGACCGCGATCTGGACGTCATCCAAAATCGCCCGCAGTTCATTGACTCCCTTCGCCACCTGCTTCGTTATGCCTCTTCCTCTTCCCTGAAGCACATCGTTTACTCCCCCATTATCACAACTAGGTGCTTGTCAGGCATTGTGTCCCACACCTGCTCTTTCGCCTTCGCTATCACTACATTAACCATCATTCCAGGGAGCATGCTAGCCTTAACTCTCTTGTCCTCACCTACCCTCTTTGCAATCATCTGCTCTGCCCTGCGCATGTTCGAGTCGCCCACAATAGTGACTTAGGGAGCCTACATGCGCCTGTAGGTGCATGTAGGCTCCCTACAGGCTTATGTAGGCTCCCTATGGTGACTCGCCGCTCCCGTGGTCCTTTTAGCTGCGCAGGTGTTTTTGCCGCCGGGGCTTTCGCGCTGATTGCCTCTGCGTAGCTCTTGCTCGGCGGCGACCCCTTCCCTTCTTCCACGACAGCGTTAGGCCCCTCTCCGTGACCACCGCTGTCATGTCCGCCCGCTGTCTCATGCTCGGCGGCCCTGGCCTCCCCTTGTCTCCCCGCCTCGGAGCCAGGCACACTCGGTGCGCTTGCCCCGTGGCGTACGCCACTGCTTTCCGGAATGACATCCCTCGGCACACACGCGCTTTTTATCTGCGCTAGCTTCCCTTCCAGCACCTCCCGCTGTTGCTTTTCGGTTTTCAGCTTCTCCACTAACCCGTCAACCTGTACCTTCAGTTGCTCCTTCTCCTGCTCTAGCGGGTCGAGGCGCGACTCCATTACGCAAATCCTACACATGAAGTCCTGCCATTCCGCATCCTCAGCTGTATCGAACCTTGTAACCTCGAGTGGATACTCCCGCTTGCACCTCATGCACGCAACGCCCGGCTTCTTCTTCGCCGGCATGTTTCGGAGCTACCTGGCTGCCGTCCACAAAGTTAGTACTGCCGCTTTCTCCCGCACGTGCTACGCTCGAAAAGAAAGGACAAACACCGTGCGATGCTTGCCTACAGCATCTTCCTTTGTTCGCGTGCTGTCAAAAAGGTTCTTAACCCACTACTAACACTAACTAAACGTTACTTCTGTTTGCTCTGCAGCATTGCATCCCAGCGAAAAGTGTTAGATGCACTGTTTGATTATTTACACGACATCGGCATCGCAGAGACAATTTAGAACTATGCGTCGTCATCCTGTGAGACCACCTGGACTTTTGCGAGACCCACGGAACACTCCATGTTACATTATTTTCTACCTCTTCCTTTTTTCCCCTCTCTTTCACCCTGCTTCCTTTAGGGCCTTTATTCTCTTCACCTCATCCCCGCAGAGTAGCATGTAGGCGACTGCATGCCTGCAGACCTCTCTGCTTTCTTCTAATAAAGAGCTCTCTCTCTCTCTCTCTCTCTCTCTCTCCCTCCCTAAGAGAGAAAAAAAAAACAAAGGCTTGTCGCATTCGCCGTCTGGGCCGTCGTGCATGCGCTGGAAACACACGTCCGTCGTCCGTCGTCGATACATGAATTTTCCGAATTCCTCTTTTTTGCTCCAAAGCGCCATCTGTCGAGACAGAGTGGACGTAGTACGGCGGTTCCATGTTCTGGGAGTCGCTGGTTCTAATCTCCCCAGGGACATTCGTATTTCTTTTTTTGTAACTGCCTTTGGCGCTTTTGTAGACTGAAAACGAATTTTTAAGCAGAAGAAGCGCCCCCACTTACGCAGAATCGTCAAACGACGTACAATCCAAGCGGGAAGCTCCTTCACTGGGTCTGTTTACTGAACGCCGCCGTTGATTCTGAACATGGGGGTTCTGTTAGCCACACTGAGAGCAACCCAGCAGCGGCGCGGTGGCGGCCACCGTGTCTTCGCTTCATGTAGTTCATCCCGACGAAGATACGGCGTCCTGACGCGGCAGATTTTCCGCCGCGCGAACTTCGTCGTGGAAGATCGCTCCATGTATTCTGGCCTTAAAGCGATGAACGGCAGATGAACCTGCAAGTGGCACTATTTATTATTTATTTACACAATACTGTCAATCCCCAAGGGGGATTATTACAGGAGTGAGCATATAGATTCAAAGTAACAGAAAAGATGCGCAACTTGCGCAGGCAAATCACCAGGATTATTGCAGTACTACAGTGCACATTCACAGTAGGCACAATCAAAATAATACTGTAAGAAGAAAACAAGTATGCATACTCAAACAATGCACACACCAAGATGCATACAAGCATCACATTACGTAGATTTCAAGGTATTCAGGCAATTCACATAGTAATGACGCACACCAATTGTATACGGTAAGTATAAGATACACAACCTAGTACACTTTTTCCAGCAAGTTCCGAAAATTTTTCAATGGTTGGTTGTTGAGTAATAACAAGGCCTAATGCATTCCATTCCCGAATGGTGCGTGGAAAAAAAGAATAGCTGAAAGTGTTGTTATTAAATGAATACTCTTCGAATTCCCAAGAATGGCGTTGCCTTGTTGGTCTAACGTCGCGAAAGGTCAAGAAGGAATCAGGGTTTATTTTCAATGATTTGTGGATTATTTGATATAGGAACTTTATTCGAAGAAGATGTGCGCGACTCGAAAGGGTGTGTAGCCCTGCCCGACGTAATAGTCCAGTTGGCGAATCAGTGCGTCCATATCTGTTGTAGATAAAGCGCACTGCTTTGCGTTGAACCCTCTCCAGAGTTGTAATGTTAGACGTGGTGTGAGGGAACCAGACAACAGTTGCATATTCCAAGAGAGGCCGTATGAACGTGACGTATGGGAGAAGTTTGGTTTCGTGGGTGGAAAAATGAAGTGCCCTTTTGATAAAAAATAATTTCTTTAATGCTTTCTTTGTGACGTAGCGGACGTGGTCCGTCCAGCCAAGATCGGAAGATATCGTCACGCCTAGGTATTTATAGTGGTTTACACTTCGAATTTCCATATTGTTAAAACTGTACGAGAAATTTAATTTGAAAGTTTACTTAGTAATGGACATGCACACTGTTTTGTCGATGTTGATCTTCATTTGCCAGTCGTCGCATCACTGAGCTATCTTTTTTAACGAGTTATTTAGATTCAACTGGTCTTCTGGGTGCTTTACTTGGTTATAGAGAATGCAGTCGTCTGCAAAGAGCCTTATTGGAACGTCGACTTGGTAAGCTAAGTCGTTGATGAAAATTAAAAACAACAAAGGTGCTAACACAGATCCTTGGGGTACTCCTGACACAACTGGAGCCAAATCGGAACGATGGTTGCCGCACTGTACAAATTGGTGGCGATCCGTTAAAAAATTACGTATCCAACGGAGAACCGGGCCATCCCCCAGTAAATTATTAAGCTTTAAAAGTAATTTAACGTGCGAGACACGGTCAAACGCCTTAGAGAAATCAATGAAAATTACATCAGTTTGCGAACGCTCATTTATTCCTAGGGCTAAATCATGCATTGTTTCGACAAGCTGAGCAACTGTGGATAATCTGGATCTAAAACCATGCTGATTTGGGTGGAGAATGTGGTTTGATTCAACAAAATGTGTTTGAAACTTTAGCCCAATGTGTTCGAGAATTTTGCTGCAGGTAGAGGTAATCGAATTAGGGCGATAATTAGCAGGGATCGATTTATCGCCTGATTTGTGTATTGCAGTTATTTTAGCTATTTTCCAGTCAGATGGCAGGCAAGAATCCTTGATTGATTTGGAATATACAAGACACAAGTATTTACTAACAGGTTCGGCGTACCGTTCAAGGAAACCATTTGGAATAGCATCTGGACCGCAGCTTTTCCTTTCGTTTATGCTCAGAAGGAGTGAAAGTACTCCCGCTTCTTATATGACAGGCGCGTTTGGTAGCGTTACATCTTCATTGTACCTGACAATGCGTGGCCTGATGACACTGTTATCATTAGTGAACACTGAGTAAAAATAAGCATTGAAATCCGCTGCCCTGACTTTGTCCTCTAGACCATCTGATAAAACTGGTGAAGTGCTCATTGAATTAATATATTGCCAAAATTTATGTGGTGATTTTGTCATAAACGTCTGTAGCGTATGTTTGCAGAAATGTTGCTTAGCGGAACGAACTTTATTTTTGAGGGATTTAGTCAGAGCGTTTATTTGGGAACGGCAGTTTGGAGCATTCAGGTGTTTATTAGTTTTTCTAAGCCGTTTAAGTTTACGTTTAATATGGATTATTTCACGCGTAATCCAAGGGTTGCACTTTTTTGTTGTTTTTCGCACAGTAGGAACAAAGTTTTCCATACAATACGCAACATGAGACTTGAATTTCAACCAAACCTCGTCAATGCTATGGCTTTAAGAGAGGCACATATCAGAAAATTCGTAGTACTCATGCGCAAGGTATGTCATTATAGCAGCATCATTAGCTCTATTAAATGCTGGTAGTAGTTTTACTGGACCGTGTGGCCTGGATTGTTTAATCAAAGGCAGTGTGCATAAAACCATTTTGTGGTCAGATAACCCATCGAGTATCTATTTTTTTTTTTTTGAACATCGTTACTTACAAAGATTAGATCCAGTATTGAAGACGATGCTCCTTGCACGCGTGTTGGTGCACGAACAAGCTGGTCAAGATTCAGTGTACGCATTATATCTATTAGAACACTTTGCGTTTTAGTTTCTGTGCTAAGAGAACACCAATCGATTTCGGGAAGGTTAAAGTCACCGGCGAGTACGATTGTCCCCCCATGAACATTGGAGTGGGTGTAGCCATAAAATGACTGAAGATACATATTGTCAGCATTGGGTGGCCTCTAAACTACACCAACTTTTGCGGTTTTGTCTTTGAGATACACATTACACCACAATGCTACAACATCGGCGACATCGGGCATGACAGAAAAGCGTATTCCTTCTTTTAAAAGGAGCGCAACACCCCGATTACGCGATCCTCGGTCTTTTCGTACAATCGCATAGCCCGGTGGGACAGCGTCATTATCAGAAATACTAGAATGTAGCCTCGTTTCAGTGACAGCAACAATATCAGGCGCTAGACCCAAAAGTATTGCTTCTAACTGGTCTACCTTATTGGCAAGACTGAGAGCATTCACGAGGAGGAAACTTGCCGACTTCGGCTTCTCGTAATGCGCACTTCGTTTGCCGGTTATTTCGCTGCAGCCTTTTTGTTGACGTTTTTTGTTATCTCTACCATGTCGTTAAGGCTTTCATCCCAACGATGAACAAGACCGTCGACATTGACCTTATCGTACACAAGGCTTACTTTTTCATTACGGTCCCGGTTTTCTTTCGTGCGAAGCCACAGCTTTTTTCTGACATCCCGGATAGCCTGTGAAAAATCTTCGCTGACTGAAAACTCAGATCCTTTCAATTTCCGGCAGTTTTTCATGACACGTTCTTTGTCTCGGAAGTCAAGCAACTTCATTATTACAGGCCTGGGTTTGTGATCAGGCCCCTGCTTTGGTCGACCAAGACGGTGAATCCGCTCGACACCCGATATATTTACGCTAAGCACATCCTTAAAGATTTCTTTGATAACACCTTTCTCGAGATCTTCCGTAGTCTCGTTATCCTGTTCGTCAACACCATATACTGTAAGGTTCGAACGACGTCTCCTGTTTTCAAGGTCGTCAAGTTTTTTAGGCATACTTGCAAGGCTACATTCCAATTCTGATGCTTTGTTAACTCAGTGCGTTACTTTTTTCTCGAGTCCAGTAAGTTTTTCTAGTTTTTTATCAATTTCATCCAGTTTTTCATTGCCCGCTGTTTTGCCTTCTTTAATAACCTTGATATCCTCAGCAATTGCTGATCGTTTCTGCGCAAGTTCTTCAAGAGTCGGTCCCGGGTTGGACTCAATGTCACCACCCAGTAAGAGTAAAAATCGCATAGACAGTCAAAATCACATAGACTACACGCCGCCTTCAGTTCTCGCTTGAGAACTGAAGGCTGCGTGAAGTACGACAAAGTCTTCTGAGACAGCTGGCGAGAGTTGGCCTCACGGTTCCAACCTTGCCTAAACTGCACGAGTTCCGGACACAGGCAGCACGCGCTACGGCCGGCACGCTCACGAACTAAATAACGCATGAAAAACGGTGCACCGCCTGCTCACCGGAACTCTTCCATAATCACCCCTATTACGGAAACGCAAGCGAAGCTCAGTGCATTTCTGGCGAGATCATGAACACCCGCTGCTCTGACACCGAGCCAATCTACGAGCTATATCACTAGAGACCGGAACTTTAGGCAAAATGCCTTTTTTTCCTTGAGTCCGTATCAAGCCTATTTGACATATAAGCATGGACTAAGGGAAGGGGAGCATTTTAAGAAATAGTTTATGGTGCCTGTGGGGCATTTCGACACACCAACTGGTGCGGTCCCTGGGAAGAGAAGCGCGGAAATGAAACGCGCGTGTCGCGCGGCGCCTTGACACGCCGCGCATTCCGAGGAAGGCCGCGCCTGCTCGCACCGGATGTACTAACGGCCACCACATGGGGTTGGACCCCCACGAAGGACTCGCTTTTCCCTCTACCCCGGCCCCCAGCGGCAGGATGAAGGGAAGATGAAGACAAAGAGACGCCGCAGCTCTCGGGCCGTCGTCTGCGGGCTCGCGATCCACTCGAGTCCTGTTTCTTAGCCGCCCGTCGGGCTGTAAATAGATGTACAGTTTTTGTATCGGAAGCTCAGTTTGTCGGTTGAAGATACTCGGGGTCAGCAAAAACGCCCGTGTGTACGAGATTTCGGCGCACGATAAAGATCCCCAGGTGGTCAAAATTCATCCGGAGCCCTCCACTACGGCGCGCCTCATCGCCTGCGTTGCGTCGGCGTGTTAAAGGGACACTGAAGTGATATGTAAACATTGCGGGATTACTAGCGCAAATTGTAGTCCGGAGTCCCCAGGCCATGTTTCGACCACTCTAGGCGCGTTTACGCGATTTTATTTAGTAGAAAAACTAATTCGAAAACGCTGTGCTCCTCTCTTTACGCTCGCCCATTTTCTGTGGCGTTTTCGTGTGACGTCAGGAGGGGATGAGCTGGCAATTGGCTGCGCCACGGCTGCGCTACTGCACGGCTCCCCGGCCGACAGAGTCAGTCGGCCCAGCGTCTCGTCCGCCGGCCGCCGGCGGGTCGTCGCAATCAAGGAGGTTAAAAAAAATTGCTTGGTCGCAATTCGTTCGCTTAGTTGAAACGAAGCCAGGACACGTTTGTGAATGGAAGAATGTGCCTTTCTTTACTTGGTTTGTTTGTACACTGTATCTAGCTCCAAGTCAAGGTCGCTTCACACAAGCGCTGCACATGCGACGCTTCGCTGACTGGTACGCCAGTAGGGAAATATAAGGCCTCTTGAAGGCGGGAGAAGAGTCAGCGAAGTCAATATAGGTACTAAGCAAATAAAATCAACTGATATTTTTACTGTACAGCGTAAAACTAGGGCGCGGGAAGCACTTTTTTGCGCTGGGCGAACAAGCACAGCGGTCAGCAGCACGACTACGCATCTGCGAACGCTTTCCCGTCTACGAAATGCATTTGCTAGACGTGAGCTACTGTGGAAACTCGGGCGACGCTTACTGCATGATCGCAGTACAACAAATAGTCACCTAAGCGGCTTGAAATGCCAAAACTAAATAAAAGTGTAAACCGGTTGTACAATATATACCCTATATTAGAAAGGCCTTCGCGTCCCGCTCCGTAGCCTAATAGTCTGAGGCGCTAGGAATTCATTGCAAATGTTTTGCGAGTCACGAGTTCGAATCCCCGCGGGTACGTGTTTTTTTTTTTTTTTTTTGTAAGTTAACTTTTTTGTTTTCCGCCGATGTTTTCTATATTGAGTTCACCTTTTTTGGGGCCGCAACGTTCATGGCTACACGAACTAGTTCACAAAACGCGCGCAGGCTGGCACTGGCGCGCTAGCGAGTTCTCGTTGGCGTGCTGTTGCCATAAGCACCGACTGCTTACAGGCAGTGGGCACAGGCCAGAATGAACAGACCCTTGGCCTGGTGCGAACACGCTTTTTACGATACAGGCATGAGGGAGGCAAGCTCCAAATATGGGGGAAAAGCGCATGACATTTGGGAGTCTGCGGGTACGCGCGTTCATGCACTGCGTAGGTCTCGGCTAGTGAATGCTACGACTACAAGCCGTCCTGGGAGGCTTATCTTGTGCATTTTACAGCCGACAACATGGCAGAAGCGCGGTACGATGATTACTGAGATATTGAGAATGCCCATCCAACAAAGCCATTGGTTATGTTTTACAGAACCGAAACCGAAACTTGTGTGATTGCTAACCTTGGGCATCGTCCAATCACGGCGCCCCTCCTCTCAACGTCACAGCCTTAGTTGGTGCGGCCGCCGCAAACCGCGCATGGTAGTTTTTCTTCTTTCGCGCTTTGTAAAATAATTACCGATTTGTCAACCGGATAAACGATGAAAAGTGTGCTAATTTGAGCCAGTCTACGCAGTGCAAGCAAAAACAGGAGCTTGACAAATTCACTTCAGTGTCCCTTTAAACCCCACAATCAATCAATCAATCAAGATACTCGGGGTCAGATCCTCAGCGCTGCTGCGGCTTGGAGGAGAAGCCCCGGGGAAAAAAACATCACGAAGATAACTGTGCCTATAATTCCTATTTTGACTATATGGGCTTTTTAGCGCCTATTTTGACTATATGGGCCTAAATGGGCTCTTTAGCCCCTAAAAATGCCTTTTTTGTGTTATATGTGTTTTTTTTTTCGAGTCGCTAGTCTGCACGGACTGTTCTCGCTTCAGGAACCCGCAACGAAGTGTTTATCGCACCCCATTCGCAAAAAAAAAAAAAAAAAAAAAAAAAAAAAAACGCGAGCCGTGTTAAACACGCCCAGAAACGCAAACCGTGCACAATTCACCGCCACCTAGGCCTCGTCACATCGTCCGAGCTGCCAGAGGTCCGTACGCAGCGAACCACAGCCAGCCTTACCCCAACGTCACCATTGTCCCCACGAGCTCTTTTGTTCTATGTCCTTCTGACTCGCTGTGTCGCCGGACCAACGGCGAGAACTTTTGCCCATGTGCCCCCTCCATTGTTAACGCAATAAAAACCACGGCACAGATGAATCTATGGGATTCAACGGTTCTGTGAAGATCTGGGCAGGTCAGGTCATTCTGCTCTGTCAACGAATAAATACCTGCAGTTAAGATCTTTCTTCGGTTTGCAGTTGTATCTTCAAGCAGCAGTTACCGATTGTGCCTCTTCCACCACATGTCCTAGCTATTCCTACGACTTAAAAATTCGGCTAAGGGCGGAAATTTACTACAAATACACTCGCCGGTACTAATAACATCATTGCAGACGACAAAAGCGTCGCATCCGAGATTGTTTACACCACACTACACTTGAACGTGATTTGGCAAATTTGTGTGCTTATTTCACTTTCTTAGCAGAAATAATTTCCGCAGCTGAGATATTTTGCGCCACTCTGACTAAGAATGCTGTGCTAATTTCGAAGGTCCAGGACTTACCCGCCACAATCCCCAAAGGACCGGTTTCCGATAGAGCCATTCCTGTCTGACGATCTGCCATTCTGTCTGACATAAAATTCCTGGATTCCTTGTGCTAAAAGGGCTGCCGAAGGTTCTGGCCACCAAATATAATTATATTCTAGATAGAATCATGAAGAGTCCCGAAGAACAAGCACGCTCCACCAACTTCAGTGAACGTTGCGTGTTGTTTTTTCGTACACAATTATCGACCAAAATGAGGTACAACTTCAGGCCGCAAATAATTGAGATGGGTGTGCATTTCCATGGCTTTTAAGCTGCTTTTCTTTTGTTGTCGAATCATCCTGCATTTTACGTAAATCTGCTAAAATAGCAACTCTTGTGTGGCTGATTTTCACGTATAAAATAAAATTAATTTCCAACTGTACAAGACTTAAATTGTCTGCTGTTTTTACTGCAAGTGATAAATTTTTCATTAAATATGCTGCTGAAGTAAATATGAATTGAGCCTACATGTGCCCTAAACAACAGTATTTGATGCCTATAAATGCCTATATGGCACTTTTCAGCGCCTATTATAGGCGCCTAAACCTGTCATTTTTCGGGCCTAAAGTTCCGGTCTCTATACATCACCCACGCGCAGGTCCTTCCAGCGACGCGCAAGGTACGCCGCGCGCACGAGCCAGAAGTCAGCATGTGCCTGGCATCCGCTCTTCCGGGCCAGACCTACACGAACGAAACGCTCAGAGCGCGGAACGCAACGGACCCAGTACAAACGACATTTTCCGCACGTGCTGTCAGTGCCCCAGTCCACGCAACCAACGACATCGCACCCGCATTGGTGGACCTGGCCACGACGAACGAGACGCACGGCGCACGAAACGCATCATACGTGGCGAATGACAGCGCACGAAGGTTAGCGGAGTTTCCCATGAAAAACGAGACGCACAGCGCACGAAATGCACCAGAGTTGACGAACGACATCCAACCCGGACCGCTGCAGGTCCAACCCGGACGAACGACATCCAACCGGGACGCGAGCAGGCCCGCACACAAAAAAAAAAAAAAAAAAAAAAACGCTATTCGCGACACCCTCCGCTCTCGCTGCTGCTATCTGGACTTGACCAGCGAACATCACAACCGCAGAAATCAACCTTGCCACAAGCAACAAAAGTCCCAGCGCACGCGGTTCAAGCCTACCGGCAGACGGAAAACAAGCGCTAAATAAAAACACAGGACGAGGAGTGGACGGCACAAGCGCTATCCCGTCCACTCCTCGTCCTGCGTTTTTATTTAGCGCTTGTTTTCCGTCTGACGATGAACCAACACGCCCAAACCTTTTCCCTTCTCGAGCCTACCGGAACGTACGAGCTTTCCGGCACCCGCTGCTCCAGCCCCAGTCCAGCGAACGAATGGCATCGCACTCGTGCAGGTAGGTCTGTAAACAAGCAATGACAGCCAGCGCATGTGGTACATCCGAGCCGGAACGAACGAGATCCCCAGCACCCGCTGCTCCGATCGAGACAAACCCGACAAACACCATGAGAACGCAACCGCGAGCAAGCGGACTCCGAACGAACGGAACGCTTTCGACCCTGCTTGCACGGGAGAGATACTGACCTCAGCATTCTCTAAACAACGGGAGAAAAACCAGAGCTTGAGCGACGACACAGACACGGCAGAAACGACAGCGAATGAACCTGATCCAGACGAAGGCATCGAATGTATTTCTTGGGCTATTTAACGCAGAATTTTTGGTCTGTCTGTCTGTCTGTCTGTGACTCCATTCAGCCACCCGCCCAAAGTAAAGAGAAAGAGCGCAATAGTCTTATATACCCACAGATAAATCTAAACGTCTGCGTCCGATGGCAATCTTCATACTTGTCAACATTGCTGACCCAGAACAAAACATTACGCAAATGTGAGTCAGAAAATCAATACATAAGAGATATTTGCAGTATTCCTTTATTTAAAAAATCATGGGTGCTTGGCACTTGCGATATCAAATGAAACATTACATCAACTGCAAAACATCGTCGCCCACCGTTGTTAGCGTCACTATGGCTCCTGGCGGAATTTTAAGAAATGAAATGGCAACAGTAACGGAAGGTTCCATCGGATAGGTTCACGTTCCGTTTGTAATGCATGTGGAGCAGGGCAACGTGCTTCTAAAAACATCGTAGTAGAGTGCCTCAAATCACGCGCGTCTCCATCGTACGGCAAGGCTGGCATCGAGGCATCCGGCATGGAGCAGTAAAACGCGGAAAATTTAAATGGCCTTGAGCCAACCTTGAGCGTGTTAGCTTGGGAGGAACGAGACGGGAGAGGAATAGCATGATAGATGAGAGGAATAGCATGAGAGGCGAGCGGGAAAGAGGAGGGAGGCGTTTACATGGCAGGTGCGCCAGTCGACTATCGTCGTTAGTCGACATTTGCAACGAAAGGAGCAGATACGCCGTATTTTTTTTATTTCCACTCACTCTCGGCTTACGCTGGCCGGTGGAAAGGGTTTGGGGAGGGAGGAAAGGTAGGTGCTTACACCACCTCAGGCTGTCCACCAAGAGGTGGCTGCCCTGCTGCAGGGCGACGCTGCCGGACATCTGCAAGTGTACACGGATGGATCTGTACAACAGTCGATGGGCAGAGCCGGAGCCGCCTGCACGGCCCTAGAACTCGGCACCAGCCAGGTGTGCAGCCTGCCCTTCCCTGCCTCATCCACCCACGCAGAGCTGGCTGGACTTCACTTGGCTGCAGATCTTCTTCTCAAGCAGGGCACCCAGCCCCGGGGGGCCATCATCCTGACTGACTCACGGTCTGCCCTCCTCCGTCTGCGTGCCGCCGACCAGCCAGCCAGCTCTAGCGGCTACGTTGAGCGGTCGCTGGCGGCCAAGCTTCATGCGGTGGAAGCGCAGGGGTGTCCACTGCGACTTCACTGGCTGCCATCGCACGTGAACATCACGGGCAACGAGGTTGCAGACGCCTTGGCCAAAGGTGCTGCTCGCCAGGCAGGGGTTCCAGCCTCCCGGGATGTGGTGTCATTTGACGCTGCAAGGACTATCCTGGCACGAGTGGTGGAGGCCAAGCATCCAGATGCCCGAGTAGTCAGTGGGCAGGCCCCACGGGTCTTGCCCGGACGCATTAGCAGAGACGCCCGGTCGCTCCTTCTTCGCCTGCGGCTCAATTGCTGCAACGTGGGAGCGCGCTTGCACCACCAAGGCCGCCGAGCATCCCCCACCTGCGCCGACTGCCCAGAGCCCGAGACGCTAGAGCACTTGCTGTGCTCTTGCCCGCAGCACGACACCGCAAGGACACAACTCCGGGCCGAACTCCAGCGACTCGGTGCCCCAAGCCACAAGCTAGAAGACTTCCTGTTCCCCACGGGACCGGACGCCATCCGACGGGAGGTCTTCCAGCACCTAGTCAACTTCCTGGTTACAACAGGACTAGCACTGCGTTTGTAGCCATCGAGTCATGGACTAAACGAACGCGATATAGACTATCTCCCACTCTCCTAACGCTCTCCTCTTTCCCCTTCTCTCTTCCTATCCTTTGAAGCCCCAATCCCCTTCCCTGGACTGGGTCGTATGAGGGTGAACTCCCCGTTGAGTTCAACAATATCCCCAGGCCTTTTCTCTTCCCTCTTTTGTTAATAAATCACCACCACCACCACCCAGCGGGGGGGAAGCATGTGGTCCTGGAAAAATGTAGTTCAGTTAGTCGGAATGGAGAACGACGTGAAGAAATGCACGAACTCTCTCCTCCCGCTCACATCGCCTGCTACAGGTGGGGTCCACCCAAAGGGCCTGCAGTGGCCCAAGAGAAAGCAGACTTTTCTATATTTTTTTCGAACGCTCCTGTATATGCACTGCTAAAGGCCCCTTGGCCTCGTAGCCTGTCATCTCTTTGCCAGGGAGACCTCTCAGAAAAAAAAAAGATTGGATTCAAAATATTCTCCTTTTTCTCTGGGAGGCCGCGGGCCGCGGATCACCTCCAACGAACAAATTTTTTTCATCACAGTGCAGGGGGGAGGGGGGGGGGGTGAAAAAGGTGGGGGAGGTGGGGGAGTACGTACGAGACCGGTAAATGTCCGTATCCACAAAAACGGCTACTGAAAATTATTTTCATGTGTCAAGCTACGCAGCAGCCCCATGCAGCTTCGATGTGCGCTCTCACCAGAATGACTAGGCATTTCGCAATCTCAATGGGGAAAAACTGAATGGAACAGTCGCGAAGTTACGCAGAGCATGGTGTCAGCACGAAGCTTCTTTTTTTTTTTTTTGCTTTTTACTTGGTTACTTGTGCTGATTATCACTTTGGCCCTTTCCATGTCTTACCTTTCCCGTTTAAGGAGACACTCTTTCTTTGAAGTGGACTAAGCTTTCTGACGCTGGGTGCTTCGACGTAATAAAGGGATAGAGGCTTACAAACATTGAGCAGCGCAATGTTTTTTTTTTTTTTTTTTCCTTTTTGTGCCGAGACTGCATATCATTCGAAAAGTAGTTTCATTACTTCGCACTAGTAATTGGAACTCTAATGTAATTAGTTCCCAAGGCCAGTTGTTTTGCTGTGATTCAATTACTTCTGAGCAGTTCTGAGAAAAGTAATTAGTAATGTAATTTATTACCTCCTGAAAGTAATTTCGTGATCTATGATTGGTCGTAAACAAATAGTGTACGCTATTTACCTATGCAGCGTTCTAAAAACCTCCCCCGTTTATCCACTGCCCACCACAATTCCAAGCTCCTCACGTATACATTCAGGTCTTCTGGGCGGAATCTTGAACAAGTACATCACCATTCGAACCATCCTGCTCATCTGCTGCTTCTTCAACGGGCTGCTGATGTCCTCCTGCTTTTTCGCTACGGGAATATGGTACTTGATCATAATACTCGGCGTCTTCAACGGCACGTATAACATATTTTATATGTTTTTGTAAAGGGGGTTTGGGGTCACGCGTAACAAAATTGTAGTAAGGTAGTTTGTACGACAGCATTAGCCTTTACGATAAATTCCAGTCGCCCTTCCAAGGTGACGATATCCACCCTCGAATACAATACTAGTTGGATCTTATAGCGTTCATCATAAATGTTGTGATAACGATTTATCGCGTAGTACGGAAGGTAGCGTAGCTGCCGTAAAAACCTAAAAACACACATTCGTGTAGAGTTTGCTTCAGTCATTTCCTTTCTTGCGCGTCACCAAAAACAAGCGCCGCGGAAGGAGAATGAAATACCAGCTAGACCTCATTCCAACACCGATATTGTAAGTACGCCGACCTATTCCAGCTTTATCCGAGCTTGGCAGATTGCTTGAATTATGTGAACTATTTGCACTATTTTGTCTGGCCTGTAATAGGTTATTCCTGTCCACTTATACAAAAGTCATGCGTTCAACTGCTGGGTAACCTCGTAGCTAACAGCCGCCCATTTCTATGTAAATACCCTTGAAACTAACTGCGTACTACCCTCAAAACTAGTGTTGCAAATAACATTTTGTTTAATTCGACCTCTGTAGGAAGTTGTCATTGAGTGCTTGTTGGCAAGGCAGCTGTTTTCTTTTTCTGAAATTGTTAGATGATTACCGCAACCTACTGCAGGAGCTTCTTTATTTCAACATTCTAAATAATACAGGAATGTCTACACTCCCGCATATGATGTCCAAGAGCGAACGCTGCGGAACCTTGCTCGGTTATAGTGGCCGCTAACAACGGACGGGGACGCAACGCCACGCGGGGGAAAAGTCGTTACTGGCTCTCGCGGCGACGCAACTCAGGCGGTGAACAGCTCCCGCTATAAGTAATTAAACCACAAGAACAGTGACTGAAGGCTACCGCAGCGCCATATAGCAGCACAAGATAGAACAAAATGGAGCTCACGGCGCATGCGCGTGCGACGAGCCGATGGCCCCACTACACCTCTGAGTTCCTTTTTCGATCGTTGCTCTGATATATTCAGCTGCATTTTAGAGGGCAAAGTGACTGGAGTGATGAAATTGACAGCAGACATTCGTCGGTCTGCAACTCGCTGATGGTTGTAGTTACAGCGCTATCTGAAGCAGGCTACATATTATCCCGTGCGCGTGTTACACAACCTGATGCGATGTCCCACATAGCTTTGATTCCGCCGCCAAGCGCAGTTTATGTACGAGAGTTACAGCCCACATACGCGGCTCTGCTATCGTCGCCGCCGCGCCGGCCAACGTGCTCGCTCAAACGCAGCAGGAAATCCCGGAAGCCGCCCTAAAAGATAATTTGCGCAGCTCGAACTTGCGGTGCAACGCTGGAGCAACAGCAGATATATCGGCTCTTCTTCCTGTTCGGAGATCCGGCTGGTGCATTTCACATAAATTTCTGAACTTGCCAAGAAGCGTCTCCATGACTTGCAGGCCCGGATCGTTTTGTCAGCAGCTTTTCACATCTTTTAAGGCCCGTTCACACTTAGCGACGAAACTTTCTGTCGCTTTTGTCGCCTGGCATCGCTTTCGTCGCGCGACGAGAGCATCGGTCTGTACCAGTTTTTTTCGCCTCCGTCGCGCCATCGCTTTTGAAGCGGAAGCAGGAGGCGAGACTTCCTGACGTCATATCCTGCCAAAGCACCCGGATGCTGTCTACAGTCGGATGCTGTCTACTAAATTAGCCCTCTACAAAACATTAATTCGACCTAAATTGGAATACGCTTCTACGGTATGGGATCCGTATTACCACAACTTGATTACATCGCTTGAACTAGTTCAGAATAATTCTGCACGCTTCGTATTTTCAAATTACAATCGCACTGCCAGCATGTCTGGAATAAAAACTAATCTATCGTTGCCTACTTTGTCGTCTCGAAGAAAAGTGTCCCGCCTATCAACTTTTCATAAATTGTACCATCATTCTATCTTGCACAACGAACTTATTCCACAGCCCCAGTATTGTTCCCATCGCCTGGATCACCGTCACAAAGTTGGCATTCTCACCTATCATACTAATGCAGCTGCGCAGTCGTTCTTGCCTCGTTCTTCCCGTGAATGGAATCACCTTGCTCCTGAAATTGTGTCTATTAATGATAACCATCATTTTCGTGAAACACTAGCTAGAACTGTATACTCAGGATCTGCTTAATGTATTTTGATCTTAGCACGCTGACATTTTGATTGTAATCATGCAAACATTGTATTTTGTTTCCTTCTGTTTCCCCATGTACCATGTCTTCGAATGTAAACCACTCCCCTCTGTAATGCCACTTGGCCCTGAGGGTATAATAAATAAATAAACATACACTCATGCACACACACAAACACACACAGACGCACACGCACGCACACACGCACGCACACACACACACACACACGCACGCGCACGCACAAACACACACACACGCATGCGCACGCACGCACGCTCGTACACACACGCGCGCACGCACGCTCGTACACACACGCGCGCGCGCACGCACGCTCACACACACGCACGCACACACATAAACACACACACGCACGCACACACGCACAAACACACGCACGCACGCCTACACACACGCACACACAAACACACACACGCACGCACAAACACATACATGCACACGCACGCACACACACACGCACGCACGCATACACAAACACGCGCACGTAAACACGCACACATGCACACACGCACAGACACAAACACACACACATGCACGCACGCACACACACAAACGCATGCGCGCACGTGCACACACAAACACACACACGCAAACAGACACACGCACACACATACACGCACGCACGCACAAATACACACACACGCACATACACACACGCATGCACACAAACACTCGCGCACGCACACACGCACACACAAACACACACGCACGCAGACCTCTGCTGGTAAGAAAGCCTGGTGGGGCCATCGGTTCGCAACGCTCGCACGCCTTTCATGTTGCGGCCACAGTTGTTAACTGGCACGGCAAACTCAAATGGACTTTGTGGTTTTGCTATAAAAAACAACGAGATATAGTTTTACCAGTTTTTTGACTACCCTGTTGCGTCGGGGAGCTTTGGAAAGGTTTCACAGACAGCTTTCAGTCTTATAAATTATTTAGCTTCAATAACTACGTCTAAGCTGCATGTTACGTCCTGCACGTTACTTTCGCGACCACCTGGGCGGCTACGGAGACCTTTTCTACTTCTCCTCCCGATGTACATTTGCGCCAGTGGTCTTCTGGGTTTGGGTCGCTGTGTGCAACCGTCAACGCACCGAAACTCGCAAGCCATTGGGGACATTGAATGACAGCCCCGGTACGCGTTGAACATTGCGAAGGGAGACCGGCGAAGTAAAAGTGCTTCGGGAAGCTGCCGCAGGCTGGCCCCTGTGGTGCCTGTGGGTTGATGCTATCTGCGAAGGTGCGCTAGGCGTCAGAAGCAATTTCTACGTATGGCGGTGCGATCCTGCTGCTGTAATTGGAAGAAGCCATCGCCCACCTCTCCCATGTCAAGCGACCGTTCAGGAACACAGTGTACGAATGTCGCATTCCTACGACCTACGACGTTCTTCTTTATTGAAAAAATGATATTTCCTGGGATTTGTCTGTCTCTCCGTCGCTCGGTGGTGGGCGTAAATGCTCTAACAAAAAGCCTAAAATATGCGCGTGAATTCTTGAATGCGAAGTGTACATGTGCTAGACCATTCCAAGAGAGAAAAACTGCTGCCATGGCTCATGACCTTCCACATTAATCAGCGCAAAGAAAACCTCGTACGTATTTGAACCAACATATCAGTACATACCTAGAGGATCAGTGTTTTTTTAATTAAAAATGTGCGATGGATTGGCTTGTACGACAGCAAATTTCCGACTGGGAAAGTGCGCCCACCGGAAATGAAGCCATCTGTATGCCGTGTGACTAGGAAGTATACATGTGGCAGGGTCCAACTATCCATGAGTTTGCGTCCTTCGGTCCCATGTGTGCCTCCTCCACGCATGTGTGTCTGCCGCTGTGCCGGTGCCTGCGCGTCCCCGTTGCTAAGGCGACTTTGTACGCTCAGGACGTGCGCAGTGCAGTCGGCCGCGACTCCTACAGGCCTGCCGGGCTGTCCGCGACGCAGTTTGTTTTAAATGCAGAGCATTTCTTAGCCTCGCCTATTCCTGCGTCGGACGGCGTCAACATCTCCGCGTCCGCAACAGGTGCGCCTCTCCTCTTTCCCTCCTCTCTCTCAACAGCAGCCGGCGCGCGCATGCGTCGTAGTCAGCCCGTTCGCTCCGTCGCGGTTTCGGCGTAACAGGCGCGTGATAGTAGCGCGGTGGGGCGTGGAAGTGCGCGCGCTGCTTACCCATGCGCTCTCTCCCCCCCCCCGAACTGCTCTCCCTCTACTGCGCGCGCTGCAAGTATAAAGCTGCTAGCGGTCGCTCGTGCTTCAGTCACTGCATTGCTCCTTCCTTCCTTGGTTGACGCTCGCTCCACCCTAACGCCACTTTACTCTCCTCTCTCTCTACCCCAAACCAACATCAACGCAACTACGACCCCACTACCCACCCTAACGCGACTTTACGCGGCGTTAACGACCCCCAATGCTCTGCATTTACTCGTGTTCCCCTCGCGGGAAGGGGCGGGAATTTTTTCTTGTACAAGGCGCGTTCGAGTAATTCCATAACGTAGGGTGTGGCGCGTTAACGTTGGTTACGCGAAGAGAGTGGTTGTTCCGTTCGCCGGTGGGACAAACTTGCGCTGCATTTTAACCCCAACTTAATTACCAACGAGTACAGGGTGGTGTCGGAGGCTGCAAAGTGAGCGCCGTCGTAGCGCTGTTGTGCGTCAGCGGTTGTGCGGGCAGATTGTGTCCCACCGAGCTCAAAAGCATTACCTCGACGTCAAGTACTGTTTCGCGCAGCGTCCTACAGCCTACCGGTCGCAAGACACAAGCGAAGCCGGCGGCACAGGTGATCTGATTGCCAGCTGCCGTGTTTTGGTATCGACCACATATTGCTCACGTATAAGCAAGCGCCTCCCCTTGCGGCCGCTCGGCTACTTGCGGATAGATGTCGCTAGTCTCCCTCACTAAGTTCACTCGGTTCACTTCAGCGGGCCGGTGGGGAAAGCCATCGGGAGGAGACACGCGGCGCGAGTGGTGGCTTTTTTTAGGGTGGCCACAGGCCTTTGCGAAAATGACGTAGGCAGGGAGCAAAGGGAGATAGCTCGGTCGGTGAAGATGGCCATGCCGGCAGACGAAAGGGGCGACGACGGGGTGTAAACAAGAGGGGGGAAGAACTGAAGATCGCGTACATAAACATGCATGGCGGCAGGAAAAGGGAGAAGTGGATGGAGATTCGTAAGCAGCAAGAAGAGGAAGATATCCGGGTATACGCCGTGACCGAGACGCAACTAAGGGACCTAGAAGAACCTTCAGTAATTGGAGAGTATGTATGAAAGGCTGTAACACGACGGCTTGATAGAGAAAATGCGGACGAGTGGGTGTGCTTATACGGCAGGGAGCGAATCGGAGGAGAGTGAAAGAAGACTGTAAAGTACATGTGCGGGTGAAAGGTATAGTTGGGAGTAGGGAGGTGGCTTTAGGAGTGTCGTTCCTGTGGACGAGTCAGGAGAGCAAAGACCGAAATCAAAAACTGGTGGCGCGACTAAAAAAGGACATTGAGGATTTGAAACGATTCGGGAGGTACTATTTGTAGGGGAAATAAACGCTCACATTGAAGATACAGACGGGTACACAGACTGCAACGCAAATATAATGTTAGATATATGCGAGGACCTGAACCTTATCATAGCAAATAGAAAACAAAAATGCGAGGGTCATATCGTGTGGGAGTGTGGTAGGTGACAATCGAGTATTGACTACGGCCTTCTCTCAGGGGGGCTTTATGAATGGTTGGATGGAATGAGCATAGATGAGGAAGAGGGTCACAGTCTGGGCAGTGGCCACAAGCGTATAAACCTGAGTTTTGGGAAACTGGGGGCGCAAAACTGGACCGACCGGGGCAGTATACAAAGCTAAGCCGTAAACAAACTGCGGTTTAGCCAAAAGCATTGAGACTGACATAGAAAGAAATCCTGGGGAAGAATGCGAATATGACACACTCATCAAAACTATGCAGGAAGGAAAAATAGTCAAGGTAGGGCAAATCTATGGAGGGGAAAGAAGGCACCAAGAAGCTGGAAGAACACAGAAACCAAGGCAACTATAGAGAGGCGTAAACAGGCGTCTAGAGAGCGCCGACAGGCCAAGTGGGCCGGGAGACATCAGGAGGAGGTGGACCTAAAACAGGGGCAATATAAGCAAAGGAAACTGGAAGTGCAGCAATAAGGGCAGGCGAAAATAAAGGTGGACAGCGAGAGATGGGTAGCGCCGATACGAGGGAGGGGTAGAGACACGCCGAAAAACGTTTTGAATCATGCGCGGACATTACAGACGCACAAGTCCCACAAAAGGTGATACTTTAGAAAACGAGCAGGGGAAGATGCTCAAGCGTGAGCAAGCATTGGCATACCTTCATGAAATTATCACGGAGAAATTCTGTAAGGATCTAAGTGGCTCCGCAGCGGCACAGAGATGTCACTATGGGGAGGCCGGAATGTCTGGAGATAGATGGAAACAAGCTTAAATAAAAAAAGTAGAGGAAAATGTCCGTGATAATACCGCTGTAGGCATGTAAGGGATACCGGTGGAGTTGATTAACCAATTAGGGTCAAAGATCAAAGGAAAACTTCTACAGGCCATCAGCACAGGGATAGAAAAGAAGGCAATGCCGGACACGTGGCAGACGAGCCCGATGAACTTGATGTTCAAGGGAAAAGGAGACAGGACTAAACCGAGCTCGTACAGGCTCTTTCAGGCCCGTCAGTGGTGTACAGGTTGGGAATGCAGGCAGCGAAGTTTGAACTAGAGCAGTGGGTAGAAGAAGATAGGATACTAGGGGAACTTCAAAAGGGGTTTCGAAAGGACAGAACACCAGACGATAACCTATTTGTAGTAAGCCAATGCATAGAGGTGGCGAAGATGCAATACCGACCTTTGTGGTTAGCCTTTCTGGAAATTAAAGCGCCCTATGATAATGTCGACAGGGATCGGCTATGAAATATCCTGGAGGACGAGGGGAGGGTGGAGGGGGCAGAATTTAACTTACTGAGGAAGCTGTACCAGAAGAACCAAGGGCAAATAGTGTGGGAGGGGATAACATACAATAGGCCTGTATTCACGTAAACACGGGTTTGAACCAAGGATGTCCTCTATCTCCACTGCTGTTCATGATCTACATGGTGGGGTTAGAAAGGAAGCTAGAGGGCAGTATACGCTGGGGTTCGACTTATCATACATGAAAAACGAGCAGGTATTGGAACAATGGGTTCAAGAGCTAATGTATGCAGACGACATACTGTTGATACGGCGGACAAACGGATAGCTAGGCAAGGCTTGATGGATACACGCTGCAAAGAAGCGACGCACCTAGCGCTTTCCTTTACTCAAGAAAAATCGGGGATCGTGGTCTTTAACGACGACACGTAGCGCAAAACAGTATCGGTGCAACAGTGCAACAAGTAGAAATACCACGGGTAAACGTGTATACCTCTTTAGTAGTGTGGCTGAACGACAGCGAAGATTACACGCATGCGCATGAGGCGCACCTTAAAATAGAAGGAAGATGGAACGCGGCTGTAATGAAGCATAGAGCTCTCTGAAGCTACACAAATACGAGGTGGTAAGGGGAGTCTGGCAAGGGGTCATGATACCAGGAGGGCCAGGAGGTATATCAGAGGGCGGTAGGCAGATTGGCCCTAGGGCCCACAGCAAAACTACGAACGAAGCGGTACAGGGGAATGTGGGCTGGTCGTCCTTTGAGGCAACGGAGGCGCAAAGCAATATAAAATTTGAGGAGCGACTTCGAGACATGGAGGACAAAAAATTGACCTCGTGAGTGTTTAAGTACCTGTATATGAGAAGCAGGGATACGTGGTGGAGACGGAGGAACAGACAGCTGACCAAGCGGTACGGAAAGTTGGTAGGGAAAAGTGGGCCTACACAACAGTTAAAAAGCAGGTAAAGCCAGCAGGCAGGACGAGTTTGGCACAGAGAATAAAAGAGAAAAAACCCTAAAGACTTAAAGGAGAGAGACACTGAAAATCAGGAAGGAAGGTTTCTATGTTAATACGAGAGGGCGTGCGTTGCTCCATGAAGCACGGGTGGGGTGTCTGTGAACCCGGACATACAAGGGCGCCTACAGGCACCCGGATGAAACATGTGTATGCTGCGCCAGAGATCGGAAAACTATAGACCATATCGTCATGATATCCGTGCTTGCAAGAAACTGGGCTGCAGCGTAGGCATATCGTCCGTTGTGCCGCTTTCTTTGGCAACCGCGGTATCATTCTCCGGTGGTGATGCGGAGTTCCCAAGGGCAAGTAGAGCATAACCATAGGATGCAACTCCGGCTGTTCTTCATCTGTTGACGCCATGACCGAGGATCGGGTGGCAAAGGCGCAGACGACGGGGCCTGTCTTTTTTTTCTGCGAGATACGTACGCATGCACAGACACGGCTGGCACTGTCACGGCGGTGTTCAGTGTTGCTAAGAGAAGAAATCACCCGCTAACCTTTAGTGAATACCATCAACAATAGACCGGGGAGCCATGTGCCTGCCTAGCGTCCTCGAACGGATCACGAGACAGAGTTGTTTATGTAGTCGACAACAGGCCAACATGTTGGGGGAAGAGTAAGTGGAAGGGTTAGGAGATTTGTATTGTTATCAGCCTTCATGACGTTGTGTTTGGAAGTGTACCTGCCTTATGCGAAATTTGTATGCAGCTGGATATTGGGAGGAGTGGAATAAATGCCGTGTGGGCGGATAGGCGGGAGCGCCTGCTTATATTTATTTCTCGGCTCTCGCTGAGTATGGCGCGGAGCGAAAGAAGCTTTGGTGGGTAGAGCGATAGAATGAGTAATCTCTATAGTGAGTAGAGGCGTTCCTCCCTCTGAGCCCTGTTCGGTTCGGTACGTGGGATCTCTAGCCTGCTACCGAACGAAGTTGTTGCCCTTTAGGGAGGAATGCGCTGGGGTCCACACAGTGTCTATCCGGTGTTTTGGATTTTGAGGTGTCCTGAGAGCCGTCAGGACAGCCAAGAAGCTCCGAGAGGCTGCTTGGGAGTCAGTTAAGATCATCACTCATCGGGGAGAGCGGTGAGGTTGGTCTGGACAGCGCGTGGTCAGTCTAGACAGCCTCACAGGGCGGCCAACCTTTATTCGGGTAAGGCGGATGCGCTCACCTGCCAGATGGCATTCAATAAGGTCTGTGTTTTTGCGTAAGCTTATGCAAAGGAGTTTGTATGTTGAAGTGCTATATTGGAGGGTGTTATAACCGAGCTGCGAACCCGGCACACCCATATTTGGACGTCGGCATTAATTAGCGCGTTTTCGTAGGCAAGCACCGAACCTTCGGTGACACGTGCTGACTCTTCATTCGTCAACCCTGCGGTTCGTTGTCCCACCCGCACGTGAACCTCAGAATGAAAGACGACATTACCGTAACATAGGAGACGATTTCGGCAGAGCCGGCCATGAAATCGGTAATCGGCGAGCGTCGTGAGTCAAGCCCTCAGGTGTGCGCCGCGCTGGGACAAAAGGCCTCACCGTCTCAGCGGAGCCCATCCCTTCTCTCCCTCGTGGTCACGTGGAAAAGCAACCAGGACTGCTTCGAGCGGTGACGGAGACTTTTGGAAGTTGAATTCCCTAGAACTCTAGGGACGTTTGCTTGAACAAAAAGGCGCTGTTGCGAGCCGCTGAGGGGTGCTGGCTGTGCGATTCCCTCGAGGCACAGCATCCAAACTTGTATCCATTACGTACTATCGGTTTCAAATGAAGCGCGAACACGAAAATATGAACCAGAACGTGCAAAATTGAATAATGCTGTTCGTAGAGTTCATATAATGGCTTGCTTTTAGTGTTTTGAAATCCACTTTTCCCAAATTTTTTTTTAACTTAGCCACGCGTCATTTTGGCTTGCATGGAAAGAAATCGCGCTAATTTGTGTGTTCAGGTTCATATTTTCGTGTTCGCGTTTCATTTGACGCCGATAGTACACACTTGTATCAAGTTTTTCTCCTTCATTAGCAAACCTCGGTCTCCTGATCAACGCCTGCGGTCACCAGTCACGCTACCAAGATGGATTCTCGAACCTGGGTATCACAAGAGCTGGTCGCAGCGGTGGGATTGAAATCGCAACAATGGATAGGGCGCGTTTGAAGGCTTTACGTATGACACTCATCAGAAGCCGGTAGATGAGGTGATCTAGATTAGGGGCATGCTTGCGACATTTGGCCAGAGCTTCTTGTGGCTTCAAGGGCTGGGTATCACGCTTGAGCATCAAATTAGGCGTGCCGGTGTAAGGTGGAGGGGGAGAAGGAACATCCGTTTGTAGGCACTTGATGTTTGAGTCCTGCGTCCGGGAATCATCGGACGTGCACGAGCAGTCGCTTAAAAGTGTGGGCCATATTTCGGATAAACTCTACTTTGCTTGGCAGAGTATGTATAAGGGGGCTGAGGAAATTCAATGTTTTCTGTGTGGTCAGTGCGTGTTGCAGTTTGTGGTTGTGTTAAATCCCGCAGTCTTCACTTGGGGATGTGGCGTAATTTCCCGCCTGTCGAGTAAGTATAAAAATTCTGCATCAGCGCTTTCAATTATGGCGCTTCGGTTTCCATCTCGGTTCCCATCTTTGAGCTTTCGAGATATGGAGGAGTTTGGAGTCAGTACAAGGGGTTTGAATTTTAGGTGCGAGTTCCTGCGGAAGGTCATTTATCTAGGCAGTAAATGTCTAGCCGGGGTCAGCAGGCCGAACAGTAGGGGTGTTACGTAATGACTGTCACTTTGTAAGCCAGGATGTCCCTAAACGGGCCTTATACTCTTGACTGCGTACAAGGAGTTTAAAAGTGTTGTGTTCTGAGCAAATATTTGGGTAGGCCGAAGTCCACTTAACGTCCAGCCGGCCGATAAGTGTAAGGAAAGGTCCATGGACGCGTCACAACGTTTGCGTGGATGTGTCACCTCCTAGCGACCTTGTAGTAGTAGCCGTGAAAACAGTATGTGCCAGGGCTCACGACTACCGTCTTGACCAGTCAGGACTGCACGCTGGTGTTAAAGTAAAGGGCATTTTGATTAGGACAGGGTGTGTTTCATTGCAGCACGGCTAGACCGACCAAGATGCTTGCACCCAATCAGCAGTATTAGGGCCCACATAGGGATCGAGTGAAAAAAATTGGCGGTGTGTTAGACTGAAGGCCTAAGAGACGCATACGAGCGCTTAAACGATCTTTTCTGCCATCGCTGCTGAGCCAACCCATCTACAGAGTCACCCTATGGTGTAGGAATTTGTGTTCAACAGGAATGCAAGTAATGATCATCATCGCTTCTCTATGGATGATCTCTGGATGAGCCCAGACCACCCTTGTCTTACCTTCTAAGATGGTGTGAGCGCTGTGTATTTTCATCAAGTCGTCGGCCGGATTATTTACCAACAGGCTCCAGCTATCTGTGCTAGAGTTGGGGCAATCAGCTTTAAAGGAGCCATGAAGAGAAAACAAAAGTTTGTTTTATTCGAAAGATTAGGTGTTTCATAGTACCCCAAGCGCTTTCCCGGAAGCAAATGATGCTTTATTCACTGAGAAATAAGGCAATTTACGCCAAAATTTTAAATCTCCCGCTAAAATTGCACATTTGGTGACGTGAGCATTGGCGTCACACGGGCCGGTCCATGAAACAGGTACTTAGTATGTCGACTCCATATAGCACCCACACGCGGGAGTCGACCGAGACGGCGGCCTTTTTAAAAATAATAGTAAAACCTAGTGCACCCGCAGCCCTAGTCATGGAATCGCCTGATCCGGAGAACAAAACTCTCGCCGAGGAGCTCGGGCTTGCATTTAACAACCTCACACCACTTGAACGCTCAATGCTTCTAAGTGCACGAGCGGCAAGAGTTGCGGGATACGCGGTGGACGGGAAAGCGACCATTCCGCGATAGCCACAACAGACGAACGCCCTGCCGTCGGCACCGCTGCCTCGTCAGCCCCGTCGCGACGGACGAATACAGACTGGTACGTATGTGCCGTATTTTTATTACGGTTAATAATAGTTCAACTTCAGTAGCAGTATCGCTTATGCCAGTTGGCCGGTGTCGTGTATGGAAAGCCGTTCGCGCGAGCTCTCTGCTTCGACCAGAAAGATACGAGCGTCAATGCGCGGTGTTTACGGCATTTTTCCCCCAAGGTCAGAGCGCCTCGAACCCGAAAATTCGTCTGCGCGACGGCGAGATGTCGAGCTCGGCCAGGCGGTAGTTTCGTACGCATTGGCGCACACGCTTGCGTGTTCGTTCGGACCTTCAACCGTTTACTCCACCGTTCTTTGTCATAAAAAGAATGTGCAGTATGTTTCACGGGCATTTAGCTCGCTATGCAAACTGTAAGCCCTGCCTAACATGCGTTTGCTTTTGCCGGCCTCCGCCAATCGCAGAGCATTCCCAAGTGACATCACAGGTTCTGTTGCGGAAAATGAGCTGGTGGGTCGCATGGTCATTTCCTTTTTTCCTAATTATGTAGCTTATTTGAGCGAAGTTTGCGTTATAAGTGGTGTCGTTATGGTTCTAACGAGGCAATCTTTCGAATGAACCAAACTTGTGTTTTCTCTTCATGGCTCCTTTAATGAAATAAGCGCGAACTTTTTTTCGCGGTGTTGCCTTCATCCACCCGACAGTGAGCAAGAACCGAAAAACGTAACATGCGCTGCGATATCTCCACATCTTCGAAACAACACAAAGCTGAGAGGTTAAGTTTCTTCAAAACCTCCGTCACCCGGGTCTGGTTTTCTTAACAGTAAATATCTAAAAATCTGATCGCTTCAACCACCGCAGCGGCATACCGCAGTGGTAGGAGCACACCTTTGAAGGTGCTTTTCGCTGTGCTATTCATATCGGCGGCCTTTGGTGCGCTTACTCCCTCCTTTGTAGGATAGCTGCGAGTGGTAATAGTGCATTGCCGTTAGGGCCTGCTCAAATACATGACAAGACGGTTAAGAATGACGAGCGGTTGCCATCCTTGTGCAACAAGGGACTCAATGCTCAATGTTTTCTTGTACTGAGCATACATACAGAAAAAACACCTTCACAAACACTTGATATTTATTATTAAATTATATCTTCTTCATATCGACTCTTTGAAACATAAGTGCGTACAGCGCTAAGACCGAAACACCAACGTCATCGAAGTGGGTACAGGTCCGCCGCTTTCAAACCTGCTGTACTCGTAGTGACTAGCTCACAGCGCGAGAGGAGAAAACACAGTTGAGCATACGGCACAGGTATATGTCATCGCGTTCCCGATGAACGCACAACCACAAGAACGAGCGTGATAACGAACAGAAATGAAATAAACATATCGGAGGTCGTCATGAATACTGCTATTGTACTTTCTGCATGTCAACCACACCACATGGGTGCACCGATAGCGAACAGAGCTTGAAACAAAGCAAAAAAAATAGCGCCAGGTTCACAAAGCTCGTGATTGGTCGGTGTCTGGTCTGATGTCACGTTTCTGAGCAGCGATTCCTCAGCTTTATAATGGACGAGGTATGGACAAAACTGGACAGGGCTCATTTACGAAGTGCTTTGAGAATCTGGACAATATAGTCATTCCTTAAGACCAAACGTATCTCTTGCCTACGTGGAACAAAATATGAGTAAATATACTGAGATGCAACGCATGAGGAGCGAACGAATAACAGTGCCTGGAATGTCATTGTTAATACCTGTTTTTTAAACGTTTAGGCGGGTCAGATTGGTGACTGCGTTTTTTCAGGGCAAAAAGCACGAAGTACACTCACGAAATCACACAGTCGCATGCGGTACACGTTAGGCATAGCGGCTTTCACTATTGCCACCCCTGAAAGACCCTTTCGAAAATGTTTCTGCCATGTGTAACCGGTGTGCGAACAGCCCTTATTTACGGGTTAAATGCACGACCGGTGCAAAACGTACAGTAATTGGGCCCTTAGCGGGCGACACCGACGGATAATTTACTGGACCAAAAATGACGCTTTCCGTAATGACAGCCACAGGTGCCAGACAACACCATGCCGAGATCCATACACACCTATTGGCGCTGGGCAATCGACATACGCGTTTTCATGCGATGGACACAAAACCACACGTACAGAGATAAAGGGGGACAAAACAAAACGTCAACAAAAGAGAAAAGAGCAATATCTATAACAATCTTATGTACAGACTCAACAACGGCACCAGATATACCTAAGACTCAGAACAGTTCACATTCACGTTGTCGCACACCCACGAAGCGTGTCCAAGTGTGCCAGCCTCGCTAGAGACATATAATGACGAGAATCTTCCCAACCAGGTCACGTATAAGTTCATTCACTAGCATGGCTAGCAATATGTATGACTACTTCCCTGAAGTGGCAGGAATGGCTCAAACCTCCGAAGCACATGTGTCTCAGCATACTGCTGTCAGATGACCACCCCAAGTTCCTGTGCATGGAAGAACATAAGGGAAACCATGTCGCACTCCTGCGAAACAAATTTTGGTGAATGCCCAGTCATTCGGGCTGTTGCAAACTGCAAAGCAGATTAAAAAATGCTACTGTACGTAGAAATTAGAATTCAGAACAAGAAAAAAACTCTTTTGAATGGTTTTTCCGTTATCTTTACATGCACGTTTCAAATACAATGTGACCACCTGACCACATCCTTACTATGTGCAGGAAGTTCATGTATTCGCGCACACCGCGATAACATACCGAGATCTCTCTCACACTGCGATGCCACCGCTACCGTCGACACTCACAACGAGGTTGTACGCGGGTGGCGGTGTTGCGCACACATCACTGACGTCGTCTGACGCTCTCGCGTCCCCGGATGGGTTGCCAGGGGGCGGCAATAGCGGTGCAGGCGCGTCTCGGCGCTTGCCCGGTGGGAGACGCAATTGCAACGTGGGTCCTGCGACGTTCACGTAGCTAGTGGCAGAGTTTGGGGCCGTCGCCAGGACATCGTTGCCACACTTCATCATGGGCGTCATCTCCATGGAGTCACCCACTGCGGCGCTACCGTCGGCTGAGGCTGTGGTGGCGGTCGCCATTTTGGCGTAGTGCGGAGCGGACGCTGCCTGAGCACCTGCTCGGCTTGTGTTAATGTAGTTTTCGTCGTCGGACTTCATGTCGAGGTAGTCCGGGTCCGGCTTGCCGCCCATGGTCAGGTAGTCATTGTTGTTCTTCATCAGCATGTTCACGTTGGCGTAAGGGTCGTTCAGCGTTATGTAGTACTGCGTAGGAAGAGTGAGAGAAAGCTTGTAAGTACCGCAGTCAAAACGGAAAGGCCGGAGGCCACAATAGTTGTCTTCTCTTTTGCTTTCGTACTCAATACAGCAGTACTCTACAGCACTTACGTGAAGAAAGTTCAAATTTTGGGGGTTTAGAGCAACGAAGCTGCATCAGTTACGCGAAGAGCAAATACACCCTCCCTGATTTGCTCTGCGGCTTCAAGAGACGAACAAGTTATAAACATCGCATAATTACTTCACCGCCTCAATGTCTAGAGCGTGTGGCCCGCCTGTTCTTCCATTTGATTAAATTTTGATTAAATCGTGTTTTTAACGTGATAGGCACGTTTGAAAGTGTCTTCTCCTCATTGATTTGGTCACGTCGACCTTGACTAGAGACTAGCCAGTACGCATGGAATTTACAAGATCGCAAACGCGTTTACCCAATATAAACAATGTGCATACAAGCAAACAATCGTATTATACCTGAAGTGAAGTGATAACATAAATGCTCAAGAGTACCTTAGGCGAAACGGCCACGATGGGCCCCCGCGGTTGGCTCTTCTTGTTAGCTTTAAAATGAGATCTCTAAACTTAACTGCCCGCCTACAGTAAACGGGATGCACGTCTTTGGGAAATGATTGTGGTGTGCTCTGTGGGAAGGCAACATCCAGCAATCTTCATTTTAATTTGGGAAGGACCTTTCGGTTCATTTGGGTTTGTGCGAGGCGAGAGTTTTGGTTGTAGCATAGCTATTGTTTCGTCTGGACGAAACGCTACCAACGGCTCTGTGATCAGGCGTACAGAATCAGACTTAAATAATGAAGTCTTCAGATAACCGCAACTTTATTTGAAATTAAAAACTAAACATTTTTAGTCTTTAAGAGTTATAAATATGGTGAACTACTAAACTGTGAAATAAATGCTAATGTGTGTTGAACCAGTGTAAATCCAACCGGGTTTCGACTGTTCTTCCTTCCTTGGCGCAACTCGATCTCCTGCCTTGTAGGGATCATTGTCAGAAAGCATCAAAAGATTCGCCTCAAATGCATCAGCAATTAACAGTAACCGTTTCCAACTTACATCTCTTACTCCGGCCTGCAGAAGGTCACCGAGGCGGCATACCAGAGTTGAGAAGTCCGGTCTCTCCTTAGGCTCGGCTTGCCAGCAGCTCTGCATGACCTCGTACCTGCGCGCGTGGGAGAAGTTCCCGTTATGTTCCTTCACGTGGAAAGTCTGCAAACGCAACGCAAACGGAGATTTCCGAATCAGTCATCGGTGTACATACACATCGTCGGGTGCGTAGTCCGGCTTTTCCATGCGGTAGCCATTCTTGAGCCGCTTGTAAAATGACTCGTCGATCACCACACCGGGGTAAGGGTTTCCTCCCAGGGAAAATATCTCCCACAGCAACACTCCATAGGACCATCTGGGTAGAAGACGACGGCGGCACGTAAGCTCTGGGTCGCTGCGAGGCTAAGCTATATTGAGCCTGCCATTTTTGAACGGCACTGCAGAGAGAGGGCGAAGAACAAGGAGATACGTGAGCGCCTTATCACCGTGCGAAGCGGCCAAGTTGCCGAGATTAGGCTCGTGCGCAGAAAGGTAACTGCAGTACGGCCAATCTTCGTGTACACTCTTTTTCAGCTGTGCTTATACCCGTTGCACAAACGGCGGGCAGATATTTCATTTGCGAAAGAAAGAAATGTAACAATTGTAGTAATAATATTAAGAAGTAGGCGTTCTGATCCGTCTTAATTCTAGGTCATGTAGCTGTACCCTTGATGCGTTAACGCATGAAAGCATTTGTCTGCGCACCGTGCAATGCATGTTTAGTAACCGTGCATGGTGCAATAATTTCGGAACTGTACCCTTTGCTGCGGCTCTAGAAAAGAAGGGTTACTTGGACATCAGAGTGTTTTGAAATACATACACGTCGCTTTTTGTGGTGAAGACTCTGTCCATGATCGACTCAATCGCGGTCCATTTCACAGGCAGGAGGCCCTGCAAAGCAATAAATTGGACATGTTTGAAAACTAGCAGGCTTCGAATGTGTTGGTTTAGTGTTCATCACACCAGCGCTTCTAAGGCACTTGGCACTAAGGCACTTTGCTTATATAGAGGACTTATAAGGTGTTCACTGATGCTTAACGTGTGCCCGACACTAAAAAGGAAACAAAACTACAAACAATGCTGATCAAACGTCTCGTATCACGATGGTAACCAGTAAATTAAGCCACCAAATTAGACTAAAGACCGTAAACGCAGCTGCATTTCTCACTCATAGAAACTGTACAAGCACTTGTTGTAGTTCCTTGGATTATGAGCGGAGGACTCACAAATAAGCAATCCCCGGCCCTAATAAAAAAATAAACCGATTTCGCACTCTCAAAAGGGGGCAACTGCTTAGAGAACGTCGGAAGTATAAAAACGGCGGTATTTATCAAAAATCCTGCAACCCTCCGTCTAATGACGACGATGGTAGAACGCGAAGCTTTCTCGTGACGGGTTCTTTAGTTGTCGTCTGAGTTTTCCAAACAGCTTCGACCACGTCCCAAGGGATCAAAAAAAAAAAAATCTGCAGAAATTCAGAGAATTATCCTCTAATGCGTAGCATTCTTATGCCGCTTGTCTTGAGTGTGAGATTTTTACAGCCATTTTTTTTTATTTTTCTTAATCCTGTCTTACCAATTGTCTCCATTTACGCTATTATAATGATTCGAAGTAGAACATTTGCGAAATCTGCATTTTTGGGGAAATGGCATACGCTGTACGTTTTGCAATTTTTCGTAATTTTTTAACATTTTTGTGCTTTCTTTAGTTTTTCAAAATTTTGTCCGACCAATTATCTCCATTGGCGTTATTATAACGATTACATTTGGAACTTTCCAGAAATCTGCGTTTTTGTTGAAATGCAGGGCGTTACACGGTTCACCAGTTTCCGTATATATTTCATATTTCTCTTTTCGTGTTAGTTTTTCAAAAATTCGTTCGACCAATTATTTTCATTTACGCTATTATCTTCATTTACGCTATCTGTATTTTTATGGAAACGCAGGGCGTTACACGGTCCTGACTGTGTAGGTACTCGGCAAAGAATGGTATGCATTAAAAAGAAGTCGAACTGGATCAGTCAGATAGACACCGGCTTCATAACGCAAGAGACCCAGGTTCGATTCCGACTGCCGCATCAATCCTCATGAACGGCACAAAAAGTTGGCTTTCCTGCAGGGCTCTTTTTGCGTTACAGACGCATCAGTGAAAACACTATAGCTGCGCTTTATTAAATAACGAATTAAAATGCTGTGTCTTAAAGCTTCAATAGCAGCAGTCGAGCTTAGACGAACAGTGGCCAATAGTCGCAGCAATCGGGTGAACTCACGTCTCCCTTCTTGACGTAGTTGGAGTACTTGTAGCAGTCCTTGGCGAGGCCGAAGTCGCAGATCTTCACAACGTTCTCCGCACTAAGGAGGACGTTTCTTGCCGCCAAATCTCGGTGTATCAACTGAAATTGCAGGGAAAAAACGAGGGGGTTGGAAGATGCGCTTGAGGAACTGCAAACTCACGCAACGTTAGTTTACGAGAGTTCGCGAAAAGATTCCCGCGTGCAGCCAGGGTGTATGCAGTAGTAGTGACGCGAATATTACTTACGAATTGAATGATCGATAAGACGCAAATGTCAAGATTAGAGGAATAGTTTTACGCTCACTTCTGGCTTACTAAGCAAGAAGAAGGAACCTTGCACAGACTTGCAACAGCATTGACGCATGGTTCTAATTGATATAGACAACACAGCCGTGTCTGCAGCCAAAGATTGTTGCCCAGACAACCCCCCGGGTAAATGTTCACCTTTGCACTTACTGAGTTGAAGCGGCAGCTGAAGCCACAGTGGAGGGCTACGGGCGGATTAATTAAAACGACCTGGTGCTCTTAAAAGAGGCTATGAAGAAAAAGTACAAGTTTTGTTCACTAAGAGGTTGCTTCGTCCCGATAACGATGACATCTACTTTATCGCAAACTTCAAAAAAATAATAGAGTATTAAGGAAACCAGACGAAGCAGTCGCGGCCATCCCTAGCTATTTTCCGGTGACCTCCGTACGGCCCGTTCTACATGGTGCGAATTTCTGTGTGAATTCGCCGCTTCGGCTCCGCTCGTGCGGCAAAATGATCTATTTTCCTATTTTTATTGCTGCGACAAATTGCCAACTGCCAAGCGGCGTTCACAAGAAAAGTTTTACTGTTCCAAGCATTTGGAAATTTGCTACAGCGACGATAATACATAGTTTTGGTGCACGTGCGGCGCTGCAGCCGCGAATTCGCACGCGAAGTTCGCACCCGGTAGAACGGGCTTAAGCCCGCTCTACAACGTGCGTTTTTTGCCCGCAAATTTCGTGGAACGAACATTCGTTGCGAGCTTCGCGATGCCTGGAAATGTCGTCTACATGGCCTGCGAACTGCGCGATTTTCGCATTTCAGAGGCACATTGTTTGCAGACCGAACTAAGTCTGCCGCAAGCAAGGCTTGTTGTGATTTTTAAAAATAGGTTTTATTGTACTTTCGGGGCAAGTTGTTTCACACTGTTTTGCAGTAAATATGAGTTCAACTTGCGATTTCATATAACAATCACCAATTATTTGTCAGTGCACGCACACATACTAAAGAAGACAAACACAGCAAGCAACCCTGGGTTCGCTTGTTGCTCGCGCATAGCACATTTTGGTGCACCAAGGACTGTTCTTCTTGGGTTCTTCTGTTCTTCCCCCTGCTGTGATGTCCGCCATTTGCGCGGACACCGATTAAGCATTCGTTGAAAACGGCGCCCGACATCATGTCGTGAACGCACGTACGGTTTGTTTTAGTGCACCTGCGCTTATGCCGCACTCGTACAAGAAACGCCATCTGGTTGCTAGGCGTGCATATGGTGATGCCGTGACGTTCCCCTAGCTAGCCACCACACCCTAGCTGTATTCCACACGAGCGGCGTTCGCGGGGGATGCTCGACCATTCCAAACATTTGGCACTTCGCAGCAGCAACGAAAAAGGTCGTTTTGCCGCAGGAGCAGCGCCGCATCTGCGAATTCGCGCGAAAAATCACACCATGTAGAACGGGCTCATTTATACCGTCGCAGAATCTTTTTTGTGTGATTGGCAGCCTCCGACCAAAGCCACCTCTAACAAACGTGACTGGGCCAATGTATAGGTGGGCCTCTAGCCTCGTTTGATTGTATCGCTTGAATGCGGACTTGCAGTAACACATTGATGACCTTGTTTCCATTGCTTGCCCGTATTATGCCACTACTGCCCATTTTGCATCCCGGTAGCGTGAAATTTGAAAGTTTCCTGGATTCTTTCGATAACAAATTATCTTTCGTGGCGGAAATGGAGCTGAGTGATTTACCAAGGCTTTTTTTTTTTTTTTTTGAAACTGAACAAAGTTCAGTTTTGTCTTCAAGGTCCCTCTAATGACCGCCGGAACCTTGAGCCAGAGGCGCTTTCATTTATCGCCGCCATCAGAAAAGCGGCCGCCGTAGCCAGGATACCACCCCGGTCTTGATGAGTAGGTTTCGCCTCAAGAAATGGCGAAGGTGCGCACCTTTCTCGATGCCAGGTACTCCATTCCGCGGGCACACTGGAAGGCGAAGCAGAGCAGGTCGCTTGTGGTGAGCGCCTCGTCGCGGAGATCCCCGTGGTCGCGCAGAGACGAGCCGCTCATGAGCGCCGCGTGGTTACCGCTCTCCGGGAAGCCGCCGTCCGTGGTGCTCCCGGTATCCGAGACGGGAAAGGTGAACTCGTTGCCCTGGCTCGAAGGAGTCGCGCTCATGGCCAGGTCGGCGTACTTCAGCGTCGGTGTCCTCTGCTGCCGCTGCTGGCTGCGAAGCGAACGTGGAGGCAGACATCGTATGCGCTTTACTTTAACGCTGAAGCATGTTTCGGTTGTAAAAAAGGCAGCATTTAAATTCATTGGAGTTTGCAGGCCATAGCACCCAATCCAACAGTCATTGCAAATAGCAGCATATGCGTGGGAGGGGTGGTGAGAAACAAGGGCAGCTTTCTGGGACATCGATCACAGTTTCGCAGTATGTTGATGAATTTGCGTATGCGTGGCTCTATGAATGTTCTTCTTTTACACTTTGGCCACTTGAAAACATTTTATTGTGGTGCAATCGGGCGTGGATAGCTTCATTTGGAAGATGAAGCAATGTCATAACCCCAATATGGCCTTATGGTTCCTCAGGGTTCCTCGGTCTGGGATTATAGGCTGATTGGCACGTGTGAAGGTACATATTTTAATTCATTCATTCATTCATTCATTCATTCATTCATTCATTCATGGTTTTGTATCGGGATAATGACATGCATCACCGCAACATAGGAGCTAACGCATCTGTATTGTACCACGCATCCAATTTTAGCCCTGCAATTAGCGGGTGGTTAGAACCCAGTTTTATTTCTAACAGGTGGAAGACGTTCTGCGTCATACTCTCCTCAATGCGTTTCCGCTCCGAGGATTACGATCTCCTTTTAATAACCACCACGACTTCGTAGTTTACGTTCGGTGTATTAGCTTCAAATCCCAGGGCTTCGGAATGCGGGTGTTTCTCAGACGTGGATGTGTACTTTCACATTCCAATAAAATGTACCCAGTCGTTTCTTCTCTAGCTGCTTTAGCTTCCTGCTCTAGCTTACTAAAGCAAAACCGTATCGTTAAAGTTACCGTAAGAATTTTTTTCCTCATATTGCCGTCCCCTGGCCTTGCACGTCCTATTTTCCGGCTTTTCGTCACCTGGTGGGACAACTGGGCAGCCTGTCTCAGTGCACCAAGTTGCTGCCTTTGCTCAATGCTTGGTGGCTCCATTTCACCATGCATATGCGATTGTGTGGAGTTCACGCACACGTTCGTTACCCACGTGTTTGGATGCTCAGTGAAGACGCTCACCAATAGACAGGGTTCGAGATGGCGAACGCTGGACGGCCACCGGGCGACAGGGGAGACTTTGGGCTGTAGCACATGTCCGGGTCGACCTTTCCGGTCTCAGGGTTCAGTTGGTTGACGAAGCGCTCGCGGTGCCTCAGCAGGTAGTGCCTCAGGTTGCCGAACTTGCAGTACTCCACGATCACCATCAATTCCCCTGTGGTGAGGCAACGCAATTAAGAACCGCCGCCACGCGACTATGTGCACGAACAAGCTTGTGTGCCTGGCCATTCTCCTTTTTCTTTCTTCCTTTCGTTCTTTCTTTCCTTCCTTCTTTCCTTACTTTGCTTTTCCTTTTTTTTCTTCGTTTTTCGTCACCACATGAAAGCCTCAACTGACCCTTACTTGCTCGAGCCGGTGCACCGAAATTTCCAACATCAATGAGAATATAGCTGAGCTCCTTTGGGTCCGTTTTAGTAGCTTCACCTTTAGCTGAGCGTTGGCAAGTCATTCCGGACCGAGCAAAACCGGAGCGACTTCTAATTGTCGTCCCTAGCTACGCTGTACGGTGCCTAGTGGGATACCTTAACAAAAGTGTAGGCATCATTTCCTTAGAAGGCATCCCTTTGGCAAAAGCGCCGCAGCGCACTCTCTTAAGAATAAACCAAATATTTATTGTCTAGTGGCTATATGAAAGAAGATGTGTGCGTTAAATAACTTATAAATCAAGTAATAAGGCTCTGTTAGCTACACGAAAGAATACGCGACCTCTTAAATTTAGTGAGGACACTTCGCTGCTATGGAATTACAACGCCGCGGGCTTCCGCCCGCTAGAATACAACACAAAAGGGACTGCGTTAATCTTACCTTTGGCGACACTCTTGGTGACGGCGCCGAGTATGTTCACAATGTTTAGATGCCGGCCCAGATGAATCAGTATCTTGAGCTCGGCCATCAGTGCTTTGCGTTGCGACACGTCGGCTCGCTCTAAGAATAAAAATAGATATGGTTTTAGTTGCATCTAGGAAAATGTTAACGACTTAGTTGCGCTGCGTCCGTAAATGCGTTGGAGAATGAAAGCGCGTGTTAGGGCATTTACCTTTGAGCATCTTGACCGCCACAGTAAGGGACTGGCCGCGATCCCCGAGGCCGATTGCCTCCGCCTTGACAACCCGCCCGAAAGCTCCTTGTCCCAAAGTCCTTCCTGCAGAGGGAGTAAAGAACGTAAAATTGTAAAGCAGGATAAGTGATTTGAGCTCTGAATTCGCATTTCGCAGCGTAAGCAGTACAAAGGTGTGTGTCCGGGCAGCGCACAGGCGTGACGAAATACTGCAAGCGTGCTTCACTGAGCACCCGCACGTAACGCAGCGAAGCTCCAACCCCGAAGTCGATGCAAGGAAGGTTGTATTACAGCGATGCTTTATTTAACTATCTCTCTGGTTTTCCGGAAGGATGCTGCTGCTTCTGCTTTCTGGGAGAGTGTGCAGCTTGATTTTATCTTGCACCAGATAACGCTGGCCTCCGCGAACAGCACCCGCGAGGCCGGAGAACCGACTGATGAGGGACGCCGGGGAAAGTTGCAGCAGATAACGCCGGCCTTCCGGAATTACGTCCGCAGGGCCAGAAGGCGCCTGGCGGCGGGGAAAGCCCGGTTTATGCGCGTAGCACGTTCTCTGCGCTCGGAGATGGTAGCGTCTAAACAACGTGCTGGCCAACGGGAGCGCATTCGCTCTGCAGACCGCGAATGTAAACTAGACGAGCGCCGTGCATCACATGGGTACGACCCTTCGGTGCGACGTTTTGGACGACGCGGAGCTCTACGCCTGTAGTAAAAACGTACAGGCGATGATGTTAGTGTAGAAGTACAGGTTTAAAGTTTCGCTTCACGTCCATCGCCACCTATGAGGGGGATCGGCCTTGTTTTTTTTTTTTTTTTTTTGATAGACGCAAAACGCAACAAGAAAATTGGCTAGTGACCACGGCGACGTGACGAGAACTGACAGTGTCGCTGCGGTTTTGCAAGAAGACCACGTTTGGTTTCTCTTGGTGTCTATTTTTGCTTGTTTTGATCCGTTGAGAGATGCGGCACTGCACCTTCTACGCCAACTAAAAAGACTACCAGAAATTAACATCATCTGGTCACCCGGCCACCAGTCCCTCGAAGGGAACGAGGCGGCACACGCCACTGCCCGTGCTCATACACACCGGGCCGTTACCTCAGAGGGAGAAGACAACGACCGAAGCGCCTCAAAGCCAGCACCAATCCATACATACACCGAAATCTTAGCTCACTACAAAAACGACCGCCGTCGCTTCCCGCCACCTCATTCACAATTAACGCGCGACGAAGAAACCACTTTCCGGCGCCTACAAACCAATTCGTATCCCCATAACACCCTACTAAACGCTATGTACCCCACCCAATACCCTGCCACCTGTAACTTCTGCCCTGTTGCTGGTACCCTATACCACGTGGTGTGGGAGTGCCAACGGACCCCCACTCTAACCCCAAATCTCAACCCTACATATGAGCAGTGGGTGGAGCAGCTGACCAGCTCCGAGCTGTCGGACCAGCGCCGACTGGTGGAACGGGCCCGGACGGCCAGCTAGCTCCAAGGCATCTTGGACTAAGGATGCCTCTCACTGGGTGGAGGCCCTAAGAACATCCTCCTGCTCATTACTAAAATAAATGTTTGTCTCTCTCTCTCTCTCTCTTTGATCCGTTGCCACGTCCATGTCTAAATTACAGTTGCGTACACCACGACAATGTTTTGTGGCGTGCTATCTGCAGTGGTGTTAAATTGTTTCTAACATTAATTTGTCGCTTACATTTTATTATTTATGCCCCAGTACTAAGGTCAGTCACTGTTGCTGGACACGTGAACAAACAAGATTTATTATATAATTATTTTTGTTTGCTTTCCTTTTTCCTGAAAGATAATGGCGTGTCGTCGTGTACGTGCGCTTACCACGAACGTACGCTGATACCAAGCCTCTTAACGGAAGTTCTTTGAGGCGAAATCAAACGCCACTTCTTTTCCTAGCGGAGACAAAAATTTTAATTGACTGTTTTATCTTCACATGACAAGCCCCTTTGCTGTTGTTTCGAGGAAATTTTAAACGTACATTAAATCAGATACGGCTCCAGTCCGACTATCCGCCAATTTAAACGCTCCGAACGGGCATGCGGCAAATCTCGGCTGCATGAAAAAGTGTTCCAGACTATAAGCACGCTGTATCTTTTGTTTTACAAATTTTAGTCAGTCAATGAATCAATCAGTTAATCTGTCTGTACAATCAGTTAATCTGTCTGTAGCATGAAGAAGCACTCCGCGGTGTGCGCCGTGCCCGTCTTACCCAGCTTGAGACGGTCCTTGGGGAACTCCCAGCGGTTGTCGTAGGGCAGCAGCTCGACTTGCTCGCAGAGAGGGAGGTCGGGGTTGAACATCTCCGCCTGGCCCTTGTCGAAGAGGGTCTTGCTCAGGAGCTCCATCTCCTTCTCTTGTTTCTGCACCACGGGGAAAGGAAGACGCCGGACATTAGGTTGGCTCCACGTCAGTCGTCACGACCGTGCACGGTGAAATGGCGCCGGAGCTCACCATGTCTGCGCGATATCTCTTGCAGTACAGGAACGACCCGACGAGCAGACATGTGAATATTATGCAGACGACAGTGACCAGGGCGATGTGGGTGGTGGTCAGCGCAGCTGGCGACATACCCGCTGAAGAGGAAGAGCGAAGGTGGCATTGAATGTGACACGGTCGAAACCCGATTTTATTTTCGGCGTGGAAATCTGGAAAGTCAGGAATTCCGTGAAATCGGGAAGTTCAAGAGTGTCATAAGCCGAATTATTGCAGCGCAAGCGTTTCGATCCTGTGACGCTCTCTGAAACGCGACAGCCAACATGTATTTTTCTCGTAGTTTTCATATTCCACCAGGATGCCAAGAGCCAACGTTTTTAAACCTAATCTAAAGACGTTGCCAAGAGCAACGTTTTCTGCTGCACCGCCTATGCCTGCCAGCTCTGTTGGAGATAAGGAGCGTTGCGTGCTGAGATGCGATAAGCTTACCTCCTGCTTCCAAGTGATAGCTTTTCTACCGACTACTCTGCAACTACAGTAAACCCTCGTTAACTCGAACTCACATATCTCGAAATATTGGTTAAGTCTAAAATTTTTCTCGCCGTGCATTTACCCCCATAGGTGCTATGCATTGCCCCCCTTTAAGTCAAAATATTTTGAGGGGGCGGGGCGGGGGGACCACGGATATCTCTAAATGTTTACAGAGACCACACCAGGCAAGTCCGTTACAGGCAGCTGATAAGGACTCCGTGCGAACGCTTAGCTCCCGCTACGCGCCGAACGGCTCCCACGGACGAACTACGGTCGCGAACAGCAATTTTGAAATTTCCGCCGCCGAAGCGGTTTTCTATCCAACGGGTCAAGCAACTTCGTTCCGCAATATTAAAAATTCGCTTTTTTTGTGAATTGTCCTGCATTTATTACGAAAGGTCTCCTGTGCAGTGGAGCGGTTTTTTTTTTTTCGTTGCCTGCTCTAGCTCTTATTTCAGGGACCTGGCCCCAAATTTTCGGCGTTTCGTTCAACTCGAAAGTCCGTTTATCTGTAATTTTTTCAGCGGAATTTACGACTTTGAGTTAATGAGGTATTACTGTGTACAGTTTCCGCTGGCACCGCTCCAATGGTCGGAGTTTTCAGTACACGTTATATGCGCTGCTCAGCGCATAAGCTCTCACGGCTGCCCCAACACGCCTTCAAGAAGGCCGTGGGGGCATCGCATGTGTCTGGGGGCTATACAGGGAAGCAGGCGTGCTATATCTGCTGCTAAGCACATGGTGTGTGACTGAGGAAGTTTTGGCTGGTGAAGAAAGCCCAAGAATACGGATGTTCTCAAGCGGATCAGGAATGAGGCCTCTTCCCCAGGGCTGACTGCTCTACAAAAACCTTTATTCATCCTCCTCCTCCGACAAGACGAGGTAGTTGTCAAGACTATGGACACTCTCGAGGGAGGAGTGACGCTGTACGACTGCCCATCACCCGTCATTACGGGGGTGACGGGAACCTCTTCACGGTTCCAGAGGACACGATTAAAAACAGCGTACACGATAAATGTATACGCACCGCTGGCGACCTCGATGGTGGTGTTGGCGTAGATGGCGCCGGCCCTGTTCTCCGCGCGGCACTGGTAGAAGCCGCTGTCCTGGGGCGTCACCTTCCGCTTGATGAGCCAGTGGCCCTCGTTGAAGCGGTCCACGCCGCTCATGTTCAGCGGCCGGCCGTCCTTGAGCCACGAGATGCTCGGCTCGGGCAGCCCCGTGGCCGAGCAGTGCAGCTCGATGTACGACACGTCATGCTGCACCTCGTTGCGCAGGTTCGTCTCGTTGAACTCCGGAGCACGCATGCCTGCGCGCGAAAAGGAGGAGAGAGAGGACGTCGACATTTAGGAACGACTCCGGCAGGATGATCTCAGTGTTGACTCGTCGGTGAAAAGCATTGCGTTGCCATCAATGTAACGGAAAAATCGTAGAATAACATTTCCGGTATATATCGCTTTTAGCAGATAGATAGAAAAAAGGGCGTTGTCTGAGGTTAAATTTAGTTGAAGGCACAGGTGCCGACTTTTCAATCAGAAGTTGGGCCTGATCAATAACAACGCATTACTCGGGTACTCGCAGGTGAACACTTCGGCCAGGATTAAGTTTAACAGAAAATTATAAAAACTCCTATAAAAACTTCCCTCAGTAGTATCACTCCGAGACTCAAAGCTTTCCCAAACGAGAACATTTCAGGCAGGTTCGGAGGACGGATAAAGCATTTCTGAAGATGAATCCTGTTAATTAAAAGTTTATTAGTTCCTATCATGTCTCTCGGCTGAGTTGGAAGATATATTTTGCCCAAGGCTGTCAAAAGGTGCGCGTTACTATAAAAGCTCGTCCCGGCGCGTCTTCCTGTGCCGTACTTTGTCGAGAGCACGCTTCTAAATAAAGCAAACACGTGAGGTTTGTACAAAGCGCCTCGGTGCACGGGCGAATTGCGTTAGATGACCGCACCTCGAACAGCAATGTTGACGAACTCGATGTGCCGCTGCTTTGATCCCCGGGTGTAGCCGAAACACTCGTACCCTCCAGACTGGTGGCGTCCGATGGGATTGAAGTGCAGGCTCAGGTTGTTCGAGAATGCCGTCGCCGACATCCTGATGTCGAGGGTATCTGCAACGGACAAGACACGCCTGCCACCTTAAAAGAAAGCAATAGCGTGCACGCACAGTATTGAATTACAACGAAAACTGATTGCAATGAAATTTGGTAACCTCGTTAAAACGAAGTATGGTCGGGGCAGTAAATTGGTTTGTTATATCCGATATTCCTTGCAACAGTAGAGGTAAAAATCGACTCCAAGAAAGCGGCAATCTGGCTCGCGCAAAAATCCTTCATGCAAAAACGCATTATGCCTCGAACCCACTACAAACGAGGTAATCCTTACCTCTCTGCTTGTGGCATATCAAACTAAATGGGCTGGAACATGAGAACGCGAAATCACAACAGAACACAGTCCGTTTGACAAAACCTACATTCTTATTTCTTCAAACGATTAAAAAAATGGTTGACTTATCTTTCTTTTTTTTTTAATTTGTGTTTTTTATGTTATCTTTCGAGTTTTGAGCCTCCCACGAACCAAATATTGCATTCTTACAGAAGATATAGCGCGCGGCTCTCGCGGTTTAAGGCTTGTTATAAAAATGTATATATGTGGCTTAAATTCTTATATTATATGCCACTGAAATGAAGCGTAACCAACCGAAGTTCGTATTTAGTTCGCTATAGCCAATAATTCGCTATTCCAGTGTTCGTTATAACGAGGCTTAACTGTAAACTGTACTAATTCTGTTCTATTTTTTACAAAGTTTGGCTCTTAACCATTGCGTCATATATGCTCCCCACTATTTCGATTCACTAAGGTTCTCGTTTTCGCGAAACATCTTCTGTCTTACACCAACGTCATTAAAAATATATGCAGAAGATTTCGACAGAAATGAATGTACTATATTTGCATAAGTGGCTCCGGTAAGAAAAAAACTGTTGAAGAGACTCCGGCTTAGACCTTTGATAAGATTCGCGAATGTCCTCGACTGTGTTGCACATGCTGAATTTTGGCCATGCTGTCGACTGCGTCAGTTAAAGCACCACTAACAAGGTCCAAGCTCCCACGACGAACAAGTTGAAAAGTTTACATTGAATTCGCTGTGATATCAAGGCATTCTAAAAAGCGCACTCAATCCTTGGTTAGTACGAACAGTGATGTTCCGTAGTGGGGAGCGAAATCCCCATTTCTAAGTTCAAAAATACCCAATTTTTGGAAATTTTACCCCGCAGGTTTCTAAAGAATTCCCTGCAAGTTTTCCTTAAATTATCTTTCTACAGCTGATATTTGCGTGGATTCTTTTTTCGTTTCAGGTGTTAGCCAGTGCCGCCTACAGCCACTCTAGTGGCTATAGTGCCACCTCTGTCTAATTTACGTAGCCTTCGGGACGAAGATGCCGTTCAGGGAATCAGAGTTTCAGCGTGAACAAAATTCCACTACATCTGTCGCTCAGCGTAATTTGACAATGAATTTCACGTTTTGTCACAAACAGCATGCTTACTTTGCGTACTAAAGCTCCAAGTTAAAGCTGCCCGTAGATAAAAAACGATACATTGTAGGGTAATTGAGAGAATTTTAGGTCAGCGCCGGGCCTGCTGGCGCTATCTCTTGCTCACAGTCACAGCACGCGTACTAAGGCGCACCCGAAATACTTCTTTGTATATTGCGCAGGCATACCTGCGAACAGGCATCAGCCATTCAGCCGCCGCCGCTTCACGCTTTACTAGCTCATTCTTGTGGAGCATTCTTTCCTCCGGGTATAGAGTTTCATGAAACTCTATGCTCCCTCCTGTTTTATAAACTGTACTGGAAGCGGTGTTGGAAGCTTGTGGCTTCGGTAGGTAACACGACTGCTGATATTTGAACATAAATCCGACGAGGTGTTCACGGAACTTTTTAAAAGAAAACAGCAATAAATTATAACACCAGAGTGTTTTGATACACGAAGATTTGACTGACGTCATATCCGTCACGGAAGTGACGCCAGTATACAACTAAGCAAGCGGCCTCTAAAGGGTGCACCCCTGCACACAGGGTCTTCTTGCGGGGAAGCAACCTTTAGTACTAAAGAGTACGTTATACTTGGGGTTGTTCGTTTTCGGGCTTTATGTTTGAACACGAAAGTGGTTTATGCCGCGATACCCAAGCCGATTGGACAATCAACCATTCAAACTAGATACTATTCTAGGAAAACGACCCCTACAATCGACTTCGCAGAAGGCAACAAAAGCGCTTCCGCGTTTCATAAAGGACACACACTTGGACGAAAGACTATAGTGCCCACGAAGGGACTACAGTGTGTGCGCGACCGTGCTCCTATGCCCTCTTTTTCGCCTACACTCTCTTTCATCCCCTGAACACCCCTTCCCCAGTGCCGAGTAGCAATCCAGGCTATAAACCTGGATAACCTCTCGGCCTTTCCTTTCGCTTTTCTCCTCCTCTTCCCCAACGGTTCACTGACGTCATATCCGTCCCGGAAATGACGCCAGTACACCTTTGCCGAAGCGACCCGCCAGCAGGACATCGCTCGCCAAGCACACCCACAAGACAGCCGCCGTCCCGCAAATTATGTTCAGCTGCAGATTTCGCTGCACATTTCACTTTCGGGTTTTACCGATTCCTATGACAGAGGAATCGACGACAGTTTTTTTTTTCTTATTGTTTTCACGACTGTTGTGGTTGTACTGATTTTATTTGTACAGCGCAAAAACTGTGCAGTTTTATTATTTTTCAACGCGAAAGGGTTTGTGATGCATTATTGGCATTATTGACACGTGTCTTTTCTCGTGCATACGTGTACTTGGCAAAGCGTTATTCCACGTTTATTGTGTGTGTAATCTATTTTCTTATTTGTTTGTTTAATTTCTTGTTTCTGACGTGCGTTGCTCAGACGATTGTCATGTAGAGGGGGCTGTGGGCTTCTGTCAAGCTGCTTCTTCGGGCAGCTTTTGCCCACAGCCTCCTGCATCTTTTGATGGGAAAGGAAGCAGTATTATTATAATTATTATTATAAGTTACACTGTAAAAAAATTGCCACCGTATCTGCTCCTTTCGTTGCAAATATCGTCAAAAGACGATAGCCTTTGACGACATTTGCCAAGTAAATGCCTCCCTTTACTTTCTGGCTCACCTCTCATGTTTTTCCTCTTGCGTCGCGCTCCTCCCAAGGTTAACACAATAAAGGTTTGCTGAAGTCAATTTAAATTTACCGCGTTCCACTGCTCCAGGCCGGGTTCCTCGATGCCAGCGCTGCCGTACGGCGAAGACGCGCGTGAATTGAGTCTTTTCACTACAACGTCTATAGAACCCCGTTGCCATTCTCCACTGGCATTCCAAGCGAAACGTGGAACCTACCTAGTGGAACGTTTCGTTGCTGTTGTCGTTTGATTTCTTAAATGCAACCACGAGCTATGGTGGCGCTGGCAACAGCAGGCGGCGATTTTCTGCAATTTATGGCGTATTTCATTTGATATCCCAAAAACAGAGCATCCATAAACTTTTAATAAGGGAACTCTGCAAATATCACTCATATATTGATTTTCCGCCTTATATTTGCGTAATGTCTTGTTCTTGTTCAACAATGTAGTCAAGTATGAACAACGGACTTAGAAGTTTAGATTTGGCTCAGAGCATATAAGACTGTTGTGCATATTTTGTTTTACTTTGGGCGGGCGGCTGAATCAAGTCAGACGGCCCTACATATAAACAGGCAGACCAAAATGTTTGGTTTTAGGTGCCCCAACAAAGAGTATCGTCTTTAAAGGCTAGCTTTGCCAACTTCGCGGCGTTCGTGCTTCCGAAGATGGCGGCCAACAGGACGAGGTGATGGCGCTCACCGCTGGCGTTGAGAGTGACGAAGTGTGGGGACCCATTCGCCTTCCACCTCCAGGTGAGGTCGGTGTACTTGAACTGGCTCGCCAAGCAGCTCAGCCTCACTCGGTCCTGGTCTACCGGCATCACGTCGGGAGCGATGATCTGGAAGCCGTCTCTGGCGTCTGCAAGAAGCGGCGGCAAAGGGAGGACGGACACAATTTTGCTGCTTCATTCAACTCACGACCCCCAGTCCCACCTTAGAGCATTGTGGGGAGAGAACAACAAAAAATGGCCGCGTATCTGCTCCTCTTGTTGCAAATGTCGACGAAAGATGATGGTCGACTGGTGCCCCTGGCAAGTAAATGCCTCCCTTCTCTTTCCCGGTCACCTCTCATGCTGTCCCTCTCCCGTCTCTTTCCTCTCAGAGATAACACGCTAGAGGTTTGCTCAAGTAAAATTACGTTTGCTGCGTTCCAGTGCTCCAAGTCGGGTGTATCGATGTCAGCGCTGGCGTACGGCGGAGACGCGCGTGAATCGAGGCACCCTACTCCAACGTTGATAGAACCACATTTCGCTACCCCACGAGCGTTCCAAGCGGAACACGGAACATATCTGGTGGAACCTTTCGTTACTGTTGCGAAATACCGCCAGGAGCTCGAGTAGCGCGGGCAACAGCAGGCAACGGTTTTCTGCAGTTGCTGTAGTATTTTGCTATCGCAAAAACCATACACCCATGATTTCTTAAATAAGGGAACACTGCAAATATGGCACTTATATATTAATTCCCTGCCTAATACCTGCGTCATGTCATGTTCGCGTTCAACAATGTTGACAAGTATGAACATTGACACCGGAACATTTATATTTGGCTGTGGGTATATAAGACTATTGCGCAGGCGTCTGTTTCACTTTGGCCGCGTGGCTGAATCGAGTCACAGACTGACATACAGACAGACCAAAATTTCTGCGTTTAAGTAGCACAAGAAAGACTATCGTCATTAAAAAGAGAGCGCCGTAAACACGCCATTGCACGGGCTTTTCTCTTCCTGCTGTATTGATTTCCTTGCACGCAAAAATCGTTGCCTGCCTCGAAAGAACACCACAGCGTCCCGTGAGCAGAACGAAAACACTTGTCATGCAGTCACAAATGTATAGATATGGTCCGTGTATTTTGCCCTTGACGTATTTAACTCACTTTAACGTAACTCAATGCTGCCGAGCTGGGATCCAAAATTTTTGAATTTATGCACTTGTTAGACCTTATGAAGACGCAATTCGCGATGACCTCACGCACTGGCCATGCGGAACTTGCGCGTACAAAGGAGAAATTCGGGTTTGGACAAGGGTGCCACAATCATGAAGAATGCACAGCAGAATTTCGCTCGAACTACGCTTGTGTTCTGACATAGGTTTTCAAATGGTACATGTTCCTTATGAATGTACCATTATGTTAAGTCGTTCTTGATCGCTCATTGATTACCTCAACTGCTCCATTTGTTCTTATCGTACACAAACTTTATCTTGTCCTTCCCAATAAATTTACCACGAAACTGGCCAGTAAGTTTAAATAAAGAAAATTAAACTGTACACGCAGCCGCGTGCCTCAAGCGGGACTCTTGTACGCGTGACCTGTTGACTACCAGAAATTTATCGCAGTGAGTGTTTTGCGCGCTGCGCCTCCCACCCGAGCTTATAAATATACTTCCAAGTAGTTTAATAAATTTAGTGATTATGCCGAGTTGAAATGATAAGAAAAGTTAAAGCAGTTCCACTACAAGTGAAAGCTGTCAAGTGCGTCGCAGTGATTCGCTAGAGGGGCTGTGGCGCCCTTTTTTGACTAGTTTCAGTACCAGCCATGCGCTGATACCACAAGAAGTCACGAGAGGGCGCCGCAGCATGGACAAACAACTGACGAAGCCGTGCAAGAGCATATGGGCTGGGCGTCGTTTGAAGTTCGAGAAGCGCAGAGTAAAATATGTTTTGAGAGGAGGTTGAGAGCAATGGATCAACGTAGGTGTGCAGCTAAGGTTTTTAGGTAGCTACCTATGAAAAGGGTGGACACGCAGTGGGTAAATAAAACGATGAAATACGGAAAGAAAAGTGGAGAATCAAAGACAGCCAAGATAACCAGAAAAGAGGCAAGGCAGATAGAAACGAATGAATGGAGAGAAAAAATGGAAGCTAAAACGTCGTTAGAGATGTACAGAGCTGCGAAATCGGACATCGGAAAGGAAAATGTCTACGATGTTTCCAAGGGCAGTGGTTTGCCTTTTGATGCTAGAGTAGGTTGCTTGCGAACTAAGAGATTTGTGGGGAAGTATACACCAAATGATGGGGTATGCGTGGTCTGCGGAAAAGAAACAGAAACTATGTGGCACATATTGTTAGAATGAGAGGGTATCCATCCAAATCTACACGAGGGAAATATTCGGCTTCTAGAAGAAGCCCTGGGATTTAAGGGTAGCACAGAGGGAGTTAACTTCAAGGTGGTCGCGGCGACGAAAAGAAGATTAGAGTGCTGGTCGACGAAAAGCAGGGAGGGGAATACTGCCTAGGACAGCTACCACCTGTAACAGAAAAAAATTAGTATTTTGTGCCTAATACCTTTTTGTGCCTGCCGTAAGAGCAGCGCTAGTATTAAACGAAGAGTATAAAACAGGTATATTTGTTTTTTTGGTAAGATGATACGTCATCACCCTGGTACAAAAAGGATACCACTATCAATCATCATCATCATCATCACGCCAAATGAGGCAGTGCAGGGAGACATGGGATGGTCCTCCTTTGAAGTGAAAGAAACACAGAGCAAAATATGTTTTGAAGAACGACTTATAAATATTGATGACCAAAGATGGGCGGCCAGAGTATTACGATATCTTTGCATGAAAAGCGTGGGCATTCAGTGGAGGAACACAACCAGAAGGATCAGGGCAAAGTATATGAAACCTGGAAGTGCAGAGGAAACTACCAAGGCAATAAAAAATGAAATGAAAGAATCAGAGACAACGACCTGGAAAAAGAGGATGGACGCAAATAAGTCCTTAGATCTCTACAGAATCGGGAAGTGGAAGATGACGAGGGAAAGGCTTTTGAGAATACCGGAGGGAGTGCATTGCTTTTTGAAGCCCGGGCGGGTTGCATGCGGGCAAAAACGCTTATCCGCGACCCGGTACACAGAGGAAGAACTGTGGGCAGGTAGCGGCAGGGAGCCAAAAAACCATGCGACATATTGTAACGGAATGCAAAAGTATCCGTACAGTCCTCAGTGAGAAAGACATCCAGCTTCCGGAAGCCTTTGGCTTTAAGCTTAACGGAAAAATAAACTGGACAGCAGTAGAGGTTAGTAAACGAAGTTTAGAAAATTGGTGGGAAAGCAGCAGAGAAGAATCTGGGAGGACATACGAACAAAAAAGTCAGATTAGCACAAGAATTCCATAAAGTTTCTTTTTTCTTTTTTTGGCGAGGTGATTGCGCAGTCGCGTTACGACTAAGGTCGCTGTGCAACGCCACCCCGTTACAAAGGTGAATCCGCTAAGCATCATCATCATCATAACGCGCATAAAGAGACACTGAATTGATTTTTTGTTACTTTGGGGTAACTAAGGCGTGAATTCATGATTTTTTTGTTATTTTCTGTTGTTGCGTACTTATTTGCGACCTAGCAACGGCAGCCTCCGTGGCAACAGCGCAGCGCAAAGATCCCCCGAACACTTTTCATACAACGCGTGCCTTTGCAGCCACATGGGTTTGGAATCGGCTTCGTAACGCGAGGGACCCAGGTTCGATGCCGACCAGGGAAAGCGGTGATTTTTAACAAAGCCCTTGGGTGCGTTACGCGTTACGTTACTAGGGTGGCTGATGCCGTGACCGCGGACTAGCTGCGACGACAAGCCGGGCCCCTCCGCACTTAATGAAACGCGATTTATTGCATCTTCGTCCGTCACTGCCCGTCTCGTGCCAACACAGTCAACCAGAAAGGTTTCAGCGCACTCACCCGTGACGTAGAACCTGGCCAGGGCGCTGCCCGTGCCGAGCGAGTTGGACGCCACGCAGCGGTACAGGCCGGACTGGTGGGCCCGAAGGTAGAGGGTGACGTTTCGGTGTCGCAGTCCGTCGACGCTGCGCACCAGATGGCCGCGGGCGGCGCCGTTCTTGTGGGGGCTGGTGGCGGCCAGCCGTGTGAAGGCTCTGTTGGAACCGTCTTCGTCGCAGGCCCGGGGATCCACGCACTCGCGCCACTCCCACCAGGCTCGCATCGGGGCGGTGCCTTGCACCATACACACCAGTGTGTAGTTGACGCCGGGAGCGAACAGCTCCGTCTTGTTTACCATCGTCACCACGGGTTTGGCTGCGAACGTACGAGGCAACAGTGACTCTCTTTCTTTCTCTCTCCCATCTCTCTCTGCTCATGCAAACAGACCTTAAGAGGTAGAATTCTGCCTGAAGCACGGCAACTCAACACAGGGCAACTGAAGTACAACTCGAGGTACCGCAGGCACGTGGTGCGGCGACTCACACGAGATGCTGACGTTGATGGTGATGCTGGAGGTGGCGTTCTGGATGCGCGCGTACATGGTGTACTGGCCACTGTCCTCGAAGCGCGCGTTGGCCTTCTGGAGGATGGCGTGCGGCTCGCGGTACGTGAGCTGCAGGTCCCCGCCATCGATGAGCGTGCGGCCGTCCTTGCGCCACCAGAAGCGCGTCTCGGCGAAGCTCGGGTGAGCGTCCACAGTCACCACCATCTTGAAGGTGCCGCCGGCGGGGTGCACGAAGTCCTCGGACGTGTTCAAGTCCGTCGTCAGGTTCACGTGAGCCAGCTGCTCGGACTCTGCACAAGCGAAGTGGCACCCAATGACCTCAGGCGGAAGGGAGCCTTTTCATTCCCCGGTGGCTACAGCGTGCAAAGTTTGAGGCTTATTCTTTTCCATCGAAAACACGTTCGAGCGAGCTTTAAGTCGCAGTAACCAAGAAAAAACTAGTTATAGGTAGTATTGCATTCGGATTATGTCACAGCTTTGTCTTCTAGATGCGTTTTGCAATGCACAGCACCCGTCGCGGTTGTTCAGCGATTAGGGTCTTTCTGAGTTCTGCACAGGTTGCTTGTTCGTTACCGGCAGCCATATTTCCCGATTGAGGCAAAAAAAAAACTCGAGTGTACAGATTTTGACACACGTTACAGAGCCCGAGGTAGCCTAAATTAATCCGCAGCCCTCCACTAGAGTGCGCCTCATAGTCCAGGTGCGACTACGGCACGTAAAACACGTTTGACTTGCATTTTCTTCTAATCAAACCCCAAAAAACCAGCGTCCGCAGAATTACATTTGCGTATGAAACGGTGTTCGATCTCCGAGAGAGCCGCATTTCGTAATGGCGGTGGTGGAACGGAGCCCGCGCGACGCGTCATGGCGGGAAGGACGATGTAAGAACGCACACAAGGTTCGTTGAAATGCTCCCTTCGTTTAAATTCTCCCTTAACACTAAGCATATCCCAGTTATCGCAGCCTGTAACAAGCGCAATATATTTTGACTAAAAGACGTAAAAACAAAGGCAACCTGTATGCTCTTCTCAGTTCGCTAAGCCGAGCATAAATGGTAGAAGACGAGTGTTCCCAGCGGGCCCTTACCGTAGACGGAGACGAAGACGGAGTGGTTGTACGTCTTTCCGTCGTGGTCCTGGCACGAGCACGTGTACAAGCCCTCGTCGCTCCTCTGCACGTCGCGAACAGTCAGCTGTGACGTCACCACGGACAGCACGAAGTGATCCTGGCCGAAAGGCTTGTCGTGACGGATGGGCTTCGTTGACTCGATGCGCGAACTCTGAATATGGAGGGCAGCACCAGTAAGAGCAACCCATGCATCAGGCTTCAGCCTTATCGAGCGCTATCAACTTCATTCTAGTCAGTGTCAGCTCTACCCAACGACAATTAGGCAGTGTCAGACGGCTAGGTCTACCCCGTCGAAATTTCAATGATGACGGACTCAAGCTGACGGTCTGCGGTCAAGACTCACTGTTCATACAAAATAGAGCGAGCAGACAAGACGGAAGTAACAAACTACCAGACACAGTTAAGGCGCTTCCTTCTCTCGCTCTTCCTCCCTCTCCAGTCTGGATGATGCCTGTCGTTTCGTCCAATGTTTCTCTTAATTTTATTTGTTTACCCGTTTATGTTTCTTTCACCTGATAATGATGATGATGATGATGGTGGTGATTGAGTTTTTACGGCACAAGTCCGACTAAGGGCAAAGAGCGCCAAGGAAAAGCTGTTTTGTGAGGACGAAGTGACAGTGTATATACAGCATTTACTAAAAATAAACTTGAAATTGTTTTTTTTTTTTTGAAAATACCTGAATGGTGCTCCAGTGTAGTGAAAGTCCTAACCAAGCTCCCGAAGGAAAGCGCAGTGCAAGCGGAGCTACCTTCCCTTCCTCTACATTTGGTTGTTTCAACTTGCTTTGAAAACGTCCGCGCTGCAGGAGTAAAAACGCTGCTCAAGTTCCAGTTTCGCGTTTCCAAGAAATAATGTAATGAACGATTGTAAATATGGCTGAAACCTAATAAACTCATAGTGTAAAGTGTGGTACGGAGCCATCAGCTTGCTTGTTACGGCGAAGATTAAAACGAGCTCGAATGTCTTTCGAATACGCTGAACGTATGGGCTTTGCATAACACAGGAGCTAAAATTTTCAGGGCGTAACCACTGGCCAAAATATGTTTACCCCAAATAATGGTCGCTTACTGGCCAGTACCCGGTATACAGCGTCCCATACTCGTGATGCGATTGGTCAAGCTTGGCGCAAAAAAATATTCAACAGATTGTCCGTATACGAAGAGCTTTGTCAATCTTGCTCCTATTCCCTTGTATTGGAGATGCTCATACCAACTTTGTTGTCGCACGTGGCTCTGCGCATTAAAGGGACCCGGCAACACTTTTTTCCACTTTTCTTTGAAATGTTAAATGCTTGCAGTACGTAGTTACCCACACACCCAGTACTTAGATTATGGGGTCGCAAAGTACCTCAGCCAAAAATTACTGCTCTATGCCTGACAGATAACTTCGAAACTCGCTCAAAAAAATTTTTGTAGCGTGAGCTACACTGGCCGAGGTTGAGCAGTGTCGCATGGCTCCTGGAGAGTCGTGCTGCGCATGCGCAAGGAGCAGTGACGTCTCACGGCGCACAGCTGGCGCGCCGGAGCCGCCGCCTCCGCCGCGATTGGATTGCATTGGATTGGATTTGATTAAATTGAATTGGATCAAATTGGATTGGATTGGATCCAACACCCAGGAAACCCTCAACCCTCAGCCTTCAACCCTCAGCCCTCAACACCCAGGAAACCCTCCTGACGTCCGCCACGCTATCCACTACCACCTCCATGACAGCAGAAGAAACTGTCATAGCTCTAGCTGCAACCACAGCCACGACAGATTACATTGTCATCATCACGGACTCCCAGGAAGCATGCCGCCACTATCAAAAAGGATGTATCGCGCCTCAAGCCCTCAAATACTACGACGCATACACAAGCTGCCCTCCATCTACGTAGTGTGGACACCAGGCCACGCCAACCTTCCAGTGAATGAGGCAGCACATGCCGCTGCCCGCGAATTAACTACCTGGGCATTCCCTGAAGGCAGAGAAGACCCACCGTAATCCCTCAATCACCTCCCAGTTCCGAGTCGTTACACAGACATCTTGTACTACTACCGTCCAAATCGCCTCGTCTACTCTCCTCCTCATCCATCTCCACCAACGACGCACGCCTTTGGCGACGACTACAAACCCAGACATACTACAACACAACAATTCTACACAACATATCACCAACCATGTATCCCTACGAATGTCCATCCTGTAAAAACACCAACACCACATACCACCTTGTCTGGGCTTGCCCCTACAACCCAAATCCCATCCCTTCCCCTCCCTGGAGCAATGGGAGTGCGAACTGACCAGCTGCCTACTAGAGACGCAGGTTAACCTCGTGTCTCGGGCAAGAGCAGCTGCCACGACTCGCGGCTATCCGGACTAGGAAGGCCACCCACAACAGCACGTTCCGCTCCAATAAACGTTTCTCTCCTCCTGCTCCCGGTCTTGACGTTCTTCGACGACCCTAATTACGTCACTAAGGCCATGTAGCGGCTGTTGGACGGTTTTCCTTCAGTTGCAGCAATGAACGTTCACTTTTCGACAGCAACTTTAAAAATAAAGCCGCAAAAAGAAAGCAGAAACGGAAGGCGTATCTGGTCCTACGAACAAATCACGCAGTGCCGCTCCGTGCTGGCGATAACTGTAGCTTTCGACGTGCTTTCAGACGCTAAGGAAAGAGTGAAAGCGTTTATCAAAAGTGTTGCATGGTCTTTTTAAGCCAACGAGAAGGCGCGAATTTCTGCAGCGTCAGAAATGTGCATGGCTGTGCCTTCTTAATCATTTGGTATTGCGCATACCATATTTCCAAGAAATATGCTAGGGAATGTCTTAAAGGTTACACCAACAGCTCCGAGTAATAAGCAGCCACAGGGCACCAAGAGGCAACTTACATTCTTGTTGGGGTAATCCCAGGATGTGCGGAACATGACGCCTATTTCCACGGTGACGGTGCAATTGAGGGTGAAGGTGTCGTTCAGCACCGGATGAAAGCTGCTCTCCTTTTCAATCATCACGTTCGGCGCTATGTGCACCGGGGCTGTGGACCAAGAGAGAACCAAAAACAGGCGCGAATATTTCCTTTTCTTCGGGAACACAACTGAAGTGATTGTTTGCCATGAAGAGAAAACACGTTTCGTTCATTCAAAAGATATCCTCGTTAGAATCATACTGACACCACTTTTAACGTAAACTTCGGTCAAATAAGCTTTATAATTAGGAAAAAAGGGAATGGCCACGCGATCCACTAGCTCATTTGCCGCAACAGAACCTATGATGTCATACCAGCCAGCTCTGGGATTGTCGGAGGGCGGCAAAAGCAAACGCAAATTAGGCAGAACTCATAAGCTTGCCGAACGAGCTATTTGCGCTTAGATTTAGGGCACATTCTTTTTAAAGCCGTAAGAATGGTGGGACAAACACCGGAAGTTACGAAAGCACATGTAAACATAAAAGTACCGATGCGTGCTGCTGGTGGTACTGCACTCACTAATCTTTGTTTAGCTGCACAGGACTGCGGGGCTTTGGGGTTGTCTCAGGTGACACTGGCCGATTGTCGCAAGCAACGGTGTCTTACGTGAGCATATTTGTCGAGCGAGCACTATGTTTTATGAAACGAATATTTTCTCCCTGACAAAAAACAAGCCGGGTTTAAATACGGCCAAAAACAAACTAAACGCAGAAAACGGCTTGCCACGGTATAGTGGCGCCATCTAGGTTGACTAACGGTAAACGATGCTTCCCAATCAGCTGCAGAGCGGTCCGTTCCTGTGATGGCATTGCAGACCACGAAAACGCACGATTTAGCAGGAAAATCAAAATTTTAACTTAAATAATTAATTTATCAGTGAATAAAGCTACGTTTTCATTCCGACAAGCGCTGGGGGCACCATAAAACACGAAATCTTTCGAATAACACAAACTTGTACTTTGTCTTCATGGCTCCTTTAAGCAAGTAAAAAAGCAATTGAAAAACTGGTGTCTCGATTTTTGATAAGCAATAATTGGAAAGAACTTTACGGCACATCTCAATGCCTCATGGTTGTCGCTGTCGGGTTGCACTAATGGTGATCCACATCTTCATCATTGCGGCATTAGTGTGCATCATGGCAATTACCTGTATACAAGTTCGTATGTTTCTTTTGTAGATATTTTTTCTCTCCTGCTCTCGCATATTGTCTGGAATTGTTGGCTACGCTTCCTTTTTCTTCCTAGTTCATTCTCTATGCAAAAAAAAATTGTCTGCTTTGTTTGCGTGCAGCTATGGCATTATTTTTTCTTCCCTTTGTGCAGCATACATTGATATGCGTTATTTGTGTCCTACGCCGCAGTACATTATTCGCGTGATATTGGTATTGTGTAGCATTTCTGTTTTTGCTGTTGTTTTTGTTTTACTCGCACTGTTTTCTAAAGGGTGGAATGCTGTTTAAGTGCATACTTGGATGTATTTTACAATTGGTTTTTTTTTCCTCTTTTTTTTGGCGTTATCGCATGGTCGCTGCAGCTCTTATCTGCCTGCCCACTCTCAAGCACTTCGTGCTTAGGTGTGGCAGCAAATATATCATGTACTTAAACATCGAATAAAGCTTTATTATTATTATTTTTTTTTTAGTTTTTTATATGGTTTTTATGTATGAAATGTCTTCATAGTTCTTGTTTCTGGTTTGTAAGTCCAATATATTCGTGACTTTGTGGCTGTAACTGCTTCATCGACTTGTCATATATTACGGTATGCTACCTGCTTTCCATCGCACCCGATTTATTGTGATGTGTCTGGTACTTTCCATCTTCTGTTGCTGTTTTTCATAAATCAGTTCCTGTATTTTGTTTCATACATTCATGTTTAATTGAAGCTTTGTGTTTTCGCCTATATCTGCGAATACGTTTTTATGTCTGCTTACTTCACCCAACTGCTGTGACCATTGTTCCATATACTTTTGCCATTGATCCACCATTAGAGTTTCTTAATCGTCTAATTGTGTTTGGAATACCTTTTTATTATCCTTAGGGTTTTACTGCTTTTTTTTTTCTTCTTCGGTCGTTCTTCTTGTTGACTGTTTATATTGTGAGTTTCTGCTGTATATTAGTGCCGCATTTTGTCTTCCTCAGTGCGCCAGAACCAAGGCCTCGGCTGTTCCTGGGCACTCTAATAAACATTGATTGATTGATTGATTGATTATTATTATTATTATTATTAATTATGTGCCACGAAGTTGACCCTCGCAAGTGTAAAGTGATCGCTCATGCGTGCACTGCACACACTTCCGCAATTGACGACTCCGACAACATGCTTTGAAGGCGGGTTGCACTAGCCCCATCTAGTCTTACTATGGGCAGCAGGGTAGTGCGTGACTCGCCACAGACCTCAATGGTGTCCTCTAGACTAATACGCTTCCTTGAAGAGAATGCGAGCCGTTCTGACGAGTGTGGGCATCCCATAAAGACACGCAGCGCGCACTCACGCAGGTAGACGAACTGCACGGCCATGGAGGAGTCGTTGTAGACGCGTCCGGGCACCGTTCCGTTGCAGATGAAGCGTCCGGAGTAGTAGATGTGCGGGTAGTAGATGATGAAGCCGCTCATAGGGTCAAACTCGACGTAGTGCGGCGCCACGGGCACCAGCTCCATGTCTTCGTCTCCCAGGTCCTTCCAGAGCTGGACCTCGGCGCGCGAGTGCGTCGGCAGGCAAGGCACCACCGACCGCTTCCCGTGCTTCACCGTCACGAACACCAGCTGGTCCATCTGCTTTTCCGGCTGGAACAGGTAGTACTCGTCTGCGCCGCACAGGGGAAGCGTGGGAGGAAGGAATGGAGAGAAAAATTTAGGTGCGCGCCTTGTAATATCGTCAGAACACTGGCAAAGTACAAGAAAAATTTTCGAGATATTTTGTTCATTTTACCCGTCAGACGTCCCTAAAGCCTGGCGAACTGTTTCTTTAAGGACACGAAACTGCATTCACGAAACATCGAATCTTTTTTTAGAACGCAGGCGTCATCGCCGAGGGTATATACACACATGGCGCAACGCAGGCGGTTATGTCCCACCGCGAAGACAGCCGACAAAGGCGCCACAATAGACAGGCCCCACGGGGCCGTCTTCTGGTTCCGCTTGGCCGGTCCCTTTTGTGCTCCTCTGGGTATTCCCTACAACGTTATCTTGTGACACCTGCTTGGTGCGATTCGAGGGGAGGCGACGTGCCACGACGTCCTTTTATGTCGTCTCAGGCTGTATTATAGTACAGTATCTGAAATTACCAGGCAATATCCACAATGCGATGCAGTTGGGTTATATATTACGCTTCTCATGGTGCCCGGAGCCACCCCGCATAAATTTATTACGATCAGGCGCTTTGTCCGAGCCTGGTTTACGATGACGCCTTATCATATGCCTGTCCACCCTTAATTAAATGTACAAGTATACTGACCGCAGGAGACATTAACCAGCGCAATTGATCCGGGCTCGGCATTTGCTGGCCTGTGTAGCCCTGCTCCTCCTTTTGAAAGGATGACCTACACATAACCAGCAAGTTATTAGGTGCGTCATATTGTACAGTGGCGCAGCCCGCTGGGCACTTACATTGTCCACAGCTTTTTTAATGATATAGGCACTCCCGTCGGACAAGTGAATTCGTGAGATTTTTCGTGATTTGTGAGGTTTAAGGCAGTTGGGATAGGATAGAATAGTCGCAAATGGCGTCCATTTTATGCCATTCAACCTATCGAAACAGTATCTCAGTGATGTGATCCCGTTATCCCCTACGGCGGGTACCCCGCCAAGACGTATGCGTACCCTTGCTTGCTCTCTGTTCGTCCTCTGCGAGCGCGGAAACCCCGAACGTGCATGCAGGAAGGGGTGAATGAACTGAATTACCATTAACGAAAACGTAGACGGAGGTGGAGTTGCCAGTGTTGGTGAGATCAGTTGTGCCGTTGTAGTAGCACGTGTAACGGCCCAGGTCCATGACGTCAGTGGTGTTGAGCTCGAACACACTCTTGAACGGCCGGAGACCTTCGAGCTCTTCTTCGTATATAGAAGACCGCAGGGACACGTTGTCCTGCAATTAGATAACGTTCGGCACCAGTGAGAGAAAATAACACTTCGACGGCGCGTTTTTCTGCTATGCTAACCAATGACACACGCAGAAGATTATTTTTATAAGAATGCATCTGTGCTTGAAACAGCTGTAAGAGTCACAATTTATTGTGAAATACGTCTGCATACACCAGATGCGGTTAGCTCTAAGGTATACACCGTTTTTGGCTGCCAATACCACCCCTGTTATAAATCAACTCGCTCACTCATTTTTCTTTCGCTGACTCTTGGGAGTCATTTTAACTGCTCTATGTCAAAAACCATAGGTCGTCAAAATTTATACTGCTGGTAGCTCATTCCCATCTATTTTCGAAAAAAAAAATAGATCCCAAAAATGTTCTGCCCTGCATGCTCTGGCACGTTATTCTGGTTTCGTATGACCAACCTTGTCCAAAGTTTTTAACATAGATCTGTTACACTCTTAAATACGCGGACTGATAAAATTGTTAAGCCTTCCAAAAGCCCCGAACTAACGGATAATTGAAAAATATAATTAAAAAAGCTCCGGATATGACGACATCCGCGCACGGAGAACGGCGAATTTTCAGGCGTTGGAACAAGTTTCTACATTTAGCTTTTGTCGTTGCTTCAACGCTGGTTTTAAAAATCCATCCAAATTTTCTCAAATACTCCACACTTACAAGCCCGTATACTTAGTCTGGTTGTTCAACAGGGAAACACAACAGTTAACGCTGTAATAACTACAGCGTTGTGTAGCAATCAAGTCGACAAATGCAAATGCGTACTCTGAATATAAATGTGAATGACCGTTGTCGTCGTAATACGTACACATCATGAATGAAATCATGAGATGCCGTGTGCTGGAGCAAATTGCGTGTTTGAGACAGGGGGGTTCGTTGCAATTTGTAGACTGAGTCCGCTGAAGTTCCTTACATCCATTCCGTGTGCAAAGTGACCATCCATGACTTTGAACCACTCGGCACACATTTCAAGTCAAAGTATCTCGAAGTCCCTAAAAATACCTTATCCGACATCAATTTAACCGAAAGCAACTCACAGACCCCCGGAACCTGTGCTTTGGAATATGAGTGCTGTTTCAGTTCAGACGAATAAAAAAGCTCGCGAGCGAACGCATTGCAAGATATTTGAGGCCCAGGTGCTTGTTTGTGCTCAACGAACTTTGCTAAAGCCTGAGGCCTGCTTTCGGGGGAGTATGCATCTCAATGTCCTTCAGTTTCTGCGACTTTCCAACTACCAGCGCAGCTCGTTCGACTGAGTCATGATTTCGCAGTGAAAAGTGACGTCGCTCGCGTGCCACCACCGTATTATACCGCAGAGCAAACTTTCGGATTAAAAAAATGGCTGCGGCTTAGCTCCGCTAATCTTGTATATGCAAAGAAAAAGCTTCGCTTATAGTCTGGTTGAGTCTTCGTTTCGCTTGGTTAACCTTTAATCTATCTGTATTGTCGACCACGTCTCAAAGCCGTTCGGCTCCGTGCAACGCTCACAGAAGGAGGCCGGGCGAACGCGGCGTTCATTCGTGGCGAACGCACCGTTCCTCTTCGCCGGGCGCTAGACGAGCCACGTTGCCCGAAACGACCCGGTGCCGCATGCATGGGAGGCTGCGGGGGTGGTCGGCTGCCTCGGCCGCAGCGACGGTGGCGACCGATGTCGGCGCCCGCAGGCGCCAACAGGGGGCCCAGGGAATCAAGCGATGCACTTCGAGGGGTGTGTCGACGGGGGTGTGTCTTTGGTCAAAAGGTCATTTACGCATCCTCCATGAAATCGCTGGACAAATATAGTAACGCTTTGCTTTAAAAAGGCAAGTTGATGAAAAATTTTATTCAGCGGTATTCCGGCAGCAGCAAGGCCCTCTAAGGCGGCTGACTGCTTCGCGCATCTACTGACAGGCTTCAGAGACGCATTATTAAAGTTATCGCGACCCCCACGTACAGCCCTTCCGAATTCTGAGTAGTCATCTCGCGCCAGTTCTTTGGAACTAGTGGGATGCAAGAGCGGCAAGTCTCTCCCACCTCTTCTCCATCCCCGTTATCTCGCGATGAAAAGGAGGAGAGAGAGATCGAGCTCCCACCGAACTTGCGCCTCACATCCGTGCGCTCGTTACGTGAAGAACCACCGGCTACTGGCAAGGCGTCTATTTCAAGCTTCTGGCGATGCATCAGCTGGCTTGTATTTTCCAGTTTTCCTCCCACTTCCAAGAACTATTTTCAGTTCGCGGAGTTCGCGGAAGGACATAAACGGAACTTATACTAAGCGGTACCTAAACGGTACTTAAACGGTACTTTAACAGTACTTAAACGGTACCTCAACGGTACTTATTACTAAATCATGAATACCTGAACAATGAGAATATATGACTGCACATATAACAGGTTACATAACGAGGTGCAATAATTAATGGATTTATTGGACAATAAGCGGAAGAACCAGGGAAAAAAATTACTTTGTGAGCTACTTTGACGTAAATTTCTGGCACTTTTCGGTCCCTGACCTCCAGCGATTTCGGGTTTCGAGGCTACCCTTTGTACACCTTTCTCGTTTTGTCTTATTTCTGCCTTCGCTGTGTGACGGAGATCCAAATGATGACCGAAATTGTTTCCATTATCCTTTCGCCTTCTGAAGCGGTCAATGTACTCCGCTAACTGGACCTGTTTTGAAACGTATGGGTGCCTAGCAGTCTGGGCCGAAGCCATTCAGCTTTCAACCGTCACGTATGCACTCAGACTAAATTTCCCGCGAGGGGATCCCGCCTGCTCAAGCCTCCATAAATAATTCAGCCGCTCGGGCCTCCGACATGCGCACACTATCAGCTGCTACGTCTGCAGCAGCCGCAAGCGCTAATGAAGAAAATAGATGGCGTGGGACAGACACTGCGTCAGACCAAATGTTCGGGGAAATAAAGAACCATGGCACAGGTCCGACGTCATCTAAGCTCCCGTAAGCAGCGAGTGAGTCTGGAATTTCTCGACTTTGAAACTGAGAATAGCCGCATTCTTTCCGCAGCGAAAACCACAAAATGTTATTTATTTAGTTAGATAGTTAGTTAGTTAATTAGTTAGTTTGTTAGTTAGTTATTTGAAGTACTCCGTTTTTATTTAAATAGTTATTTACTAAGGAGGAGGAATAACATTTATTTTTTAAGGGCAAGGGAAGGGGAAAGGAGAGTGGGTGGTGGCCTCAGTCTAGGCCGCCTTCAGGCTCCCCAGCAGCCCGCGCCCGGGCGATCAGGTACTCCTGATTCTCGAGCTGGAAGCTGGTCAGCCTGTGCTCCCGCTGCTCCAATGTAAGTGATGGAATCGGGTTGGGATGTTTGACGCACTCCCATACGAGGTGGTAGGTGGTGTTTGGTGTATTGCATGTTGTGCAGTTACAGGGGAAAAAGTTGGTGAAATTCATTAAGTATTATTTATTTAAGTAACCTTGCACTGCGTACGCTATGCCGGGCAGCCATTTCTATTTCTTTTTTTTTTCTTGAAAAATAAAACAGCTCTCTGGACCCTGTTAATGTCTGCTAACAGCCCCATTCCTTTTTTTTTATTTGTTGATGTGAACTTAAAAACTCTAAAGTGAGCTCTAAACATTGTCTAATTCCCTTTTGAGGCTAAAGTCTCGAACTCATGGGGCTTGAGAAGGAAACGTACGATGATGACAGGCCTGGTCTTCCAGCAAGACGTCCTCTGTTCCACTGCCCTCGGTGGCTTGCCCACAGTGCTTTACAGGACAACATACGAGATGCTGGCCTAGCTTCTTGGATATTGCAACCCCGACTAGCTGCACACTCGATGAGCCGAGAGGCTACGAGATAAACGGAACCACAACAACAAAACTTGTAGGCCTCGCTATAAGTTTTTACGGTTGATTTACACACATTCTCTAACGCGAAACGTGTGTTTGAAAGGGCTGTTTCCCTCTTACCCCCGTCCCCGATAATCTGCTGACGTGGGCTATGACGACACACTGACGAATCCGCGCGGCAAGATGACTCTACTGAGAGCAGAGGAAGAAAACAGCCAACCAAAAAGAGCTTTAAGTGCTGCTATACAGTTTATCAGTGTTTAATGTGCTTCGCTGCGACAATCGGCCAGTTATTTAACGGGAGGACAATCGCGATGGCGCTCGATGCAATGCAATCAACCTACATACTATCGCATACGCATGAAGCTTTCAAAGTTCTAGAGGTTTTAATTACGTGGTTGGAGTTACGAAAACACAAGAGGCGACAATTAGAAACAACTTCTTTTCTCACGGGTGCGAAAAACAAGAAGAAAAAAAACGCCCGTGTGTCGAAATTTCGGCGAACGTTAAAGGTCCCCCGAGGGTCAAAATTAATTCGCAGCTTTCCGCTGCGATGCGCTTCATGCCTTAACTTCATGCCTTAGCTTCATGCCTTAACTGTCGAGGGGACGAAAAGAAGATTAGATTGCTGGTGGACGAAAAGCAGAGAGGGGAATATTGCCTAGGACAGTTACCACCTGTAACAGAAAAAAAAAGTATTTCGTGCCTAATAAGCTTTTTGTGCCTGCCCTAAGCAGCGCTAGTATTGAACCAAAAGTGTAAAACATAGGTATATTAGTCTTTTTTGGTAAGATGACATGTCATCACCCCGATACAAAGGGGAAACCAATAGAAATCATCATCATCATCATCAACAACAGCTTTGGCACGTGAAAGTGACAAATTCTAGGAGGAACGTCTGCATGGGAGCACGAAACGCAGGAACAGGGCGGCTCGACAATTGTACCACGTGGACACCCACAAGACTACCATTTGTGTCAGAACAATGGATGTTATCGTGACCCGAAAAACTTCGCCCTATGGCGCTATCGATTTGTGTACAGGCGCCAAAGCTGCACACGCCCAGCTAATAATCTGTTTGCCAAGTGATCGTAATCTACATACGCGCAGTTCCTCTCTGAGGCGCCAGGTAAGTGTTTCGCGCCAGATCTTTAATCGGCACCTTTACACTACTCTCATTGGCCGATTTCGGAAACACCGTCGCTTACCCCCAGCGGTGGCAGGGCCCAGGCGAGCGGGTACCTCCCATAGCAGGTAATGCGCAGAGTGCTGTTGGCCGGAATGTCGATGTAGGAGCCGTTGACGTCCAACTTCGGCGGCAGGAAACGGGACACTGCGGATGTTGGACCTGCGAAGCACGGAGTCGGGCCGTTGAGGGCGCCACGCTGATATGAAAGACCCTGGAAAGCCCGCAATCTCTCCTTCCACCAAATTCAGCATTCGGGCGGGAAAATCATTGCTACGAATTTCTAAAGGAAAAAAAAAACAATGTTTTTTATCATCGCTGCCTACTATGTACAATCGGACTACCACTTCGGGCGAATTCGCAAACATTATTTTAATCAACGATCAAAAGGGCACAGGCGAGAAATGGGGTGGGGTTATCAGGCATACATAAGTATATAGCAGTGTAATCCCACACATTAAGGGTTGCTTGCAATAAACTGCAAACAGGCCTACTTTATCGAGTTGTCCATAGGCCTACTCTTCTCGTATTTTGCTGTGTAACTATCTATCATATTAGGTCATAAAATTCCAGAACTTCGTCCCATACACGAAGCTCTAGCAGCTTAAGAATACTGGCAGTTCAGGTATGGGTTCTGTTGATACTTCTTATTACGTTTCTCTTATAATTACAGATAACTAGGATTTGTAAAGCCGGTCACAAAGAATGGCCACTTTCTTCAAAAAGGCATCCACTGGCAATACACATGTTCCACGAATTTGCATGGTGGCTCTAAGCGGTTTCCCGTCGTTTTCAACATCAACCGTTTCCTGCCTTTTGCAAAATGAAAGGCGCTCCCAGCGCCTTCAAACCATTTAAATCACGCATGCTTGTATGTAATATGTACGCACAGAGCCAGTCATTATTTTGGTCGTTAAAATAAATAAATAAATAAATAAATAAATAAGTAAATAAATAAATAAATAAAGTTGGACAATTAATGCGATAACAATAACAACCGGCCTATATTATGCCCACCGCAGAAGGAAGGCGTCTCGCATATACTTCCAACAGCACCATGTTTCAATACCCGAATCCCTTCTTTGCCTCGAGTTTTCTTAATTCATGATCCATAGATTCCAAGTTACAGCCCGTTTCTTCTAAAGGGGAATTAACCTTGAACTTGTACTTGATATGGCCTATACAATGTCCTCCGCCCGTTTTGATATGTGATCCGCAATTATTTTTCGCCCTAACTCGGCCTCAGCGTGGCAACGAGGAAGACAGAGAATGCACGCGAAGGCCGGGGACCTGGTGAGAAAGGAGCAGAGAGAGCGAAAGAAGGGTAGCCTTGGGAGAGGAGGAAAGGTGGCAGTAATGCTATCCCTCCCGTTGACGGCGAGAACTTTCATCCACGATCTTCTTCAGTACCGTCTTTAAGCACGCTCACGCGACACGCAGAATGTTCCGGCATAAAATGCGCACGAAAATTCCGCGCCTTCACTTGTTGACATGCTGTACTCAAAACATAAGCCCGTCAGCTGCAACACTCTCCGTTTAAACGCCCCTTTATGCTGTTCCCTCCGGTTGTACTTAAACGAATCGTCCCAGAGCTTTCGTTCTCCGGAGTCCCGATTGATTGGCTGAAGTCGGGGCCGGGTCATCCGCTGAGGGAAACAGATTGGCGCCATCGTCAATCACAATTAGTCAAGCGCCCCGCGGCATAGGTCAGTGCGCCCCCATGAAGCTCGGGGTGCCGAATGAAATTTGCACGAAGGCAACGCAGTCACCCGCAACACCGCCAATTCGCAGTACAGTATATATATATATATATATATATATATATATATATATATATATATATATATATATATATATATATATATATATATATATATATATATTACCCGGGATGCACCAAAGTGGCCCGATGCTTTTTCTCCGCCCCCGAGACGGCAGCAATAACTCCTTGATCGTTTGGGCGGGCAATGTGATCCGGTTGGCCATATAAGAGCAAGATGGGTGCGTAGTAAAGGCAAGCCGTGGAGGTTGAACGACGACTACCCCTTCCCTCGGGGTTTCGATCGTTCCGATCTGCGTACATCGTTTGAGCGACTCGTCTCGCTCCGGAGGCGGCGGGGGTGGAGTAGCGGAAGGAGGGGCGGGGGACACAATAGTAACTTAGGTTCGGGTCGTTAGCTTCGGCCTCCACGGTATCATACCAAGCACGCGGCGGCTCCTCGGAAGGCCAAAGAGCTTTACTTCGAAGCACAGCGCGCATCTTATTCCTCTTGTTTCGGTATTTAAGTACAGAATAACATGTTGAAACAGCCGTAACCCTGAGAAAACTGACAGTTTAAAGGGCTGTCAAGGCAGGACTTTTATGAAGGATGCAAGCGGAAGAAGACGGGACAAGAAAATAAGAGAGAGAGAGAGAGAGAGAGAGAGAGAGAGAGAGAGAGAGAGAGAGAGAGAGAGAGAGAGAGAGAGAGAGAGAGAGAGAGAGAGAGAGAGAGAGAGAGAGAGAGAGTAATGGAGGAGGAAGAAAAAGGGTATGCAACAAGTACACCACCAGCTCGTGTGGGCGTTTCGCCCGTCGGACGACTCATTATTCTGGCTGTGTCGTTACGGAAATTATCTTCTGCCTGACTTCTTGCATCGAACGCTGGAGTATCTGCTTTCTGGGAATCGACCCAGGTTTTAATCCTTTGCGTTTGACCATGAATTTAAGCTCTGCTAATCCAAGCTTGTCCACGGTGAAAGTTTTCTGCCCCCTCCCTCCTGCCCCCTTTCGTTTTCTCTTTTTTGTACTCGCGTCGATATAGACAATATGCTGTCTCCCAGCTACGGAAACCCTAGTATTCATTTTGTATACACAGCACGTTTTTAGGTAGATAAACTGTACCGTGCCGCACGGAAACTTGCTGGTATATTTCCGAGAAAGATTGGTCGTATTCCAATGAGGGGATTTTTGCAATTACCGCGAATTTGTTGAGCTCCTACAAGTCACTTCACCGAAGCGCCTCTTTCTTTTTTTTTTTTTTAGCTTACCATTCATTCACCCATCCAGTCTTCGTTCTCGGAAGAAGACAGTAAAGCAAGGTCGCATTAGTGGCCCCGTGTATTTCTATCACTCCATTTTCGTAACGACTACCGTAAGATTGAGAATTTGGTGGCCCAAGTTCCGCATTTGTGAATTTTCTCCTTACTCTCACTTCGGTTGTACCCCCTTATCTGTTTACAACGTTTTTTCTCTCTATTACTTCATTTAATTTGGCACGTGCTCTACTCAATCGCCTATTTTTCATAACAAAAAGTATACAATCACGACATCGTATTTGTGTATCTCGTTATCGTGTTGTAAGCGCTCTGAATACCGGCGCAGACTTTATTTTTCCATCACACTTTTTTATTTTTGTAGTTGAATATCACTTCACAATAATCCTGTGTAGCCTTGCACCACGAACTATTGCTTGCGGATAATCCAGCGAGAAGTTAGAGGCGTCCGAAGCTGCGAGGCTTCCCTCTTAACCTCTCAAGAGGCTACCTAGGTCCCACAATAATATATTAAAACGGTGCCGACGAGCACTCACGCAGACAACCACCCGACATGCTTGCCGACCTCGGTTTTAACTCGCAATGGGCATGCCCTCTATAGCCCGGAGACGCAGACAATTACTTGGCATGCTACCAATTCACCGCCGACCGCGCCGCTATCGGCCAGAGCAGCTTCATTATTTGCTCGAGCGTAAGCCCAAGAGGGAATAGAAAAGCTCGCTCACCTCGTACGCGCCCTGTTTGTTGTTGTTGTTGCTGCTGTTTTTACTGTTATTGTTTCTCGCCGTGTTCCTTTTCCGTGTTACAAAAAAAAATCCCAGTAAACTCTGATCGTGCACCAAATAAAACCTCTAACTCCATAATTTCGGCTTCGAGGTCATCGACACAATTCTTGAAGCTCACTTTGGCCGCTCTTGCTTAAGCTAATTGGCAGCGCTGCCAGCAAAAAGAAAAATAATAAATCCAGGGGCGTTCGGGAACCAACTTTTTTGAGCTGTACTACACTCGTCACCTGCAACGCATGCGAACGCAGTCGGAAAGTGATAAGCCATATACGTTTGTAGTCTACAATTACAAAATTGCGCTCCAGCTCGTTCCGCCATGTTTACCAGTAAAATACTAGATAGTACGAGAACTAACTACTCGCGATTGCGCACCTGGCGCATGCCATCGATGCTGCGCACCGTGTTATCTCGTAGTGTATTCCTTCTACCGGCGCGCATTAACTGGCGGTCATTTGAAATGCTCCATCGCGCTTATCTAGCGCTGCCGCATCTCCGAGGCCATTTTTGTCGTCGCCCCAATCAAGTCGAGTGCGCGTCAGCTGCTGCCGCCCCGGAGACGTGAGCGGGCCAAACGACTGTTGTCGCAAGCTGCGCGTGCCTCGGGGCGAGCGAGGCCGCCGCCGCCGTCGTCTTTCCCGTGGCCGTCGCAAGAGTTCCTGCCGCGCGGCGGCCGCCGGGGCGCTATCGGTCGGCGGCAGGACGCAGCGACGAAGGAAATCCCCCCCCCCCCACCTCCGCACCCCCGCCCGCCCCCCTCGCACATCCGCGGCAGCAGCAATACAAGGAGCCCTGGAGACAGCGTGGCGCTGTGGAAAAGTCCGCGAGGCGAGCAGAACGCCACAGGATACTCGTTCACTGAACACTCGAAAGTTCACAACTATCTAGGCGTAACACTACACCGCAATGATAATAAGACATGATCGATCTACTTGTTATGTTACTTCAACAACCATTCGCGGTAGCTCAGCGGGTAACGTGCTACTGAGAACAAGGCAGATGGTTTGAGTTCTGGCAGCAGCAGCGGTGATTTTCTTCCCAACCAGCGAATTTATGAAATAAACGTTTATTTTCTGAAAGACACTGGCTTAGACTTGGTCTTCGTCATTCCGAGGTACGTCTCCTCACTCCAGGTAACCTATCGCTGCGGATGCCGTCTTCGCCCGGCTCACCAGACTCTTGGAGTAATTTCGTTTTGGGGGACGACAAACTTGAGATACGGCGCAGCTTAGCGTCAGCGAAATAGCTTGTTTCTAACCACTATGTGAATCCCCCACGAGGACACGTCACTGTTGGTGTAAACTGTTTGCTATATTTGCCGATTCCCTGCGTCGAAACGCGTCATTTCATCCCGCTGGCGGTGCGGAGGAGAAGCTTTAATGTTTCAGGCGACATACGACTGCATCATGCTCTCTTAATAATCGCCGCTGGAGGGCTTCACCACAACACTCCGGGTGACCAATCATCGTGACCAAATGTGCAACTTCAGCGAATGACGAGGCCCACCATGCGATTAGAGCAGATTATAGTATCAGCGCTGTGACAACAGCGCAGATACTTCGCAAGCGAAGCATGCAACTACCCGTATTACAAATCAAGCGCTTAAATAGGCGTGTATCTTATCCGCAGGGATCGTGTGTGCGTGGCTTTGAATTTTGAATAACACCGCGAAAGCTCCGCCTGCACAGATCGAGGTTGAAGCTGCGCTCAGCTCAATCCCGCTCCACAGCCGACATCCGCCCCGACCGTTGCCATTCGGAAGGTCAGCGCGGAGGCTTTCGCACTCGTCTTAAGGCCAATGAATGCGCAATTGGTCATACTGAGTGGAAAGTGAAGTTGGGAGACGGAAACTTCCGTACATAGGCCGCTTACGAAAAATCTACGAATCGCGGCAGTCCTGGAATAGGCAGCCTTGATGTCTTCGATGCAAACAATCAACCTTGTTTCCCCTGCTTCAGGACTTACCACACGGCACATAGCCATGGGAAAAGTATCGGTATTCTGGTGTTCACCCTGTTCGTTAGAATACTTAATCCAGTGATATGGGATTACTTATAAGTCTTAGTTGCAATTATTTTTCTTAAGGGCTACGGTTATCCTGGAGCTTTTTCTCTGAACCTCGTAGCATCACGTGCCCGCGGAAACAGTGCGCGCGGGTGTTTTAACAGCACAACTGTTTAAGCTTGTAGTTTCGCCGTATAGCGTTACTAGAAAAAACACAAAGAAAAAGGGTGAGTGCATGTGAGCGTGTGCCTCGTGAGGAGCGCCCTGCGTCGGCCAGACTCGCGCGTGGGCTTGCGCCGCATGAGGAGCTTGCTAAACATGTATACCGAGAAAAAATACCGAGCGCAGGTGAGCGTGAGCCTCGCGAGGCGTCGGCCAGCTCGACTTTCAAGAACACTCTGCCCAGCGTTCGTGGCGCGATCTCTCGCGTGCTGTTCCTTTTACCAGTTCACGTGCGTTCGCGCCCAAACTGGGGTGCATGCACAGTCGCCGAGTTCGCGCTACACAGACGCCGTGTCTGCGAAGTCGCTTTTCGCGGGTTCTGGCGCGTGCTATAACGCGGTCCACTTTCGGGGAGATGTGAAGGCCTGCGGACGAAACAATCCGGGCCTGCCAGTCATGGAGCACATTGAGCGGCAAGTTCGGAAACCCATGCGAGGTGCAAGAGCCGGGTCTTCGACGAAGGAAGAAGGGCTTTTTTTTTTTTAGCTATGTTTCTCCAGCCTCTTACCACTACAGTGCAAGCTGTGCCAATTTTTATTTGTAGTTAAACTGCTCGTAACAATCAATTGTGAGCGCGCTGCATATTTAGTGCGTCGGTGGCAGATGTTGCTTACGGGCGCGAGCAAAGAAAAAAAAATGTAGGGTTAATTTCTGGTTAATGTCTCTATTAAATGCTGTTGGAATGCAACAAAAAAGAACTTCAGTTTAATTTTTCGTAAGAAATTCCTATTATAGCGTTATAAGAGAGTACACATAATTACGATCACAGCTGCAAGACTAATTTCTGGTGATCCGGCTTGGATCATGCAACAAAAGAAAGAAAAGTTTATTTTAGTTTCAACCACGCCAAATTTCCCATTTCTATAAGAGAGGGCATTGACTTTTAAACTCTTCCTATTTTAGTTTCAACCACGCCAAATTTCCCATTTCTATAAGAGAGGGCATTGACTTTTAAACTCTTCCTACGCTTTTCGCGACAGTTTGTCACCAGCCTTTAGCTTTAATGCTACTCTTAGCCCATAGCGCACTGCATGCTCCAGGGAACCTAATGGCCGGACGATAAAATGGTGGATTGACGAGGCCAGTAAGTCTCGCTTTGCAAACGCTGTTTACCACGCCGAGCTCTGACGTCTGTAGAAGCACCACCCCCGAGCCTACACGCTCGTAAAAGCACACGCGACGGTGTAGGAGGACACAGTTTCGAAACAGGTATCAAAATGGCCCCAGAAGGGCCCGTGATGGGTGCCAACAGCAACCCATCATTACCGGCGCAACTGGCTGTACGAGGAAAAATAGCAGAAAAGCATTCGCCTCCTCCTACGACGCCCACAAGGCGTTTTCACGGATCGTCCCCGCTCGTTCAAGGCGATGGGAGGCACGCTGGAAGCGGTTGGCTCAGCGCAATGCATGAGTGCATGAGCAAATAAACACAGAGAAAAACAAACAAACAAAAAATGTGAAAATTTGCATCATTATTAAATGAAAAAATAAGAACAGATCCTCCCGGAAAACAAAGATTTTTAAAAATGTTAAGGAACTAGGCTTCTTTATAACATGCACACACTGCATCGATATGTACCTTCCTTCATTGCATACATGCATAAGAATAAGTTGCCCGACGTGACAGACTCGCGTGTCTTACAGTACAGCCCTTGGATTTTTCCGTAGAGTCTGTGTTTTTTAACTCGTTGTAGACAGCGGCAGTCGAGAGAGAGAAAGTCCAATCGTGCGTTTATTTGGCGCACTCTTTCCTCCCGTATCCCTTAGCTTCTGCCCTACATTTAGCGCAGCCCGTTCTCGCGGCAGCAAAATTTATTCTTCGCCACCATTTTACGAGGTTAGCAACTGCATGTTTTGGGTATCCTCAGAAAATTACCGACGAAATTTACCGATAATGTTTTGAGTTTGGCAAAAACTGTACACAAGCACTCGTTTACGATATGTTTTGCAAAGATAGCGCACTCTATACGTGCGGTTACTTTACGTGGTGATACCACTGCTTGAAAATTAGTCCAGCATCGTTAGCGCGGTTTTATGATCACTACAGGTAACATCCCAACACCAAACGCAGTTATAGTGTAGGCCAGAAAAAAACTCAATGCATTGAATTCTGGAAGAGACCACTCAGGGATTCTGCACTTATACGCAATGTCGTTGCGGAGCTTCTCCTTTCGCCGTGATAACTCCAGCTGCGGCTCTTCTAGTTTCTTGAGGAAGGCGGTGACAACGACGCTGCACCGAGTCTGGAAACCTCTCGACAGATTGAGAACTTTCGCTGAAGCAAAATTTTTGAAACAAAGGAAATGCGCAACGCTTTTTTGTGCATCTTCGCATGTATAAAGGCTGACCTCTCTCTCTCTCTCTCTCTCTCTCTCTCTCTCTCTCTCTCTCTCTCTCTCTCTCTCTCTCTCTCTCTCTCTCTCTCTCTCTCTCTCTCTCTCAATAAAAGGCACGACACCCTGCGGGAGTCGTCTTCTCGCCAGAATGGGAATGGCATCCGCTAAGAAAAATCCCAGCAACTGCGAGACGTACCTCCACAGGTGATAATAAACATCCACGTTGCCCCTATACCCCACAAGATGGACCCTACTCCCCACGCAGGAAGAAGAGAGGCAACAGCGCGACAAACGACGAACTCTCGACAAACGACACAGGGATCCAGACTGCACGGTTTACACCGACACCGAGGACTATGCCAGAAGAGGAGCCATGACCGCCGTGGTTACTTGAACCATGAAACAGATTTCCAGCGTCACTTTACCCCTCACAACCCCTACAAAGGACTAGGAAGCGGCCATTGTTCTGGCCATCTCGCAGATGAATGCGGATACCGTTATTACGGACTCACAACAGGTTTGCCGAAAGTTCCTTCGTGGTAGAATATCCAAGACCGCTCTGGACATCCTGCTGCAAAAGCCACCCAGAAGAACAGTGAAGATTGTTTGGACGCCAGCCCACTCAACCCTCCAGGGCAACACGGCCGCCCATGACATCGCCCGAGATATATCCCGCCAGGCCACACGAGGGTCTTGGTTAGAGACTGCGTATCATTTGGTTACATATCAAGCGATAACCAAAGAATCATCTATCCTCCAGCCTATGAATCTCTAACCAAGGGGCAGCAGCACTGCCTCCGGCTCCTCCAAACAAATGTCTTTTTTCACCCGATCAAACTCCACTTGATTCATCCCACGCTGTGCAAATTCTGCGCTGCCCCCCAGGGAATTCTGTACCACATGGTATGGGAGTGTTCGGGAAACTTCAAGAGTCGCGCACCCTCCCTGTGAGCAGTGGGAGAAGGAGCTTTCCAGCTCCGGTCCCGACTCCCAGCTTCGGCTGGTGGGAAAGTCCGTTGCAGCAGGAGTCTCTAATTGAGTTCTGGACTGAGGATCCCACACCCAATTACGGTGCTCGTAATAAAGTTTACTCTCTCCCTATCTATCTCTATAATATGTTGGGCCACATTTCAGCATGTCTTTCTGGGTGGCTGTGCAGCTAAAGTGCACCAGAAGGGTAGGTGAGGTATTTATACGAAAAAAAACTTTGAGCTGGCCTAGTCTGATTTGAAGAGAAAAAGAATACGCAGAAACGTTATCGTGGGCGGTTCAAATGGAGGCTACATGGTTGGTATGTGCGTCCATCCTCGACTCACCACAAATAGCTTGGCACTGATCCATCAACCCTCTAATTAAAGCAGCAGGCCCGCGTCTGCAGAGAACACGGTACACCCAAGGCCCTGCCACCAAATGGGCGGAATTCCACAAAATGCCCCAAAATAAGATTTCTTGGGGTATTTGAGAAGGTGTAAACCCGTGGACTGAATTCTCAAGCGCAGCCTAACAAACACAACTCGCTTTGCACACGATACTGCGCTTACGAATTACGTCCCCTAGGCTGCGAGTACTTCTTATTTTATTTTTATCCTGTCCAATTTTTTTGCGATTGCGAAAATTGGCTTGAACTACGCAGGACAATGTTCTGGTCAGAGGTATAAATACATCAGGAATGCATGTAAATAAATCCACATTATGCCATTCAGATGTATTCTTACTCAAGCCGCAGTGAAAAAAACAGCTCTGCGGCCTACTAGGAATGCCGTCACCAACATCTGAAAAAAATCATGGTCATGGAAACAGAGTATTATAAGAGTTACGGCGGATCACCGTAATATTGAAAATATTCCTTAAGCAAACGCAACAAAAATACAGCTGGGTGACGTTTGTTCCAAATCGTGTTTAAATCTCCCGCTGAATTAGTCGCGCGCTCCTGATCAGTCCGGCAATGACGAAGACCGGGTGAAGGGTGTGCGTTCAGCATGCAGCAGGTGCAGAGAGCTGTTATTGTTGTTCCACGTCTTATGGCGCATACCCACGCGGGGGATTAGCCAGGAATGGAGCAAGGAGGGGGCTAATTCGGCCGCTCACAACTTAGAAGTCAGTTGGCATCCGTTGGCATCCTGTAACAGCGCGAGTTAGAAGGAAGAATTGGCTAAAAATTGGAAATGGCGGTTGAATTTCAGTAAACATAACCGTAATAATAAAGGCTAACAGGGCAGACGCCTGGTCTCGGACGCATATGCATGAATGGCTGCAGCCACCCCTCTGTGACAATATCCCAGTGATGTGGTCCCTAGCAACAGTGGTACGGCCATGGAGACAGGAAGTCCGATTCGTTGTAATGGCCTGGCAAGGTGACGTTGTCTGATCATTTAAAAACCACGGCAATGTAATGAGAAGTGATCTAGTGTCTCATGTTCACCGCAAATGGCACACGGGGCGGAGGAGGCGAGACCAGACCTGCGCATATAGAAGTTCAGCTGGGGAACCCCACGTCTGAAGTGCAATCATTCGCGCGAAGAAGGTCCCGGCTTCGTCAGCCGCATTCACCACGTGGTCCTCGTACGGAGGCGCTACTAGAGGATTGGCCCTACGCGGCTGTGCCATCGGAAGACGACGACGAAAGGGATGAGGACGATTGCTACTGAATTGCACTGTACACGATTGCATTGTACACACTATAATGGTCTTTGCTTTACAATGCCGTCCAAAACGGCTTTGCACTGCTGGGGACTGGCTGCTCTCTCTCTCTCCTGGGATCCGTTGTCAGTGCGGGGAGAAGCTACGTCGACCCCAGCTGCACTGTTACACCGGCTTTACACCACTGGTGAAAGCTGCGCTAATTCTTTTATACCATCCGCTGTGGACGGTCAACCCAGGATTCTTCCACTCCTAAGGCATGTAAGGTTTCCGCATTAAAATCAAAACGCAACAATAACTTCTAATGCACTGCCTCTGTGTGGAAAGAAACGGCAGTCATTTCGATATGGCGAATGCACTGGGCATGCTGTCCGAGAAAGTGCGCTACCGAAACGCTGCCGTCTACATGCGCAACGAAAACGAGCCTTTTATGCGAAAGCGAAACACGAAGCACGTTGGCAGTTTAGAGTCACCGCCTTGTATACGCAACCACTCGCTGCTTCAATGGAGGTTGCGGCACTGGCGGCAGTTGACGCATTGCTCCCGTCGGGTTCTGGCGAGTGACGAGATTCTGGGGAGTGACGCGGCCTAGGCACGGCAGATTGTTCTCGGGAACGCGTCAGAGGATGTTTCCGCAACAGGAAAGTGCGCGGGGCGCAGAGCGCAACTGCTGCGCAGAAACAACTTCCTCCGGAACAAGACCGTCCCCTCTTCCGGACGGACGGCGTCCCCTCTTCCGGACGGAGAGATTGGGAGCCTGTGCACGTGCGGCGTCCGTAGGAAAAGTTTTGTCTTCTGCGATACGAACGGGGGCAGCGTGTTTAAAGGCGATGTCTCCAAGACGCCAAGAAGCGACACCCCCACAAATGCCTCTCTCTCTCTCTCTCTCTCTCTCTCTCTCTCTCTCTCTCTCTCTCTCTCTCTCTCTCTCTCTCTCTCTCTCTCTCTCTCTCTCTCTCTCTCTCTCTCTCTCTACATATATATATATATATATATATATATATATATATATATATATATATATATATATATATCGATCTATTGATCTATCTATCTATCTATCCACCCGTTGATTCTTTCCGCCAACTCATTCGTCCGATAAGTAACAATATGATGTTGCTTTTATTTTTTTAGTCCACGTGTCAAAATGAACAAAAGCAAGGAGCTCCTCGAACCTGGAACAAACCTTAATGCTACAAGGTCCGCGCGCTTTTGAGATTAGAGCCCCGTGTAGCGCAAAACCTCTGCTAAGCTTTTGAGTTACTCTCCTTCCTTTAACCTCCTCCCACTTTTCCTACCGGAAAAGAAAAAAAAATCAAAGGTAAAATCCCCACGAGCGACGGAACCCACCTCACGAGAAAAGCGGCGACAAAAAGGAAGTTTTTGGCGGAAGCCTACAATCATTTTCACCTCGCCGGTGTTGATTGTGCGCCTTTGTCTTTTGTTTGCCAGTTTCCACCGCGGCCCCGTTCACCGCGCAAAACAAAACGCGGCGTTGCGGCGCTCCTACCGTCTCGTCTTCGCAGAAAACAAAGGCGAGGCATCCCCGCTCAGAAGTTTGCCGAACTCAGAAAGGTGTTGCTGCGGTACAGGCAGCAGAGCCGACTCACATCCCGTACCCCTACCCTTTGCCCAGTAATTCTTTTAAGTCAGACAGCAGTCAGTCGCCTGGTTGTGAGTGCGGATATTTCATGCAAAATCAGGCTATTACGCAAGCACTAAGAAACACAAAAGCAACTGCAGGCTCCATTATTCCACGCAACGTGCTGACTCAGGGGGACACCAACATGAGGCAACGCAATGGTAAACGCAGCGGATATCCAGAAATTAGCGGCCGTGTTCGAACCGAACAGCGTCGCCTGGCTTGAAATGGCGGGAAAAGGCTTCCGTAATCGTTTGCAGTTTTTTCTTTTGTTATTGTCGATGATGATCTTATTTCTGCCAAAATGGCCACGAAGCAAGTCGTGCTTATACGCTAGTACAATGTTTTTAATTAAAACAGGTCGCTTTACACAGCTGCCTAGAGCCGAGCCAGTTCCTTCACTCCTATTGACTTCAACGTATACGTACTTCACGGGGCTTCTCCGTTCGCGTTAAGGCAATTGTTAACAATTGTTTGAACTCTCGTGTTTATACAAAAATACTTATAGTAATCTGACGTTCAGTAATAATGAAAACACACACACACACACACACACACACACACACACACACACACACACACACACACACACACACACACACACACACACACACACACACACACACACACGCACGCACACACACGCACGCACGCACGCACGCACGCGCGCACATGCACACACACACGCCCGCACGCATACGCACACGCGCACGCGGACGCACTCGCACAAGTCAAATAAATCAGTCCGGCTTGCTGCTCTAAAAACAAATCAGAAAGTGCATCGAAAACAAAAGCAGCAAATAGTGGATATACCGTCACAAAGAAGATAAATAAAAATTTGAGGCGTGCTTTCAATCGCTTAGTCAGCCGCTTCCCCCGATGTTTGGATTTTCCGCGCAGTGCGCGTACTCGAAGATGCAAACTGCGTGACACCAGCTTGGAAGGATATGGACATCCTGGATAGAGACGAACCGGACGAATCGCGAACCACCCCTTTGGCCGCAAAGTGGTTCTACGCGGATGCTTTGTATCCCGCCTCATTGCAAACAAACACCGACGACCTACGCCACACCCAACGTCACGCCGTCAGCCAATAACGACAGTAAAGACGAGACCCTGCGTATAAAACTAAGCTCTGTAGCTGCTTACAACAGCGCAGTAGAACAAGCTGTATCCTGCACCAAGCATTTCCGACAAGAATGACGTTATCGCACACTCGTTTTTCCTCATTGTGTAAACTGTGTTCGCATACCATACCGGTAGTCTTCCTTTCCGTAAAACTTGTTTGAAATTGTGTTCATCTGCTCACTTAAACCTAATTCTTTTACCATTTTTATTTATTTCAAAGTGAACTCCGCGAATTAACTGTCTTGACTAATCCTTCGCCAAGGTGAATCCTTTTATTTTGGAACGGTTTAGCATGCCAGTGTGCACCCCCTAAAACGTATGGGCCAGCCAACAATTCTTTGAGTGAGTGAGTGAGTGAGTGGGTGAGTGAGTGAGTGAGTGAGTGAGTGAGTGAGTGAGTGAGTGAGTGAGTGAGTGAGTGAGTGAGTGAGTGAGTGAGTGAGTGAGTGAGTGAGTGAGTGAGTGAGTGAGTGAGTGGTGGGAGGGAGGGAGGAAGTGAGTATCATAGTGCCAGTTAAATACAATTCCGCGTTTTTATCCCACCTTTGGCTGCCTGTGTATTTGAAAGAGTTAACGCACATTTTACAACCCCGAACTAACCATCGACATGGAGAAAAATCAGAAAAAACAAATGATATAATTTCTTTTAAGGTACTTGTGATTGCACAATTTACAACCGTTTCTCAGTGCGATACTCCCGCGATTATACAATCCCATGCGACGGCATCGTAATCTAGATTGGCCTCATCACCATAAATCCAGCAAAGTGGGGCTCATTCGCTCGCCTCCCTGTTATAAACGATGGCCTGTGGCAAGATATGTGCGCTGTTCTTGTGCATAGCTGGGAAAATGAGGTGCCGGAGAGGAAGGACTCGACATCCCTCGCTGGAGACTAGGATGGTCCAGTTCGCCAACAGGGACGTCCATAACAAGCGGGCAATTGGGAGTCAAATACGTAGACGCTTGTGGAGCACAGACCGTTTCCGCGAAATAAATACGCTAGCAAACCTACGTTACACAATTCCACAGAAATCTATAGCCCTGGAGAAAAACAGGTTTGGGATATGTAGAGCGTGGATATGTGGTCCAAAGGTGCCAAGGTTAAGGACCGCAGAAAAAAGTATCAGTTTGCAAATCAACGAACGGAAATCTTCTTTCCGGCGGTTTTCTTCGAACGTTTGGCCAAAGGCGGGAAAACTCAAGTGCGCGGTTTTTCCCGCAATGAACGGGTTTCTTTTTTGTTGATAGTTTTGTGAGTTCACTCCATTTGTTTCCTATTTAATACCCGTGCAAATCCGAAACACAAGTGAATAAACTAGCTCTTTTTATTCTTTCTGAATCAAGTACCACAAGGGAAGCCAAAGAACTTGAGTAACTTATTGTTTTTCTGAAAGCGTATATTAACTAACAGTGACTGTGGACAACATTTCCGGCCGCGAAAAGCTATTAAAAAGAATATTTTACTTTCACCAGTGTAAAATACTTCATAAATAAAAGGACGCCTTGCCTTTTCTGGGGAAAAAAATCCTCGAATGCATTAAATACCAAATTGAACATTCTGATTGCAAAATCAAGCCCGCAAGCAAGCGGACAAGCAAGCAAACAAGCCCGCCTTCCTGGCGAGTGGCGCAGAATGTAGCCGACGGCCGAGTGGGTACGTGCGGGTCGAGGGCAGTGTTCTTTCCCTGGCACCAGATTACTCCCCACATAATCGGGCAGCGGCCTGTTTGCAACCGCCAGTTTTTTCCCGGCTGCTGTCTCCAATTGATGCAAGACTTACAAACCAACATCGACTATATTCGCGCGCCTCCTGTACTCACAACAGTTACGTGAAACTTGAATACAATACCCTGCAGTCATATAAATCATCAAGGGTTTGTGGCCAAGTCGTCAATAAAAAAAAATTTGCTGGCCGAGCGCAATTATAATACCGCTTCGGAAGAAGTAAGTCGGCAGTTTGATCCACAGCACTAACGTATGCATTATATTTTAAAGCGAAAGTTCTACTACGCCATGTATCGCAATGTCATTCGTCGCGTCGCGAAGACCTTGAGCCACCGGAGAGCAGGTGTGACGTCGATCCACGTGATCCGCCTCGGGCAGGTGTCGCAGCTGAGCTCGCCCGGAGCCTCGCCGCTGCGGTACCACGTGACTAGGCGAGAGGGAAGCGGCTGCTTCGCCTGCGCTTGGTCGCTCAGTCTCGCCATGGATAGCGCTCCGGCTGGGCCGTTTGTGCGTGGGCTTCAACGCAAGCCGCAGGCTGACTCCAGTAAAGCCTAACTCTTTACAACCTGCCGCTGTGGCTCAGTGGCTCAGGCGTTGTGCTGCTGAGCCCAAGGATGCGGGTTCGGTTCCGGGCCGTGGTGGCCCCTTTACAGATGGAGGAGAAAAGACAAAACGCCAGTGTGTCGAAATTTCGGAGCAAGTTAAAGATCTCCAAGTGGTCAAAATTAACCCGACAGCTCCACTATGGCACGCCTCAAGTTCCGGGTGTAGCTTCGGCGCGTTAAATCCCACACTCAATCAACCACAATCGCATAGTCTGTCTTTGCAAATAAAACCATGCCAAGCAGACCTTTCGCTCGCGATAACTAGGTTCAAGAGTGTTAATACTGACCCTTTTTTTTTCAATCCTGTCCTGAACGTTCCCACGCACGCCCACGCACACGCACGCGCAAAAATATGCAGTCATATTGCGTGCTGCTGAATGCCTCTCATGCCCAATAGTCACTTGTGCTTTTGTTAACCAAGTATTGCCTCAGGCGTATTGTATCAGTGCTGCGGCTTACACCATGTTTGACGAGTGTGCTAGACGCGGAACGAGACCGCTTTCTTTCGTGAGCGAGGCGAAAGTGCGCGAATGCAGCTCCTGTATGTGCGGGGGCCACGCAAGCGGCAGTGCCTCGTCATGCAAGAGCGCGCCGACAATCTCTAGCACCTTGATCGTACGAGAGGCAGGCGTCGGCGGGGCCGCCCGAGGTGGCATATACATTGCATTTCGACGCCGACGTTGCCACACGACCAGAACACGGCCGACCTCGCAGTTTTTTTGCCCGCGCGGCTGCCGCCATACGCGGCAAGGACACCAGCTACGCGGCCAAGCGGAAATGCGAGTGTTCTCCGCTGACCTTCGACTTCAAGGTCGCCGCCTACCTTGGAGACAAGTGCGGGGGAGACGGAAATGAAAACTATTTGCCCTACAGTGTGCAAAGGCTCTTTGTTTGGTGGTGGACTTGGAACGAGACCGACCGGTTCACGGCAGGCTCGTTTGTGATGGGGTGCAGCCCAGGTTTATAATTTACAGCGGGAGCGGTGAATGACACTTTTTGCGTATCCTTCGGGATTGTGTCCTCCAGACGAATAACTATGCGCGACGAAACCTACTTCAGAGGGAAAGCTAACTTGGAGTCGTGTTTCAGTAAACCCAACTTTAGCCATGATCCCTCGGTCGGGTGTCGTGAACTGTCATGTGTACGGTCGTACGTGCGTCCATAGTCGATATGCCTCCGTTCGCGCGTCCAGAATCCCGTCCGTGTGCTCATGACCAACATGGATCCGTAACGTACATGTACCTGCGTCTGTAACAGACACACCCTTGGTTATCGCAGTCCTCCACGTAACCAGATAACTTCAAGGCGGTATATACGTAGCCGGAAAACTTTGGGAGAGGCTTTCATCCTGAAGTGGACACAACCATGATGATGATTAGAGGCTAGATTTTCAGGAATTAAAAAAAGCGTGTTTTAGGCGAAAAAATATGCATACGAAACACGGTTAGGTGTCCAACGTCGGTAATATAGACACCATAAATTTTAACATAAATGCAAATAACTGCAAACGAAGAGGTGCGCTACGACCGAGAAACAAATTGTAATTGTTACAAACAATTACATGATGATGGCACAAAGGCGCCAACACTTGAATCTAGCCTTTCGATTGTCTAATAAAACTGCTAAACTAATGGCGATCCATTGGCTTCATTCAACGAGCGCAGTGCTGAAATCCATGTTCAATGGCCACTGTCGCTTGCTCGGGTGTCGTATGTAGTAAAACAGGCATGAAAAAGAATACTTGATAGCTGGGAATACTGACTAAACAAGCGCTACCTAACGTCTGACTTGCGGAATTTAATTACGACGCAAACGAACCAGACAAAAATAATATACGCAATAGGGTGCACGATCCACGATCAAGTAATTGATACACTCTTACATGAGGACTGCTAGGTACAATTCTAGCAATTTTATCATGCACAACTATATCCGGATTGAACCATCAAGACGTCTCAACACTAAAATACACCTCTACACACTTGAAGAGCGTGTTTCAAAAGGTGTTAAGTGCCCATCAGCGGTTTGCGTAAGGAAATGCAGCTGCACTCTTATGTTTCCCCGTCGGCTCTTCAATGTGGGAGTGATGTGCTAGCAAAGGCATGTTCGGTGCTCAACCGTTGCGTGAAAATGCCGCTGGATTTGAGTATGCTTCTAGAAACGAGACTGCAACTGCTCATGTTTGAAGCAATCTGTTTGGAGGACACGAGGAACGTAGTCTAAGAATCACTGAGAAAACTGTGGAAACAATAGCAAACTAACACCATCGTTAGATTTTTCATTCAAACTTGTGCCTCTTGTTGCTGAGAATGAACGTCCCATTCTTCCGGTGCTAGCGGTTCTTTCCCGGTAGTTGGTTGAACTGTATGACTAGGTTGAACCCTATATAGAGTCTTGAACAGCCAATGCTGCCCGGAAACGTGAATAACCATCTCAAACTCCACCCGAAAGTGAAACTTGAGGACAAATAGTGTTCATGTAGGTGCCGATATAAAAATAGGCATTGAAAGCAGGCATTTACAGCCATTTATGGGCATGTAGGTATAAACGCCAAAATGGGCATTTATAAACACTATAAAAACACCATAAAAGCCTTTCTTAACCTCTAATTCGCACTTGTATATCAAAATGGCACGATAAGAGGGCAAGGAACAGAATAGGCATTTGCCTAAAATTTGGTCTCTAATGATGATGATAATATGCGGTTTAACCGTTTTATAGCACCGGTCTCTTCTTGAATTTTCGCGCGTAACGGGTGCAGTGTTGCACCTATGAAAACTTTTTCTTATGCCGTAGGGCAATCTCCTGCAGTGCATTTCGAGAGCGAGTGTGAATTTCGAGAAGCCTAACGCCTAACACCGGACTAAGTTACACGTCGTAAACGGAGCGTATGCAGAGTAGGCAGATGTAGATTCAGTGCGCCCAAAGGGCCCCTCAAATCGTTCGCGAGTGCAGCCTTCACTTGTCACTGTGCCGAGGACAGAACGAAGTTGAACACCCTGAAATGTTACCTTGCCTACCCAAAGGATAGCGAGCCGTACAGCTTTTCTTCTGCCTTCTTTACGTCAGGGCATATCTGGTTGGGCGTGCTGCTGGTGTCTTCGAAATCCCGTAACCCAAGGCTGTCGTTCGAATCAATTCTCTTCTGCGTTGCTTCCCCACCTCCAAAAAAAAAAAAAAAAAAAGGTATATTGTGACTGGTCTTTCAAGCGAACAAAAAATAAGAATAACGCGCTCAGCCGAAATCGTTCGACAAAACTGAGTCATCAACTGTATTCTAGCAAAAGTACAGGACGCAGGTGAAATTCAGCGCCGTATTAAAGGGGTAAGGCCTCTGGAGCGTTGAACCCTCTTAGGAGCGCTTTTCGCATGTGTGATGCCTACTACTTGGCACCTGAGGAATCTACGTTGCGTGGTCTGCTGCCTCGTAGACACCAGAAAAAAGTTCTCGCCCTGTGGGTTTTTCCCGGCACGGTAAAAGCAGAAAAACACTCTTCCATATTAATGAATCCTTAGCATTCGCACCGCTCCACCCAGCGTGCTACGCAATGCAGCAGGGGAGACCTCAAACTCGGATGCTTGCAATCGAGGAAATAATGGTTATAGTTAGGTGACGGTAAAATATGCGGTGTTCTGATTATTTAAGTTCGAACCTGTCTTTATAGCTTTAGCTCTCTCGAAATATTCCAAAGAAATGATACTCTCAGCCATCGACCCCAGTAAGAATGCGTAACAACTGAAATCATGAGATAACGCGACGAAGATGTGCAGCGTGTTGTGGTTAGAACCGGCATTAGTGCAATGACCACAGTCCTTAAATGTGCCCCGAACGTCTTCATTACCCCTTGCACTTTCCCTGCAAAACCAGCCACCATGCCTGGCATAGAACCCGACAGCCTGTACCCAGCAGAATGAGGTTCTAACAATATTCGTCAGGCTCGCATCGATGGAAGCTCATAGAAATCAATCAATAAGTCAGTCAGTCAGTCAGTCAATCAATCAATGATTGATTGTAGGGTTTAACGCGCCGACGCAACGCAGGCGATGAGGCGCGCCGTAGTGGAGGGCTACGGATTAGTTTCGACCACCTGGGGATCTTTAACGTGCGCCGAAATCTCAAACACACGGGCGTTTTTGCTTTTCGCCTTCATCAGAAAAGCGGCCGCCGCGGCCGGGAATCGAACCCGCGACCTCGTGCTCAGCAGCGCAACGCCTTAGCCACTGAGCCACCGCGGCGGTTCAATCAATCAATCAATCAATCAATCAATCAATCAATCAATCAATCAATCAATCAATCAATCAATCAATCAAAAAGGTTATTTCAGTCTCCACTGACAGAGTGGTGTGGAAAGAAAAACTAGTGAAAGTACGCTGCTTGACGGGCCTTTCTACCATTGCAGCCTTATCGCGCCTCCGTGCCACTCTCACTGGAATCGCTAGACTAGCAATCGATTCGGTGGAAATATAGGGGTCCTGGGATGAAGTATCGGTACAGCGAACTCCTGGGATGAAGTATGGATACAGCGAACTTCCCTGAAAATATGTATAATTTTATTTTTAAAAAAGCATTAAGATATTGTGAGTTGTTGATTCTTCCGAAGGGAAAAGGTTTGGGCGTGTTGGTTCATAGCCACACAGAAAACAAGGAAGGAAGGAATAGTATAGGAAAGGCAGGGAGGAAAGCGCAGTTATAAACAAAAAGCGTTGTTGTCTGTCGCTTGTCCTGTCCACGCCTCGTCCTCTGTTGTTTATAACTGCGCTTGTTTTCTTTATGTCACTTCTTGAGTAAGCGTATACTGTTTTGCCTCAGTGTAGATTGCGTGCTTTTTGTTGGCATGTTTTTATTTTGGTTAGCTCTGTCGCTATGTCGTTCATGTGCATTTAAGACCCGCCGTTTTGTTATTGCCTGATTTTTCCGTGTTCATGACGCAACTTCCGTCATACCTTGTGCTTGTTTATTTTTTTATCAACGCATCACACCAGGTAAAATTTACCTATATTACCATTTTTGACTTCGTACCAGCATGGTGCTTTAGTGTACTTTAGCACGTGCCTATATTGGAATGTTTGCACGCAGTCCCACGTTTTTATTGCACTTGTCTTACAGTTCGGTTTGAGCCGATTTGTGCAGCGTACGCTTTAACGCGGAGGTCAAGCTCACGCGCAGTTAAATTGTTTTTATTCCGTAGTATTTGGCGAAGCACGCCTTCAAGAGCACCTGTCCCTTGACTTTTTGTGCACGTAAGAAGAAATTTCATCCCAGAGCGGGGAAAATAAAAACATGGCAGTATGGCAACGCTCACTTTGGCAGCATTAGTACCACCCCTCCTCTATAACCCTCACTTCATTTGTAAGGAGCAGAAGGCATGGTCGTGCATGACTGCGAACCTTTTTGTGGGTGTCGAAAAAAAAAAGTCTATAGAATGCACGGACGGTATGCAGACCGTCTAGCTTATTCGAGCTGTTTTTGTAATGATGAATCATTACTCTGGTGTATGCCAAGGCTTTATCAAAAGTCATTGTATTCTATTTCATATCCGCTCCCGTTCCGATCCGATAGTTTTAATTACAATACCCTGTGAACCGTCATTTCCTGCGGCTGCTGTTATTCAGGCATTTTCGCACCTGAGTTTTTCGGTGCTTGATTAAGTATTCGGAAGCAGGACCATGGAACAATTACTATCACAATCCAATAGTAAATGATAGACACATTCAATAGACGATCGATAGATAATTTGTGAAGGGGTTGCGAAAAATTGTTTGTAGACATTCTAGCTCTGCGCAAACAAATCGCTCAGTATGTTTTATTGATTTCTTCTGTTGCGCTCACGGGCGAGCCCGGAGCAACATGTATCGCATGCACCAACCTATACCTCGTCAAATAAATATGGCGGGTTAGTTCCCAATGAAAACTTCTTGAAATTTCCAGGCTCAGCAAAGTATATTGTGCCGCCGCGAAAACAAAAAGGCTGGCCTCTTTGCAGAGCGCCCACAAAACCCAGTTTTGTGTGTGAGCGTGTGTTTGTGAAAGCGGCCTATAGCTTTGAGCGGTTTTGTGGTCCGGACCTGACCACCATTCCTGCCCAGTAAATTCCGGAAACCCCTTCAATAAGACGCCCATTCGCTCTTTTCGCCACGTCTTTCGTGGGTGTCTGGCATCGAATCTTTATATATTTGTTTAGGTACGTCTAAGGTCATCTGTTCAAGCAGTTATTTGCACCGGCGTCTGAAGCTAAAGAAAACTGTCAATCGCATCATCCCAAGGGTCGTAAGCTGAAACTGCGTCCTGAAGCGGCCCCGCGAATGAAGGAGGGCCTTAAATCAAGTAAAAATGTGCAAGATAAGCCATAAAATCCCTAAACCCTTCGGGACAGGTAGTCACTTGGCGTCTATATATCCTTCATTTCCTTGGCAGTAAAAAATAGAAACACAGTCTTTACGACTGCCGCAGGGAATTACGCGTGGCTTTGAAGAAATCGCGAGGCCGAAGAACTGCTGGGGAAGCAATCAGTCACCAAAGCTTGTGGACGGACTTTCTTGCTTCTTAACTGCTCCGGGCTTTTGTCTTCCCCGGAACAAGTTTTGAAGGCTTCTTAGAACAGGACGCCGATCACACATGCCGATTACCTCGAATCTAACGCACGTTAAATAGGACCTGTTTTGCAGTTCCAAACTTCCAAGTGAATGTTATTGACGCCAAGTATTCCTGCAACACCTTCATTCAAAAGAATTCTTAGAGTGATCCGGTTATTAACACATTCTGGCAGATGCAACTGGAAGCATAATGAAGGGCCTAAATACCTTTTCAGTCACTGGGATCGCATTTAGGTGCACACAAACAACCAGCAAAGTCTCTTAATTTGTTACTCTTTACAAACGAACGTGATGATTTGGATACCACGGATTCTATATAATTGTTGTGTTTTACTACAATTATCTGCCGCTGTATTCCGAAGGTTAGAAGCAAACAACTCAGACACGTCAGCATTATAGAAGAGCGACTAAGCGCACTGAACACGAGATGATGGAGAAAGCTTACAAAGGTGCACAGGTAACGGCGTTGAAATGGGATTGCTCGACATAAAACGAGCGTGCTTGGGACCATTGAAGCAGCCGGAATTTCATCACGAGTAAAGGCTACCATCAGCTTCGTGAATATACATGCGCACACGTGTTTTCTTTTAACCATAGCGGGAGAGGAAGGGAAAGAGGGCATTAATCCCGCTCAACAATCTCTGGGCATACCGATGACACAATCCGTGAGAATAGGCCATACTTCCACTTGCGCGTTTAATGTGCTTCTTGTAGGATGCATAAGATTGTACTCAACTGAAACAAGAAATATCGAACTTGCGTGCATATGTATGTATGTATGTATGTGTGGGTATGTTTTATGTATGTTATATATATATATATATATATATATATATATATATATATATATATATATATATATATATATATATATATATATATATATATAATGGAGCAATTAATTTCGCGTAAAGGGTGTCTGGTTAATATGCCGCCATAGCATGTCTTGTGAGGTCCTGTCCTCTACAATGACCACGTGACCTGTTTACGTTGCAATAAAATTAATGTTTTTTTTTTCTTAGTATCCGACAACATCGCTACATAGCTTTTATTTTCCTGCCATCTTACGGCGCACTTTTTTTTCCTGATACGCAGTGGAATTTGAAAAGACACATTGTTAGCTACGTCCTAATAAAAAATGCACATATGCCCCTCCCCTTGAAGTTTGATTTTAATCATAAACAACAAAGCGCTCGCTTCGTTCATAAGTAGCAAAAAAAATGAAGAAAAGAGACTTCTCCGTGATACTCAGCTTAACTTTTTACGAGCTGATTGTCTTGCTTTTTGAACGCAACCGGAGCCTGAAAAAGGGTGTTTCTCAAGCTTTGCCGAGGTACCCACGTCGGAGGCGTGAAGTGAATGCATTGATGGTCGCGTTGGCTCTCGAGTGGTTTAGTCAAATATAGGCAGCGTACACGGGCTTTCTTAAAGAGCGCTCGCCATGAATGGCCAGAAATAAAATCCCTAACGGACGTGGTGTGTGGCTGTGAATGGCATTGTAGTGTTATCTCATGTATGGTCAAACAATAGAAACCAACATAGCTGTGCTTGAGCACATTTCGCGCTGACTGTGTGGCGCTAACTTTTGTAGGGGTGTTGTGAATCGACTTTCTTTGTACTGGAGGCCTGATTCAGAAACTTGTCAAAAAATTGTCTGCCATTTTAATGACTTTTTATAGTAGATTGGAGCGGGATCAAACGTTCATTTTCCCACCTCCTTCCAATCCGTGTAGGATGGAGTCAGACGTTAAAGCCAGCGACGATTGTTGAATCTGGCTGAACGACAATTAACGACAAAGCAGCGTGATAAATGTTTCGACCAATCATGATACAAAGGAAACAAGCAAACTACCCGAACAGCATGTTCTCAAATTCACTCCACCTACACTTAAAACGTCGGACCGAATCAGCCTGCGTGTGAAACGAGGTACGAAGCTAGGTTTTCATGACAGCCTCTCTACCCCTAATCTCAAACATTCGCTTAAAAATACTGCTTCTTCAAAATACTATTTACAGAATACGTAAATATCACCCGGCTGTCACCACAATGCTTAGGAGCGTAGATCAAAACCACGAAAGGTGCGTTTTGATGTCAAGCAAGTTCACACCTCTTTACGGTAGGTTGGGAAGCAGCAATAAGCGTCCTTACAAATTTTCCCGCTTATCTGACTGAACAAACTAAACAAAAAGCAACGAAAGCAACGTCACTCACCAGCGTACATCCAGCAGAGAAGCACCGCATACAGAACTGCACATTCCCACCAGATCCGGCGATCCAGCCACGCTGCCCTTCGTGTCATGCTCGCTGGCTTTGGCAACGAATAACTTGTACGCGCAACGCCCACTCGAGTTGACGCGCAGAAGCAACAAAAACAAAAGCAGTCAACAGGGACAACCACGCCGATGTCGCTCCACCATTGGAGAAGAGTAAAGTCACGTCGTTGAGCAAACGCTGCGGGGCACAGACGGACCCCGCATGTCAAGTCACTAATCCGTAAAGTCGGTCGATCTCACTAAGCCGATCCAACGACAAGCCGCGTGGCGCCTCTACGTCATGTGCGTACGGACACGCAGATCTGCGAGGCGAGGAACGACTGTGCGTGCGCGCGTCGACCACGTCGCGGCGGCAACTGAAATATCACCACCGCACCAAGCGCATCTCGGCGACGCTTGCCATCGCTGAAGCCACCACCGTTCGCGCGCGACCAGGCCCCGCAGAGACACCGGAACTTCCTCCGGCGATGCAAACGAAAAACGAAGGAGCCAAATGAAAAACGACGCGTTTCTCCCTTTCTTTCCTTCTTCTACGTCACCGGGACTTTATAAGGACAGGATTCGGTGGAAAGGAGGAAAGGTGTTGCTGCATCCTCCGGGTGGCAGCCGCCGTTCACTTCTCGCGACGCGTTATTTTTTTACCGTCACCCAATTATTTTTTTTTCTGGCTCCCTTCCCAACGCGTGGCGGAGACGTCAGTAGAGGCGGTTCGCCGTGGGCCTGTCCCGGAGATTCAACGTAAACTTCTTTCCCCCTCTGGAGAACCCCTCCGTCTCTCTCTCTCTCTCTCTCTCCTCTCGAGACCGAGTGTACACGCTTGCTATTCTGTACGCGTTTTGCGTTGCGTAAGAGACCTGCATAGCGGCCGGCTACTGCGGGTCCCGCTCAGTCGAGGGGCAGTGGGAGAGGGCAGCTGCCCCCCAAAACACACGTCCTGCCGGACGCCGCTGACGCGTGACGGCAACGGTGTACTACGTCGACGGCACCGCCTCCACGGCCACAACCACCGAAGGGACCGGCGGCCAAATAACCACGTGTGACACGCTGGAAAGCGGCTTGGTACACCGCTGCCGTGATTTGAACCGCTCCGTGCCCGCTTTTCCGCTGCGAGTGAGTGACGGCTAGCCGGCCGTGAGCTATGCGGACGCCCTGCCGTCAGTTCGTCAACGCTGGGTTGCTGAAACTGGGCTTTCCATAGCCTCTTAATTTTATTTTCCCCCGTTTCCATTGACCACGGACTGCACTATGTAATGAATAAAGGCAAGGGGAAGTCCGATGGGATGTTCGCTCAGGTTGAGAAAAACAAGCTCGACCTGTGTCAAGTACCGAAGAGCAACTTTTCTCCTTCGATATTTCTTTTTTTATTATTTCATGCGCCGGGAAAGCTAAATTCCGTTGAATTGCAAGTATGCGGTCGCTGTTATCTTGGGTGGCCGAGGTGCCGCATAAATGTGTACAAATCGGGAGAGACGGCCGGGGAGGCAAAGAGGTCAAGTGTGGGTTTGTACGTCGAATCACGAGTGTTTATCTGGCGTTGGCGGGTGATCTGGTGGTGTGGATTCACTCGGTCGCCCGCCAAGTCAGTCGGAATGGACAGAAAACAGTCGTCGTCTTCAGAATTATGCAGTAAACTAAAGGGCGGCCGAACACTGAATAAGAAAGTTTTTGAAAGTTTCTACTATTCATTTAGGATGCGGAGTTTGGGTAAGGGAGGGGATTGTAATCGTACATGGAGTAGTCGAAGGTATAGTGGATGGCGCCGCCAGGAAGCCAACGTTAATTGTCGTAATTGTCACCGTTGTCTTCGTCGAAGCATAATGAGCCAGTGGCCAAAACAATAATTGTCACTGCCATCGCGTCTTCGCGTAAAAAAATCTTCGCCATTTATCCCGTCTTAATCGTCTTAGTCGATGCAGAGAGATTTATCAAAAACCCAACTGCTAACCATCATAATAACCGCTAAATACAACCTCCTCAGCGCGGGGACGTTAGCAAACTATCGGCTCCATTACCGCCTTCATTTTCATCGATGCTGTCGTTGTCTTCGTCGACGCAGAAGATTGGCTGGCAGGCTAGCTGTGAACAATTACAATGGTCACCGTAGTCTTTGTGCGCGGATGCGGGGTACCGCAACAGAGCAGCGGTTTTGCCCTGCTCAGCGACGTTTGAAAGACAGTTTCATCGTAAGCAAGATCACCCACAGCTGTGCCGACGCCGCAACCCACCTCAAGTGTAATGTGTCAAGGCTTCAAATACGTTTTTATGACCCACCTATTATTACACTGTAGGTCCACTGACCGGCTTCTTGCGCGGATATGAATTTATGACCATTATGACATCCCAGCTAACTAGCCAAAGTTCGGTGAATCGAATCCTTGTCAAGAGCATTCGTTAACGTTTTGCTCACGTGGAGCTCAAGTTAGGTGGCAGTGGAAGAGTAAAGTCTCACTCACTCACTCACTCACTCACTCACTCACTCACTCACTCACTCACTCACTCACTCACTCACTCACTCACTCACTCACTCACTCACTCACTCACTCACTCACTCACTCACTCACTCACTCACTCACTCACTCACTCACTCACTCACTCACTCACTCACTCACTCACTCACTCACTCACTCACTCACTCACTCACTCACTCACTCACTCACTCACTCACTCACTCACTCACTCACTCACTCACTCACTCACTCACTCACTCACTCACTCACTCACTCACTCACTCACTCACTCACTCACTCACTCACTCACTCACTCACTCACTCACTCACTCACTCACTCACTCACTCACTCACTCACTCACTCACTCACTCACTCACTCACTCACTCACTCACTCACTCACTCACTCACTCACTCACTCACTCACTCACTCACTCACTCACTCACTCACTCACTCACTCACTCACTCACTCACTCACTCACTCACTCACTCACTCACTCACTCACTCACTCACTCACTCACTCACTCACTCACTCACTCACTCACTCACTCACTCACTCACTCACTCACTCACTCACTCACTCACTCACTCACTCACTGTCAAACTAACTGCTAACTAACTAAGAAGTGTTTGCCGGCGCTTATGTTTTAGGGGGCGCACATACGAGACCGTTCCAAAATGCTATGGTTCACCTTGGTGAAGGATTGGTCAAGATTGGTGATTCGCGAAGTTCACTTCCAAAGCAAACTTTCTAGAAGCACACACGGAGACTTTCGCCCAGGGTGTCGGAACGAAATGTTTTTCGTCCCGGTTTCTGTTTCGTTCCATAAATAAAAGTTCCGTTCCCTTTCAGCTCCGAAACGAAAGAAGAAAATAACGGTTCATAACGGTTCGTGTTTGCGCGAGAAAAACTGGTATTTATAAATTGTTAAAAACGATTGCGAATTGTGAAATTAAGTTAAAGAAGATGAAGTGATGGTGAATAATTTTCTGAAAAGTATAATTTTTGAAAAAAAACTCGTTTATTGTTAACAGTTTAAAGCGGACCGTCTCATGGAACACCGAAAAACTCCTGTTTTTAATCTTAAGAGATTGTATGAGGGTAGGTAGCAATGAATTAACATCAGTACCTTCAGTAACCACCCCGCCCCCTCGTATATATACAGACAAAATGATAACAGCACAAAAATTCGTGAATAATTAATGCGCACATCTGCACTGGAAGCGTATTTTTCTAAAAACTATTATAGATAAGAATGCCCTGCCCGACACTGTTGCTTCCGCTCCTTGTGAAGTGTGTTCCCCTGCGCGATGGCATCACTAGCGTACAGGTGCAACATGACTTGTAGCTGTTGAGTGTGCGGCTGTAGTCTGCTGTTTGCGCTGCTGGTAGTGTACGTTGGTGTTCATGCCAAAGGATGTCTTTTTTCCTCCTTGTTCTAATGTCGTGTTTTATAATATTAGTGTTTGTTTATGTATCCCACCCACTAAACAATGCCGTAGGGCTAATGTGGGTATTTTATTAAACTGACCAAATAAACAAATAAATAAGGCCGCGACGCCTGCATCGCAGCCGCAATGCCCGCGGCAATCACGTGTGTAGCTCAGCACTGCGCCTATCAAAAGAAACGGAGAGAGTACGGAAGCAGGCAGCAAACCTTCCGAAGGAGAGTGGGTGCCAGAGAGACGAAAGACGATTTTATGCCAGCAAATCGAAGGCAATTTTTCATCTCGCTGGATGGAAACTGAAATGAATCCTGGATACCTGAAATTCCCACTTAAACCGAAAACCAAAACGAAATTTCTTTCGGCTTCGCTCCTGAACTAATTGATAAATATCATAATGGTTTTCGTTCCGGCCAAAGACATCGTTTCTTTTTCTTTTTTCGTTTCCGGTTTTCGTTTTGTTCCGACACCCTGCTTTCGCCAAGCCTGGTTGCACTGTGTAGCGAAAGCCCGCCACGCCATTTATTTCGTTCTTAATCTGAACACAGCATTTAGTTTTATTTTCAAACAGAACATGAAAGGCGGTCTGGCGGAACATAGCGTTTAGCCATTACAGAATAGTTTTTTATACCTCTTGATTCGGGCACCGTACGTTGCCTACAAAAATTGCACGTGGGGGTATGAGAGGGATTACAGAATATATTACAAAAAATCCAAGCGTGTGCATAATGGCAAGCGAATACGCCCTATCATAAGAAAGTCTGGGAATGAACAAACGAACAACGCGTTGCGCATGCGTGTAATGCGCTCCCGATGAACAGGTATGTCAATAGTTGGCTCACTGGTTATAACGTGCTCGATGAAGAATAAAATTAGCGCAGCTCGCAGTAGAGGTGCAATGCTGGAGAGACAGCAGAGCCGAAGGCCCCTCTCCCTGCGTCGGAGACGACCCCCCGCTCTTGCACCTCACATAGACTTCCGAACTTCTCGCCTAAAATTCTCCATATGACTGGCAGCCCGGAATTGTTTTATCCGCAGCATTTCAAATCTCTCCCAAGGTGGACCGCGTTAGCACGCGTTAGAACCCGCGGCAACCGGCTTCGCGAACTTGGCATCTGTAGCGCGTACTCGGTGTCTGCGCACCCCACTTCAGGCGCGAATGCACGCGAACTGGCGAGATATCACGCCACGAGAGATCACGCGAGAGATCACGCCACGAACGCTGGGAAGAGTGTTCTCGAAGGTCGAGCTGGCCGACGCCGGGCACTCCTCACGAGGCGCACACGCTCACGTGCGTTCGGTCCTTTCTCTTTGTATTTTTTTTTCTGGTAACGCTATACGAGGGAACGGAAAGTTGAGCTAGTTGGATCGGATTCATTAAAGCGCAGACAGACGATACGCAAGAAGAAGACAACACGATCTCAGTACGGGAGAACTAAAATCTTAAACAGCTCTGCTGTTAAAATACCAACGAGTTTTTTTTTTTTTTTTTTTTTTTTTTTTCAGCTTAGGATGTGTTCTGATTCCCGCCAGAGTTTCTCTCTTGTGCGTTCGCATGTGTCGAAAACTGTGTGAGGCGTTTGACTGGCAGGCCAGGCAAAATGCCCTTCTTTCAAGAGGTGCGGGAAGAACGTGTATGGGGGTGTGGGAAGGTGTGGAGCGAAAGCCTGGAACAAAAGCTATTCACACAACGTCTTCAGAGTGCAGAAAAGCACGCGCTTCATTTGGTTTGTCTCCACGCACGTATAGTAATCTCTCTTATGCATATATCCGCTCACCCCCGGGGACACTTTATTGGGAAAGACACAACGGGAGAGTGGGTAGGAAAGGTTTAATTGGAACGACGCGCAGATGAAAGTTCGATGAAGCTCGGTAGTGTGTTTCCCACGGTTTACAGCGACAAACTATATTTACCAGGATAGACATCAGCGGCGGTGCTGAAAAACAGGTGGAGGCTATGATCCGGCTGGAAGAACAACAATTTGCCCACCCAAATAGTTTCCTTTTGCTATTGTCCTACGGCCGATACTTCAAAAGAGCCCCCCGTACACACCTGTGCAACCGTACACACAGCTGACAACCTGAACCCCCCGGTCATATTACGCGAATAAACCGGCAAGTGCTCATGCAAGCTTTGTCTATCCTGTTCCGTTATTTTGGGGGCAAAAACTGCCATGAAAGGCCGAGGTGATTCAATTTCCTCTCTACCAAACCAAACAGTCGGGATCAGCAATGCGGGCAGTTCCCACGGTCGGACGGCAACGTCGAATGCTTGGCTGATCGGCGGCTGCTGCTCACAGGGGCTCCCGTCAACTCGGGACCATTAACCTCTCTCCTCCAACTTGTCAAATGGTCTGGCGGAACGTAAAGAAGGATATCGAGGCGGCAAAAATGCAGCTGATCCCAGGAACGTTTCCGAGCGTGTAGGGAGCCTCCGGCTTTTGTTTAAGCGCGTCCTGTTCGACTCTGTTTGGCCGTCGCAGGTGCTCGCAAGCGGGACACCGCACAACGAACCCCCAGAGCGCCGGCACGAGCCGGAAAACGCCGTTTGCTCACCGGCCGAACAAACGCTCCGTTCCCTGTCGGAAATGAAGAGCACGGGGAAGCCGAAAGCTGCCCACACAAACCCAACGCTAGACTCCAGAAGAAAAAAAAGAAAGAAAGTAGCGATGAGAAGAGCGAAAAGATAAACCGAAGTGCCTTTGTTACGGCGGTCAGCACCAGACGAGAAAGCGGCTGAATAGCGGAGCCATTTGGCCTGCTCTCTCTGACCAGGTTGCCCAAACAAGGGCGCCGTTTGTTCCGGACCTGTGCACTAGACGCTGCGTAGGTGCGCGTCGCTTCGAGTGTCTGGGTCTTATCGTGGACGCCTAGTATAGCAACGGAACATGCTGTTTACGTCAAGTGGGTGGGAAATACCTTGTAGTATGTATGTGTGTGTGTGCATAGTCGGAAGTGTGCATGCTGCAACTTTATCCTGCAACAAAGCATCTTCGCCCATGTACTTTGTTAGCATTCGTTCTTGTGAGTGAATGGATGAGAGACCCGGCAGTGGATTGAGTATAGCTGTGCTAGTTCAAGCTACACAGTGTCTGACGAATACAAGTACGGATTATTCACACTGACAACAGCAGGACTAATGCTTTTCCAGCCGTGGTTCTCAATTCAACGTTACTGCTTGGAAGTCAGACTTCCAGCTATCCAAACGGTATAAGTTTACTCACTATCACCACTATAGGGATGTCTGCACCCGCCCCTCCCCCGGCCCCCAGCTCGTTGCCGTTATTTTCGACTCTTTTCAGATTTTTTTATTAATTGCTTGCTTTCTATGGTATTTTGAGCACGGAGAGCTTTCTCTTAACTCTGCTGTGGGTCGCTCGTTACGCAGGCGCGCCGCCGGCAGCCGATCGCGGAGCCACGAGCAAGGCCGCCGGTGCTGCTCCTACCCCTACCCCGGGGAAAGATCATCACAAAAAAGCCAGAAAAAAACTCTTCTCGTGGTGCAGTTTTTGATCACTTGGTTAGTTTAAGCTTCCAGATATAGCGAAATTTTTCATGTATCTCCTGAAGAAGCTGAACTCATGGGTGTCCTGGGCGCGGTCCATTCCATCCGTGACGATTGTGACTCATTCTCGTCCCGGAAATTCCGCATCATTACGGATTCTCACGTCACGCTTAAAGAATTGAACAGAACATTTTCACGGACCGGGATAATTGGAGATTACTGGGAGATGCCTTTGCCCCGCAGTGGGCGTAGATAGGCTGGTGATGATAAGGCCACGAGTATACTATATGCCATCCGAGCCCTTCAACTGGAAGGCATCGTCATCTGCATCGTCTGGTCCCCGGGACACACGCTTGGGGCACACGGTAACCACACGGTAACCACACCGTCGCCCGGGAGAGACTTGACACACCTCCAGTGGTTTCCAGTGCCCCGTTGCAACACCTACCGCGACCAGACTGGCAACTTTACCTGCGGAAATTCAGATGTATTCAGAGAGTCGCAAGAGGCTTCAAGATACCGCCCCGGTGTACTAGGCCCGCTCAAGACGCTCACACGCGTAGGGGAGGGGATAGCTAATAATATCTATGCTAACACGGCCCTAACCCCTCACGTAGTACACAAAGGGACCCACGGAGCCAGCTCGCACATCCAACGCTGCCCGTATTGTGACGAGACGTGCATCCCTAGACCATATCGTTTGATACGGCACTGTGCACACTTCACGGCCGGTCGCGAGCCACTATTGGACCTCGGTTCCCCACCCGCAGATGAAGAAGCGCATTTGAAACGCGTTCGAGAAGACCTCTCAGCGCTATAGAAAATTATTGAATACTCACTGACCAGTGGTCTTTACAAGTTGGTGTGATAACCTGGACCGACTCCTACGTAGCACCTATCTCTTCACTAAATCTGCAAACTATACCTTCACGGACTTTAAAATGCTATCATCCATTTCAAGTGATTGAACCTTGAACAGTGTTTTTTATTATTATTATTATTCCCTCCCTTCCTCCGTGTCCCTCTCCTTCCCCAACGGGGCATTCATCCCCCCTCTGACAATAAAGCTGGCCTCCGCCTCCTCCTCCTCATCCTCCTCTTCGCTGCATACTTTACGTCTCTGGCGAAGATGGTTGCGAACGTTACCAAGACCGGGCAACGCGCACAAACATATCCAAACCGAGCTTGCAACGAAAATTAAGTTCACCGTTTTTTTTTCTACCGCTACTTCTGCGTCTATGGTAGGGTGGATAAAAGGGCCTATCTATGATTCCAGTGGCGCTCTCTGTCTGACTTCCCGCCTGCGCCCAGCCACATGTCCCCACAAATCTCGCTGGAGTGCTTCCGGGAGGCGACCGCGCTAATGGAAGTCTTGGATAGCGACTACACTAAGCAGCTTCGAGCAAGCTCCTAACTCCAAAAAACATGCCTCCGAGCACGTAGACACGCACCATTGTGCAGGGTTCCTATGCGTTGCGATGCTGCTCAAGGCGGAACAGATCAAGAGCGACGTGGGAAATTGTAATCCGATCCGTGCTTATGCGCGGAGATCTAACTGGATGGGCTTTCTTGAGCGCCACGCGTGCGACGTGGTGAAGACAGACTGCCGCCCGGCGGCAGTGCCGTGTCGTCGGGCGACATTTGGGAAGACGCAACAGCGACCTCGACCGCTGGCACAGCCCCACAACAAGTGTTTCAAGATGCGAATCGTCCCTCGTGACACCTCAAACACAGAGAGCGCGTCCGCGTGGCAACCAAGCAGTTACTAAAACGACTCTCTTGAAGGAGTCATGAAGGACAAATGAAACTCTGTTTAATTTGAGAGAACCAGCGCTTGGCAACTCACGGAGCTCCATTCCAGCCACGAAAAACGTTTTTAGCCGAAAAAAAATGGCCGCGTATTTGCTCATTTCGTTGCAAATGTCGACGAAAGGCGATATTCGACTGGAGCCCTTGGCAAGTAAATGCCTCCCCTCTCTTTCCCGCTCACCTCTCATGGTGTTACTTTCCCGTCTCGTTCCTCCCAAGATAACAGGCTGGAGGTTTGCTCAAATCAATTTATATTTGCCCCGTTCCACTGCTCGAAGTCGGGTGCCCCGATGCTAGCGCTGCCGTACGGCAGAGACGCGCGTGAATCTAGGCACCCTACTACAACGTTTATAGAATCACGTTACCCTACTCAACGAGCGTTCCAAGCGGAACGTGGAACCTATCTAGTGGAACCTTTCGTTGCTGTTGCCGTTTGATTTTTAAATGCCGCCAGGTAGCGCGGGCAACAGCAAGCGCCGGTTTTCTGCAGTTGATGTAGTACTTCATTTGCTATCACAAAAACTAAGCATCCATGAATTGTTTAATAAAGGAACACTGCAAATATCACTCATGTATTGATTTTCTGCCTTCTGTTCGCGTAATGTTTTGTTCTCGTTCAACAATGTTGACACGTATGAACACTGACACCGGACTTAGACGTTTTCGTTCGGCTGTGGGTATATAAGACTATTGCGCAGTTTCTGTTTCAGTTTGGCCGGATGGCTGAACCGAGTCACAGACAGACATGCAGCAGGACCAAAATTTCTGCGTTCAAAATGCCCAAGAAAGACTATCGTCTTTAAAAAAGCACACGGAAGAAACCTTTCCCATTTCCGGCTACAGTGACGTAATATGGGTAGGAAGCACGTAACATGGGTCAGCCCTGAAACATAATTATCAACGTGTGAACTGCACTTTGACCTTCAAATGATAGCATCAAACGAAACTAGAGGCGCCGTCATGTTTCCCGGCCATGGCTTTAGTCTTCGGCCGCCAATCACGCAAACAAAATTCTCTGACGTCATAGAGACGTCACCTGAAAGTAACTGGGGAGTCTCCCCTGCTTCGTCTGTTTCTTTCTTGATATCAACATTATGTGTTTGAAGTTCGCGGCAAAATCAGTGTCATTGTTACAGGTACGAAGGAGTCTTTTTAGCGAACCAAACTTGTAATTCGTCTTCATGGCCCCTTTGAAAGGCGCCAATCAGAGTTGCCGTGGCTAAAAGAATTTTAAGTAAAGCAACCTATCTTAGACTCAGCGCGCGACAGTTGTGCCCACTTGTGTCTGCTTCGAGTTTGCGATAGCAATCCGAAATCCCCATTTGCCAAATGATCCATGAGATGTGCGACAGAGAGTATAACAGAGTCGCGAAAAGTACTTTACAACGTTACAAGAACCAGTACGCATGCCCAAGATTCCAAACAATGTGACCAATAAATTTCAGAGATGCTTGAAACAAAGTTACTTCATCATTTTTAGGCGTTCATGTTCATTACTTCAACACAATTTCTTGCGCCCTTGGACTCCCGTAAACAGTAAAGGCGCTTGCCTATTCCTTCACGCATTCCATAAAACACAGAAGTCGTGTTCAAAAAGTGGCCTAAAACTTGTGTATTTTAACTCACTGCCGCCTAGATGTTTCCTTTTTCTGATACCTCATTTAACTTTCACAAACAAATATTAATTACGTATAAAAAAGCAAAGCTCATGAAATGATGTTATCGTGTAAGCGAACAAGGACCAGTCTGGGGCTGCTTTGGAGGAGTGCTGTACGATGGGTAAACTAGTATGCAGTCTTTCCGTTTCCTAACAGAGGATCTAATTAAGTACTGTGTTAACAGAAAACAAAGATGTAGGTAAAACTATTGGTTAGCCGAACACTACGAGCAAACCATTTCGTTTCCTAACCGAAGTTGCGCATGTTCAAAGAGCATGTGTATCCTGTACGTATAAAGAACCATGGTTTACCGCTCGGTCAGTCTTGTTTGCGGAAGCCCGAGAGAAAATTTCTCCGAAACGTTCCCTCAGCCCGAACGCGAGGTATTCGTGCGCCAATCTCTCACTTTTTTCTCTCGGGTGAAGCTTCTCTCAACTAATATAAGTAACGGTCAGAAGAACGCAGTGTCTAGAGTGCCGTACGACGGCACTCTAGCAGATCGTTGCAGGCATGGCTGGAGTGCCGTCCGGCGACATTCGAATATTTAACACTACGCTAGCAACGGCCAAAGAGCCTGTCGTTGTAGTGTAGAGGATCCGTCTTACCTTCTTGATCCCAAAGTCGGTGGTTCGAGATTAGCTCTTGCTTCGGGTGTTTTTTTTTTTTTTTTTTCATTATTTATTTGAAGTGTAATTTTTATCCCTTAGGTTGTTTTGGTGTTTTAAATGAGATCTTTGTGTGCGTTAGGTTATCTTTTCTTATGTTAAGGTTAAGCTGCCTAGCTTTACGTTATCTAGAGCGATGTACTGCCAGACGCCGCAATTTTGCCACAAAACGCCGGTGGACGTCGATATAGCGGAGTGCTTATAATACCGTCGGTCGGAACTCTAGACACGGCCTCAGAAGAAAGGCGTGGCTAGGCTAAGCCACGCTCCGGGACAGGTCTTTGTTTTCATTTCCAGTGACTCCTTCTGGCCGAGACGGCGATCGCCTTCGAAGGCATAGACTTTTTCACTAGCTTACCAAACGTAAAAATAGCCGAATTGCCTTTTTTTAACAGCGAAACTGTTTAGCAAATCGTATTTTTTCATGTGCGCAGTTAAAAATACCAAGAAATTGCCGAGCGCACGCACATGAGCGCGAGCCCCGCGGCAACTGCCCGGCACAAAACTAAGAAATTTTTCTACCGCTCGTGTGTGTGTGCCTCGCTATGACCGCCCAGCGTCCCCTGGGCACGTTTGTCAAGCCAAGCATACCCACCTAGGGAGATTGACAAAGATTGGCAAAAAAAAAAAAACTCTAGCGTTCGTCGTTATCGTGTCAACACTTGCTCGAAACGAGAAAGACACATGGCGTACGCACCTCCAAGGTGATGTCCAATGATTATTACCTCCAAAAGAAATGAAAGCTCCCACTTACAGCAATAACGATAGAGTGCAGGTCGTTGCGGCAGCGGAGAAGCAAATCGGCTGCAATCGTGGACTTCGTGTGGTCGTGAAGGTTACGTACAGCTTCGCTACCTTCAATTCTTACGCGTTTGAGTGAGCTTCACTATTTTTTTTTTTTTTTGCGATTGAATACAAAGCGCTACATGAGCTCCAGCACCGCCTGCGGCAAGGCACCGCATGGTAACCGTTTTGCGGCTCTTCTAAGAAACCCTTTCTTCGCAGAGCGATATGACATATTGGCGGTGTACTCAACCTTTCGCTTCTTACGTTCGCAATACATTGCGTCGTGAATGCGGAACTTCTTTTTCAATGTAAGCGGCACTGCGCTATCAGAAAGATTGGCGCACACGCCATCGATGGTGCGGCAAGTTACTTCAGGGAGACGGGTAAGGAGGCGTAGTCTACGTTTGCATATGCAGCCGGGTACTATTGAATCCAGTTTCTTGCAAAGTCACAGCGCATCTGAACAAGTTAGAACAAAAAGGAAGCTGAGCGGCAGGAAGCCCTGCTTTGATCGCACGTAACTGTCTCATTTCAGTTGGACTATCGCTCTTCTCACCCAAGTGTCACACGCACCAAGAATGGCGGGAAAGTAAATACCCGTCGAAATACACCGTATTTAAAAACTTTAGGTACAAAAAGAACATGCAAAACATTCTAGAACAGTTTTAGGTTAGTAGAACCTCAGCTACATCGCGACTTTCAATTGATTGATTGTAGGGTTTACGCGCCGACGCAACGCAGGCGATGAGGCGCGCCGTAGTGGAGGGCTCCGGATTAATTTTGACCCCCTGGGGATCTTTAACGTGCGCCGAAATCTCGTACACACGGGCGTTTTTGCTCCATCAGAAAAGCGGCCGCCGCGGCCGGGAATCGAACCGGCGACCTCGTGCTCAGCGACTTTCAATTGACAATAGAATGCCGGCTTACAAGTGTGCCCTATGCATTTACTCGACAGACAATTGGTTCAGCGGCCTTCGGAAGGCCTTTGAAACGGCCGAGTAGCACAGGTATTAAGACATTTACTCCGTGGTTTCGTACTATCTGCACTGCAAGCATTTAAAGTAATTCTGGCATTCTGCATTGGGTCACGCGACTAGCGTACGCAAGGTGTGCGTGTTTGTGGGGTGGGGGCGGGGTTACTAACTCCGCCTATCACCGCATGGCTTCGACGTGCACAAGAATCAGCATTTTGCAATACAATTGAAGAAACACAAAAATGAACAAACCAACCGGAAAACCGTGCAAATACACACACGGCATACCAAAGGCACATTTTGAAATCTTCATCTAGTAGTCTTAAGAATTGTCTTATTGTTTCATTTCGTTTTTTTTTCCTTCTTTTATTCTTTTCTCCTTCTTTTCTTGTTCTCTCTCCCTGACTCCTTTTTTTACTCCCCTTTTTCCTCCCGAAAACATGCGTACCCCCCCACTGGGTCTTGATACGCTTTAAAGGTATGCATTGTTGATTGCGAATAGCCATGGTTGATGGGAGAATGGGACGTTCATAATCACTAAGGTCGTTTATTTACATACCTACAGGCCTACATTCTACTGTTATCTAAGCCGGGAACTGCTAAGTTCACAGTCGATATTCTGCGTTAAAATCAGCCGAATCGCGCCGGTCTGGCAGCGCTTACCCCGTCAGCCGCCCCGACAGGAACCGAACCGAGTGTCGCCACGGATCTGATAAACAACCGTCAATATTAGAACAATGCTTGCGTCCTGCCAGGCCCATCAGGAAGGTGCAAAAGACGTGGTTCACGCTGAAAAAAAAAGAATATCATGCACTGACTGGACGCCAAGGGAAAAAAAGGGGGGTATAACGAGGGTCTGTTTTTCCTGCATTATGAAATGTGCAATTTGCGTCCTCTGTTGATAGGCACTTACAGCTCTACAGGCACGTGGGACCCACAAGGAAAAAGGAGTCTGCTTCATCCCTTTCGGGCTCGGCGGTGTAGCACGCTTGCGTGTTTTCTTTTTTCTGTTTTTTTTTTCCTTCCAAATTTGCTCGTCTTGCTCTCGCATGCAATTTTTTGTGTGTGCTCGTGCGTTCTGGGCTGCGGCATTCGTGAGATACGGCTCTGAACAGCTGCTCTTTAGATGTGATAAATGTCCTTCGGCGAAAAAGCTTACACGTGGCTTGCCTGACCTTGCAGGGAAAGCTTCGCAGCAGCGTTTTTCGCGTCACGCAAACCCCAAGTAGACCGCGCTGGTTCGTTGGTGCGATATGCAAACAGTGATAAGTTTTATCTTATTGCTCCTATCTTATAAACGCCAAAGCCTAAGATGCTTCATCAAAAGCGATAAGTGACCGTGATCATCGTCCGTCAACACCAATGGCACCAAATATGCCGCCGCTGTAGAGAGAAAAATAAATAAATAAAAAATTGGCTGGCGATTGGATGCGATATTCGGGCGCAGCAGCAGTGCGCTGAGGCTGCGGTGGATTCTCTCGACGGCAGCGATGATGAGCCTCTGCGTCAGCGGCGCAAAGTGCGTCTCAGGAAGGGACCGCGAATTGCGTCTTAAGCGAACGCACATCATAGTCACGCGCACGCCCCCCTCCCGTTTTCGACAAGCGTCGTGCCGTCGACCGCCTCGTGAGGGCACAGCATACTGCCCCACCCTCTCCCCCACCCCACACTTTCGGACAGCGCTGGCTCGCGCCGCCACAGCGAACCGCCCTCCTCTCCCAAGTTCGCGACACTATCCTCCTTTGCTTTCTTTCTTTTTCATTCACTCGTCAGTTTTTCCATCGTTCACTCATTTACGCCGGCACGCGGCTCAGCCCAGAGACAGCCGCATTTGGTTTCGTGGGGGATATGGACACCGGTCGCTATAGCAGGAGTCAAGTGCCCTAACCACGGCACTAACACGGCTTTTTTTTTCTTTTAAATGCAGAGCATTTCTTTAACTCACGATGTCACCGCCCGTAGTTGTCCGCATCGCTCGCCTCGACATGCCCGGCTCAGACGTTTCGCTATCGGCGCGATCAACATTCGATAGCGCGCCCAGGCACGTTTCAAGGACACTCTCTCCCCTCTCTCGGACTCAACGTGCGCCGAGGCTGCCAATTTTACTGCTGACGAGCGCTCTCTCGTCAGCAGTTGCCACAAGTGCAACAACATTAACGTAACGCAAACTACTTAACGTCGTGCGCCCCCGGAAATGCTCTGCATTTGATCGTGCCCCTCGCGAGGGGGATGTTTCACTGCGTCGCCATGCGAACAGTTTGCCACGCTTTAGTTTCAGTTCCGTATCTCCCCGCCGCGGCCGTGGAGAGAAGGCGGCCGGCCGCGACTCTCGCCACCGCGGCGCTGCGGTTGCGAGTTGCGCTAGGAAAGCGAGCGTCGTCTGCTAGCAGGGAGCGTTCCGCTCGGCATCTCCGGTCTTCGCCACTTCTGGCTGCGCACTGAAAAAGTTTCACCCCGTCACGTCACCGTCACGTCACCGTCTTCTGTCATGGGCGCCGTTTATTGCACAGCACTACCCCGGCACCCTAGCAGAATGGAACAAAAGCTAGCCTGATGCGTGCGCCGAGACAGCTGCGCGTGGCGGCACGTGCGCAGAACAGGTGCACACGGAGGAGAGCTCTGTGGGGAAGCTGCCATGTGGGTTACAATTGCGTCAAAGGGCAAAAAAAGCGAAAGCGAAGAAAGAGGCGCAAACACGATGCAGTAGCAAAGAAGTTGTTACCAATCGCTAGCCTTTCGCATCCAAAGCACGCAAGCAGACGTAAGCTCCCGACGAACTTTCTTTCTATTTCACCTTCATACCAGCAACCTCCCTCTGGTCAAAGCACGTTTTTGCGTGCGTACGTTTGCTGCATTTCTAGGACAAGAGGAGCGGAAGACGTTCAGCACGTTAATACTAAAAGTCATGCTCTGGTAACAGTACACCCTACCTTCCCTCATTTATAGCTCCACCACAGGCTATATACGTGCTTGCCATTAATAGCCTGCTACGCCTGCACACGTGCTAGCTGCCCAGGATGCGCGCCTCCCTTCCCCAAGTCCCGCTCTACGGCTGTTGCGTCAGTATACTTAGAGGACAAACATCTTCGAACTCTTCTTAAGGCTTCCACGACGCGCGAATGCAACCCACCGCCCTAGAAATGAACAAGGAGTAGCCGATGGAGGAACGAACGCACACAGCTCCCCGGATGCTCGATCGGATACCTGGACGCCTTGAACTGGAATCGCACGCCGAGAGCGCCGACCTCCCCACAAGGTCACGTCCCGTGCACTTGCGAGGGAGACGATTGTGCAAACAAGCGGCAGAGAGACGCCAGGTGCGCTCACTTGCACGCAGCATTCCGTTCGCATCTGTGGGCAAGGTAGACGTCAGTTCGCGGTGTTGCACTGCTGGGAGTTCTTTCGTTCCTTTGCGTCTAGTATTGTGTGGCGATGTTTCCTTCTCTTTTTCCAACACGTCAACGAGCCCCCAACCACTTGTGTGCCCTTCTGCACGCTTTGATTTTTCTTGGCCTAAGTAGACACTGAAATGTTGATCTATGCATCAGTCCGTCCGTCCGTCCGTCCGTCCATCCATCCGTCCGAGCCCCCAACCATTTGTGTGCCCTTCTGCGCGCTTTTATTTCTCTTGGCCTAAGTAGACACTGAAGTTTTGATCTATGCATCAGTCCGTCCGTCCGTCCGTCCGTCCGTCCGTCCGTCCGTCCGTCCGTCCGTCCGTCTGTCTGTCTGTCTGTCTGTTATTTGAATCAAGCGAAAAAAATCAAATAAACGTAAGAATCAGAAAATACATTGCAGCTGTCACTGGTGAGAGTAGAACTCACGACTGATGAGTGGGAACCTTGATCGACTGAATTTGAGCCTACACACGCGATCCTTTTTTTTTTCTTTACTCCATAAAAGAATACCACCGATAGCTTCAAAATCATACGCTATCTAACATAGCAGTACGTTCCATCTAACATAGCAGTATCTATATAACATACTATCTAACATAGCAGTATCTATCTAACATACATCTAGCAGCAATGTCTAACATAATATCTAACATAGCAGCATCTAAGATAGCAGCCGAAAATATACACCGTATGCGCAGGCGCACGCTGCTCGCGGAAAGCGGACTTAGTGCCTCCGAGATCGCTCGGCGTTGCGGGCGGTTAGTCGTGCACCACTTCCACAGTATTACCAATACAATGAAAATGAAAAGGTCATAGGGCACGGAACCGTTTTTTGGTACTAGGCAAAAACCGAATACCATCTCACCGCCAACGTCGCATCGGCAGTGAGGAGAGAGTGCGGTAACGCTGTGAATGTTTATATGTGTGCGTTTCTTGTTTTCTTTTTTTTTTTTTTTCAAACAAAACTAGTCAGACGTTAGCGCTGTGTGGTGCCCACTCTTGCTCTTTTCGTATTGTACGCGCTACGAATTTTCCGAGATCACTCCACTTTGCCCAGAAATTAGTATACCTCGATTTAATGAAGTAAGCACAGCCCAGGAAATTCATTAAATTCATTAAATGGAATTCATTAAACCAGGAATTCCATTAAATTGAGAAATCCAAAGGCGTATGTGCAACTGCTGAGGAAGTCAAAATATGTTCGCGAGGTCGGGGAATTCGTAAAATCGGGATATGCTAGGAACAGGGTTTCCATGTTCAATCTGAAAGGACAACGCACAATCCCCAGAAGAAAAAAATATTGTTTACTGTTGCGCAGTTGCATACACGCAGGGTTACCAGGTTTGGCGATTTGTCGCCCGATTGGCGACTTTTGGATGGCGACTGAAATTTTGGGGTGGCGACTTGGCTATTTTCTGGTTCCTGTGAGCGATGATTTTTCATATACTTCTGGGATCTTCTGCCACTTCACACGTCAGAAAAAGGGCCCTATTTGGTCCTTCAGAGCATTTCAGTAGTCAAGATGGAACTACAAGCCCGTCAGAACAAGAAAATGGGAACGAAATGGCAAAACGGAGAATATGTCCCAAGGAGTTAGTGTCACCCAAAACACACCAACCTACACCAACGTACACAATTTTTATTATCCATCACCTGCCTTAAAAATACCGTCGAAGACTTCAAGCAACGCCGTAAGTTTAACGTGTGATGTCTAAGCTAGGTAGTTGACGTGCGCTTGATAGTTCATGCGGGGGGGGGGGGGGGGGGGGGGGGGTCGTGTTTGGCGATTTATACTAGGCACGGTAATGTAAGGAGGCAGTCAAGTGGTGAAAAACAGTGTGCAGCAAACGCACGTTCAATGATCCTTAATAGGTTTTGAATACCTACTTCACGTAAAGTAACCTATTTTACCATTCTTCAGCTTCATTTTAGCGTTTTTCAGTAGACAACAGAGAACAACTGTTATTTTTCCGATCCACAGCAATTGAATAATATTTCTTATCCAGTTTCGCTACTCCTCGAACTTTCTGCCTTCTTTTTTTCAACGCAGGCCATCAGTGATGGAAAAGAAATTGCTAGCATCGTTTTTTTTTTTTTCCTCAAAATTGCGATTTTTCTGGCTGCTTTCCAAATGTTGAGTTCAAGGTGACGACTTTCCTGGCTACTTTCGGCAATTTTCAGGCGACTTTTTGTGCTGAGGACCTGTGACAACCCTGCATTACAGCACAGGACATGAGCGCATGCTTGTCACCCTATAGTTGTGAATTCTTTCAACAATTACTCTTTCTTGCAAGCTGCACTCACTTCATTCCAGTGCGCTCTCAGAGACATGACACACGCTCCCTGCCTTCATGTATTGCCTCTAATAACTCACACAAAGCTTCGCTCGCAGCCGCTTCAAAAGAAATGAACCTCAAGACATTTAGAAAGTACCAATACAGGCTTTCAAAACCTCCCCGATCATTTGAAAGTTGTACGAATTTATAAAAGATGGTCGCTTTTGTGGAACCCTAAAACAGACATAACATACTTTTGCTCCAATTTGAACGTGTTATTTTACACATTAAAACTCACTCCTGCACAAATATCCTACCTGTTGCGAGGTGTGGTGCCGCTGCCACGTGTGTTCGTAAATATAGAGCCTGAGGTGCTTTCTGATAACGCGTTAAATTCTCCCGCACGCGCGAAACCAATTTTATAGCGCGGTCCTCCAGTATTGGGTTCTCTGTCTAAAGAACATAAGATTTAGAAACACCAGTTCACTACGGAATGTTTATCTTCGGTCTGCCGCGCGGAAATCATAATGGGCTTCTATTTGAAACGGCACGTGCCTATAAAAACACAATCACTGGATGTTTCTCTCACCGAAATGACAAAACTGGCTCTGGTTCTTTAATTTATAACATCCTCTTATAAGCTTGAGCGTCATACGAGTTGAGTCGTCCGAACCTCACGTTTCGTTTTAAAATCGTGCGCGAAATAATCTGTCGTTCATATACTTGCTCGCATATATGCCGGCAGCCTCACGCAGTACAGCGCCCAAATTTACCCGGCAGTCTTCCCTATTTCCTGCTCATCCCAATTCCGACCATTGTTCCGCCTACAATCCGCCATTAATCTATTGTCTCGTAATACTGACCTTTTTTCCAAATTCGCTAGATTCCTTCTTTCATGAATTTGTGTCTGAATGAATGTCGAACCCGCTTTCGCCTCCCCACCCTCTCAAACAAACTACTATATTTTACTTCTTTAGCTTGTTTTCGGGGAGGGTGAGAGGGGTTAATTTATGTTTCATCTATTGCCTGCTACGCCGGTCTCATCGTGACGGCTCGTACATTTGTTATTTGTTATGAATGACCCTTATTATGTGGCCATATGTTTTCTCTTTGCTTACTTACGTGTGTTTTTTTTTTTTTTTTTCTGATTGCCCAGTCCTTGTTTTCGTTGTTTTTTAAATTATATTCTCAGATGCTAACACAAATGTTTAGACGGCTCGTGGTCGTTTATCCAAGCTTTTTATCTTAAATAAGTTACGCATATGCGCGTAACCTGTGCAGAATACCTTATATTTGCACATGTATCGAAGCTACCTGCTCATGGGCCTTTTAATATCGCTGCAGCACAAGAATCGCCCACCGAGGCGTCACCCTTGTCTTCACTATTCGTAACTGGGCTGTCTTTCGCCTTGTTCAAGTATATTCAAGTATGTTCAAGGCGACAGTATCTGCTAAAAATGCTTGAATAAATGTTCGGGTATTGCATGACCAAGGAAGAGCGATTCGGTCCCTTTGATGCTCAAAACTTTAATTTTTTGCTTAAGATAGTAAAAACATTTGTATGATCTAAAAGGACCTCCGAAATCAGAAATATGAAGTAAGAAAAAAATTTGGTTCATTAGGACGGATACAATGACCCACTGGGCACTGGGAAATACTGGGCACTTGTTGTCCATATATCGGTTGAACAAGAAAGCTACCTTGATCAACATGATTTATGGTTCAAGTGAAGACAATAACGTAAATTTTGTATTGCTATAATTCGTAATAACAACGCAATTGCACAATTTCGCTTGCCTGTAACTACTAGCCCATTGAACCCCCCGGAGTTGACACGCATAAACAAGACTTATTTTTTAGCACACGGAAGTGCGTGCTTCGCTCTTTTTTTAATTGATGAAGGTGCCAAAACCTTTTTCTATCCACAGATGGTGATAAATGTCAGAAAAACCACAATGTGCCAGAGAAAAAAAATGCGCGCCAATCGACCCTGTAAAGGTGGTTCGAAAGCAAAGCTGTAAACGACACCCACAACGATTAACCATGCGACGTCACTTGAATTAACGCACGTGGCTGTACAACGAGTGAAACCAGAGACAAGTGAAACGCATTTAACCAGGTTCGATTCCTGGCGGCGCTAGTAACTTCTTTTATTTCTTCGCGGGAGTTCCCTGTTGACACCAACGGTCACGACAGAACCTTTCAGGGTTAACGGTAAAAAGCTTAGCTTTAAAAAATATTGTTTGAATTGTTGCTCCTGAACAACATTGGGCATCAAAGCGTTTAGCTAAACAAAGCAGGATCTTTTATGTCGCTACCCACGCAAATTTTTGTGTCAGTCATCACGTAAAACAAAAACCAGCAAACAGCCCGTGGTATTAAAATTAATAGGATTTTCAACTTCTTTCATCACGTATCGATTCGCTCTTTTACCGTCACGTCCAATTAGGCCGCCGTAGCATTCCTCGCAGAAGTCCATGTTTTCTACCATGCCATGGCACGCATCACTGTATCACCGTCGTTATCTTCGTAAGAGTTCTCAATTGAACCTCTGGGCTAACGCCTCCTAACTCTCCTTGTTTAGCTAACCTTTTTTAAGCTAACAGGAAAGAGAACATGTATAACATTCAGTGCGACAAAAACACGCCTACAAGTTAAGGTTAAGGCGGGAAACTTGCGGAGGTGAAAATAATGCTTGCATTAGAGAATAACACAGTATCCAGTGCCTACGCGGGAGTACTATAGCTAAAACGTCGGTCCTGCATTTCTAGCGCGAGAGAGAATAAACTTTAATTAAATCAAGGAAATACTTCAGTCATCCTCATTCCAGGATGCCTTGAGCTCGGGCCGCGTCGATAGCCCTTTCGATCAAGCGCAGCTGATCTTCGAGGCCGGAGCTGGCCAAGGCTCTCCCCCAAATTGTTGCAGCCGCCCACTATGTGTCCGAGGCTCTCAACAGAAGCGGCAAAGTGGAGCAAAGTGTGTCCGGTCAAAGAAGTGAAGTCTGGTGGGATGTGGGCAGGCTTTCACGTGCAGGGCACGATCTATGAGGAAGTAATTGCGGCAAAGGGACTGGCCTAGGGAGCCCCGCTCGCCATCTTATTTCCTCAACTGAAAGTTACACGCGATGGTGCAATCAAAAGACATCCGTTCGCCTCCGAACGCTCACTGTCTCTTTTAGCAGCTCACGCAGGCTTCTTTTCGCAAACTCGAGGGGTACAACTTAAGGGGCGACACTTGAGCAACTGATACGCCCGACGGCGCATATCTCGTGCCTCCTTTCTTCCCGCGGGTTCGTATTGCAGGCTTGGAAGACATGCAGATTGCCAAAGTTTTCTAACAAGACTTGGTAATGTTCTTTGCCGATCATCGCAAACTGACCGAACAAGGTGAAACGGCAATACCAGAAGAAGCAAGCTACACGCGCGCTGCTTACCACTCGTCCCCCTCTCTCGCGCGGCAGTTGCGAACGCAGTCCAGCTAGTGCAGCTATGCGGTGAATTTCTTGAAATGATTGCACAAGGCATCCCCAGAAAACTGAGGAAGCGATGATGCTCGAAGAAGCGCCCACGGCCTACATTTATAAATTTCAAAAGGAAACAAGCTACGTATCATTAAGTGTGCTTCATTTCCGGCACGTGCAGATACTGCTGTTCTGCTCTCCATATATACGTAGGTGTGTGTATGTATGTGCGTATGTACGTATGTACAGTCATGGACAAGTGAAGTGCGATAACGAAAATATGAAGCAGAACGCACAAATAGAGCAATTTGTTTCCATGCAAGCCAAATTAATTCGTGGCTTAATTACAGTAACAAATCTGGGGAACGTGGCTTTCCACATATACCAATAAGGCTCCTTTTTGTACCTCCATGAACTGTAGTTTTCCATTTTGTGTGTTCTGTTTCATATCTTCGTGTTTGCATTTCATTTGGTCATGACTGTGCGCATGTATGCATGCATGCATATATGTATGTATGTATGTATGCATGCATGCATGTATGTATGTATGTATGTATGTATGTATGTATGTATGTATGTATGTATGTATGTATGTATGTATGTATGTATGTATGTATGCGTGCGTGTATGTATGTATGTATGCGTGTATGTGTGTATGTGCGTATGTATGTATGCGTGTGTGTGTATGTATGTAGGTAGGTACGTAGGTACGTATATAAATATGTGCGCGCGCGTGTAGCTCAGAAAGACCCTGCGACACTTTTTTGAACTTTTTTTCTAAATCCGGAATACTTTCAGAACAATGTCAACAAACGCATAAAGTACTTAGAACAGGGGATCATAAAGAGCCTCAGACAAAAAGTTCCTGCTCTACGCTCATTATATAACGTATAAGCTTTCCTAAAGGAGGTCACGGGTTCGATTCCCGGCCGCGGCGGCCACTTTTCTGATGGAGGCGAAAAGCAAAAACGCCCGTGTGTACTAGAATTCGGTGCACGTTCAAGATTCCCAGGTGGTCAAAATTAATCCGGAGCCCTCCACTACGGCGCGCCTCATCGCCTGCGTTGCGTCGGCGCGTTAAACCCTACAATCAATCAAGCTTTCCTAAAAGACCTAGCGAAAAGAAGTGGGCATCCATTTTCAGCTCGCAAAAAATACAAATATGGCACAGAAACGCACTGAAATCCCCACATAAAAAAAGCAAGCCTCTTTTAAGAAAGCCCCGATGTCATTAAATTTTGGGCCTAATTTCTAGAAAGCTGCTTCATAATTGATAGGCTTTGTATGTTACCACTTAGTCTGGCGCATGCGCACTCGCACACCTTGTACTTAACTTTCGTTTGAAGACGAAGTTGCAGCGCGCTTCCGTGTGCCACTTTAGGGCGGCGGGGTTTCCCGCTGCAGGCACGGAAGCACTTTTAAAGCGCCTGTTTGAGTGGCACCATTAAGATGGCGTGGACCGTGACTCGTGTTGCACGGGCGATGCTAATGCCGCCTGCTCCAGTAGCGATAAAGTGCATTATCTTCTCGTCCAACGAACGCAGCGGGCACGCTGGAGTTGTTCAGCACTACGCGGTCCTTTGCAAGAACGACGACAACAGCAGCAGCAGCAGCAACAACAACAAAGAAAACACAAGAAAGAAAAAGTTTTGCAAGCGACTTGGGGTATCGTTCTCGAAAGGGCAAGGGCAGCTGCAAGATCGAATGGATTTCCGGAATGGGGAGTCGGACCACCTATGTTAAGACTAATCAAAATCATCATCATCAACAGTTCGTACTTGCGCACCTCGTTTTTTTTTTTTTTTCTTTTTTTAAGCCCAGCAGCGCCCGGGAGGGCTGCTCGCGTATATTTACACACTTCTGAAGGGGCCGTGAAGAGAAGATTCAAGTTTGGTTCATTAAAAAGACTGCTTTGTTCCGATAACAACGATATCGATTTTATCGTAAACGCAAACAAATAATCTGTTTATTAAAGAAAAGAAATGAAGCAGTGGCGACTCCCCAGTTACTTTCTGACGCATGCGCTCGGCGTCTTGGGCGGGAACTGCTGCGGGTCCTGCCTGGGTTTTTCGTTTACGACACAAAATTTTCGGACCAACGAGAGGCGAACAGCTTCGCTGGAAAAAACAAAAAAAAAAGGGGGGGGGGGGTAAATAGTGTAGTTCAACGGCCAATTGAGGTCAATAGAAGGAGCTATAAAAAAACGAGGACGCCCACATAGACGAAAATTGCTGACCTACTAAATTTCCTGAGTTCAAAATTAGCTGACTTCAATTGGATTTTAGCCACAGTGTAACTTTCACAACAATATCCGGCGTCCATTTTGCCACGAGAGCTTTAATTAAGGCCCTCCGGGCATCATGAAGGTTTTCACTTTGTGACTTCCTACCGCGTCCATTAATAGGCCACAACGGGGTCGTACACTGCAGAAAATAGGGCAAACTTTCCAGCCACGTGTCGGGAAAAAGCATCGGAGCTCGTAGAAATGTCATCCAGGCAGCCTTGTGCAAACCGGACGATAAAATTTCGGGTGGCCATGGCAACAGATGGCGAGCGTTAACCTCGGAGCCCGGCCTCCGCTGACCCAGGCCGATATGCGGCACGCCGTGTTAATGGCTTCGGCTTAGAGTGTACACTTCATTCACGCCTGACGGGGAAGCTCCTACGACCGGCATACGACTTTGACGAGCCTCTTGTGACCGGGGGCCCCCACAACGGAGTTATCTATGCTGTTCGTATGTAATCGTAATCGTGTCACGCGTGGATAGACATCGAACAATGAGATTAGCTCTGTTTATAATATATGCAGAACAAGCAATGACAATGATGTGCACTAATGGAGCAGAAAGAGAGAAACACGTTACAATGACGCACCACGGAATTTAGCAGGTTAACCGCATCGCCTAAAACTGAAATAATCAATAGACTACCTTTTATTACAGCGAAACGTACAGCCTCTCATTGATGTCGTCTGTTATCGCACCCGAAACGCACCGCAGGAAAGCCAACTTTCTCTGACGATGATGATGATCGTGGGTGAAGTGAAAAAAAAAACTAAAACCCTTCTTGCGGTCGGAATCGAACCGAATCTAGCCACTGTCTATCCAATTGCGGATTTCGGGCACGGTATTTCAGCAAAAACTTTATTTACACAAATAAATACAGAGCCACATTAAGTGATTGCAGAGGTTGCATAGAACAAAAGAGCATAGCTTTACTCATGCAGAAAAATTATGCTAGAAATAGTTTCAAATGTGTGACGATGCCTTTTTTGTACAGCTTGAAGGGAACCGAATGGGAGCTAAGGGGCGGGGAGGGAGGTTCTGGATGACAGTCGTTAGCGGGCAGAAGTGGGCTCCAGTTCTTTCCGTTTCCAGCCCCTTAAATTAGGGAGTTTTAGCATAGCGGCTAGGCTAGCGGAGGCTAACGCTACGGCGACGGGTTACCGGGACCCGACTACGCATGCGCGCGCGGGCAGGGCGAGGAGGTCGCCCCTCAGCGGAACTAATACGCGGGCATGGCGAGGACAGGGCAGTGGAACTAATCCACCCCACCAGAACGAATCCGCAAGTGCACGGTCGAGTGCCGGTACCCACTGCCTTAGCTTTAGCTGACGCTACCCTCTATGCCTAAACTTTCTAACTTGAATTCCGTAGGGGCTCACGAACTTCGCGCCAGTGCGGTTGAAGCAGTTTTAATTTAGAAAGGGGTGCATGGACGTGCAAAATTCGACCCAAAATGCACTCATCCGTCTAACGACGACGACCACCTCACTTAAGAAGGGCAACGGAAGTTGCCACTGTGCCTCGTCACCGCAGCCGGATGTTACTCAGCGCGGCGCAAGTAGTCCGTTACTGGGAATATTTTGAACGCCACAAGAGCCGTTTTAAATATTTTTTGGATTTATGATGCTTATAAACCACTGCAGCGATGACAAACAAACTACGCGAGAAAAGGCAGACGATACCACGCATTCATAGCAGCCTCATTTCAAAACGCGCGCGCCCGTTGACATCCGGGTCCGTCGCTTAGGCGGGATGATACCGTACATGAGCTATTGCCGTTCTTAACTTGTTCCCGAGTATAAATAAGATCCGCTTGCTTCTGGATTGGTTCGTCTGGTGTTGGAATTATTTTGGAAAGCTTCGCGTACCCCATCGTTGTCTTTGTGACGAAAGGATAGCTGATTTTTTGCTAAAAGGATATATATGACGACCTAAAAGTACGCAACAAAAAAATATTGCATGTCTGTTGTACGTTTCTTTTTTTTTTTCCCTCTCGGCAGTTTAAGCAATTTCCAACACCCCCCTCTGGCAGCGGCTTGATCTGCCAATACTCAGGTCCCCAGAGTAACAGCCAACCACCACCGGTACCACCAATTACCTTTACCACCGTTACCGCCATTACCAACGCGTCACCACCACGCTACTTCCGCACGTTGGCAGCAGTGGAACAGAGGCTAGAACATCGCGTGCCGCGTGACTCGTGACGGCTCGTGAGTAGAACAAATGCACTCCTACCGTTCAGAACTTCGATTCAAGGGAAGCTGTGGCGTGTGTCACCAGTCCACTTGTTGAATTAATTCGCGTTTAAAGACTTCTGGTCTTTAAACGCGACTTACGACTTCTTAAAACGACTTAAAACGCGGCGATTTAAAACGCGACGAAAGACTTCTCGTCCTTTCTCGTCTCGGGAGCGATGGAAGAGACCGCAACGCGATGTAGAAAGAAAGGAGTCTATTTATGCAACTCGTTCCAAAAACGAAAGCAAAAAAGAGAAAGAGGCGCAATTACAATGTAGCCGTAAAGGAATGTTTTATAGTTATAACCAGGCTTTCACCTTCAAAGCGTACCAGCAGTCTTAAAGGAGTACTGACACGAAATTTCTCGCTTTCAGTTTTTATGCTGTAAAGAATACCTATGGTCCCAGTAATTACGAAAATCGAACCGAAAGGCGTCAGCCATCAACATATAATTAATTATAGCACGTTTATTGCAACCACTTTCAAATTCGGTCGCCGCGCGGGAAAATGGCCGTTCGAAGGAGAGCCTGCAAGCGGACTGCCTGACGTCACGGTCTCCGTGACGTCGGACCGTGACGTCATGGTCTCCGTGACGTCAGGGACGTTCGCTGCATCGTCTGCTACGGATTGCACGCGGTTCACACTAAAGCGCTGGACACATGTACGATTTGTACACTCGATTCGCATGCGACTGATCGTTACGACTGTCACCACGACTAGTCGTACGCGTGAATTTGAGACACATGACCCGATGCGTGCATGCGATGCGTCGTCGGCGTCGCTCCGCCCACCGTTTTTGCTCCATGGTCAACTACGACTATCGCTGAGCTGAATTTGTAGATCCCGCGCGTTTAATCGCAAAAATGGATAAAGCAGGCAATCGTGAAGCGTTTCCTGCCTTCGGAAACAGTTCGCGCACACGCCGGCCGCGCCTGCCAGCTCGGACACTCAGCGGCTCGATCCGGCGCAGACCACGGTAGCAAGACGGTAGCAACCGCTTGTCGCTGCTCTTCTGAATCAATCTGATCGTTAAAATGAAGTTCCACATGCGAGAAAGTAGGTGTTAGTGTGGTGAAAAATTGTGCTTGGGATTGTTATCAGGGCTTATTTTAAAAGCGGCGATCAGATATCTGCCGCGATGCAAGCGTATACGCTGACCGGCCCCCCGCGGCGCGCGGCGGGCGGTGCGCCGACCGGTCGAGAGATGGCAATACCTGCGCGGAAACGTGAAGTGCGCACTTCGCAAGCCTTGCTCACAGCGGTACCGCAGCCAAGCCAAACCTCCTATCGAAGCGAGACCGCCCACAACAACAGCGCAGGCTATCGCTTCCGGTTCCGGAAACAACTGTATGACGTCATGCTGAATCGGCCGCAAAATCGCGGATAGCCTGACGTCACACCCTAAGCGATTTCGCTAGTGCTGCCGATTTGTAATAGTTCGCGGCCAGGGCAATTAAAATCGATTTTTGATGCGTTTCCAGCCTCGGATCGCTCCAAAAATTTCTGTGGGTAATCTGTACAAACTACTGAAGCCAATTATATCGTTATTTAGGCCTCTAAATTTGGTGTCAGTACTCCTTTAAGTGCCCCGAGGAATTTTCTTTTTCGGGATCATATATAAGGATCTTCCGGAGCTCCTGATGACATCCGCGCTCTCATCCCAGCACCCAACTAAATATGCTAATGGACTTCTAGGGGGACAATCCAATGCACAGCGGGTCGAAAACGGGGCTAGAGAGACGGAGGCCAGCGCCTAAATCCGCCAAAAATCAGAAAAATATATTATTTCTGGCATCAACTTAAGAAGAAAACAAAAGGAAGCCAACGTGCTGCATGCGGTACACGCATACAAGCAACGCCGTTTACCCCTGATAAAGTGTCGCCATATGTCAGCAAATATTACGGTGTACGAGCGTGACGTCACAGGCGTATACGTTCAAGCCATATTGGCCATTGAGATGACATAACGGTCGACCTTTGTCGCCCTGACAAGGCACCTGATAACATCGAGAGGCGCGTGTCAATTGCCTCCGCTTTCTCCGAACCCCATTGATATATTAGCTCCCTTCCGAAGGGTATTTATTGAGCCTCTTTTAGCGACTCCCTTGAGTAGCGTCTTTGTGTGTTGTCGTGTTCCCGTTTCCATCTTTATTTTAGTTGCTTTATCTTCGGGAAGTGCCCCGCGGACTGTCGACGTGATTAGCGGGGATGCCCCGGTTGACCTCAACACATCTCAAGGTGGTTCACTTACAGGTGAGCGCACGTTCTTACGCGATCAGGTTATATACGTAACATTACCACCTAACGGTAGAGAAAATAAAGTAAGATCTGTATAACAAGTGATGTTAATACATTCTAGCACTTTCCTGAATAAATCTGAATTTGAATTTGGATTTGATGGCGCTGTTATTGACTTTATCTGTGACGGCTTCATGAAACTCACGTTCTCGGCACGCAGTTTCCGTTTTATACGTCGCTAAACTGCGCACAAATCGCTGATGACATCGGTGATGATAAACGCCGCATATTATTGGAAATATCTAACACGTTTATCTCCCGGACAACAATAAAGAAATGATGTGAAAATAATAGAAACGAAGGGAACTTCTGTGTGCAGTAAACGTCATCCCAATGAAATGCTCATGGACCGCTGAATTTCGTGTCGAGGGGGAAGGGAGCGAGGCGTACCCCGGAAAAAAGGGAGGGGGAGAAGTAAAAGCAACAACAAATAACAATAAAATGCAAAAAATTCAAAAGGAGGAGCGCATTTATAAATAAAAATAAAAAGTCACGGCCCTTCCACTGCCGTAAATATGGGAGACCAGAGAAGCTTTATTGGTGGATAATTTTATTGATTTGTGTACACTGGCTTACTGTATTGATCGAATAAAGACAGGTACTCATAACGTCTTTAGAATTAATTATACATAATTGCAATGTACCTTTTTGGGAGATAGCTTTGATAAAACAAAAATTACAGCCACCCGCCACGGTGGCTCAGTGGTTCAGGCGTTGTGCTATTGATCTCGAGGACGCGGGTTCGATTCCCGGCAGCGGCGGCCCCTTTTCTGATGGAAGCGAAAAGCATAAACTACCGTGTGCACGAGATTTCGGCGCACGGTAAAGATTCCCAGGTGGTCAAAATTAATCCGGAGCCCTCCACTACGGCGCGCCTCATCGCCTGCGTTGCGTCGGCGCGTTAAACCCTACAATCAATCAATCAATCAATCAATCAATCAATCAATCAATCAATCAATCAATCAATCAATCAATCAATCAATCAATCAATCAAAAGTTACAGCCGTTTTCTGTAACCATACTCCCTCCGCATACGGCCATATGGGCTGACAGCAGATGGGAATTCTGTAACGTTTATAGCTTGACTGTGAATTAAGTGATAGCGGCCAGTAAATAAAACTCGGGATAATGATGGAGCCGTCTTAGCGGACAATTTTATTATCATTTTATTCTACGATACGTATATTAGATTAACAGCTACAGAGTATTTTACACTGGCTTTGGGGCGAGCGAGCGCGATTCTTAATCGACGCGACCCGACAGACGCACGTAATCTTGGTCAGAACCTAGCGCCTTGGGACCTCTTCCCTGCCTTCCCATTGCTTTGTTAATTTTTGTTTACGCAGGGCCATTTCAAAATCGTTGATCACCGTGGTGAAGGCAGCACTTAAAGTCGCATAAGCTGTGTACATAGCTTGAGACAGAAAAATAATTATCAGTACTTGTCATTTCACCAGACCCCCCCCTCTCGCACTCTCGTTCTCCCATGCACTAAAATTTCGGGAGCTCTTAAGTTCCCTATGCGTTGAATAAATCAAAGTGCATTTCTTCAGACCGAAGCGGTTAAAACGCGAAGCTTTCGCCCATGCAACCTGAACCAAAGCCAAAGCCGAAGTCCGAAACCTAAACTGCTTCGAGCGTGCCGGAATAGCGCAATCGGTTAGACGTCGGCTTCACAACGCAAGGAACCCGGGTTCGATTCCAACAACGGAAAACGGTTTCTTTCGCTAGGCGCTTCGCGTTCCATCATCATCACCATCACGTATCCTTTGTGGAAACCCGTATTCTTTCCTCCATGTGGAAACCCATTCCACAAAGTTGGCATTCCTGCAGTGCATTTTGATGTTACGGTTTACGGGGCAAGTGAGACATAGAGAGCTTCACTTTAAAAACAACAGGTTATTCGCTGCACCAATACCACGTAGATTTATTATGTAGTCGCAAACAAGGTCACAACATACACAAAGCCAGGAGAGGCGCATCCATGTATAGCTTGGACGCACAGTCGCGGCCACTTTCGCGGCCACTTTCACGCCCACCGCGATAATTTAGCCAGGCGGGGGTGAAAGATCAACGCGGATGCAGGAAAGCGAGATCTTCCTCGCGCCAGTCGAGGGGCACGCAATCGGCGGTTCCCAGCAGTAGCCTGCGGTGCGAGCGGCGCGCTTGGAAGAAGGGAGGCGGAACGTGCCGCCGGAAGCACCAATCACCCACTTCCGGCCCACGCACAACTCTGCGACGCTATCGCGATATGATGATGACCAGTGCGCACAGTGCACGGCGTCGAATCGCCTGGCTTCTGCTGTAGCTACGGAGACCGCTCTTCTCCTCTCGAGAGCTCGGCAGCCACACGGGCTGGACGTGCGCTTGTACGGCACATTGAGCCCGCTTATGGCCATGCATGCGTACGTACTTGCAGAGAAATAAACGTTTTTATTGAGAACACGTACAAGTCTTCGGGGTGGCTTCAGCAGTCCAGGATACTTTGAGCACGGGCACACGCATCGAGCTGGGTCTAGAAGTCCAGTTAGGCATCTAAAGGGAAAGGGAGGGGGCGTTCTTGCGCATGAAGTTTGGTGCCTCTTAAAAAACTCTGGTCGACAAAATTACCTCAAAATGTCCTTGATGGTGGGCGCCAAGGTCTATTCCCGCTGCTTCGGAGCGTTAATGCCAATCTTTAACCCAGTTAAAGGGACCCTACAATACTTTCGATAGGCGCTTTCCCTCTTTCCTTCGCGTTTGGAACCACTGCGAAAGCTATAGTTATCGCCAGCACGGAGCAGCACTGCGTGATTTGCTCGTCGCACATGATACGCCTTCCAATTCTGCTTTGTTTTTGTGGCATTTTTTTTAATTCGCTATCGAAAAGCCTTCATTGCTGCAACTGAAGGAAAACCGACCAACAGCCGCTACATGGCCTCAGTGACGTAATTCGAGACGTCGAAAATCGTAAAGACCGGGAAAGAGAGAAAAAATCTTTTGACCGAGCTTCTAAGTTACCTGGTGGGCATAAAGCAGTAATTTTTGGCTGAGGTACTTTGCGACCCCCTAGTCTAAGTACTGGGTGTGCTGGGTGGCCACGGTCTGGAAGCATTTAGGATTTCAAAAATAAAGTTGAGAAAAAGTGTTGCGGGGTGCCTTTAAGAATCAAGAGTGAAAGGAAAGGATTTATGAAAGTACGCCACGGCAACTTTGAAGCTTATTATCGGTTAAAAATACTGCGCCTAATTCATTCCGTGCTCAATTCATTAACGTCGGCTTCAGGAAGTAGATGAACAGCTTGATATTAATCCGTCTCATTTGTATTTGACCTATGTTGTGATAAATAATGCGGTGCTCAAACTCTTTGAGTGTTAGCGTTCCATTCTACTTATGTGCCGCATAGCGGCGCTTGTGTGCGGATTGGGCTTGGGCCTCAAATTCTAAAAATCTGTAATTCTGTGAAAATTCGCAGGGCTCAACAACAGCAGGTCACACCATAACTTTCATCTTAAGCGCACAAAAAACACACGGACACATAAGACAAGGACATAGGGAAGAGGACAAGATAGATAGGACAGAGAGCCATGGCGTTCGGGTTGTAATGTCAGCACCGCTCAAGCTCGCGAGGCTTTGCAGAGACACATGTCCAGTACAAAAAGAAAATACTGCATCTAGCGTTGGGCACAAAAACAAGTATGTAGAATGCGAAGAGGGGTTGTGTGCCGTGTTCCGTTGACCTGTGGAAGGGTACATGCAGGACAAACGGCACGGTGTGTCAACTCCAGTTTACGCGAATATCAGAATAACGTACACAGAAGAAAAGACGGGAACCTGTCAACTCACTGCGGTGAATGCCTCCAGTATGAGCCGTACTTTCGAAACTCTGATCTTGTTTCATGACTCTGATTAACGCACGCGCGAGATAGTGGAGGCAGCTGAAATGCAACTAGGCGATTTCGAATTTGTCAGTACAACATCGGTAGCCTTGTCGGAAAAGGAGGCAGCGTTCTTAAAAAAGAACTGGTCATGGTAATTACTGACACGTGTGGGACAGCGCCAAGTGGTTTCGTTATTCTAATCTCTGTATAATCGTAACCTTTTCTGTATCTCTTGTCTTTTTGCTGGTATACATTTCACCCTGATTCAATAAAATTCATTTGGAAGTAGCGCTTGTCCTTACGTTCTGTGTCCATGTGTTTCTTGTGCGCTTAAGATGAACGTTATGGAATACCAACTAGCCCGAACGCAAGCCCTTCTTCAAAGAGGTCACACGGTGACCTCTTGGAAAAGTCATGAAACTATATTCGGCCTGAAAACCTCACTGTAATACGCTTCTTCGCCAGTGTTGCATACGGTCAAATAATATCGCTTAGCGTATACGAGGAAGTGAGCATCTACATAGCACGAAACAACCGAACGCAGAGTAAATAATAAGTGTACCTCGTTTCAGATTTCAGTGCATTCCAGCTTTGATCAATCGGTAGGGAAGCTGCCAGATTATTTTCCAAGATTATGTGACAACGAATGTCCGCCTGCTCAGCTTCAAACGCGACACCCAAAGCCACCTATATTGAACGTTGACCTATCCTTTTTTCCCGGAAATTCATTGTATACACGAAACTCTATGACATAGTAATTACGCACTGACGGGCCCAGACGAAAAGAGACGAACAGCAAGCAATAACTCCAGCTCGTTACTTCATGTCCCGTTGACAGTCATTGTTTTTCGCGCTATTACTGCGTCGTGGGACTGGCTGTTTGCTGGAATGCCGGCCGCTAATTAAATTGCCACTCAGGGCGGGTACGGGCCCACCCTAGCCTAACCTACGTCGTTACGACTACGCGCCTCTCGCCGCCCCCTTTTCATCTCCGCGCCGGTCGCCTTCACCACAAATGCCACCGCAGATTAAGTGAACGCGGACAACGAGTGCCGCTGGCGGACAGCGGCTTGTTCCTGCATTGCGTACAGCCCAGTCGACTAAGTTTTCTTTTTCTGGCGAACGTACGGGGGACGCCCTCAAGCGGTGTTGTTAGGGGCACACTTTTGTTCTAACGACCACGACCACAAGCTTGTCCTGAGGTCTGGCCATTTGGTTTTTTTTTTACGCGGGCGACCATGATGAAGCGGGACTGGTAATTGTCGTTACGCTTGTTTAGGTCAGATCGTGTAAACGATTCAGGAGTGTGTTTACAGGGGTGATGATTTTGGTTATACTATTATACCTTCACGCGTGTCGGTAATCCAGGTCCTTGTTCAAGCTACCCTTTTGCACATGCAGCAGCTCCGCGCACTGCAACTCCGCTACCGAGTATAACCCCTAGGGCCGTACCGTACACTCTCGGTGCGCCAAAACAGGTGCTTCGGCGGAAAAGACCCGCTGCACTTCTAGCGGGCTTCGAGGGGCGACGAGAAGGAAAACAGAGGAAGAGTGGGCATGGAATTCGGTGCGTTTGCGTGCGCTGCAAAGATGCCACCACTTTCCAGGGGAGGAAGGTAAGAAGGGGAGGCGGTCATCTGACGCGGGGTGAAGCCGGCCGCCGCAGGTCGCCGGCTCGCATAGTCTTCACGGTCAACTCGGTTTTTCTCACGGTTAGCACGCATCACCAATCGTGTGGAACAGTAAACCTGGGAGACGCACCGCCCTCTTCGAGAGAATCATTCATTGCGGCTGCCGCAATCCCAAAAATCATTTTACTTCGATATTTTTATTTCAGCGTAAGGTGAGATGAAGCAGCTGAATACTGTCTTTTTTCTATTCGTCGTGCCGGATAGAAAGGTAAATAGGAAGAGTAAGACCAGGGAGGGGAATGGGCCACACGATGTTTCAACGGGGCTGTTTTTTTTTTTTCTTTCAGGGCTGGTATTGAATTGAATGAATTATCTGGCGTTTTTTTAAATTACAGTAAGTTGTATAATGTCCTCATTGCCCATTTAAGCAAGTAAAATAAAAGGCTACGCTGTTTTCAAGGTGCCCGCCCATTCAGCCTTCTGAAAATCTTAATTTCATTGCTTAGACCAGCCGCGGTGGCTCAGTGGCTAAGGCGTTGTGCTGCTGAGCACGAGGACGCGGGTTCAATTCCCGGCCGCGGCGGCCTCTTTTACGATGGAGGCGAAAAGCAAAAACGGCCGTGTGTACGAGATTTCGGCGCACGTTAAAGATCCTTAGGGGGTCAAAATTAATCCGGAGCCCTCCACTACGGCGCTCCTCATCGCCGGCGTTGCGTCGGCGCGTTAAACCCTACAATCAATCAATTTCATTGTTTGGTCGGAAACGGCACACGGAGGCCCTATTCATGACAGTCGCTCTATTCATTTCGCGATATAATTTGCTTTTATCCAAACGTTTGACCCTTTCAGTCCACAATCAAGGCAAGGACCTGTGGAACGTGCGACAAAAGGGATGATAAGTTTATTTCTGTGGTACACGAATGATGTAGAAACAAAGTGTGGACATGTCGAGTGTCAACGTCACCAAGCGCTTATCAGCCGCCCCAGAAATACGTATGAGTGCATGAATAATTCTATATGAGAAAAAAAAAACAGACTCGCATTCCCCTGGAATAACGCACGCAAACACGAAAACACAGCTGCCCGGAAAAACAGACGGAGAAAGAATAAAAAAGCAAAACAACACGACAAACAGATGAGTCAGTAGTGCGCTTCTAACGTTAGTCACGCGAGAGCTTTGTAATACCGCACAAGTAAAACTCTTTTCCTGATTATCGAGCTCCGGCCGGCACGCAGAAGCAGAATGAATAACGTTCCTCAAATTGACGGACGACTGTTAATGCGAGTAAAATAAGCTAGTACTCTTACTTTAATCAAACGGGCGTCTAAACAATGCGGGACTAAATCTGGCGATCCCGTGCGACACGAAAGGGGGAAATAAAAAAATAAGAACAAGGAGCAAAAATGTCCTAATAATCAGGCCAGCGATGGCTCCTGTTCTACAGTAGGGACACCACAAATCATTAACGCCTAGGACAGGCCCGCTTCTTCCCCGCGTATACCTACCACTCTGTAAGAGACAATTCGAGGTACGGCAACAGCTTCAGGCGAATGCATAATTAAACCCGGTCGCGTATAGCTACTGCTACCCAGGGCAATATTCTAACAAATGCCCCAGATGTGAAGACAGGGCAGACCTATCACATACCGTATTTACCCGATTCTAACGCGCACTTTTTTTCCGAAAAAATAGGCCGAAAAATCGCATGCGCTTTAGAATCGGATACAAAACCGAAACTGCCGAAACAGCGGAAATTTCGTCCCACCCATCGCCATCGCCATCTCGAATGGCGCCAAAGCTTTTAGCAACGATTTTTCGGACGCAGCAAGCCTAGGCGCCTAGGCTTTTCTATCGGCGTTCACACAAATCGTCAAATCGTTTCACTTGCGCGCTTGATAAGAGCAGTGGTAGCAGCGGCTCCCACGCGTTCAAAACGAACGGTCGGCTGAAGCGTGCACCTCTGGAGAAGCTCTCGGAATGAGGCGTGGGCCACGATCCCATGGACCATGGTTGGACGTTCGTTCAGAAGTGTGGCATCGCGAACGCGCTTGAAGGCACCGAGGACGAGATGTTGTGGTCATCGGAGAGCGACGAGGATCGAGTGAGATTACTTCGGGAAATAAATCGCCCGTTTCTCTCGCATGCGTTTGTCTGGGTCACAAAGTCCCGTGCGCGTTACAATCGGAGATGCAAGTTTTTTCGTTTTTTTTTTTTGCCAGGAAAATCGGGTGCGCGTTAGAATCGGGTAAATACGGTATTCTGTGGGCTTGCCCGCAGGCGGCTACTCCCGGTCGCAGAATCACTCAGATTGCGCAATGGGAGATCCAAATGTGTTGCTACCTCCGATCTAGCGGATCAAGTCGGGCAACTTAGCTGGCTGTGGACGTGCTACAGCCAAAGCGCTCTTGGCCGACGCTTCTTCCAATAAAATTATATTTTTCTTTCTCCCTCTCCGTTTTGTTTTTCTGATATCATGATTCATGGTCGAGGTCAAGCACGCCTTATCTCTGCGACGACGCAGGGAACGCACGTATACCGCATGTCTGGGTTTGCCGTCAAGAGATATCGGGCCAGATACTTCCGTGCACTGCATACCTGTCGCCACGCTGCTCACCCCACCGGAATGTCAGCAAGTATCAAAACGCAGAAGGCAAGAGTAAAAAGGGACCTCACATCACAAGTTGTTTGTTTTAAAAGAGAAACACCTCCCGAGATCAAACAAGCAAATGAATGCATTTTATTTCAAAGTGAATGAAGCCTTAGAACTATAGTGACGGCACGATTCGGGGAGAATACGGACAAAATTCGAAGTGGGCGAACGACGAAGCGTCTAACCTCAGGCCGTTCGTGCACGCGCCTGTTTTCGTTCACGTTTACTTTTGACTCAACGATACCCGAAGCCATACTGCCGACGAAACCTTTAAAAGGAGGGCGAGTACAGGGATCGCATTTAAGGGGTATCGTGAGGCCTATAAATTCTGGTATATTGTGAAAGGTTCCCTTTTTTTGGTATCCTGAAGTTTTAAAATGTCGGATAGCGAACTCGCATTACAGTGAATCCCACAGCTCCGGAGCTCGGCAAAGTATAAAAGAAACAAGATACAGGCGGAACATGGTTCGTTGGAGTTATAAAATCCTGCACTCTTCCGTCTAACGACGATGATGGTTGTTCGCGAAGCCTTTTCGCGACGGTCTCTCCGTTGTCGTCTGAGTTTGGAATGTCGAAACGGATAGACGCCGGCTTCATAACGCGAGGGACCCAGATTCGATTCCGGCCACTGAAGCCTTTTCTTTTTTTTTTTTTTTTTTCACTTCACCCTCGATCAACCATTGTTACCGTCAGAGAAAATTGGCTTTCCTGCAGGGCGTTTTCGCGTTACAGACGCCACTGCTCCAAACCGGGTGTCTCGATGCCAACGCTGCCGTACGGCGAAGACGCGCGTGAATCGAGGCGCCCTACTTTCACGTTTATAGAGCCGCGTTTCCCTAGTCCACGTGCGTTCCAAGCAGAACGTGGAACCTATCTAGTGGAACCTTTCGTAACTGTTGCCACTTGATTTCTTCAAATGCCGCCTGAAGCTAGATGGCGCGGGCGACAGCAGGCGACGGCGGAGTGATATTTTTTTCTTCAGTTGATGAAGTATTTAATCTCGCCAAAATCAAGCATGTACGATTTTTTATAAAGGAACGCTGCAAATATCGCTTCTGTAATAACTTGTTGTCTTATATATGCGTAATGTATTGTTGTTCTTCAACAATATTGACAAGTATGAACATTACACTGGAATTAGACGGGCACATTTAGCTGTGACTATTTAAGACTATTGCGCAGGCAATGCTTTACTTTGGCCGGGTGGCTGAATCGAGTCACAGACAGACAGAAGGACAGACAGACATACAGACAGACCAAAATTTCTGGGTTTAAGTAGCCCAAGAAAGACTATCGTCTTTAAAAATTATTTTCGCAACAACAGGAAACGGAGTGCGGGGCTGTTTGAGGCCCGAGCTGGTATGCTTGGGGGAAAGGCTATGAGCGAAAGCTCGCAACAAGATGAAGCTCGTGTATGCCGGGGAAAACATTCCCGCAACAATCGTCCGCATAGTAATGAAATTCCACGGCATCCTGCAGGGCAAAATGGAGGGAAAATCGGCCTTCCTGAAGTATGGCATTTCATGGCTACTCAGCGCACACAGATGAGGGACAAAAAATAGAATGAACAGGTTGAGCGCTGACTCACAACTAAAATGCCCCTCGTGTGTGCGCGCTGTCATAAGTATACCATGAATCATTACTCACCCAGCTATCTATTCTGCTGCACAGGGCTTAACAATTTATGGAAAGGCTATCTGCTTTGCACTGGAACATTAGCAAAAACGATTGCTGTCTTTATGGGGGAGGGGGCCTAGGCGGGGAAGGGATTTGCAGGGCCGTCAGAACCGCAGTTAGTTTCACCGCGTAATGAAAAAGGAAATAGGATATTGACTGCTTCAAAGGATAAACAGCAATAGCTCAATTATATATATATACGCGGGTGAGGTAGCATTTGCCACCGTCTTGTATCAAAAGGGGGAGAATATTGGTCACCGTCATCATCTTCATAAGTATAAACTTCCTAAAACGACGACTCTTCGGCATGGTGTAGAGCGATGCCCAAACACCAGGCCCCAACGATGGGAATAACACCCCAGCGACCGTCCCCACGGCACAGAATGCGCAGTGTCCCTTGTATGAATTGCGATAGCGTCGGAACAAACAGTGCATGCACCCTGGCAACGCAATACGTGTAGTCGGCAAACAATAGGTTTATGAGTAGGTGCGCAGTGTTGTCAATCAGCAGCTTCCGTCGGGCCACCATCACACCTGTCTGGCCCTTCGCACACTGCAAAGCTATAGCATCCGAGACACGGGCACGCGGAACAGTCGATGGGAAGAACTGTAGGGAGATCTAGGGGAAGTGACGCTACTCTATTACAGCGACGGTGCGGCCGGAGACCACTCTCTAAAAGCTCCGTTAAAAACACTTAATTTCTGTTAAAAATATAGCAATGGATCAGACACTACGTAGTGGTAGTAGCAGTAGTAGTGTGTAGTAGTAGTAGTAGTAGTAGTAGTAGTAGTAGTAGTAGTAGTAGCGCAGCAGCTGCTGCAGCAGTAGTAGTAGTAGTAGTAGTGGTAGTAGTAGTAGTAGTAGTAGTAGTAGTAGTAGTGGTGGTGGTAGTAGTAGTAGTAGTGGTGGTGGTAGTAGTAGTAGTAGTAGTAGTAGTAGTAGTAGTAGTAGTCGTAGCGCAGCAGCTGCTGCAGCATACTAGTTGTAGTAGAAGCAGCAGCAGCAGAAGCAGCAGCAGCAGTAGTAGTAGTAGTAGTGGTAGTAGTAGTAGTAGTAGTAGTAGTAGTAGTAGTGGTGGTGGTGGTAGTAGTAGTAGTAGTAGTGGTGGTAGTAGTAGTAGTAGTAGTAGTAGTAGTAGTAGTAGTAGTAGTAGTAGTAGTAGTAGTAGCAGCAGCATAGTAGTTGTAGTAGAAGCAGCAGCAGCAGCAGCAGTAGTAGTAGTAGTAGTAGTAGTAGTAGTAGTAGTAGTAGCAGTAGTAGTGAGCATGTCGTTCCGCCACGTTCCCACAAGAAAAAGAAAAAAACCACGAGCCCCAGCATCTGCTGTGTGCTGCGCGCGCACTCTTCGCATTCCTCGACACGACTAATCAGAAGCCCGGCACTTTTCAGCGGGAGGTTTAAAGTCAAATTGTTAAGTCCCCCCCCCCCCCCCCCCCCTAGCTCCATCGGGCACAACAGTTGTTCTGATTTTGTAACTCCTCTACTCCTTGCTAAGATGACCTTCTGGGCCCTAACATTAGCATCCAGTCCCTCCATAAACACACTGTTGTTACTCTACCCAGTTTCCAAAGCGCAATTGGCATCTTGTCTTCTGCCAACTGCACAGTTAACCTTAAATTGGTTACAAGGCTGCGCTCCTCTGATATGGGCGCTTCTCAGACAAAGGGTATTTATGCCAGCGCCTCCGTGGAGCTGGTCTGGACTTCTGCTCATACAGGGCTGGGGGGCAACGAGGCAGCCAACAAAGCAGCTCGAGAACTGGCTGTCCGGGTAGGCGCAAGCCTTGTCCCCTGCCCGATCACAGCTTGCTTAGCTATCGGAAAATAACAGCATTACCGCCTCGCTCGCCGCATATTCCCGCCGGCTCATCCTACCCTCTCTCACTCTGAAGAACACTTATGGTGCCTCATACAAACAAACACTTTGCCATATCGCGCCAAACTGCACCTCATTCAACCCACCCATGTATCAATCCCCCAACTGCCCCGCATGTAGCTTGAAAGACACCATTATTCATACCATGTGGGCATGCAACAAAGATCCCTTCCCACTCATCCGTACCACCGAGCAATGGGAAGCAGCACTGGGTAGCTCCGACCCGCAGATGCACAGAAGTCTGACGGATCGGGCTGCCTTCGTCACCGGCAAGCGGCAACTACCGGTCACAGCCCCCTCCTAACTAAGTATCGCAATAAAGTTACTCTCTCTCTCTCTCTCTCTCTCTCTCTCTCTCTCTCTCTCTCTCTCTCTCTCTCTCTCTCTCTCTCTCTCTCTCTCTCTCTCTCTCTCTCTCTCTTCAAAAGTAATTCATCCGTTGCTGCCTGCACATTCAACTAATTCCGTTTTCAGTGTGAGTATCATAATCAAAGTACCAGTGCGACTTCCAGATGCTCACAGAACAGTATTAGAGCTACAAAGTGCATGACGCTTCCCTCTTGCGAAAAGGCTGAAGCACGAGTACCACCGCTTCAGTAGCGTCAAGGAGGCTATATTATCGGCCTGCAGTTCCCCACACTCTTTGCACCTGAAGGCATGCTATAGCAAGCTGCTAGAAATTAGAGCAACCTTCCCCTAGGGTTTCCCGGAGGCCGATTTTTACTTTGCTGAAACTCTTCCCCAAAATCCCACTTATTGCCGAACGTCACACGATTTCCAAGAAATGTTACTAGTACAGCAATGGTTCCACACTTGGAAGTGGCTCAAAAGGTGTTGCGTCGCTTTTAGATTATTGCTATAGATAGATGATTGTCTATCTATATCTATAGATGATTGTCACAGTTAAAAGCACCCAGTAAATCACGTCGCAACAAGAGCATATACGAAAATTTACCGAGAATTATCCCGCAGTCGTAATTAAGCAGAATTAAGCAGATAGATAGAATTGCGGCGCATGTAAACAGCCCAATTTATGCCTTCACAACGCTGTTTTCTTCAACAAAAAGCAGGAAAGGCGAAGTCAACGCCAGCGACCTGAAACAGGGTAAATCTGTCCCCTCTGTCGATTGGCAGTGGTGCGAACGGGGCTGAGGCAGGCTACGTCTTTATTCTTGCACACGATACAACGGAACTCGAGGTATCCTCAGACAATACAGCCAGAGAGTTTCCCAGGAACGGTCATCTAATTCCAGTCAGCACCTTGCAGGCGCACCACCCGAGGAAAAGCACGTTGAAAAGAAAGGCGACGGCTGTCAACCCGGCAACCAGAGGGCACGAGGACAACCTTTATGAGAAACTTCTGGTATACGGGAGCCCCTTCCGCCTGGTGCTCACTCGGGACCGGCGTCGGCGTGTGGACGCCTTGAGAACGGTGTCCAGGGCCCCGTTCATGAGCAGCCCGAGAAAATTGACGCCGAAGAAAGTGCGCAGAGCCGGGTGGATGGAGAAGAACAGCATGCGGGAGAGCGGGCCTCCAAACCAGACGGCAAAGTGTACCCGCACCTCCAGCATGGACAGAAGCTTCGGGCACTTGGCCAGCGGCCCCGTCTCCGTGGCGGCCACGGAGTTCGTCCGCTTCTTTTATCATCAGCAGCGCCAGATTGTGCTTCCATCCTGGAGGAGGAAGGTCACGGTTCTTGAGGTCTTCTTTGTTCTCACTGGCAAGATGGTCGCTGGCCATCTATAGCTGCGACCAAAGTCGCAAAAGCCACGGAGAACGGCAGGGTCGCGAAGGACTTGCCGTTTCCGAGAAAGCGATGGAGACGCCGGAGAGACTTGAACACTGGCGAGGCGTCCAAAGATAGGCCTGGGAGCAGCAGCACGAGAGACCCCGCGGCGAATGCGTCTGGAAAATCGTGGGCCTCCCACGGACCCTGCGGGTACCTCGCAGCATCCCCACTGCCAGATTAGAACAACTTGGTATCCACAACACCGCTCAGGAACTTATTGAGGTCCACCTAATGAATAAATACCCACGCCTAGCATCCTCTTTTGCGGGAGTGATAATGCTCCGACGATTACACATCCACATCCCCATCCTCGCCAATTCTGCTCACCCGGTTCCCCCTCTCATCCGAGACATTCCGTGGTTACCGTGTTGACCGGGACCCGACTGCTCCTGCGCGCGCAGGCAGGAGGGCGCACCCCACCGAAACGAATGCGCGGGCATGGCGAGGGCCGGCCGCGGAACTAATCCTCCTTGTCGAAACAAATACGCAAGTGCCCATACGGGTCCCGGTCAACAGTGCAACCACGCAACAGGCGGAGTATACGGAGTGCTTAAAACCCGCCGCCCAGCATATCATGCACCCCGCAGACCATGTCGCTGAGGGAACAACGCGCACGTTACCTGGGGGGAAAATACCCCATTAAATCCATCCTAGTAGCCATTAATCCAGCACAATAGCTGGCGCCATCCACCATGTGGATGCCGCTTGCTACCGACACCACATGTGAACTGGCGGTCAACAACGCTCCTACCCCCCCCCCCCCCCCCCCCCCCACTCATATCTCTCACCATTCGCACACACTTACCTACTCTAGCTGGTGGACGAAGCGGCGATAGCGCTCAGAGTCCTACCCCAAAAGCCAACTTGCCTCATTTTCAAACTGCTATTGCCCGAAGGCACATATCAGCCAAAGCACTCAAAATTCTTCAGCGCAAGACCCTCAAAACGCCTCCAGTCGCCAGGGCTCTCGGCACTGCTCGTCGTAGTCGGCGCTAGACAGTGCCTCACTCCACTGCTCCCCTGTTAGAGGTGTGTTTGTGAATTTTGTGGTACCCTGCTGCCGTATGGTGGGGGGTGGCTTGGCTACTTGGTTGCACTTGGGGCGCAGCTTGGGGTTGGATAAAGTTTGTGTAGTCAGGAGAAGTGAGGGAAGGTGTTCGTTTGGATTGAGCGGAGTGCTGCTTGATCCTGTCCTTCAACTTGGGATGAGCAGGTACGAATTTAATTCGGGCTGCTTTGAAGTAGCTTAGAATTTCAGAATATATTTCCCTAACAGGAACATCATACTCTGCTTGGGGGCTGTCAGCTAGGGGAAGGCGCGAGTCCAGGCCTGTTGAGTGCCCTCTAGAGTTTCATGGCCAGGGGCCCATATGATCTGACTGCCCCGGCAGGCCCTTCTGTTACCCCTAAACACGGAGCGCAATCCAGTCGTGCCTCCTCCGCCACAAATACCCCCAGCCACCCTTCACTTTCTACAACGAAAGGACGTAGCTTGTGACGCCTTTTTCAAACTAACAGTTTCCGTGTCGCAAACACGTTCATCGCATATACCCTGATCAGTATCTATCACCCCTATGCCCCCTATGCGGAGATGACGACACCATCCGACACACAATGTGGACGTGCCCCCGAACCCTCTTACCCCCAATCCCCTCTGTTTATCAATGGGAGGCGGCGCTGGGCTGCTCTGACCCCCGGGTGCAAAAGGCACTGGTGGAACGTGCTGCCGAAGTCACTGCTCGGCTGCACCCACTCGTCACCGCCCACCCCTGAATTGCATACTGTAAATAAAGTTCATTCCTACTCCTCCTACACGCGCAAGTGCTCGCTGCGTGCATGCACGCACACCCTTTGTTTCCTTCGTCGTTGCAGTACTCACCGGAATGGCGTGGCCTCTAGGCGGGAGGCTTAAACTTGACGAACAACAATAAACGGCCCCCGGCTGTATATTTCTTTTTTTTTTATCCTTTATTGCTTTCCCCATTTCGTCATCCTGTGGTGATGCGCCATCGTATTTGTATTACTGTTTCCGTGACCGCGATTTCGTCTGATGATGACGCTACTCCTCGCTCGAAGCAAAGGTGAACTTGACACGTTATTCCCTTCTTCCGAGTGTTTAGAGTGCATTCTGTCCCCGACCCACGTCCATGTTAATACGATTGTTTTCTAGAATTATGCTGATGACTGGTAAGCACAAGGTCCCGGGTTCGATTCCCAGCCGGGGCGACCACTTTTCTGGTGGAGGCGCCAAGCAAAAACGCCCGTGTGTACGAGAAATTAATCCGGAGCCCTTCACTACGGCGCGCCTCATCGCCTGCGTTACGTCAGCGCGTTAAAGCCTACAATCAATCAATCAATCAATCAGTTATGATGATGACACTATGGCTGCTTCATCTGCGTGTGAAATATTTTGGCGTGTCTCGTAGGACAGATTATAGCTTCTCAGCACGGAGTTTTGAGATTAGTCTGCGGTGACCAATGAGGACGAAGAAGGGAAAGCGAATAAGAGGCGAAACACGCAGTAAGAGAGAGAGAGACTGTGCGCCTGTGTTGGGGGAAGCGAGTTGAGGAATGGTGTAAGATGAAGTGGGCTCTAGAACTGAGAAGGTCTTGGACTTGACTCGAGTCATCCAGGGGGGGTGGAGGTCGACGAGTCTTTTATAGGGGAGCAGGCCCGTCGTTCTAAAATGCTCGAACAAGACCGCTTGCGAGCCCGAGCAGCGCGATTAGATGAAAGGTGGGAGTGCTTGCGCAATGGGAATAAAGACGTCTTAAATAAGTATTCCAAGAAGAAGCCACAATGCTTTCGTTTTCAAAGCACGTAATCAGTCTCAAAGGCCCCGAGGAATTTTTCGCTGCCGCCGTGTATCCGCGTCAGTGAACGCGTGTTGTTAGACCAAGTGCACAAAAATCCCCAAAAGCCAGCGTGCCGCTGCACAGTATGTGATGAGAAGAGGGACTTCGGCTTATCATAAATCATGAACTTCCTCGGTGTTCGCTTAAGGGTGCGTTGTTCTCAGGTGTGCTGGAGTTAGACACGTTTGTAAGTATAGATTAAGTTGATTCTGGGGTTTAACGCGCCGAATCTACACCCGGGCTACGACGCGTGCCATGGCGGAAGTCCCCGGGTTAATTTTGACCGCCTGTGGATCTTTAAGATGCGCACTGAAAACCCAACACACGGGCGTTTTCGCTTTTTCGCCTCCATCAGAAGAACAGCCACCGCAACCGGGATCGAACCAGCATCCTTGAGCACAGCAGCACAACGCCTTAGCCACTGAGCCACCGCGGCGGGTAAATAGATGAAGTTGAAACGGCCAGGCAGGCATATTATTTGAGTTCTCCACATTCATTTATTTTTTGTTTCGGAGCTGCACATGTCCTGAACCTTCCTCTATGTCATTAGTTGTGACGTCCTGTAGAGATTGAGGGATAGCCGCCGAGTTGCAATCAAATTTCCCATCGTGAGGCCACCCAATACATCCTCTCCCTCATCTCATCGGTTCGACAAAGATGCACACAGTCCGAGAGAGGCCTCGATCATTGCCATAAAGAATATAAAATAGGAAAGAAAAATGTCCGAGCTGCATACCGTGTAGAAATGCGCTGTTAACGCCGATCACTGGAACGACTTCAGGCGAACAGTCGTCGAACATTTCAAGTCCTTGGGAGATTCGTATCATCAGCCTTGCGTCACAAAGGTACTTACGAGATCGGAGCATCCGAACGGGCTCCGCGAAGACCGCAGCATGGCTATTCAAGGTGGGCCTCGTGCGATCGCCTGTGTTCGTCATGTGCAGTGATAGCGGATGTGTTGCCCAGGGCATGATGTCGAGCGGACTGCAATGCTCTCAGCGATTCGAAAATCGGCAGCCCCACACAACACCCTGAACCACATCGTCATCCCGAGGGGTCATTGGATGCTGCGCAAAGACGTGTCGCGCCTTCCACTAAGCTTTCTTCAGGAGGCGGAACTGGCAAACTCGCGGTGAAAGGACCCTAACATAGACTAATTAGGAAGAGCTTGGGCGGATCAATTGCCGGCATATCCAGCCAGGCTAACCCCACCTGATCCCTAAGAACCACTGCCACCACCACCACGCATACACGTTACTGTGGTAATATATAAGCTACACGAGCTCAGAATCAATAGAGAGCCCTACGATAACGAATCAATAGAGAGCCCTACGATAACGACGTGTTTGACAACCTCGGCGAGACATTTTTACGGGCAGTCCCTGGTCTGCACCGATTGTAAATATACGATGACCGCATGTCATTTGCTGATCCGTTGGGTAATGATTGAGCTAACTTATATAAATGACACCAGAGCCACTAGGGAGGATGACTCGTCAGTGCATTAATGTGGGCGAGTTGGTTGGTGTAACAGTGAGACATACTAAAAGAGCCCTGCGATAGAAGGATGGAGGATGACTCGTAAGCGATAAGAAAAACCGCATGAAACACCCTTTTTGTTATCTTCCACGTCCTTTTCTCGATTATCTCATATTTTGAATTCCTGACAATCACAGGTGTTTATAAATGAGTATTTTTTTTTCTTTTGAATTGCAAGAACAGGAAAGTTAAGTCACAACAAGGATTTGTTTTGGGCTCATGCGTCAGATTTGGCGGGCTTTGAATACACAAAAAACAAAAAGGGACACAGCACTGCAACTAAGGAAATACGAAGCCAGATTCTGTTGATTAGACATTTTTGGTCTCAAGTTTCAACTGTGGAATTGAAGCTAGCCATTGTTTAAGGCTAGCAGTTTTTTTTTTTTTATTATTAAGCGCCCTAAACATGGCCCTAAACCATGCAAGCGATTTGAGACATCAGTCGCCAAAGTTGACCTTCGCTACTAGCTCAGTGTTTCGTAGCAGCCCGCGACGGGAAGTTGTCGTCCTCGAAACAACAGGTGCTCAAATGGAAATGAAAACTGGAGAGAGGGAAAGAAGGGGAGCTCAGGGTCGACTGAAACTGCGTGAGGATAAAGTCAAGTTCCAATGACTTCGAGTGAAGAGGGGGCGAGTAGCGATCCAAAAGTTCCGTAACGTTCCACGTTTCAGGAGGTTTGCCGGAATGCTCGATCCTCATTGGTTGAGGGAGAGGAGGCGAACCTCCCCAGGCTGAAAAAAACTCGTGTTCGGCGACGTCAGCCACATCGTCGCACTGCTGCGTGACAACATCCGAAACAAGCCCTGCGGAGCAAAACACGTACGAAGCTAAACTATCCAAGCAGCAACAAGCCGCAGCACGCACAGCGTTAGTACTGTTCATGACTCAGTCGCCATTGCTCAACAATCTGCGTATTCGCACATAAAAGAGGACACAGACCAGCGCTCAAAATGCTTGGGCTGTCCGCCCTTTCTTGTACATTAATTTTTTATGCTTTATAATAATGACGACTAGCTTAAATCTCACATTTTGAGCTTAATGCCCTGAAGCCTAGGCCTGGGAATAAAATTTTAAGTAATTTTGTTTCACTTGCTTTTTCAAATGCAGTATTTGACATATTCTCCGGCGTTAGTCGTCATTATTGCGTAACTGAGCTTGTTTTGCTTTAATATTTTTAATCATTCCTTGAAACACCAGTATAAAAGTCGTTCGTACCAACGCGTCATTAAAGCTTGTAGAAGCACAATGCCATTTTTTGAATAATTAGGGCGGAGTGAGGTTACTCGGTAACAGGCTAACTGCATACAGCCCTGCCCACTGACAAGTCTTAAAATCATAGAGTTAATCGGCAGCCGAAAAACTAGAATTGCGGATAAATATGGCTGTAATAACTGGAGCAAATTCAAAAAGAGCTTAAAATGACATATGCTAATGGGGTTAGTATGTGACCGAAAACCGCATCTGCCTTCCGCCGCTAGACAAAATAATTCGAATCGAAAACCGGGGATCGGTGTCGAAATGGTATCGTTTTAAATATTTCAAGTTGTATTAGTGGCGAAGAAAAATGGTGGATGCGGAAATATTCCTGTTGATAACGTACTTTATTGTGCTGTTTCAGTTTATTGCAAAGCTGTATTTATCGCTAAACAGGGGCTGCTGGAGCGGAATTGCCGCTATAACTGCCTGGAAGCTAATTGGAAGTTCAGATAAGGCCCCCCGGCAAATGACCTGTATGAGTGAAATTGAGTGCGATAAACAGTACAGATTTTAGCAGTGCTACATAAAATTGTCCAACCGGGGTGCAAAATGAGAGTCAAATCAAGTGAACACGAAAAAAAAAAGGAAATGCGACAAACATAATTTTTTGAATTACTTTTTATGTGCTTCTCACCGAGTTCTTTGGTGCTCCAGCTAATTTCTAAAATTTACTTATACCTACCGTCTAGAGTATACCCGACGCAAAAACGTAATGTAAAAACGCAGAAAAATATTTTGAGTTTGCATTTCACCGCTTTTGATCTGCGCTTCTGATGGCTGAAGGAACAGACAAACAATAAAGGAAGCACGAGTAAGGAAGATGAGATTACTCACGATCCGTGACTTGTGATGTCCGGCAGAGCAAGCACAGTTGTACGAAAATCCACGTTTGCGCTGTGACTGTACATGATGTCATCCTAAAGAAATGGGACGCTGGCGATTACGGGCGAATACAAACGCTGATTGCGCACTACGGCTTTGTCGCACCGCCAGACACCGCATCACACATCACTCCCCCGTACGCGTAGGGCGCGGACCGCGCGGGCGGAGAACTGTTTTTCAAACGCGGCCGGGATGCAGTAGGGGAGCGCTCGCGCTGCCCACGTGGTAGCGGCACTGATTAAACAGAGCGCGCACACTACAAACAAAACAGAGGACACCGACGACTCGTCGTTTGGGCCCATATACCTGATAAGCTTTAAACGGTCGTCTGTAAAACAAAAATAAGCTTTACGAATAAAATCTGACCGGAGTCGCGAAAAGATTCCAGAGAAGCGAAAATTCAAGGCGTGAAACCGACAGAAACAAATCAACCGAAACCGAAACTGTGCCTAGATGGCGCTTTAAAGATCACGTGACCTTTAACATTTTTGTTGTTTTTTTTTGTTGCCGGCCATTTTGTCCGAAAGGTGCTTGTTCACGGCTCGCAGGTGAGATGTTTATGGGCATTTTTGCTGCCGTTTAAAAACAATGTGCTGCATTTTGTTTGTATAAAAGCCTCCTGTGTAGCGTTATACACTCGGTGGTGGTTATGGAGCACTAGGCGTGTCGATTCCGGGCCAGTAATCCTTTGAGTGATCCTGTGCTTGCCGGACCCGCATTCGCATTGTCATGCGACTCTTTAAACGTTACCTCTCATTTTGTTGCTTTAATACCGTCAAAACTGGCACCAGCTGGAGGAGGCAAGTGACAATCTAAGGTGTTCATACGCAGAATTTCATCCGTATAAAAAATTACAGAAAAAAGTAGTGTTCGTAGTTCAGTTCCGTGATGCAGGGTCAATCGAAGCTAATGTTTCTGTTGCTGTACGTTTAATCCTGTTAGCCTGGGTTAGTTTAGGCTATACCAGGTTTAAGGGGGACTGCCGGTGCCTCAAATTCAAAGCTCAAACGCAGTGGCCAGTATTCAAGTACGGGCTTGTACTTACTTCCTTCCCTAGGCAACGATGCCGAAAAGCGCTTTAAGGGAGATGCTTTTCAGTACACGACAATAATGAAATTGGGCCACCCTGCTTTTGGAGTGCCGTCTAATGTTACTACAGAGACACACACCCTGAAGCAGTCAAACCAACAGCCAGTAGTACGTTTGACACTTCACGTTGGTTGACGAATACTGGATGCAAGAGTCTGGCCGTGTGCTGTAATTTATCGCGCATTCATTTTTCAATTACTTTAGATGGATCTCCCAACACTGAGACCTACGACCTCCGAGAAAAAGCCGGCTTCACTGGAGCATGGCGCCTACGGTGTCCACGATATGATGTCTCATGGGTGAGTTACTAGTGGTAAACCGAAAATTAAGTCTGTTTGGTAAACTACGTAGGCCTAGATTGTAGCTGAGGTCGTAGTATGGCTACACAGAGATAGAGCGAAACGACTTTGTTTGATGCCTGAAATGGGCTGGCCTTAACCATCAGCCAGGATTTCTTGTATCCTTGCAGTGGCCATAAGAAGCGTGTTGCCTATTCAACGTGCAATGCTTGATGTTGATATTCGTCATGTCATGAAGCTGGTGCCACGGCCATCCCACCACACTGTTCATATTGACACATCACTATTTGGCCCTTCATGTGCAACTGGGCTCCTCTGTAGAGCGCCATTTAACCTGCAGAAAGGTAATCGTAGTCAAAACGTTCAATTGTGGTATGGCAGTCCTTTGGGTGTAGCAACTGCAACAAGCTGCTATCACATGTGGAAAGATGCCACATTTTCCCTTGCGTCAAAAAAACAAAACTTGAAAATTGTCTTCTCAGAAAAATGCACAAGTGGGCATGTGCAGCCACTCCATTCCAGCCTTTCTTATACCTGTAGCGATCCACCACCAACCGCATACAGGGCACGTTGATCTGAGCATGTTGTCGGGGGCCAATTTGTAATGCAAGTACAGTCGAGCCCACTTATAACGGTTGCAGCGATAACGAACGCTTGGTTACAATGAACGAACGCGTCCCATCAACATTGAGGCAGATATAATAAGCTGGCACGGAGATGCAATTCATGTACACCGAACAATCAACCATCACCTGATTGTGCCTGGTGTTGGCAGTCACCACTTTATCGGCTTTCCACGAACGCGAAGCATCAAATAAACTATGGGGGATCACCCTTTTCCTACAGAACTGATTGCAACGAGCAAAAGAAAACCAGAGGGAAGGAAAATGTAAACAAAAAATGACGTCGTCGTTGTGAGTTTTATGCATGTTGTCCCCACCCAACTTTGTCTGCATGCAACCGGAGGGAGTACACGATGGAAGAGAGGGAAGTGAAATAGGGGACAAAATAGAGGAGACGAGGGCGAACTTGCAGAAAGTTAGCATTGACACCGTGCCAACACTTGTGAGGCACATGCATTTCTTTGGTCCAGGCTGTCTGCGGGTGGACAAATTGGCGGAACAGATTTTGTGGGGCCACAAAATTAGCTACGCATGAATTCCAGTAGTCCTCGTTCATGCTCACTGCCGCTTTCCTCTCCAGTTCGGCCGATAGAAAAGTGAAAAAAACAAGCAAGCAATGTGAAACGCGTGCCATGAAGCCAAAACCCGTCAAGTGCCACTGAGGCGTCATCGGTTGTTCTCTTGAGGCATTGTGAATAATGATCTTATGCAGGAAGCACAAAAAAGCGACCTGTTTAAAGGCCAACTGCACTCAAAATTTCGACCTCTTGACAACACTGTTTCCGAATTGTCTGCTGAAAAAGAAAGCGAGATGCCAAATACAACAGCTGAAATATGTGCACGGACGCCAGAAGCAGTCAGCAGAAATCGGCTATTTTGAAACCGAAATCGAGGAGGCCATTAAAATGACGTTGCAGCCGTCCAGCGAGCGGCCCGACGGTCAGCAGCTTGGGAGCAAGTCTGCGCACAAGCTCTACGCGCGCACGGGGCAGCACATGGATGAAGCGTTTGCAGCAGAGCTCGGCCAGCTCTCCAGCTGCACGGCTGGCCAGAGGAAGAAGTCCCCGTCGGCTGGAGCTTCACAGGCGCGTCATGGCTGTTTACGCGATCCGCCGGCAGGTGCAGTGTGGTCTTTGGCGGAGCTTTTGTAAACACTTCTGACTGATTAACGAGGCATTTCATGGGGCTACCACCCGTGTTTCAGCTGATTTGGTGGTACTTACTACACATTAAAAGTAAATTTGGTTGATGTGAAATTTGAGTGCAGTTGGCCTTTAAGAAGTACAATCTGTCCAAGTTTACACCTTTTAAAGACGGAGAGAAGATCCTGGGTTCCAAGATCAATGCTGATGCGTCGACCAGGAAGAGCAGCGGCCCTAATGACAATTATAGAACATTTATGCATATATATTGAGCTATCTTCCACTCGTCTAGCTTCTTTCTGGGTTGGGAGTTCCATTACGGCAGACGAGCGGCAACCTTGCTTCGTGGCTGCAGCCAGCGCCCTCTTATTGCTACGTGCCGTCCAGGCGATGTCCGTGGCTGCATCAGTGCACTTGCTTTCACACGTATTCACGTGCCACGTTTTCACGCACAGAAAATGCTTGTTACACTTATAACGAACTTGGATATAACGGACAAATTCAGACCCGCCGCAGTGGCTCAGTGGCTAAGGCGTTGCGCTGCTGAGCACGAGGTCGCGGGTTCGAATCCCGGCCGCGGCGGCCGCTTTTCTGATGGAGGTGAAAAGCAAAAACGCCCGTGTGTACGAGATTTCGGCGCACGATAAAGATCCCCAGGTGGTCAAAATTAATCCGGAGCCCTCCACTACGGCGCGCCTCATCACCTGCGTTGCGTCGGCGCGTTAAACCCTACAATCAATCAAATCAACGGACAAATTCAGCGTGATGTTCAATTCATGTAAGGGGGCTCAACTGTATGTGTTTTTGCGGCTTGTGATGATTGTCATGGCCATACAGTAGCCGACCGATTTTTCGGACCTGGAGGGGAACCAAAAGTAGTCCGAATAAAGAGAAGTCCGAAAAATCCGTGAGCCATTACTCCTACGAGACAACTGGCGGTTTCTCGGGAAAGTCCGAAATATCCAGCAAGTCTGTTTTTTCGGACTCTGAAAAAAACGGTCGGCTGCTGTATGCAGTTTCCGTAGAGAAGTGCTTCACTGTGTGAGATGGTCGCTTGCTGCTAGCACTACCTGGTTGTGCCATAGGCATGCTGCAGCCAGGACGTTCAGTGAAACACTGTTGAGAAAGTTGATGTATACTTGTTCAAAAAAATTTGAAGTGTGATAAACACGGTGACAGAGAAGAGGCCTGTCGGGATGAATGTTTGTGTCGTCCGTCGCAGGCCTGCTGCTGGCGTGGTTTCTGCGTAGGTAGCGACTTCTTGACGAGCTTGCAAAATGACGCTACACAAAATAGGGGAGGGCGGGTTAGGTAGACGAGAAGGTAGAGTTATTTGGTGCTGCAGCATTGGTCATGTTTGAGACACGCTAAACATAATCCTATTGTGTCGGCAGGTTTCCAAGCGTGAAGAACAGTCTGGCAGCCTGTCACCCCTTGGAGGAATCGGAGAGAAACGTGAGCTTCACTTGTCTATTCATGAGGTGCTGTTGTTAACAGGAATGCCTCTGCTTTTCATTCTAGTACGAGGAAAATTCGAGGAAAATGCAGTTGGCTCTCACTCGGTCCATTCAAGGGCTTCATGCTCCCCTGAAGCTGATGGTGGAAAGAAAGGCAGCCCTGAAGGTACGCTTTGTGTAAGAGGACGTGCTTTAGGGCAAGTATTGGCCTGCTCTACGAGTGCTTACTAAGTAACATTACACGTATCAAGAAAGCTGGGTCCGGTTTTGGCTTGAGTTATCTCAACTGATTATGTCAAAATTTGTATGTTGCAAGTTTCCTCTGCTGTTTATGTTCCCATGTTAGTTATTCATCCTAGGAGTCTTAGGTTAAATGATTGTTTGGTCTGCTTGGTTTATCAGGCCTGGGCGAGGCTAGCTATCCTGAGGACAAATTCCTGTGTGTCTAGATATGCGCACGGTAAAACCAGCAGGTAGTCCAAATTATTCTGTAGTGCCCCTCATAGCTTGGGAGTGAGTACCTTTGGAGCGTAAAACCCCAACGTGAACTTTTTTGAGAATAAACCTTTTGTCATGTGTGTTTTACATTAAATAAAGGGACTTCGACATGTACGAGGGTCATTTGTTAAATTCCGTAAATTTATACGGGATAACGCCACGACCTTTGCAGTAATATCATGGCTAGCAAGTATTGCTCAGGTTAGATCTTATCAATAAGCGTTTTGTTATTTTCATCGTCCGGCATATTTGATGCAAACATGTCAGCTCGTCTCAAAATAATAAAGAGAAAGTTCCGTGCAGTGACAACCACAACCCCCCCCCCCCTTTTTTTTTTTTAAAGTTGACGGAGAGTGTGCTCTACCACTGAAGACTTTATTTTTAGATGGATGAATTTAAATGCAGCTGGATGTCATACTCAAAACACCCCACTGCAGTCACTACTCTGCATATCATGGGATTGTTGTGCAGGACTGCTAAGTAACAAATTATAAGATCCTGCGCAAAGAATCGCACAATAAAAAGCTTGCTGCGTGGTGGGTGGTGCGATTGTTGACTGTGGACCTGAAGGGCATGTGGAAGGATGTTCCCATGCAGCATCTGGCAATGCTGAATCGCTGTGCGCAGGAATTATTGCATTGAGTTATGACGTTGGTCAAAAGATGGGTTTGCCACCACACTTCTGAGTCGAAGCAGTAAAAGCAGTGGACAGTGCTAGGTGAAAGCGCTACGAAGTTAAGATCATTATGTTGGCTAGGAAGCTGATAGCAGCAGTTTCTTGGGACAGCGATGAAATAATCCATGAAATGAAATAATGTTTTGCAATGTTGCGGGACTGCTCGAAAGCAGAGCTGGAGGGTGGGGAAGGGCTAGACAGGTCAAAAGCACTGCATCGCGTCCAACAAATCAACCTTTGCAATGACGAGGTTGTATGAATTTGGCAATCGACTGCTTCAGCATAACCCATGTGTGGATTTAGCCTAGTCTGATTATTGTTTGCAAACTTGACAACTGCCTTGACAAGAGAAAATTTCCTTCCTGTGAAGGTTTCACCACTGCTGTCATGCATATTTCGCTGTACTTGACAATTCCTACTATTGCGATGGAATTTAAAAATTGGAAGCTCGGTAAACCAAGTTTGTGGCTCTCAACAGAGACTGTATTCAAAAACATAATGCAGTTTTCCCAGAAAGACGTAGGTATTTAATCTGTATTTTTGCCGTAGTTGGCAGGCAACCCTCAGCTATTGCAGAATGCAAATGATACAACTAGGAGTTGTGTTACCCCGTGTCCTGTTGGCTAACAAACAAGAAATCTGCTTGCACATTCAGGTTGGCAGGCTGCCTTTTCTGCCGAGCTCCAACAGCATGCTCGAGACACTGGACGGTCGGGATGAGACCATCACGTTCGAAGACCTCTACAACGGTACGTTGGTTGCATGGCTGCTGTCGTGTCGAATGCTAAAAGACGTTGCGACCCTCCCTTTGTAGACCAAAGCTCTCTCTCACAACAGTGCACGAGAACATTTACTTGAACCAGGAGCTTGTCACTAATTGCTCCCGTCCTTTTCTGAGCATTTGAGGGCTAGTATAGAGAAGAACACCAAACCAACCGGCACACTTCAGGGTGTGCCGTTACTTCGTTTGCATGTTTCAATTCACTTCTTCATGTATGCGTGCAAGGTTGTATGAGTGCTTGATTTAGCCTGCAATCATTTTTTCAGCACATACGAAGGCTGCCACGGGATAGTTACTCTTTATGAGGCAAATGGTTAATGTTTTTTAGTTACAAAAATTGCACCATCATCTACAACCTTATTCCAAGGTTATGTTCTGTTGATTTCACATATTCGTTTGCAAGCCTGTCCGTAAAGTAAAGACCGCTTATAACGTATGTTGCGGGAGTGGCAAAAATCCGCACTATTAACTGTACCGCACTATAACCAAAACATGCGCGACTCCAACCACATCGCAACCTACATCTGAAGTCATCCTATATTTATCATCACTCAAACGGCACAACTTTTATTTTTTATTATTATTATTTTTTTTTTTTTTTTTTTCCACATCAGTTGCTGCAGTGCGGTCTTGCAAACAGCGAGCACGTTTTGAAGGACCATGGCTGCGTTTTTAGTGCCTATGAACATACGCCGTGCGAATGTGATAAGAACACCAGCGGGATTTTTTTTACCCTACCTTGTGGTCACGATGCCGAAGGCGGCTGCTTATCAGCGCGATATATTGGTGGTGGAAATCTTCGGCTTCACGTGACTCGCTATCTGCTGATGTTCGGAAAGGGGAAGGGTGGTGGCTTATCCGCACATCGTTCTAAAGCGTGAACTGCATCGAGCGATTTCTTCTGGCGAAAACCTGCTGTGTACTCCGCAGGCACGGCGACACCGGCGCAGATACATCTGGCGTGGTGTATGCGGCGCGGTAAGAGACGGCACAATGGCGTCTGCACTGGCCGTGAAGCTCCAGCGACCGCTTCTGAGCGATCGCTGAAATGCCACACGATGTGCAAGTGAAAATGCTCATGCAAGAAAAGAGCTCATAATCTGGGTGAAAAGTGGAATAAGAAATGCCATCCACGCTGCGTGCGAAAGCGCCCATCAAAAAGTACCGCGTTGGTAAGCCTAACATCTCTGGCGCCGCCAGCCAGCTGCTCCGAGCGCTTCGGATCTCCCACAATTAGGTGCACACCTCCCCATTGGTGCAAGTCGTCAGGCTCCTCCCACTGCCAAGCGAAGAAGCCGCCGCGGAATCGTGGGAACGAGCGTAAAAAAAAAAAAAAACGCTATCTTCCGGGGTGCGTCAAGCAAGGACTGTTGTGGTTATCACATACGCGAGAACTGCCTATTATTTTGTGTGTGTCGAAGTTAAAGGAGAGCAAGTGGTGCGCACTGCGTCACCCTTCCTTTTTTTTTTTTTCTTTTGCTACCCTAAGACAATGCCCTGGCTGTGCCAGTCGTTCAGCCGACCCACCATAAAACCGCACTATAAACGGTATTGTGCTTTGGCCAACCACATTTTAAGCGGTATGCTTGTGCATTGAGTTCTAGGGAAGGCAAACTGGTAGTCACAAAAACCCACGTTATATCCGGTACCGCACTATGAATGGTTACGTTATAAATGGTCTACGCTGTATTAGCAAATGCTTTCATTGCAAAATAATTTTTTTAAAAATGTGGAATGGGAAGTCTGCAGCTACAACTTTTTTCAGCTATCACTAAATAAAAATGTGCCTTTTCTCTCCTTTCTCCAGAATTCACCGAGTCTGAAGTACTGCGGCCCCCTCTCATGGTTATGCAGAAACACCTGAACCTGCTGTAAGGCCTGCTGAAGAACCTGCTGAAAAATAAAACTTCCTTGCACAAAACATTTTGCCATTTCAAGGAAGCATAATGTGGTCTTTTCTGTTAGCAGATGTTAAGGAATCAAACCTGCCGAATCTTCCAATTATTCAGAAGCTTCACGAATTCTGGGCTCAAGTGTGTTTAGGTCAAAGGGCACCAGGTCTAGACTGCAAATTCTGACCCAGTCGTCTGACTGCTGCGTGTGATCATAAGCCTCCGAACAATGAAGCCTGCTGAGCACAGCAATACTTTGTTACATTTTTGGAAGGAGGGGGGGGGGGGATGGCCCAGTTTGTTATACAAGTAAACAGGGCAGTAACAGTGCACTGCCACAGCGAACATCACCCACTGTCACTTTTCTATTTTCCTACAGTTTGTTCCAGAACTGCAAAGTCTTTCTGTATACTTAAACGGGGATGCAGGCAGGAAGGAAACACGTGGCTGTTGCGCTGCACTTGGCAGCATACCGAAACCTGCTCAACAGCTTGGGTACAGACATTTCATTGCCCATGAGTTTCTTTAGCGTTACACCCCCCGTTGAATACTGTTTCGGAGGCAGTTCTGTTGCCCTCCAGTGTTGGGAACTGTTTCAGACCTGTGTTGGCCATTGTGAAGAACCTGCAGGTACCCTGATCAATGCAATAGCCCCTTGTATTGACAGCTGTCGCTTAGAAAATACCCTTTGTGACAGTTTTCCAACTTGGCTAACATGTAGCAGCTGCTTATTCTGTACAAAAGACGTTTGTAGCCAGATTTTAGCACCTTGGTGTACAACGAGTCCTGTAACAGAACCAAAGGGGAGGGGAAAGCAGCGGTGAAACATGCTTAGTTGGGCTTGGGAATGATCAAAATGGAGAATGTAAAGTATCTTCCAGCAACTGGACGGCTGTCTTGGACGAGAGAACTCCTTCCCAGGAGCTCTTGTGCTGCGGAAAAATGGCAGCTGTGGCTTTTTGCTTATTTATTCTTAGTAAGCAACAGTGACAGCAGCTAAAGTGATAGTATGCAGCTGAAAGAGAGAGAAAAAGGCAGGCAATTGCAAGAACCGGTTGCAATTCTTCATTATTTGCTTGCCTTGGAGCTTCTGCCTTCTCCGGCTTAAATTACATCGTAATTATTAGCGAAAGCTGAAATAGCTCCCCTCCCTTTGCCTTTCCTGTAGCGCAAGTGCACTCGCAGCACTTGCTAAGGCAAGACAGGATGCTGACAATCATAATGGCAATTATCAGCAAGCCCTGTATTAGTTTCCCTCACTAATTCTCTTGCCATTTTCACTGCAGCACAACTTGCTGTGGGAACCAAGGGTGCATCATATTCGAGTATATATGCTATGTACATCTCGCAGCTTTTTATAGCACTGACACTCCCCTTGGTGTCCCCATACTTCAAGCCAAGTAGCAATGCGTGTATCCCTTGGTTGGAGTGGGAAGTGCATCCAACTCCTTTCATGGCCAGCTGTAGCAGTCTTTCTTGTGGGCTCTGTGTCTCGGTGACAGAAAACTATGTCTTGGACCTGGTTATTTTTCGATGTTTTGCACACTTACTTTGGTAGAGCTTCGTAAAAGTTGGGTTGTACACTCAATTTCGTTCCCAGTATTCAGTTCCCAAGTGCAGGTTTATATGAAACCAGGAGAGAGAGAGAGAGAGTAAACTTTATTAAAGGAAAGGAGCCAAGTGGTCGGTTTCCCCAGTCCAGGGCCCCACCCCGTTGGAGCGTCCAGCCGTTTCAACCCGGTGGATCAGCCGAAGCTGATCTTCGACGCTCGAGCTGGCCAGTTCTCCCTCCCTCTGCTCAACCGAGGGGTTAGACATCACGGGAAGTGAGGGGTTGAGTTGACACTCCCACACCATGTGGTACAGAGTGCTGGGCGCTTTGCAGAATCGACACTGCGAGTCATATTGCATACGCCAGAAGAAGTGCAGCCTGGTAGGGTGGGGAAAGGTGTTCGTTTCAAGCAGACGCCAGGAACGCTCCTCTCTCGTGCGGAGAGAGGGGTGTGCAGGAGGGAGCGTAAGCCGGGCTAGCTGAATGATGCCAAGGGGACCGCCATCTCTAGCCAACTCTCTCACGGCGCTCAGCTGGTTAGACGTCGAGCAGTCTTGTGGGCAAAGACATTACCAAGGAGAGAAGTGACAGCCGGTGTCCAGACAACTGATACCCTTTTCTTTGGAGGGTTCTGGTTCAATGTCTTCATTGTGGTGTGCGAGATGCAGCCTTGGAGGTAGCTCCTGCACGCCGACTGAGAATCTGTGATGATTACTTTCGCAAATGTCCGCGTTATCACCAGTGTTATAGCTACCTCTTCGGCCTGTAGCGTCGAGACTTTTGTGAGTGAGGCACGTGACGTGGCTGTCTATCTTCGTTACGGTTGCCACCTTGGCTCCGCATCTTGCATAATCTGCGGCGTCCGTGTTGTGAACCTTTTCGTTGGAGCCATATTTTTTCTCCAGGGCTCCAACTCGCACCTTTCTCCATCCTTCGTGGAACTGCGGGTGCATGTTTCTTGGCAAGCGGCCCACTGTAATGTTTTGGCGCAGTGCACCAGGGATATGTTCCGTGGATTTTATAGGGCAATCAGGTATGTTCATGCCCAGTCTCTGTAGAAGGGCCCTGCCCACATCCATCCTGGATAACCAGTAGTGCTGATTGAACAGGTGGCCCTCAATTAGCTCGTCCACAGTGTTGTGAATCCCAAGCTCGAGACAGTCGTGGAGGTGTGGGTGGCAAACCCAGCGCTTGTTTGTACACCTTTCGCAAGAACGTATCTGGCTTGATCCTCTCAGTCTTGGTCAGGAAAGCACAGGGCATCACATAGGTGAACCTTGAGACGATGAACGCCTGGACAAGTCTAAGTGTGTTCGCCTCCTTCATGCCTCTTCCTTTGACCATGATCCGACGAAGCATGTGAGCAATCTGTCTACTCGGGCTTTCCAAATTCCTTATCATCGTGGTGTTTGCGCAATCTGCTTGGAAAATCACGACTAGAATTTTGATTTGCAGAGACAGGGTGATGGTGGCACCGTCCAGCATGATCTGCATTGCAGGTACATTGGCCTGCCTACCGCCTTTACTGCGCATTAGGAGCAGTTCCAATTTTTATGGGGCGCACGAGAGTCCACAGTTCTTAGCATACTTGTTCACAGCATCAGCTGCCATTTGGAGGCGATCCTGCGTCTCCCCGACCAAGTTCACACCGGTCCACACCGTGATATCGTCGGCATACAGGCCGTGGTGTAAGTCGGGGATTGACGCCAGTTGTTAGGCAGGCTGATAAGGGCAATGTTGAAAAGGAGGGGGGACAGGACCGCTCCTTGGGCCGTGCCGCGTCCGCTGGTATGAATGGTTTTTGTTTGAATGTCTCCAATCTTGAGGGTGGCTTGGCGTCCGGAGAGAAAGTCCCTGACGTAGGTGTACGTGTGGGTTCCACACCCAAGTTCACTGAGATTTATTTATTCATTTGTATTACCCTCAAGTCCCAAGGGTGTTACAGAGGGGAGTGGGAAATACACAATACAGACAAAATCAGTGAAACAACAACAATAAACATTACAAATAACAGCTTGTTATGAAAACAGGTTGTTTATGACTGAACAAAACGCAATCTCATTGCCGATTTCAGCTACGGACTGAGGAAGGCGATTCCAACTTGCACAAGTGCTGGGGATAAAGGAATTCTGAAACAGGTTTGTGCGACATGATGGGACGTGAACTTTGTGCTGATGGTCGATCCGGGATGACATGTAAGATGGACTGGACAATAGCCTGTTTCTGAGGATGGGATTGGAATGATAAATCTTGTGAAACAAGCACAAACGGAAAACTTTTCTGCGATGTTCAAGAAGAGGCAAAGATAGGCTTGCCTTCATAGATGTCACACTGGATGTGCGGTGATAATTTGAAAGTATGAAACACGAGGCTCGATTCTGAATGCTTTCCAACTCTGAACGGAGTGACCCCGTGTTTGGATCCCAAACGCTGGCCGCATACTCCAATTTCGGACGCACTATGTTTTATAGAGAAGCAATTTCAAGGAAGAGGTAGCCTGATTAAAGTTTCTCTGGAGATACCCTAATGTACGATTGGCACTGTTAACAACATAATTAATGAGAGTCATTCAGATAGTCAGTATGGCTTCGTGAGTGATGTTGTCAAAGGCCCCTCTTAAATCCAGCACCAGGATGGCCTTAGGTGTATGTCTGTTAGCGTGACCTATGATGTCCTCCTTCAGTTGCAGCAATACATCTTGCATCGACAGGTGCTGTCGGAACCTGTACATTTGGTGGCAATTGCTTCGTGTCTTCGAGGAAGTTTTGTAACCAGTTGTGTGCGACGTGCTCGAGCAGCTTCCCGATTCACAACGTGAGCGATATTGGCTGTAAGTTTTTGATGCAACACTTGAAAAACTAGGATACATATTATTGGGCCTCTAACATTGGCAACACACCATTTTCTTGCACCTATTAATAATTTCTGCATTCAGGTGAAAAAAAAAATGTTAACAACATCAACTTGCATTATCAGTAATGAGCAACATGTTCAATGGTGCCACGGGCCTTACCACAGTTGCCCACAAAAGACGTGCACCTTTCTTAGAAACAATGTTAAGCGCAACTTGGCTGAACAGAAGAAATTTTATTTTCCACTCAAGGTATCAGCATAAAAAGTGACAGTCATTTACACATTTAGTGAGGGAATAAGGCACTCCTTGTATACAATAGTAATGCCATATATACACAGCATCACAGTCATTTTGGAATGACTAGAGACAATAGCAGTAAAGCACAACAGGCCAGACACACACTTGTATAAATAGCTTTCCGAGCAATAAGAATAACATGAAGCATAACTTAAAACTGCATCAAGGAAAATAAGCGAAATTAAAGTGCATCAATTCTTCTGCCATTCTGTCATGTTGTTGCCACACTCCTCACTACCAGCTTTGCCCTCTCCACTCTAATTAACCAGCTCAACCCGCTTGAACTAACGTTTTGAGCAGTCAGAAGCAGATTCTGTAATTTTCACGCGCAAGGGTCTAACTTCCTTGCCTCGCAGCGCGGCCACATAGGACTGCTGGCATGCGCAAGTGCGTCAGTTCTCATTAAGCCACCCATGGAATGCTTCCGGCCCATTCTCAGTCTTCTCATTCAATCACACGGCAATGTGGCACTCTTTCTAATTGTGAAGAGCTGCAAGGAACAGGGCTTAAGCAAAACAGTCTGTGTACGTGATAAGGCTGTTGAAGGCTACCAGTACAATGCATGATTCGATGCAGAGGATCTGGCAATTTTTGTGACACCTGCAGCAACAGTTGGAAGGTATAAACTAAAATTAAAAAGACAAATTTATATTTTATCAACCACTCTACGTTTGAGGCTTGGCTCGGCCCCTTTTCGGCAGTCCTGTGCGAGGAGGATTGGGAAAGAGAAGGTACGGGAAGAGGCAAATGGTGCTACTTTCCTAACGCAGGGGCCTTAGGCAGAACAAGGCTCTACCACAGGGCAACTAAAAATGCACATTGTACTCAACACGACATTCCACTTCAGACCACGTTGCAAGACAGCCACAGTACATTTCATTCCCACGCATAAGACCGGAAAGCGACCTGACGTTCAAACTTTGTAGCTCTACGCACAAGAGCCATCCAAGTACACTAAAACGGCTGCTCGTACTGGCCGCCAAAATATATTAGAATACACACTCACATTTGTCAATTCTGCACAAGGGCTTTGGTCAATTGCAAAACAGGCTGTACACTTGTGCATCGAGTTTGCTCAAGGAGATCATTCACAGTATGCGCCAATCCTACCACAAGACGCTTGACATCCACTGGCACTGAAATTCTTAAAATCAGAAGAGGCGGACACAAATAACACATTGAATCAAGCTCAGGAGGCTGGATCCTCATGTGACTACTCAAGGCATCAATCAGGTGCAGCTTGTTTTGCACGAGTGGGCTTCCGTCATCACTGCTATCACTTGAAATTGGTTTACTCTAACTGACATGAACCTAGCGAGCAAGCTGCAACCTGCGTAGATATGCCAACTGGACAAGATCACCACCCATGAGCACAACCATCAAAGACCACAATGTACAAGTGACGAACCTGTCGCCAAGTATAAAAGAAAAAGGAGAAGAAAAAAAAAAGACGCAAGATTTCGTACATGCGCTAATCCCCACCTACGCGTTTGTGGAGCTACCTGCAATACTCAAGTACCCACTTCGAGATGGCCGGTCATTGAGAAAGTCGCTGGAGTCGGGCGCTTGGATGCAGGCGTCGTCAGAAAAGCTGCCAAGGAGCAGCTTTCGCTCGCTGAAGTAGTCCGGCCTTCGCTGAACCGTATTCTTCACAGTAGTGCCTGTGTGCGGCGAGAGAGAAGGCCGACACAGAAACGGGAGAAATCAGGCACTTCTTACGAGTAACTCTGCAAGTGCTGCACTCAGCGATACGCAGTACACAGATGAACAGTGGAGAAGTTACACAGGAGCCACAACCTTGGGAAGGAAGGCACACCAAAGAAGTGCACTGTGAGGAATCTCGTGGAGAAATTCCTCGAAAACTTAAAGGGACCCTGCAACACTTTCGATAAACGCTTTCACTCTTTCTTTCGCGTCTGGAAGTACTGCAAAAGCTAGAGTTATCGCCAGCATGAAGAGGCACTGCGTGATTTGTTCATTGCACCAGATACGCATTCCGTTTCTGCTTTGTTTCTGTGGCTTTATTTTTAAAGTTGCTATCGAAAACCGTTCATTGCTGCAACTGAAGGAAAGCCGGCCAACATCTGCTACATGGCCTCAGTGACGTAATTTGAGCCGTTGAAGAACGTCAAGACTGAGAAAGAGAGAAAAATCTTTTGAGCGAGTTTCCAAGTTATCTGATGGGCATAGAGCAGCATTTTTGGCTGAGGTACTTGGCGACCCCCTAATATAAGTACCGGGCGTGTTGGGTGACTACGTTCCACAAGCATTTAAGATTTCAAGAAAAGTTGAAAAAAGTCTGCTTAGGTGTTTTGACGGCGAAAGCCTAGCGACTATCAAAGACTTCTTTACAGCTACATCGGTTCTACATCACTTTCATTTTTTTGTCTTTCGACGCAAATGACTCTGACAAGCTGACTGGCCACAATTCAAGTGGTAGCTTCCGCACGGCGAAAGCTCTTTTACGCATACGCCTGTTCTACTCACGTGGTACGATGTTCACGTGTCACTCTGCATGCACCAGGCTGTTTCTTTGTATCTATCTCATTTTACGGTGAAAATATAGGGAAATATGAGCGTCCACCTGAACACGAATGGTATAATTATGTGTAGGATGCACGTGCTTCCACTCTGTCAAATGCTGCCCCATAAACTCAGCGGTGTGCTCTCAGTAAAGGCGACGAAAAGAAACAGATTTCTAGTGCAACTAGATGTTAAGGTCAGTCCCAAAAACTCCAAACATGGGTTGCACAGTATAAATGGTAACCTGACAGTGTTATTAGACAGCGTTTAGAAATCCATTCAGTGTCCCCTGTGCATTGACAGAATAGAACTGACCTTAATCGAAAACTGTGCTTTTCAAATATTTAAATAAAACTACTTTGTCGTAAATGTCTAGATTTTAACTTTTCAATACTTAAAGGGGCCATGCAGACAAAACACAAATTTGGTTCATTCGAAAAATTGTCTCGTTATAATCACACCGACACCACTTTTAACGCACACTTCGCTCAAATAAGCTATGTAATTGGGACAAGAGGGAATAGCTACGCAATCCACTAGCTCATTTCCCACAACAGAACCTTTGAGGTCATATGTGCCCAGCTGTGCAATTGGCCGAGGCCGGCAAAAGCAAACGCAAATTATGTACGGCTTATAAGCTTGCCGAACGAGCTATATTTACACTTAAATGTAATGCATACTCATTTTACAGCAGTAAGAATGGTGCAGTAAACAATGAAAGTTAGGAAAACACACGTAAGCTTAGAAGTACCGATGCGCACTGCTGTTGGTACTGGGCATACCATGCTTGTTTTAGCTGCACAGCAGTCCGCCACTTTGGGGTTGTCTTGCACGACACTGGCCGATTTGCGTAACTGTCGTTTTCTTACGTGACCCTGTTTGTCGAGGATACCCCGTGTTTCACAAAACGATTATTTTCTACAGTAACGAAAACAAGCCAGGTGCAAATACAGTCAAAAACAAAGCAACGGCGTACAACGGTCCATGGATGTGTATGGTAGCACCATATGAGAGGACCGACGGCAAGCAAGGCTGCAGAGCCGAATGACGCAGTGGAAGTTCGTTTGAATACGTACACTTATGATGTCCCAAAATCACAATCACTGCTGGCGTCCCGAAAACAGACGATTTGGCGGGAGAATCAAAATTTTAACCTAAATTGATTAATTTCTCAGTGAAAACAGCTGCCGGACAAACATTGGGGGCAATATAAAACATGAAATCTTTCGAATAAAACAAACTTGTATTGTGTCTGCATGGCCCTTTTTAGAAGCGTATCTTAGCCATACTAATGGTTGCTAAGACAAGTCTTAACAGAGGCACTTGGTAATTGTAGATGAGCGTACTCACGATAACACAAACCCATTTGTACTCAAATTTATGACTGTAAATATAATGCTAAGTACAGGCCAAGGCTAAAGACATGAGTAAGGAAGCTCTGTGCAGACTGACGAGCGTGATCACTCATAACTAATAATCCCCACTCATGCCGTGAGTACACACTATTTCATGAGTACTAGTTAGTATGTTCTCGTGAGTAGAAATTCATGAGTATGTAATCACAAGTAACTACTCGCAATCATGCACTTTTAAGCAGATCAATGGAGGACGACTAAGAGAGTGTATGATGGCAGACGCCCAATCTCCACAAGTCCACCTCCTTTGAAGCCACTGCCCCCATTTTTGGAACCACAAGTCGGCCTCAGCAGTTTTGGTATAAGTGATAGGTCCGCTTGCTCATGGGCCGACTGTACGGGCAAGCATTGCTATGTTCAGTGCTATTGTATGTTTGCGCATTTGTGTGTCATCCAGTGCGCTGCTTCATGCTACTGTTGCGATACCGATTGCTTATCTCTTCTACGTGGATCTAACCGAATTATCTTGCTATCTTGCTTACAGCCGCTCACTCATTTCACGTTTACAACAGGCTCTATTCCACTGCTCGGTAACTTGTTGGTGTTCATGGGGGTCAGATATGTGTGCCACACTTCAGCTTCCACAGGCGAATTCGTGCCAGTGAGCAGACGGAATACTTCAAGTCGCACACAAAAACAAAAACTGCCGTGCACTGGGGGCAGACTTTTGTTTTACATGGGCTTCTGTCACCTGACACTCCCTGATAGTCGTCCCTCTTGCAACACGAGTAGACAACAAACTCTTTAGTTAAGAGTACACAATTTTACAAGTCAGGGTGCGCTCGTGAGTACGTTCACCTACGCAAGTTGGCACATCACCACCGGGGAGGAGGGGCAGGAGGAGAGGAAGAGGACAGCTCAGCCTGAGCCCACTCCCACCCGTGGTTGTCTGAGACAGCATGCTCCCCCGCCGAGTTGAAAGCACAATGCCTGCCTTACCGGCGTGCCTAATCTGAAGACCGCCTCTCTCTCACACTGTCAGGTCAGCGGCAGCAGGGAGTAGCCGGCCTTACCGACATGCCTAATATGGTCAGACACGTCCTGCGTCACGTCGGACAGGTCCCACATGGCCATGAACGACAGGCAGCACGGGATGGGCCGCGCGTCCGGGTCCTTGTACGGCTTGTGCGAGAAGGCAAAGTAGTGCGCCACCGCGGCCACAAACATCTCGATGCAGATCAGGAAGTCCTGCGGCGGGAAACGACAGACGTCTCTCGCTTGAGCCAACATTTCTCAAACTGCTCCACACAAAGGCCACGTTAACAAAAAGATTGTCCACTGGCCTGCACCTACTCTAATGCACCAGGTTTCACTCAGGCCTACAGGCGAAGGTAGCAGCAGAGTATGCATTTAGTCACGGGAACAGCAACATTTGTCGTATTATGGGGACGAATACGGCTGCACGGCAGTCAAGAATAAAGCAGTTGGATTAGGTGTGTAATTCTCAAACAATACACTGAAATGACAAGGGTAGCAGACATAAAAGGAGTGGCATAAGGAGCGGAATTATGCATGCCTCACAAGGGAGAGTAGTTTGATCCTGCTCGTTGCTAGCACAAACAGAATCGTAAGTGGGAGTAAGATTCTGCGTCTTACACAGAACGGAGGTGCTCAGTTCCGGTCCTGGATGGAGAGACAATTGGAATGAGTGGATTTAGGTTTTTGCACCTTACCCTAAATAGCATTAAAAGGAGAATGAGGACTGGAATTATGAGCCCATTGTTTATTATGGATCGAAACACACAACTACCAATATCTTGGGCAGGTATATGTCACTAAAATTCCCTGCATTAAAACAAACAGCATATTGTGCCTTAGGCAGTTCATGATAAATCATCAGCTATTAACCATGCGCGACCAGGGTGGCACACTTGACATCCACGTTGTACCACTAAACTGCTGCAACCTTGGAACCGCGCTGTTAACATTTCCATGAATGAACATTCACCCTGCATTGGACTTGTTCCTGCTTTTGTTTCTTAATTCTGCAACTAGTCGGGGCCCATGTGAAGCGTTGGAGCTGGCAGCCTTGAAGCGTCCATAATAGCAGCGAATGTCGGCTGCATTTCGTGGTGGAGCGGATTGCAGTGATCCACCATACTGTAACCTCGGTACGGTAACATTCTGATTAAAGCACTCTAGTGTTCTGGCTTCGCCTATGTTCGGAAGAATAATGTTACAGTGCATCAGATGATGAAAAAATGAAGGCATTTACCTAGGCCCAAATGCTTAAAATACTAATCGTTCTTAGTATTAAAATTTGCTTACTCGTTATAATGTACTTTTGAGTAGACACATGGTGGAAGAAAGGAGGGTGTATCACGGCACACTACGCATAGATTTGACCTTGTTGCAAGCAGCGGCCTGAATAAGTCACTACAACTTTCTAGACAGCGGCACACACAACAGTACGCCAACTATACCATTATTTTTGTTATCTTAATGCAACGAACCATCCTTACCTTCATTGAAGATTTGTCTGGGGAACAACAAAAGTGAAACCAACCATGAAAGCACTTTTTTTTTCAAAGGAAATATAGACACAAAGGGATCATAGAAGCCCACCTTCATATTTTCATGGTGCAAACGACACTGCTAAAAAATAACGGTGCTTACCTGAAGGCCTCTGTTCACATCACCAGCAGTCCCCTTCTCAGTAAAGAATGAGGGTTGCACAATGCCGGTGTAAATCAAGAGAGAGATAATCACTGATTGGCTGAAAAAAATAAAAATAAAAAAAACGCTTGTTGTAGTACAAAGTAATGGTCAGGCTAGAAAGTAGAAGGCTGCTCAGCAATTGCTGAGAAAAGGTAAACTCATTCGTGTTACCAAGCACTAAGCAGTATTTTAATTATACTCCTGTCACACGGGCACTTTCAATCGCGATTGAGCCGATCCGGATCGAGCTCAATTCGGATCGGGCGCTGCTACACGGCAATTTCAATTGCGATCGAGCTCGATCCCGCTCGAACTCAATCCTGGTTCCCCAAGCGCGATCGAGGCTTCCAAGCGCGATCGAACGAAAGCGGCGATACTCTCCTCCCCGCTCAGTAATGGCACAGAAGGTGACAACTTCAACTAATGCTACAAACTGTGTCAAATAACTTGACCCAATTAAGCATGTGGTAACGTTTACATAGTTACGCATACCTACGACAGCGCGAGGTTACCAGACGACGGCCGCAAGTACATAGTTAGCACCATCTGGCGTACACGAGTGCAACCGGTGCAATTTTCGATCGCGATTGAAACGGGCCGTGTAGCAGTGGCAGTGCGTCGAGCGCGCTCGAGAACTCGATCGCGATTCACTTCAATCGCGATTGAAAGTGCCCGTGTGACAGGGGTATAGTAATAATATTTCTGACATTCTCAGTGTCACAAACGAGCAAACTTGAGTGAGCCCCTGGCAATGCTTGAGTAATATTCGTACAATTTGCACCCATTTCCTGCCTCTTCTGGTTCCCATGTTAGGCATTCAAGAAAAGCCTTGGGCTGCTCTCTATAAGGTGGTCTCATTCCGAACCATGGGTGCTACTTTTGTTTCCAGTGTACTATTCGTACCACTGGCATTCCAGCAACGCTGATGGGTACAAGAAACATCCATTACTGATGTCCACTTAGATGGCAGTGGACATGCACGTGTAAGCTCAAATGGTTTTGCAAGTGCATTTGAAGAAAAAAAAATATCCCAGCACAGAGGGCACAACTGTCTGCACACTTTAAATGTGCTATGAAAAGCTTGACTGGGTACCCTTCATGTTTGTGTGGTCAAATGCAGTTGGCACGTAAACAGTATTCGATACTTTAAGATAACCTTCCTATGCACAAGTAACCGATACGCAAAAAACAGAGTAAACTACCACAACTCTCAGTTCATGGAAAACAAAGGATGGCACAAACAAAGAGGAATGTTGCTCACAAGAAGGAAAAGAAGACAACTGCTTTGATGCAGAGGAACTTGGGTATTGGCGACATTGGTGCCAGTTCGTTGCGGTAAGCCTTGTAAAACAAGACCAAGCTGTACATTGCAACCTAGTGGAGAAAAAAAGGCATGTTGCTCGATTAATATTAATCTTAGCAGCACCATCCAAAAGCAGCCCTTCTTCTGCATTAATGCCACTGGCATCGAAGCAGGAGAAGTGGCCTTGCATTAATGTTAGCTGGTTTTTAGAACTGCTACCTCCATAAAAGCTTAACACACTGCCCTTCTTTAACTCCCCCCACCTTTCATACTGCTGTGCTTTGCATTATTATCATTCCAATTTCTACAATGCTTCCAATGCCTGTAAATAACATGCACTCATGGCATGTCTCAATGCTGTTGGCTATCAACACACAAAAAATGCAACGAGCAAATACCTGATACTCACAAATTGCGATATGTTGTTAATAACTACAATGTATGGATATGCGTAGTGAGGGTCAAACTTTCCTTCACCATACTTCCCAAACATTTCAGTAATTCTGAAACGGAAACGAAAAAAAGAAGACACAACTTTTACACATCGGGTCACAAGGAAGAATGAAAAAACAAAGAAAAGAATGAGAGACAGAGAGAGAGAGAGAGAGAGACAGAGACAACACCAAAGGGACAAAGGGAAGCCAACTCACAAGGCCAATGCTGTCGTGATTGGTCTGATAACTGTGTATTGAAGAATGCCATGACGACAGGAACTTATAAAGCGTCTGAAAGGAAGCAACACACTTCTATTCAGCACACACTCATGAAAGGCATTCACTGACATGGGTAACCTGGACATTTCATACATTACCAAAGTCTGATGGAGGCAAAAAGCAAAAATGCCCGTGTGTACGAGAATTCGGCACATGTTAAAGATTCTCAGGTGGTCAAAATTAACCCAGAGCCCTCTATTACAGCATGCCTCATCGCCTGCATTGCGTCGGTGCCTTAAACCCTATAATCAATCAATCAATCATACATTACCAAAGGCACAAAAGCGGTTGCGTGGAAACACTCCGATGTGGTAGCACAGGTAGCACACAAGGCTCTTTTAACACACCACATGGGGCCATTGCACACCAAACGTTCCATAGAGGTCGCCCGAGCATCTCCAATTACACTATAAAAATTCATGATGGATCACTCACCTACACTGTTAGTTCTTGCAGCCGAGTTTTGACGAAAAAAAATTTTGTCTCTACAGCCATTCAAAAATCGTGGCTGTGACGAAAACCTATGTTGTGAAAAGTATTTCCAAAATTAAATAATATATGCAGCAGTGAAATGATTCCAAGTGAGAGAAAAAAAAGAAGCACGCTTCCTTGCTACAATGCATTGACAGTTGCTAGTGTGTTGGAAAATGAGCTTTGTGGTGAAGCAAAGTGGCATTTCTGAGCCATTCTCACACATTTTTTACAGCGGTCAAAACCTGTCTAGAGACAATGCAGTTGCATAGTTTGTTTATAGCGTTGGCGGTAAGTGTGGAAGAAAAATGTGGGAGCCAGGAAGCGGGTAATTACTGCGCGTTAAAGACAAACTTTGAAAATTTTGCAAAATTGCTTATGTTCAGACGCTTATCGCGCTGCGTGGCGGTCCATGTAAAAACATGGACCGCCATTTTTTTTGATAGCGAACACTCTCTCACGAGGGCCATTGGATTGGATTCGATTGGCTTGGATTTGATTGGATTAAAGTGGATTGTGTTGCGTCATAGCCGCGCTACGTTGCGTCATAGCCGCGGCAGGGGGGTTCACAGCACGTTTCACGCAATGGGAGAATCAACCTAACGGAAACAACAACGGAACCCCCTGTGTGTCGCATCTACACAGGGGTTCCCGTGAAAGGAGGTGGGAGATATTTTCTTTTAAGTGAGAAAAAATTTTTATATTGAGCACCCACGACGGCCTTGGATGACGAGCCATATGTTCACTTCACTGCAACGAAAGTTCCTGCATGCCAGCGGCACCAGCGAAGATTGCGCGCGTTTTTAGTTTTCACGTGGCTAGTTTCTTCAAAGGAGTGTGGCTGGCTGGTACTGAATTTCGGAAAGGTGTCATCGGCAGATGATCAGTTGTTGGTACTTGTAAATGAACTTCGCAATGGTGCGCGTTCATTCAGGCGATACAGATGTAGTAGGAGATCGGCTACCAGTCTGACCTTGGTGCATTTAACAGGCTGCAAATTTCGTCGTGGCCACCAACGTGGGTTCTTTGCCACTTGGAAAGTCTGGCTGGCGGAGTAAGACGTGAGCCCAGCATTGACAATTGTTAGCGATTATGGTGCAACGTGGTAAAAGGTGCGCGGCGTACCTTTCAAAGGAACTGCCGACTGAAACCTTCTTGCGAGTTGCTATTTTTCTTCCTCAACCATGAGCTATTGAGGTGTAAGTATTTGGCCCTGGAAAGATCTCTAAAGACAGGCCCTGGCTGCCAATCGCTTAATAACGGTGCCGCCAACCCCATCGCTAGCACTCTCGCAATCTGACATTGCAAAAAAGTTCCACTCAGCCAATAAATCGAAGTAATTTTCAAGCTAGCACAAATTTAGAAAATTTAGAAAAATGCCCCGTCAGAAAAAATAGTGGATTTTTTGGACCACAGGGAATTCATGCTTGAGAACTATTAACGTCTCAGCTTGTAATGTAGCCACGGCCGCTATCGTGTGGCCAAGACAGTCTGACATGACGGCATGCGATTTTACAGAGGTCCGCAGTCTCTTCTGAACGATGGCATGCCACAAAGGGGTGTATCGTGGCTTGCTTTTCTCAGCTGCACGATTGTGGAGCATCCTGCACGAGGAACTTACAATTCTCTGCAAAGTCAACAAGAAGAATAATCTCTATGTTAATGGTGGCTTTTTAGCTCCCATGGGTATTTTTCTTGCCGTTTGTTTAGGAAGTGGTGCATCTTCAGATCTTCTACATTGTCTAAGAAGTTTTCCACTAATCCGGTAGAACTTTAAATTATTTTCTCTAGTTTGCAGCAAGCACCTCCAGTGTTGAACACATGGATGTCCTCAACTTTCTCCATATCTAGTGCACTCTCGAAAATGCTCAGAAGGGCATCTTTGCCGGGACCCGCCGGACAGCAGCTGTACATGCAGCATTCATTGTCGAAATTCCATACAATTGCTGACATCAGTTCTTTCGTAATTTGCATGAGGCCTGTGGCATGAAGCATGAGTTTGAAGTTTTAGTGCACCAAGCGCACACAAACTGTACACGGGGACCACTTCCGCTGCAAACAAAGGATATCCGCACAATAGAAGGCACATCTCTTTCCACTCCTCATACAGTTCTCTGAGATTTAGCAAAAGCAATCGCTTTTGGTGGCCGCGTATTCCGACTTTTCTTTCGGGAAGACAATCGGGAAGACAATCGGGAAGACAAAACAATCTTATTTGCTTACTCGCTTACCCTGCTTTTCTTGGACATGCACCAAGAACCCCATCCTTGCTTCTAATCCACACAGCTTTGTGCGCTTGTCACTCCGAAGCATGCAGCAAAGTCACAGCTTGTTTGCAAAAGGATTATGCCCCAAACAAGTTATTTGTATACACTCGTACGTAATTCAAAGAACTAAGTGGGAGAACTACAGAAGATTAATACCCTTCGTCTGAAGCACCGTGGAAGGCCTGATGATGCATGTGGAATCCCTTTTACCAAGCCAGTAGCTTCGTTAAAAACCAACGAAACATGCAGTATATCGACCTGCACTGCCACCGCACCTCTCCGCTGCCATGTGGAAACTGTCATTGCAGTGAAGCAGACTTACAGCCCGCCGTCCAAGGCCGTCGTAGGAACTTAATGTAAAAACTATTTTTTCGCAGAAAACAAAACGTTGGAGTACGTTTTGTCTTCTGCGAAAAAATAGTTTATGGAATACATTCCCTTTTTACACCCTTTCAAATGAGCCTAAGCCTGTATTTTTACATGAACAGCTACACAGCATGATAAGTTTCTCAACATGAGCAATTCTGCAAATTCTTAAAAGTTCACGTCTTTACCGCGCAGTGATTACCTGCTTTCCAGTTCCCATATTTTTCTTCCGCACTTACTGTCAACAATATAATCAAGGCATGCAGCTGCATTGTCTCTAGAAATGTTTTACAGCTGTAAAAAGTGCATAAAAATCACTCAGAAATGTCGCTTTGCTTCACCGCAAAGACCATTTTCAAACAAACTCGCAAATGTCAATGCCTTGTAGCAAGGAAGTGCGCTTTTTTTTCTAGCACCTGGAATTATTTTGCGGGGATTTTTATTTTTGCGAATTTTTTTTTGCAACGTAGGTTTTCATCACCGCCGCAATTTTAAAATTGCTGTAAGAGACAGGGTATCTTTTTTTTCCGCCAAAAAACCGATACGAAAACGAATTGTGTAGGGAAGGGATCAACCACGAATTTTTATGGTGTAATCAGAGATGGTTGAGCGAACTCTGTGGGACGTTTGGTGTGGAATGACCTGATGAGCAAATGCAACGACGATACTACTTTGCAGCTGTGTGTGGACAATGTTTTGCTCTTTTTTCCATTCATTTTCCCTGGATATGCTTACCTAAAGAGACCATGAAGAGGATATACAACTACATCCGAATCAAAAGACTGCCTTTTTGGACGAACACTCATGCCAATTTCGATTGACAAGTTAACTATGAGAACAAAGTCCAATCTGTGCAATAGGCTAATGGCAACCAAATCAACAAAATTCTGAAAGTGTTTTGTGAGCTTGCAGCTGGAAACTCAGATTTTCACAGAAAAAGGTAAGGCAATTCTGTGGCAATATTCTTGTTACCAAATAGCTGTAGAGTAGTAACACAAGGGAAATTAGCATGCATCAGAAGCAAACATCACCAATGGATTTACAGGTGAAGTGCAGGGGGGAAAAGGGCTGTTCAATTTCCTTGCAACAGCATGACAACCTTTGAAGTCAAAATAATTATAAAAAAATGATGCCAACGCAAGTTAACCTTGTTTCTCAGGCCAAAGTGGCTGCCACGACACGCGGCTATCCGGACTAGGAAGGCTACCCACAACAGCATTTTCCGCTCCAACAAACGTGTCTCTCCTCCTCCTCAAACAATTTTCACAAAGCTCGGAGGGTTCAGGTGATCTTACCCATCCAGTTGTAGCCATTTTCATCGTGCATACCCAGAACAAAGCCCATCATGCACATATTGCACACCCAAACACCGTCCAGGCTGTCATATCTTTTATCAGCGATTCCAAACTTCCAGTATCTTTACGGCAGACTTGTGTCAGTGTACTGACAGCCCAAAGGGCTCTCGCCATGTCATATTATGGCGCAGTAAGTGAGTAATTGAAATGTAAGCACTTATTCATCCAAAATAGCAGCAAAGTTTTTCGTTGGACAAAATAGTAATGAGGTATAGGCTGCCCAATCTTCCAAATAACACAAAGTCCCTTTAAACATGCTCTGGCGAGAATTGTGCTTCATCAGTATGGATTCATACACGACATAGGCTGGGAAACAACAAACTATCAGTTAACAAAAATTTTGTTACAACTACGTAGTCTTGTAGCTTCCTGCAGTATTGACGACTCTAGAGAGAGTTCAGAGCGTGCCTAGAATGACAGCGTGAACAGGAAAGAACAGGTGCTTCACAGTCGCAGCCAGCAACAGCCCAGCAGCTGCTTCACAAGCACAGACAAGTGCACTTGTACACCTCAGCTTGAAGTGTCACAGTGCCAATGGGGGCCTAAATCCTCAAGCATGAAGGTTTCTACCATTGACTGTTGTGTGCAGTGTACTTTTACTTTCTGTTACAAGTCTTGTTTGTTAGACTAGGTTGAAGAAACATTTGCTCTTACACCATTGTTACAAAAGCAAGGGACTCTTTTCCGTTTTTGAGGAACTTCAGTACTGGTTAAGATTAAACTGTCCTAATGAGCAAACTACATGCTTTGTAGAAATACTTCACAATGTGAAACCAAACACGCTATCGTCAGTGCTTTTGTTCACTCTTGAGTCACAGTAGGAGCAAAATAAGCATGAGCTGTCGCACATTAATGTTAATAACAACAAAGGTGCTTACGACCTCACATCCCACATTGTCCTCAGCTTCCTGCAGGCTTCATTCATTGCATTTTCCATTCATTGCATTTTCTATTCCCTTTCACCAAAAGGTACCCAGAATTTGTTCTTTGTCAATAAATCCAAATAGCCAGGTATACAGCAGGGATTAAAAGAAATGCGAACAATGGAGCGCACAGCCTCCGATGCATGCTGCACCATCTGTCTGCAAAGTCAATAAACTGTGCGAATGCACATTTCTTCGAGAACGTTTGAGTGTGTGGCCACATTTATGGGAAATGCTTGATCAAGAAGTGACGCCGGTCGTTTATTTTGAGGCACCTTTTCACACTGCGTTGCTACTGAGCAGGACGATCATTGAAGGGCATCATGCTCGCTGCAATCAGCCTGCTCCCGAATGTAGTAGATAACAGGACTAAGTGGTGACAGAACATAAAAATACGCCTAAAAAAATTACTGGCGACGCTTCTTTATGAAACATTTCCCCTAACAGTAGGCCACACTCTCAAACGCTCTGAAAGAACTACGCATGTGGGCAGTTTACTGACAGTGCAGCCAGAAAGTGCAGAATATGTCAAAGGCTGTGTGCTCCGTTCGTATTTCTTTTAATCTCCCCTGTACCTTTTCTTAGTTCCTAACAATTTAAACGTCGTGACCACAGAAAAGAAATAAACAAGCAATTTTATGCTCGCTCCAAATAGAGTCAGAATGAAGTCGAGATGGGCTTACAAGCCTCCTGGGCAGGGCCGAAGAAAGCACAGTGGGAATATGTGCTTCACGGATGGCCTGTGCTCGTCGGGAGAGATTTCCATCTCCAACTCTCGGTGCAGAAAGTTGAGTAGGAACACCATGAAGTTGTATATGACATATGCCTCGTAGCACTCCCTAATGGTGTCGAGGTAGATGCCCGTCTTGGGCCATGTTAGGGCGAGCCACTGCAAAAGATAGGAACAGCAACGGCAGTTATGCGCCACAACCCACATAGGGCCGCACAGTTTGGGGAAAATGAGAAGGTACTCACACAGTTGAGAGAGTAGATTGGTACCATCCAAAGAATCCTAAAAATAAGAAGCAATATGTGCACATGTCAGGGATCGTGTCCGAAACCACGCTCATATGTTTAGACTGAACACGAACTTTTTCCAAATGTCATGCCGACAAAATACGTGACAGAAAACATGGCAGCTATGATGCGGTACAACTCCAGTGAATTTTCGGCGTATATCACGCGTATTTTGTGTTACTGCTATCGGCCAGCGAAGTTTGTTAGCCTAAGCGTTTCCAACGGCCAGTGATAAGGAAATTGCGCGAGGAAACCATTCATTTACTCAGCCGTCGGCCAGTGCAAACTTCCTTCATCTGTATTATCACGACTCAGCTTTCAGTCAAAACACGATAACGACGGCGTTGAAGCTTAGGGTTCCTGGCCATCCCTCGAACATACGCAAGGGCCAAGCAACGAAGAGAAACTAAACTGAAAAGTAAACACGGCGCACCCACCTGATAATGTGTTTCTGGAGGTGTGGCTTTGTGTAGTTCAGTATGTGCTGGATTATTTCCCAGAAAGTGAGCGGGAGAGTCAAAAGAACAAAGACGCCACTGCTGAACCACGCCTGGACGTCCGCACTGGCACCTTTGTTCATCAGCTGCACGCTGATCAGAGGCACCACTACGAGAATCACCAGTCCATAGGCCAAGGCCACGACGAACTGTATCCACAGTTTCCATCTTGACAGGCACCAGGACAGGGGCATAGTGTTCTTCTTCGCTTACGAATCACGCGATGCAAGCTGGATAATATCGCTCGTCGGAGTTCCCGAGGTTAGTATGACGCATAACGGGCAGCACCACCCAACTGCGACGCTGCTGGTGTCATCACACGCGAAATGGTGCCCCGCAGGCCACTGTAATATTCTCTGCTGAATAACTATTCTGGAAATCTAACAGGAGAAGCATATTAATCACAGATTCGACTAGAAAAACTATGAAATAACATCCACGCACGCCACAAGACGACGAAATGATCAACCACTGCGGCACACAAACAGCTGAGCGACCAGCGCCATAACGGGTTCCTTGTTTAGGCACGTAGAGATATGAATCACATCGTCTGTAAGCCTGCAATGCCTGCAAGCCAGAATGCAAACCAGAATCTGGCCAATCTGGCTTTGAAGCGCTAGAGCAATAAGCTTGAAGCAAAACTTACTTAGAACAAAGTATAAAAATTAAATGTAAATAAATATTACTATATCTTTATAGCTTTCCATGTAGATTAAGAAAGTGCCAGAAAAGAGACGTACCGACTGGAAAGTATTTCCACTATCAGGCATCAAATTTCAGTTCGCGCTGCTAGAATTTCTGGCATGGAGAAAAAAAAAGTTTTTCTTCCTCCATGCTTGCTGGCTTGTGGGTCTCCAGCATGGAGGAAAGAAAAGCTTAGGAGAGGCCCTGACGTCACACCCAGCGCAGCCGGAAACGCCATTTCTGTAAGTCGAATGGCGGACCATTGGCCCTCCATGCCATTGGCGGACTCTTTTTGCCTCTCTCTCTCGGTGCACCTTCTCCGCCTCCTCCGTCCTGTATCGCCTCTCTTGTCGTCTGCATCTGCCAGCGCCGAGCCGGCGGAAATCAGCTGATAGGCAGGTAGAAGGCCGTTTTGCAGCGCGTGACCGTGAACCTAAACGCGCGGTTACACTGTTACACGTCTTCAGTGTGGCCGCAGCAGGTTTGCGAAGCGGCTCGCTCTAACAATGCCGCAATGCTCGGCGCCAGGCTGCAAGTCGCGATCGGTACCCAAGGAATTGGGCGTCACTTTCCACCGGTTAGTGCATCATTCCGCTGACAAGTATTGCTGTACATTGGTGTGAATTCATCCTTTGTTTGCAATCGCCGCCGTTTATAGGTTACCAAGCGATGGAGAACGCCGCAAACAGTGGGCGAACGCCGTGCGGCTACCGGACTGGAAAGTGCCCAAGTTTGCGTTGCAGTTTCACTGGCAATCCCAGAGATGACTAGTCAATTAAACGGCCGTTCTATATATATATAGGTAAGCAGTACTTCATGCAGATTTCACGCTAAAAAATTGTGGAATGTTTTTACCGTTGTTCGCGTGCCTTCGATAGAATTTTTTGCGAAGGAGGGGGAGGAGGAGCAGGAGGAGGAGGCAAAACGTTTTATTGAGTAAAAAAAAAAAATGAGAGGGTGGGTGGCGTCAATAAACTTTTTTTCGCCAAGTTTCAACTTGTCTCAGTGTCAATAAATTCAAGGTGATATCAGTTGGAAACGTTCATACACTAACCTCGCATTATGAAGCGTTGAAAAGCGAAATCCAGAGCGAGACCACAAAAAGATCCAGATTCCAGATCCAGCACTCTTCCAGTCAACAGGCGGACACCTACTAAGGTAATAGGACGATGGAATTATATCAACTGGGAATCTACCTTGTAACAGTTGCAAAAGCACTGCCGCGCATTGCCGACCTAGCAAACTATATATATTGCAGCGGCGATAACCAAAAAATTGAGTTGCGAATCGTTCGGTTACAAGTCGCCTACGTACTGCACACCGTGTATCACTTCCCGAAAATCTACCTGACGGGTGTCCGCGCGTACGACGGGACGGCGCGTTCACGATATCTGCACTTCAATAGGCGCGTCGTGATCGCGGCCGGAGCAAAAGCTTGACGCGGTACAAGGTGCACTTGCAAGTAGAAATTAAATGACATATTCACATCGGCGCAGCTGTCGCAACTCGCAGCATCCTTTTCGAGTTCCGCAAGACCACAGCGCAGCAAAGCGAAGCAGCAATCTTCGCAATCGGACGACAAGGCAGGCGCTGCCTTTCCTCCATGACTGGCGAACGGCGGGCGGGCTGTTGCTAGGACGCCGTTGCTAACGCGACTTCCAATGGCCGCCGAAAACACGTGACTTCCTCCACACTTTTGCCAATGCGCGGGGATAGCTGGGGGCCTCTCCTAAGCTTTTTTTTCCTCCATGGTCTCCAGCGACTCAAGCAAGTCCAGACTGCAGCATAAAGAAATGGCGAATGCAACGACGAACAAAACTGTTCATGCTACGACGCCTCGTTAGTACAAAAGTGACAAAAAGGCCACGGCCGAGCCACGGAGCCACCACCATCCAAAAAGGCCGAGCCACGGAGCCACCACCATCATCATCATAGTCGAAAGTGATACGCGCTCGGCGTTGCTCGGCGTGGCCTGTCTGCAATCGTTGATCCGTGTTTGTATCTTTGCTCCATTGCTCGCCGCCACCCTTGGCTTGCGAGTGGCAATCCCAGGGAATGTAATGTGGAATGGCAGATGCCGGCTACTGTTTGCGCCGCAACGAAGACACAAACTTTCCCGCCTGCCTCGAGAATCGTCTGCTGCGGTGCGCGCTACGTGGTGACTTGTGCATGTTGTGACAGAACGCTGAGTGATCGTGTTGACGTGTCGTGTTTTTAACAGCAAGCGCTGTGAGCGACCGGTCTTTCAAAGTCGCTGTTCGTTGTTTCTGAGGGTGCACCATGGTGCTCCTGCTGCTCGCCTTCTTTATCTTGTGTCTCCCCCTGGCTCTGCCTTTCCTGTGGCTGCGAATACGAAAAGTCAGAGATGCCAGCCGCCAGAAGTTTCCAGGAGCGAAAGAAACGTGGGGCTTCTTTCACCCGTACGCCAACGCCTGCGGAGGCGGAGAGCGTGTTCTCTGGGCTGCTGTCCGTGCGATTCAAGAAAGGTAAGTTATTCTAGCTATCTGTGCCTCCAGAGACATTTGATTTGAGTACTGGATTACTTCGCGGTGAGCTGAGTAATGCTCAAACATTATTTACCTTTACGCCAACGAGGAGTTATAACTGCGCTGTGTAAGCAGCGCATACACTCACTTGATTTAGAAACAAGATCGACTGGCTGCATCCTAAACCTGACCAATCGATCCTGACCAATATCGACGTTACAGAGTCGCTGAGTTGATTTTGTATATGCTGATCTTTTTCGCAGGTATCCAGACCACCAGTGCGTTGTCTACACGGGTGACAAGAATGTCTCGGGAGAGAATATCATTGACACCGCCGAGAAGCGCTTCAATATCAAGATTCGGAAGTCTACCGTGCACTTTGTGTTTCTCCGGGGTCGTTTTCTGGTGGAAGCGCGGCTGTATCCAGTGTGCACCATCTTGGGCCAGAGTCTCGGATCGATGATACTTGGCCTAGAAGCTGCCCTCAACTTTGTTCCCACCATATTCGCCGACACCACGGGATACGCGTTCACGATGCCAATCTTCAAGCTTCTGGGTGGCTGCAAGGTGATGTGCTACACCCACTACCCAACCATCAGCACAGACATGCTGAGCTCTGTGGCCAGAAGAGTAGAGGCCCACAACAACCGGGGGGCCATTTCACGGAGTGCCCTCCTCACGCCGGTCAAGCTCCTCTACTATCAAATGTTCGCTAAATTGTACGGGCTTTGTGGATGGTGCGCTGACATCGTCATGGTGAATTCTAGTTGGACCAAAGGACACATTCTTGAGCTGTGGCAAATGCCGACGCAAACATTCCTGGTGTACCCTCCAATCAGTGTAACAGACTTCACCACACTCCCTATCGATGAAAAAGATTCAGCGACAGGTGGCGAGTTCAGAGTGCTATCCTTGTCGCAATTCCGCCCCGAAAAGGACCACATACTTCAGCTGAGAACGTTGGTCGAGTTGAAAGGACGGCTGTCGGACGCGGACTTTGCAGCCTTCAAGTTCGTCATGATTGGGGGCTGCCGGAACCAGGAAGACGAGCAACGGGTGCAGAAACTTAGGCAGCTTGCTGCAGAAGTTGGTGTTGAGGCAAACGTGGAGTTCAAACTGAATGTTCCTTTTTCGGAACTCATGTCCGAAATGAAAAGTGCTTCTGCAGCCATTCACACCATGTGGAATGAGCACTTTGGAATGTGTAAGTTGGTTTCTTTTGCAGTAGTGTGGTGTGGTGATGCTTTTTTTTTTTATACTACAACAGGAAGCAACATTGAACAGACTATTTAAAAGGCACGTCAGAAGGTTGTTGAAAAGTTCCAAGCCAAACAACCACACCTTTTGTGGCTCTGCAGGCAATAGCGCGCAGATACCCCAGCATATTCTTACGTGCTGGACTTTGAGGGCACGGTCTACACTCAAACATAGGGGTACAACAGCAACGAAGCGTTAGAGTTTTACAAAGGAGTACTGCACAAGGTTATTTCTTTACGAATTTGTGATACAGGGCATCATGTATATGTATACACTGTACTGCTTAGACGTATTCGGCTATGATGTATTTCATGGTTAAGATGGACAACAGTTTTGCTACAATGTGAAAAAAGAAAAAGAAGTCTGCTTACGTTAAAACGAATTTCTGATAATGCAAACAAATTTTCGCGATCCCTTCTTATTTAGCTGTACTTATTAGGCGAAAGGTAAATTTGCCATTACTGTGAGTAGCCGAGTGCTGCTATAGACATACTAACCCAGAGAGTTTCCAGCGTGTTCAGTGTTTTCTTGTTTTTGTTCCCAACATACTTTCATGGTGTCATGTTCCATCTAGAATGTCTTAAGATATCGTAACTTCTTGGTTGGGTAATGGTGTAGTTAGGATTCTAAAAACACTCCATAAAGTGACATGAGAGAGCCTTACAAACATTGCATAATACATTGTTAGGATTAAAATGTGGTTTATGTTAGGAATTATTGGATTATTAATTGGACTGGATGGGATTATTACTAAGAATAATGTGGAGTTTATGTCCCAAGTTTGTTCCACTAACTTGTCTTGCTTTTTGAAGTGAGAAAATTAAATTCAAAGGTACCGTTACAGTTTCATGATTATCAGCGCAAATTTGCGAGCATCAGCTGTGACGACAGTTGGGCAAGTTTGCAGCTCGGGATATAGCGAGTTGGAAGCCTGGATAAACTATTTAATTTGTATAAATTATCAATGAACAAGCTGGTGTTAAAATTAACCAAAACACGGGAACATAGCAATTCTGAGGACGTGGATAGAATCAAATCACACTGCAGACATTTTGTGATGTTGTGTGAGCTGTTGAAGTGGATGTAAAAGGCCTATGAACTTTCGTCTTCTTCTGAGCTTTACATGTAAACTCCAGACTTCCTCTGAATGCTAAAGTAAAAGGTTATGTGGGTTGAAATAAACAATGCATCCTTAAATATGACTGAGACAGATTCGCTTCATTGTCGCTTTGAATGCTCTCAATGAAGCGACAAGCAAAACATCTTCCTTAACAGTAGTATTGGGCAACAAATGTTTGCTGGGGAGTCTTACTTGCAGTACCAAAAAAAAAACTCTGGGGTTCATGTTCAATTAAGGGGGCACACTGGTCTTAAACCAGAAAAGTTTAATTTTACAGTTAGAATTAATAAAATTGGGGGATATATGCAGTTTTTCATTCTGACTGGGGATATGAAATTTGTTTTTGTGTAAAACAAGTAAATTCAAATTTATTTGAATTTTTACATTTTGTTTTTTGACAGCATCTGTAAAAAAACTGCTGTAGGGATACAGCTGAACAAGGTACCAGTGAACTGTGTGAAAATCAAGGAGTGCAATAAGACTAACATTATTATTCTATCTAGTCTGTAGCAGAAGTTACAACTGTTTGAAGTTTGGGCCTGGAACGCAGGAACTGGAAAAACTGGTTTAGCCTTCCAGGCCCAAACTTCAAACGGTCGTAACTTCTGCTACAGACCAGATAGAATGATAAAATTTAGTCTTATTGCACTCCTTGATTTTTGCACAGTTCACTGGTACCTTGTTCAGCTGTATCCCTACAGCGGTTTATTTTACAGAAGCTGTCAAAAAACAAAATGCAAAAATACAAATAATTTCGAATATATTCATTTTACACAAACACAAATTTTATATCTACAGTCAAAATGAAAAACTTCATACGTCCCCAAAATTTTATCATCACAACTGTAAAAAAAAAGTTTTTGATCATAGACCCATGTGCCCCCTTAAATGTCCATCTGCAGGGGTGGAGCAGTGGCGTGAAATACCACTGCTGTAAATAGTGGATTCTCATTCAACGGAAAGTTTTTAAACATTGCTGCTAAAATTGAGCCTTTCTTTGGAGTTTTGTTTTAAATGGAACCCCTCAGCTACTGAAACTGCTGATAAAAGTTCCCAATTAATGAGATGCCACCGTACAGCAGAAATAAACCCTGTGTTTCTGCTTTGTGTGTTGCAGGTGTTGTTGAGTGCATGGCCGCTGGTCTCATCATGGTCGCGCACAACTCTGGTGGGCCCAAGATGGACATTGTGGTCGACTGCAATGGAGGACGCACTGGATTTCTGGCTGACAGTGTTGCCAGCTATGCGGCCACATTCAAGACCATTTTCGAAATGTCTCCCAGTGAAAGAAGAAAGATCAGACAGAATGCAAGGCTGTCGTCAGAAAGGTTTTCTGACGAGATTTTCACTAACGCGTTTATTGGTACGATTGAACCGCTAGTCTCGAAATCAAACTAGAGGCGGCCACTGTTGCGTAGTGAATGTCCTAATTGTTTATGTGAATGGTTTTTTATTTTGCTTTCAATAAATGCCATAACTAGTGATTGACCCTTAAACTCGTGTGTATAAATAGTGTTGCATTCGCTGAATTTTGGGAGTATCCATGGTCGTTACCATTGTTGCGCGCATTTTATGTTTATGGATGTAGCAATACTTAAGACAAGTGAATTAAACATTGTTCAGAGGTTGTCTTTATGTCTTGTGCCTTTTCTCCATCTTTGTCTTGTGTTTGTACAGCACGCTCGAATACAGCCATGTACCAACTAGCAAACGGAAGAAGGAATGTCACATATAGCCTCTTAACTTCTCGCATTGAAAGCTTGCATCAATGGACACGTAGGAAATGGTGTGAAGGATCGAATTGAGGGAAGACTTCTTTTGAGGGAAGACTTCTGAGGGAAGACCCAAAGCAGCTGTTGATGATTACATGTGGCTTGCCAAGGAGCTCGCCACAATGCACATTTTCTGAGTGGAATCAGATAATTACTGCCACAGTAGTAACACCACTGACCAGAACTAGCACTGCTCTGTGAAGCGGCTCGCATGCACAGATCACTCTGAGCAGTAAATGATACTTTCACTCGACGCAACTGGGGACAATTGGTTTCAAGCATTTTGGTACCAGAATGAAAATGTGTATCTACAACATTGTGTACAGCATAGCACAGTAACTTGTACTTGGCACTAAGAACATCAAGGACATTGAGTACATGCATAACACCACTGAGTTTTGCACAGTCAACGAGCAGTGTACTTAACTAAATATAGTCTGATGATTGAGCATTCCATGTGGGGTTTTTCATTTTAGGATATCTTCCATGCTGACATCAGTACTGTTCTCCCTCACAGCTGGCCGCTGCGTTCCTTTTGAAACTGCATGAGCTAACTCGAGAGTCGACAGAAACACTTACGTCATTGTGGGCCTCACAGAGAGCAGTTTTGCTTCCTACAGGGACTTCAAGCAGCAGAGCTCGTGAACAATGAGCCAGAGCCTTAGACGCTAGACGCCTTCAATTTCACAAACTTTTGCCCAAAGTACCGTAGCTTCCCCTCGTTTCTCATAAAGACTTTCGAGTAATTTGCCAATTCCAAATGACACTGGCATATCTCTTGCATGCAGCATCACTTACACTAATGGTAAACTCTATCAGGTTACCTGGCACCTAGACCCGACTATATCGGTTACCTGTTCGAACTGGCACCTGCTGAAGATGCAGTTTTATATCTCTGGAACAGGCACCTGAAACTTCCACTCCTGCAGCATAAGGAAGGGAATATAAATTGACTGTTGCTGAATAAGGGGAATGTGTGCGAATAATGAATTTGGGACTGCAAATTGAATAGCAATAGTAAAAACTGACTGCAAATTGAATCAGATTTTCAAATGCGGATGTCTTTTGTGTGTATAGAGCTCCCAAAGAATAACTACAAAAGGAAAAAAATGCGACTAGGTGGTCGGGCCTTAACACATTCGAGTGTTCTTGTATAGTGCTTGATGAAAGAGTACTGCAGAAAATAAAAAATAAAAAATGGGTGGCAATTACGATACCCCCTGATGCGATACAGTCGAACACGGATATATCGAACTCCAAGGGGATCGCGAAATAGTTCGATATATGAAAAATTCGATATAAAAAATATGGGCTCTGGGACCTCACCTATGGCGGACGATCACTTACCGATCGTCGCATTCAAGAATGACAACTAATTCCGCACTCACGACTCAACAGGACGCTTTATTTCCGTAAAAAAAAAAAAAAAAATCGCTGATTTTGGCCTGCTTCTTTGTCCTGGAAATGAAATTAAAGACGCTGGTCTCGATCTTATCGAGGCTGCACAACTAGAAAATTCCAGCAGTACGCTGCGCCTTCGCACACCATGCACAACATGCACGCAAAAGAAGAACAGTGCGCACGTACCTCAAGAACTTTGAAGGTAACAATTCCAAGGCTCTCTGAACGGACTCCAACAAAACGCTCGCGATGGTCATCTCCGAGAGAAACAGTGATCTCCGAAAGGTACGGGACAACTCGACAAACAGCAGCAACAGCAGCAAAATGCAAAAGAAGGAGGAGGCCGCCAGCGCCTTCGTTCCCTCTTCCCTCTCCCGAGACGACATCGGGGGAAGACAGACCCAGAGAGAGAGAAAACAAACCTCTTTTTCGGCAAGCCGGGGAACGTACGCAGCCGCAAAAAAAAGGACATGCGCATTCGGGGCAACCCTACCTCGCACTGTCACATTTTCCGAGCGTTCGGGCTTGTGTGCCTAGAGAGATTTAGCATACCGGGCTCCGTCCGCTAACGATACGGCGGCCGGTAGCGGGGCCCGTCTGGGCAAGCGCAAATTCGTTCCGGTAGGGGGGATTAGTTCCTCGAGCCAGTCTTCGCCATGCCCGCGCATTCCTCCACATCCTCCCCAACCTCAATCGGGGGTGCAGCGACCGCCGAAGAGCACCTTCCAGCTCGCGCGGCGTTCGATATACCCAATGTCGGGAAAAATGCGGTTCGATATAGACGTACGAATTCCTATTTTACACAGAATTTTCAAGGGGATAATTTATGAGTTCTATGTAGACAATAATTCGATATACCCGTGTTCGATATACCCGTGTTCGACTGTATTTGGAGTGCGCTGAGGCAGCACTCACTCGTGGGTTCTCTCAACGGCAGCGATGATGAGCCTCTGTGTCGGCGGTGCGAAGTGCGTCTCGGGAAGGGACCGTGACCCGCTTCTTAGGCAAGGAACGCACACCATCGTCACGCGCACGCCCCACGTGCGTTTTCGCAAGCATCGCGCAGACGAGTGTCTCGTGCGAGCACAGCATACTCTCCCCCTCCCCCACTGCACACTTTCAGAGAGCGCTTGCGCTGCCAAGGTGAACCGCCCTCCCCTCACAATATCGCGACACTCTCTTCCTTTCCTTTCTTTCAATATTCAGTCTTGCCATCATTCACTCGGTTACGACGGTGACGCGGCTCAGCCCAGAGACGGGCGCCAAAGGGCTACCCCTTAAAATTAAAGCAAGTGCATGGTCAAGGTGATGGAGCAAACAGCATGCAATGTCGCGAAGAAATGTGCGTTCCTCGAAACAATGTCCCTCCAGTCCTTGAAGGGAGCCGAGGCATGCTAGTACAGCCCTGCCGGAAGCCAACAAGTTGTAACTTCCGATTCCTCACTCATGGTGCTATATGGAAAGAAAACTTTTTGTCAGCTTATAAATTTTTTGCAAGTAGCGTTCCACGTACTTCAGCTAATGTACACAAGAGTTAGCATAGTACGTGGGCCGTCTCATCAACAACTCCTTACTTCATACACGAAGTCAGTTTGATCATGTACCCGGAAACTTGTTTATCGTTTTGCTACATGGCCAACTTTCGAATTAAAAAAATTTTGCTCCAATCCGCGCTGTGAAGGTGGTTGGAAAGCAAATCTTTAAACAACACCCACAACAATTGTCCATGCGACGTCACTTGAATTCACACACGTGGCTCTACAAAGCGTGGAACCAGAGATTCTGCCAGCCGTTACCTGGAATTTGCGAAGGCGGCGTCCCGAACGCAGCCGCGTCGACCACGGCCGGGCTAGAGCGGCGGACGCCGCCGCAGCTGTAGCCCGGCCATGAGTCGAAAGTTAGAGAAAACGGAGAGGACCGTCTTTCGAAGGGTGAGACAACGGAACCTAAGCCATACCAGAGTCCTTCAATGCACTCTGGCCATACTGATGTGCTAGCTTGGGGCTACACCACCGCACGACACAAGCGCAGACACCGAAACAATTCGGCATGTAAGCTTGGTTAATGATTCCCATTTATACCGATTTAAACTAGCTAGTTAAGTAAGTTTGAGAATTTCGAGAAAGCTTTGCTTCAAAAATTGTTTTGTGCGAGGCTTACACATGTTGGGCTTTTTTGCAGGCTTCAGCGTTGTGCAAAGAAGCCATTCCAAAGGAGCATGCCTCGCGGTTAAGCTTGAAAGTTTGCATGTCATTTTGGATTCACTTCGAGGAGAGCGTATAGATGGTTGTGAACTAAGTTGGACAGCAAAGCAAAACGAGTATTCAAACGAGTGCAATGAACCAAAGATGACTGGTTGTTGTTTGCGATTTAGCATTCTGGGTTCATTAGCTTGAGATTTGGAACGACCGCTTTTTCATCCTGGCATACAAGCATATATAGGGCTGTCAGATTACCGTTGCCTTAGGAGCGACGACACCGTGTTGCGTGATGGGGCATTTTCGCGACGCTCTGTTCGTCTCCGAGTCGCTCTGTCAAGAGAGTGAGCTCAGAATTGTGGTGTGGGCGTCATAAAAGGAATACCGGTCGGTATCACTGATGCCGATATTTCGGATGACCTACTCCAGAGAATACCTGTGAAATCTGCCCGGCGGCAAGGGGGAAAATCTGAGAATGTGAGAGTTGTTTTCGCCACCGAAACGGCACCCGAGCACGTCACTCTGGGTTATACGAGATACCGCGTCTTTCCATACGTTGAAAAACCGCGACAGTGCACAAGGTGCCAGCGATATGCACATGTGGCCAGCACATGCAACCTACCCGAGCGGTGGCCTCGTTGTGGTGGTCGTCATGACCGTTCAGCCTGCACAGCGGAAAACCTCCAATGTCCCAATTGCGGCAAGAAGCACGAGTCCACGTTCACGCACTGTAAGGTTCTTCAGAAGGAAAAGGCTATTTACAAGCTGAAGAGCAGGAATAACACCGATTACAAATCTGCGAAAGCTGCTTTCGAAGAACAGCGTGAGAACAAGTATATTGCTGCTAAGGCACATGATCGTAAAAAAGAGCCTCCTAGCGGACAGGAGAAAACACCTATCAAGTCTTCTCCCGGTGTGAATATGGACGAGGAATTCCCACCACTGGTAACGGCTGTACATACTCAGTTCCTCTGTCTGCAACCACACCTGCAGCCGCCACCACACGTTCCCAGGCATCAGCGAAACGACAGCGTGAACGGCCGCCAGCAACAAACTCCAGAAATCTCTGTCCAGTTATATCCTCACTTGTGGACACACTGCGTGCATTTCTAACCCCCTTTTCGTCTTTCCCTATCGCTCAGGCCATATTGAGAATCCTGGACTCTGCCGCTCCACTTCTGTCACAGTGGCGGTAGAATGCAAGATATACGAAAAAAGGCTACCATTCTCCATTGGAACGCTTGCGGACTCCGCCAGCGTACGTCTTCCAGACTTCCGTCACTTTGTATACGAGCACCGCATCCCAGTGATTGCAATTTCTGAATCACGGCTGCTTGACGACATTCGGCTTTCCGGCTGCACGGTATTTCGATCATCCACTGGTGCGGCACTCACAAGAGTTCTACTCGCTGTAAGAAACGACCTGACCTTCTTACAGCATAATCCGCCTCCAGATGCCGTGGCAGTGAGTGTGAACACCGCTTGCCTTTCATTTACCGTAATTGCCGCATACGTTCCCCCTCGAGCAGGCTTCGACACCTACCGCCTCCACGACATCATCCAGGCTACTCCGCCCCCCCCCCCCCCCCCCTATCCCGACTGGGGATTTCAACGCACACCATCCATCTTGGGGAAGCCTTAAAATATCAGTGAGAGAAAGACGCTTTTTTTATCTATGTAATCAGAATGGACTGGCGGTAATTAACACCGGTGACCACACCTTCTATCGCGGCAAAACATCAAGTCCTCTCGATCTTTCCTTTGTTTCGCTCCAGTTGCTGCCCGCGGCGCATTGGCACGTAGATGTGGAGGCACATGGGAGTGATCATGTACCTACGTGCATTTGTCTCGATGGTGTTTCTGGTTGCCATCGAAGGCGCGAAGTCAGCTGCATTAATTGGAGGATGTATGCTGCTGCTATTGATGAATCGGAACCATCTCTCACGTCGTACGAAAATCTCATATGCAAGATGAAACGTGTTCGAAGTTCCTCTACCAAAGTTCTACAGCTGCCGAAACCGCACTCTGTGGCTGACGCTCAGTACGAAAAACTCTGCGCCTTACGTCGTAAAGCAGAACGACGGGTTCGGCAAACGAAGTCACCAGAAGACATACGCGCTTCCAGGCGTGTGCAGAAGCAAATTCAAAGACACCTACAAAAATTGGCCAAACGAGAATGGCAGAAATTCTGCTCCAAACTGGACCCTCGAAAGCCTCTTTCTCGAATATGGAGCCTGATCCGAACCCTTCACATAAAGCCGACACAGCGGCGTCCCTTTGAGTCTATAGCCCTCAAGCGGCGTGTTAGCATTGTGAACGTAGCGGAAAAATTTTGCGTAAAAATTCACTTCGGCACCAACAACCGCTTCAGCACTTCGTCCACGCTGCATCGACACCTCACAATCTAATGCTGCTAGCACAGACGTTCCCTTCACAATGGACGAATTGTTAGCTGCGCTTAGGTCGGTTAACCGAGATTCGGTTCCTGGCCCTGACGGCATTACATACGCAGCACTGTCTCACCTGGGCAACAAGGCCAAAACATCACTACTTGCCATTTTCAATCGTTCCTGGGAGTCCGGTTGTTTAGAGGCTAGCTGGAAATTGGGTCTTGTTGTACCTGTTCTGAAACCCGAAGAGGTACACACGGACATCAACTCTTACAGACCGATTACTTTACTGAGTTGTGTCGGTAAGCTTATGGACAAAATGGTGCAGCTACGCCTCAATTGGGACTTGACGAACAGACACATATATCCTCAGCAGATGTCTGGTTTCAGAAAAGGCAGGAGCAGCATTGACAATGTCCTAGCCCTTCTCAGTCATGTCAAGCGAGCCAAAGCCTTGCGTCGCATCACCATTGCAGTGTTTGTCGATGTTAAAGCAGCGTTTGATTGTGTGCCGCACGAAGCTATCCAGATAGCCTTGAAGTCCGTCGGAGTTCAAGGCCGAATGTATGCATGGCTCTGCAATTATCTATCCGACAGGTCACTGTACATGTCTACTAAGGATGGTGACACTGTGCGTCGAGGTGTCCCCCAGGGACGAATTTTAAGCCCGACGTTGTTTAACATTTCCCTAATTGGAATCGAGCAGTGCTTGCCGCCAACCGTTCAAATTTCTCTTTATGCTGATGATATTGCATTTGGTGCTCAGGAAGGAACCGGCGGATTTTGCGAGCAAGGCTTCAAAGGGCCATTAACTCAATGGCAACCTTTCTGGCAGCCGTGGCCTCGAAATATCGGCGGAGAAGTCTGCTGCGATAGCTTTTACCAGGCGTGATCTCTCCCGGTATCTTCTTAAACTCGGAGGCGTTCCTATATCTTACGTTGACAGCCACAAATTTCTAGGAGTGACTTTTGACAAGAACATGACGTGGTCCCCACATATACGACAACTGAGGCACAAGCTTGAGGCGTACGCATCGATCTTCCGCATGATCTCCAGCAGTGCGGGAAGTTGCTCGGTGGAGTCTCTCATCAAGCTCTACAATGCACTCTGCGAGGGATTGCTTCCCTACAGCGTGCATGCCCTCGAGTCTCTTACAAAAGCGAACTCACGACTTCTAGAGGGCTTACAAGCCAAAGTGCTTCGTGTGTGCTTTGGGGTGCCTAAAAATACTTCAACCTCTGCCAGCAAGAACTCCTTCGTGCACGCTTGCGGTTTGTGACCAGGACTGTCGACCATCCGCTGGCTTGTGACTCGGAAGCGAGGTACGTGCCATTTACCAGCAGTGTATCAGAGCCTACCAGAGCGTACCCAGCCACCATGGACATTTGCCTCCTGGAAAATAACATTAACCGTTCCCGGCATCCAGATCAAGGCTAAGTTGCCTCTGCCTGCTCTGAAATTATTTTCTCTGCAGCACATTGCTACTACCTACCAAAATTACACTCACATTTTCACGAATGGATCAGTGATGGATACGTCATCTGCCATCAGAATATGGACCCCATCAACCCGCACAAAAATTACCGCAAAACTAGTTCACAAAACTTCGTCGATGGTTACTGAACTCACGGCCCTGCGTGCTGCATTGGAACACATTTTAACTGCTCCAGTTCAGGCATGGGCAATCTTCACCGTCTCTCGAGCAGCCCTTCATGCATGGTGCTGCCACAAGAGCAGCTTGCTCAAGACATTAATGGCCTACACACGCAAGCAATAAACAACCACCACGTCGTTGTTCTGCAGTGGCTTCCATCTCACTGCGGTGTGGCTGGCAACGACGAAGCCGACAGAGCTGCTGCATCAGCGCATTTCAGCCCAATTATTACTCCAGTGCCTTTCACAAGGCGAGACGGAGCGACTCTGGCGTCATCGCTTGCCAAGAGTTCTCAGCGATTGCTGTGGACCGACCCAAATAATACCTACGATCCGTTGCACATAATAGACCAAGAGTGTCGATTTCGGATGCCAAGCGGTCTGTGCAAGCGAGATGAAGATGTCCTGCATCGAATACGACTGAATGTGGCTTACACTAAGCATTTCATTTTTAAACTACGTCGAGTTTCCTCACCTCTGTGCCCTACCTGCACAGTTCGCGAGGACCTGAAACACGTTCTCTGCGCATGTCCTCGCTACGAACTTGAGCGTACCACGGCAAAGCCTTCTCTGGGCCTGCCCGCGTCCGCCCAGATCTATTCGAGTCGCCTCATTGGGCCCTGGCTTACAACCGGCATGGCAAGTCGCGCAACAAAAGTGATCTTAACGTTCCTGCGGAGCACTGGACTTGTCAGTGCGCTATGAACTCTCAGACAAATGACTATATCGCCTGATTGTGTGTGTGCTTTTTGTGTGCGTCAGTGTGTTTGAGTATTCATGTGTAAGTGAGAGTTTTCATATATTTTTATCACACCTTCACCCCCATTTGGTGTAGCAAGTCGGGCGCCCAGCCTGGCTGACCTCACTTGCCCATTAAAGATGTTTCTCTCTCTCTCTCTCTCTCTCTCTCTCTCTCTCTCTCTCTCTCTCTCTCTCTCTCTCTCTCTCTCTCTCTCTCTCTGAGCTCAGAAGAGCGTAGAGCGCTTCTTCCATGCTTTCATAACTCATCACCACCACCACCACCACACTGCCATGGAGACGACAAGTTGGAGGGCGGCTCGCCAGCTGCCTCGACGAATGTTGAATCTGCCGCCATCGCCTGCAGCTGTAGGAATTGAAGTATCGTGTCTGCAGCCAGTGTGGGCGGCGAAAGAGGAAGGAATGGGTGACTAAATGACGACACTGGTGGGCAGCAAAAGGAGCGACTGGCAGCCAGTGCCACTGAAAAAGCGAGCAAACGTAACTGCTGAGACGGTTGTAGAGCGCTAGCACTTACGTAGCCGGAGCGCCGAACCTCACGTTAGTGATGGAGAGGATCTTCAATCGAGTACTATGCTACATCTTTCAAGGTGGTGATTCACCTCGTCGCAGCCGCAGGCGCGACAGCCGCGCCTTTCTTATTGCTTCGCTCGCTCGGAGCCCCGCCTCTGCGGTACCACATTGCTAGGCGAGGCTTTGCAGGCATTTCCGCCATCAATGGCGTGCTGGCTAGGTTGTCTGTGCGTGCCCTTCAGCTCAAGCAAAAGGTTGAAGCCATGGAGAAAAGAAAAGGCATGTTGAAGCCAACCATGCAGTTTGCGAAATCTCAAGCAATTGTGTTGCTGATTTTAGGGTTTAACGCGCTGACGCAACGCAGGCGATGAGGCGCGCCGTAGTGGAGGGCTCCGGATTAATTTTGACCACCTGGGGATCTTTAATGTGCGCCCAAATCTCGAACACCAGTGGCGTCGCTAACCCAGGGGGGGGGGGGGGGTGTTCTGGGCCCTGGGGGTTCCAGCTTTCTCGTTAAGAGGGGGGGGGGCGCATTTGTGCCTCCCCACTGTGCAATGCGGACCTCGAAAGCGCGAAAACTCTGCGTGAACCGCATGGAGCGTTTTTGCGCGCGATTCGTGCCGTTGTGCGTGCGACTTTTTTCACGCCCGCGTCGACGATTCCGCGCGCGCGGCAGCTTCTGCCTCGCTCAGAAAATGACGCCCGTCACGCGCGGCAGTGGGAGGAGCCTAGCTGACGACTTGCACCAATGGGGAGGCGCGCGCCTCATGGCGGCAGTTTCGAAGCGCTCGAGACAGCCGGCTGGCTCCGCCAGAAATGTTTCGGCTTACCACATTACCACCCCGGCAGATGAGTCTTGGCCACTTCTTGCTCGGCGGCTAACGGAATTTTCGCGCTCCGCGAGTGACACATAACGGTGCTCTTTACTGTTTGGATTTTATCGACACCTAATTGGCCTTTATTTCGGGAATTGCGAATATCCTGTAGGGAAGAATGTGTGTGGCACAATTCCCTTTTTTTAACCGCGAAGCTGTTTAGCAAATCGTAATTTTCCGTGTCCGCAGTTACAAGTACCAAGAAATTGCCGAGAGCTCGCACGTGAGGGCGGGCCTCTCGGCGACCGCCCGGCAGTTAACAAAACCAAGGAAATGCCGAGCGCTCGTGTGTGCATGCCTCGCGACGACCGCGCCGCGTCACCGGCGCACGTTTGCAAGCGAAGCATACCCACTTAGTCAGATTGGCTAAGATTTGCCAAAAAAATAACTCCATCGTTCGCCGTCAACACTTGCCTGGAACGAGAACGCCCCTCCAAGGTGATATCCAGGTTCCAAGCAGACTCACACTCATAGCAATGGTGAGTGTACAAGTTTTCAATCCACATCTTTTTTTGCTTATATAAGCTCCATGATACAGTGACAACAAAAGTCTTTCATAATCTTTTTTTTATGTCTGTGAGGGGGTGACGAATTTTTCGGACCCGGGTGCAAGTGTCAACACACGGGCGTTTTGGCTTTTCGCCTTCATCAGAAAAGCGGCCGCCACGGCCGGGAATCGCGAAGAAGACGACGACCCATTTGATGCATATGACGACGATTACTAGCACCGCAACTGTGCGAATAAACAACGATACTGAAAGTTAACTATGGGTCCGGCAATGCTCACCTGCAGCAGCGTCGCCATTCAAGTCTTGCGCGTGAGCGCAAGCTTCCCTGATTTTTTTTTTTTGTATCTCTTGTGAAGTGAAACATTCTCCAACCGTTCCTAGAACTGTTAGAGCACAACGGCCCGCAGCAGCCGGGCGTTCTGCGCCGACGACACCCGGCGAACTGGTCGCTGGAACCGGGGCAGCGCGCGCGGCGGCCAACATCATGGCAGCGGCGGAGCGAACGAATCGGTTCTGGCCATAGAGATAATATACTGACTGTTCTAGCGGCACCGGCTCCGTCCATAGAGTTTCATACTCATATCAGTATGAAACTCTATGGCTCCGTCAAAGCACGGCTAGCACCGTAAAAGCACTTGGGAGTCGAGTCCGGCCGTGGTCAAAGACAACGGAGCGGTGGAGAGCGCGTGCATCTACGCCATGTGATCTACGCACATTCGTTGTCGGCGCCAAAAGAAGTTTCATTTGATATTCTTGAGATGGCGCGACATGACGACCGGCAGGGGGACGTACGTGAGGGAAGCCTGCCTTTCGACGTGCTTGCCGGCTTCAAGGGCGCGAAGCCGCGGGTTGTTTGTTCACACCTGAGCTGTCGTCCCTGTGATTGGTTGCCCTTTTGTTTGCTACTGCGGCCTGTGAAGAGCGTCGGTTCTCTCGTACAGTGAGTGCTCCTTTTGATGAAATTCTGAAACCGAGGATACAACGTGGAAGTAGCCAGGCTCGTACGGGATTCTCAGAAAAAAGTATTTATTTATTCACCGACTACCAGCTTCAAGCGCAGCCAGAGTGCTAAGTACTCAAATCTGGAAATTATTCAGGTAGAAAACTGAGTACTCAAAACAAGTAACTCACTACTTTCAAGATATTTTATGTGACAGTTTATGCTCGAGTTGTTTAGTTTGCAAAACGCACCGCTGCAAACAATAATCTATACTACGAAAGAAACGCGTTGATGCAAAATTTAAGAAAAAGCCATTGCCAACGCGCTTTATTATAGCGGCTCGCAGTAACAGCTGTTTTTCGACATTTGCTTCCGGCAACTCAGTCCTGATTTTATTTATTTATTTATTTATTTATTTATTTATTTATTTATTCAGCAAACACCTTTAAACATACGTAGGAGCGTACGTAATATTACCTTCGGTGGACAGACCACCTCAGATATGAATTCTAACTTTTCCTATCCGAGAGAATGTTCTTTTTGTGGGGCGGCAGAGCTTGCAATGAAAATGAAGGTTCTCTGTTTCACCAACACATTAAAAATGTCCGGTAAATGCCGCATGGCAGTATGAAACTAGTTCCCGTACTGTCCCGCTTCAACGCGCGCAAGTCTTCCGACACGCGTGTGCAGAATACGTTTTGTCCGTTAATGCAGCATGTCTAAACTAGAATATAGATTCCAGTTCACCTCATCTATGGCAGAACAAAACCTCGAGCGCCTTCTTAGCCTTTTGAGGTCTAGCGCCTTCTTACCAGCCTTTTGCTGCATTCCCACCGCTCGTCCTGTAGACAGCCAGTATAGCTATGCCCTCGTATAAGTCTTTTTGTCGCTGCTGGCTGAGGAATATTTAATTGCTACAAAGAATTACTTGTCCCACGCACGAGTTCAAAGAAAGATTGAGCAAGGAATTCATTTTACAGCGAAGCTGTATGTGCCGCGTTCCCGGGATTTCTTTCATGTCAGTCAGCAGAATGTGCTTTGCGGCAAAGCCAACTTATTCGTGAATGCTGCTTTTAGCTATCTTTAAAATGTCGGTATTCCGGCAGAAAATCATACGGCAATTTCCCATTAAGACGCCTCCATCATTACAGCGAGTTTCATTCACTTGTAACATAACATAACATAACTGCTGCTGAGCACGAGGTCTCGGGTTCGTTACCCGGCCGCGGCGGCCGCTTTTCTGATGGAGGCGAAAAGCAAAAACACCAGTGTGTACGGCATTTAGGCGCACGTTAAAGAACCCCAGGTGGTCAAAATTAAACCGGAGCCCTCCACTACGGCGCGCCTCATCGCCTGCGTTGCGTCGGCGCGTTAAACCCTACAATCAATCAATCAATCAATCAATCAATCAATCAATCAATCAATCAATCAATCAATCAATCAATCAATCAATCAATCAATCAATCAATCAATCAATCAATCAATCAATCAATAAATAAATCAATCAATCAGTCAATCAATCAATGAACCAATCAATGAATCAACCAATCAATCATAACAAAACTTTATTAGAGACGGTGGACACGCTGGTCTACTCGGGGAATGAAGGAAGTTGGGGGAGGGGGGGGGGGTTAAAGTTAAAAGGTTACTTTTGGCGGACGACGTCTGTGGAGCGCGCAAACTCCCACGGGGAAAGCAGCGTCTGCTGTGTAGTGGTGGGTAGCAGCAGCGTTGTCCAATCCACAAGCCGCTGGACTCCGGCAGGGAGACACTTTAAACGAGGCGTTTGGAGGCCAGGAAACTCCCACAAGATGTGGTGTACAGCATACAGTCATATTATGTAATAAGTTCACAGTGTAACAATCTGCTTGTGAGCGGAACCATATGGAGAAATGATTGGTGGAACGGTAAGCGGCCACGTTTATTAATTCAGCGTCTTGATCCCCTGTGAGGATATAATAGCTGGGTCTATGCATGAATTGTAGGACTTGTTCATTATAAGCTTCATGGGCAGGGATTATGTATGGCGTGTGTGTGTTAAAATATCGTGCATAATATCAATTTCGTTGATAGGACAGGTGTTCGGTAAAGACGCCTCCAAGAATAGATTTTATTAGCAGCACTGCTATACATCTTTCTCTCATTCTTTGTCCGTGCGTTCTCGCCGTCTTCAGAGAAGTGAGGGGGAGGGGCAAGGAAACTGGCAGGCGAATCGCGCGCAGAAGGTGAATTAAAGAAGAACTACTGATCACGGGATTTATGTTTGAAGACTCTACGCGTGTCGGGAATAGAGCGTCAACTCTGCTTATAGCGTCTTCTCAATCCACTGTTCTACAGTGCCCTTATATACACTCAGATGGCTAATTATCTGACGTGCCATCGACCCCTTTTTCGGTCCCCGTGCCCAGATAGCGATTCAATCATCGCGGTGTGTCATTGGCACTTATCAGCCTTTTATTGCACTCCCACCATTAGTGCGAATGTAACGTCCTACATATCTGTATAGAAGGAGCTGCGCTCTGGGCGCAGCCGACTAGCTAGGTATTCCGCCAAAATCTTCTAGTCGCTACGGGCTGGGGATTATTAAGTTGTAAATGTATCGTCAATACGCGAGAAGTGACTGTAGCCTGATCGCTATTGACACAAATGATACAAAAAGGGCCACCGGTGTGAGAGAATAAATAAATAAATAAATAAATAAATAAATAAATAAATAAATAAATAAATAAATAAATAAATAAATAAATAAATAAATAAATAAATCTGCATTTTTGTGGAAATGTAGGGCGTTACACTATCCTGGCTGTGGGGATATACTCGGCAAAGACCGCTACGCATTCGGATGACAATGTTCTTTTCTACAAGAAAACGTACAGTACTGATCACGGGTCCCAAGAAAAACAGTTTGCTTGGTGGTCCGGAGCTGCAAAGGACGTGGGAGTTCGGGAAGGCACGACTGAACTTGACCGACACCATGGATGAAACTGCCAGAACCGCTCGATACGTGGTAGCGTGGCGTTCGGTTGCTTCTGTACCGCTATACATCACCGCTGCCTTGCTTGCTTCTGGTTTATCGTGACGTTAGCAGCGGCTGCAGCAGCCGCTGTTTGCTTCATGAAATCGCTGCGAGGAAAATGAGGAAGAGAAATGCATTGTTAAATTAGCAATTTGTCAGCAATTAAGGCATCTTTCGGCGCCGAATCAACGCTAAAATGTCTGTGGAAATGTCGGACTTTTGTTTGAAACCAACTTGCTGGTTGTCTTCATTATCCCTTTAAAGGAGTACTGACACGAAATTTTCGTGCTACGTTTTTTTCTCTGCTAGCGTGCCTATTAGCCCACCAATCATAGAATGAAACATTAGACGGTCGAGTGCAGCGTAAATATTCATTTACGGCGTCGTTTATTTGTGTCAGTTTCGGTTTCGACAAAACGAACTCCGAGCGGCCGCCATGACGGGAGGTATCACGTGACGTCACCATTCTTGCCGTACCGCTGCCGTTCTGGACGCGCGCGCGAGCGAGCCGCTCGCGCCCAGACAGTCCGAGGTCTTCACTGTTCCGACGCGCCCGGGCAGCATAACGTCAGTCCCAAAACCATGACGTGTATACACACGCTAGAGCAGAGCGCGCCAACCACAGCAAGCACCTCGGCTTCGTCACGGGAGCCCCGAGGTCGCCAGTTTGGGGCAAGTAGCAGATGGTGTCATGTCGGTCCCCTCTGGGCTTTCTCGTGCGGACGAAGATTAAAATGGATTTAAAATATGTAACGCCGAACGGTTGCTGTAAAAACTTGCTGGGAGATATCTCCCGATAAAAAGGAAGCATTTCACATAGTTATCTCAGCTTTGAAATTTCGTGTCAGTACTCCTTTAAGTGCCCAAAGAATTATTATTTCTTAACCCGAGTTCCGCCCGGCATGAGGTCAAAAAAAAGAAGGAACAAGGCCTTCATTTTTCTCTTCACGATATCTACTATAGTGCGAGAGTTCAAGCGAATTTGTGGGAAACTTGGCTTTGTCGCAAAATATATTCTGCTGCCAGAGTGAAAAAGTTCCAGGAACTGAGCCATGTACTACTTTTGTTAGAGAGGAGCGATGCGACAAAACCATCACACACCGTGGCAAACAAACAGGTGAGCGGCCAGTGTCATGACAGTTACGTGTTTAAGCGCATGGAGAATTGGATGCATGCAATTAACACCATCGCCTGCAATAATTTTGTGACGTTTTGAAGATATATAGGAAAATGATTTACGCAAGACTTATTAAAGCAGAGATTAAAAAAAAACATAAGAAACGACAGTAAGATATATGCTATATACTAGTGCAGAGGTATTATAGGAAGGAAAAATGGCTGATGATTTTTATACTCCCTCATGCGAAATTTGCGCGCAGCGCGAGCTGCAGTCTTCCTGGTCACGGCACATGGCTACCGCGTCTCAGAAAGTGATCGCGTGATCAGCGAACGCACGGCGGGGCGCGCTACTGCCGTTATCTCGCAGCGCGTAGCCGCCGACGAGCAAGTTCTAATTTGTGTTGAACCTCCAGCGCAAATGTCACGGGGTTCGGATGAGCCACGCAACGATGAGCATGTCTCACTGCCTCCCCCTCACACTTCCGCCAAGCGTCGCCGCCGACGAGCGTCTCGTGCGGGCCCAGCATAAACTGCCCTCCCCCTCACACTTTCGCCACACTTTTCTCCACCGTTATCTTTTCGTCTTCGCTCGCTAGGTTACAACACCGCCGCCAAACCCCAGTAGCGGGCATTAAAGTTCTGCGCACAGTAAGTGCACCAGAAAAGCGATGTTGCTCGCAATAAGTATTTCCAACGACAGGCCCCAAAATTTCCAGATCGGGGAGTTGGCGCGCGTCACTACAGAGGAAATCCAACAATTTCCTCCTTCGTTGATAGATCCACAACCATTAATCTACTTTATATTTCCGTGTTCTGCAGTGCCTGCAATTCCTGACACGTGCTTAGCACAGCGTGTCGTTAATCCTTGATCTGCGCTTGTATTCTTGCTACCTTGCCTGCTGCCAACTTGGGTTTCCGGGTAGCCAGCCCAGTGAATGGCAGATGTTGCGCCGGAACAAAGACACACACTTTCCCACGTGACTCGAAAATCGTGTGCTGCGGTGCGCGATACGTAGCGACCTGTAAACATTGTGCTGAAACGCTGAATCCTAGCGTCGACGTGTCACATTTTTAACAAGAGTTGTGAGCGACTCGTGTTTGATAGAAGCTGTTTGTTGTTCCAGTGGGTGCACCATGATGCTGCTGCTGCTGCTCGCTTTCTTCATCCTGTGCCTCCCCCTGGCTCTGCCTTTCCTGTGGATGCGAATACGCAAAGTAAGAGAAACCAGCCGCCAAAAGTTTCCAGGGGCAAAGGAAACCTGGGGCTTCTTTCACCCGTACGCCAACGCCTGCGGAGGTGGAGAGCGTGTTCTCTGGGCTGCCCTCCGTGCAATTCAAGAAAAGTAAGTTCATTTTGTATTCTCTGTGTGCAGCGAGAGCCAGTTCATTTGAGTACTGGATTACTTCACGACGACCTGAGTGATCAGTTGTAACTGCTTTATGCAAGCCAAGCATGCACACTCTTGATATAGAAACAAGACTGGCCGGCATCCTAAAATCACCTATCTATCTAGTCCTGACCAATATCGACATTACAGAGTCGCTGAGTTGATTTTGTATGATATGCTAATCTTTTTCGCAGGTATCCAGACCACCAGTGCGTTTTCTACACGGGCGACAAGAATGTCTCGGGAGAACATATTATTTGCAACGCCGAGAAGCGCTTCAATGTCAAGATTCGAAAGTCTACCGTGCACTTTGTGTTTCTCCGGGGTCGTTTTCTGGTGGAAGCGCGGTTGTATCCAGTCTGCACCATCTTGGGCCAGAGTCTTGGATCGATGATACTTGGCCTAGAAGCTGCCCTCAACTTTGTTCCCACCATATTCGCCGACACCACGGGATACGCGTTCACGATGCCAATCTTCAAGCTTCTGGGTGGCTGCAAGGTGATGTGCTACACCCACTACCCAACCATCAGCACAGACATGCTAAGCTCTGTGGCCAGAAGAGTAGAGGCACACAACAACTGTGTGTTCATTTCACGGAGTCTCTTGCTCACCCCTGTCAAGCTCCTCTACTACCAAACGTTGACGAAGTTGTACAGGTACGGTGGATGGTGTGCTGACGTAGTAATGGTGGTTTCTAGTTGGTGCAAAGGACACATTCTTGAGCTGTGGCAGATGCCGACGCGAACATTCCTGGTGTACCCTCCGTGCAATGTTGCGGACTTCACCACACTGCCTGTGGATGGCAAAGACTCAGCGGGTGGCGAGTTCAGAGTGCTATCTTTGTCCCTGTTCCGCCTGGAGAAGGACCACATACTCCAGCTGAGAACGTTGGTCGAGCTGAAAAGACGGCTGTCGGGCGAGGATTTTTCGGCACTCAAGTTCGTCATGATCGGTGGCTGCCGGAACCAGGAGGACAAGGAACGGGTGAAAAACCTGAAGCAGCTCGCCACAGACATGGGCATCGATGCAAATGTGGAGTTCAAACTGAATATCCCTTTTTCGGAACTGATGTCGGAAATGAAAATAGCTTCTGCAGCCATTAACACCATGCGGAATGAGCACTTCGGAATGTGTAAGCATCCTTCTTTTTACCGCAGTATAGGTTAGCTCATGCTTTAGATTAACAATACAATAACACAAAGCAGCCTTGAATGTTTCGCTTATATAATAGAGGTAAGAGGTTTGCTTATAATTTAAGGCATATAAGGTTATGCTCACACTACTTATTCCTGACCCCAAAGCCAACGGCACTCAGCAAACATGGTGCACATTCTAAGGGATGTGCTCTTTCGCCATTACTGTTCACGCTTTATGTTAAAACAACGGAAAGGCAATTGGAAGAGAGTAGATTAGACTTTGACTAATCGCTGCGGGGACTGTTGTACGCGGGCGACATGGTGTTACTAGCAGGTAATACGGAAAACTTACACAAACTGGCCGACATTCGTGATGATGGAGTAACATACCTGGGCCTAAACTCAATCTATGGAATCAGGAGTCATGGGGAAGCGAATACCGTGTCAGTAAGAATTCAGCAGGAAGCCATACCATTAGTAAAGCAGTATAAATACTTGTGAATCCGGCTAAACGATGGAAAATGCTACCCGAAGAACCATCAATAACACCTCAAAATGAAAGGGAGGCGAAACGCGGCGATAATGAAACATCGATCACTTTGCGGGTACGAGGTATAGTACGAGGCATTTGGAAAGGAGCGATGGTGCCGCGCCGCACGTTTTTGTACACTCTTAATAAAAAAAGGTTGTAAAAAGGTAGTAACAGCCGTATTTACTAATTCCTTACGAACCTTACTACCCCGCGGCTTTCTACGTAGGCTCTGCCACTAACAACTACATGGTTAGGAAATTAACTGAGTGTAGGAAGTAGTATGCACTAGATTAAGATCGTGCTTGTGACTAGGCTATGCATGGCCAGTTAGTAAACGCATGTAACTCAGAAGAGTGTTATCGCTAGGACTTTACTAGGGGAGGTAGTGGTACTTACTGCCTGTTAGTAACTCTGACTACTACTAAATTTCCCACCTTCAGTTTTTTTATTTGTGAATGCCCTCAGTGTGAATACATTTAAGAGGAGAGTGGGGTACGAAATACAACAACAAAACGTAGCAGCGTAAATACAAAATATGCAACATTATACATTGTACAGTGGCTCAAATTGCACGCACATACGATAATAACATCAAAGGTGTTTATCCAAGGCAAGCCGCTTTGTTAAAAATAAGGTTACACAACGGTATTATGAACAGCAGCATTAAACTAAGTTACTAAGTTACAACTAAGTTACTACTAAGTTACTAAGTACATAGTGTATACTGGGACAATTAACTTGTTAGTGTTTTATTAGTGAATGCCCCGACCTTTTTTTTTTTCATGAGTGTATACTGTCGGGGCTATCTGGAAGTTAACCAGAAAGCAATCGGCCGAATAACACTTGGAGCACATGATTAGGCAAACGAATGGGGCAGTACAGGGTGATATGGGCTGGGCTTCTTTTCAAGCCAGGGAAGCGCCAGGCAAAGTGCGTTTTGAGGAGAGGCAGGCGATAAAAAACATTCAGGAAAGCTTGCGCTCACGCACAAGACTTCAATGGCGAAACTGTTGTAGGTGAGCATTGCCGGACACATAGTTGGTAGTGGTGGTGATGATGTTTATTAACGGATGAATCTAGCCTTGCGTGATATGCCGGCAATTGCTCCCCCGATCAACACCTTCTTGCAGCTACGCGCGGGAAATCACCAGGAGTCACTTGATCAGCAGAAATCACCAGGAGTCACTGAGGCGTGTGTCCCTTAAAAACCCGAGTATCAGGCGCAAAATTTCTCTCCTGGTGATCCAACGGCCTCTAAGAAAAAAATATATCATCCCAAAAGGCATGCGGAGCGGCTCTCCTTCGAAGTTCTTTAAACAAAGCTATCGTCTCCTTCGCATGCTCTCAGCAGACCGCAAGAAAACGTCCGATGTCACCTGTTACACAGCACATTGCGCACAGAGGTGAGGAGATAAAGTTCAGCTTATGAATCCACGCCGGTGTCCGCGCTGAGTTGGTCCGGATGCGGAACAGTAAGGATTCCTGTCATCTTCGTTTCTTTGGTAACACAAGGTTGGTGTTGTGGTCGCCAAAGACATCTGAAGTGTTCTTAAACGATGGTTTTTTACAATTCGCCTTTCGTCTGGAGCGACTTTCAGAAAACGACTATAAGATGTCGCTTCACGGGCCAACTTGTCCGCGGCTTCGTTTTCAAGCATTCTGACATGGAAAGGAACTCACTGGAAGAGAACTCTAAGCCAGTTTTCATTTAACTGCTGAAGGAGACGTACGGAGAGTTGGCAAGTCTTATCTGCGGGAAATACAAGCTGCAAAAGTTGTAGGGCTGACTTGGAATCCGTAAGAATCACCGCACGCCGCACCCGAAGCGATTCGATCTTTTTTCAAGGAAGCCTCAATCGCTATAGCTTGTATTCACTGGCAAGGCACGCATGCAGGCAACCATGTGAGAACGTCGTCACTGGTTACGTCACGCTCCGCTGGACGGCGGCACTTGTCCGTGCCCAGCAAATCGCTTGTGTTGGACGTTCCAAACTGCCCCACCGAACTCAAAGTAATGCCTTGAGACCAATGTGAGTGCGACTAATATACTCGATGACAACTTAAGAACGGCACCGGAGGTTGCCGCTGTGCCTTATCACCGTAGCCGGATGTTTCTCCGCGCGGCGCAAGTAGGGTGTTACAGGGAATATTTTGAACATGGCGTGAGCCGCTCCAGTGATTTTTTGGACTTAATAAGCTAATAAACGACTCCAGTGACGACAAACAAACTGCGTGAGACAAGGCAGACGATATCACGCATTCATAGCAAACGTCTTTCAAAAAGCGCGCGCACTGATGTCACGGGTCCGGCGCTTTGGCGGATTGATACACTACATGAGGTGGTGCCGTTCTTGAGTTGTAACCGAGTATAGCATCTCTGTTGACACAACCGTTGAGAATCGGGTTGAAACGGAGCAGACGACGCACGCCGGTGTTTTTTTTCTGCTTCGGCGTACGGGCGCAATGGCACAAGCCGCGCCATGGCCGTGGCGCATCGGCCACGTACCAGTGGCCGTTTCCAGGGTTGCCAAGCGAAGAAATTGACAGCCAAATTTTTCAATGAATACCACCTATACACTCCTCCGTTGTAGATGACGTCAAATGGTCAATGCGAGCCGCCCAGGAAACGTTTATGCTGGGGCACATATAGTTATAAAGTTTCAGTATCAATAATTGTTTCTTTGAGTAGCTGCGGTGCTAGTACTCGTAGTAATATGCATCTAAGAAGACGTCGTCTTCTTCGCGGCGAGTGGTGGACCTGGTAGATGCAAAGTCATCCCCGGCATTGTAGACTTCCACCAGCTCTTCGTCATCGACCCGAGGCAGCGGTGGCGGTATCTGTAACTCGTCTGGGGAAGGATTGGTGCACCCGTAGCCACTTCGCCAGTTTTCCATAGTGGCTTCTCGAGAATGCGGTGACCTCTCCCAAGCAGGGTGTCTTTGCAGCGTTAGCATTAGCACTGGAGTTTTTTTTTTTTTTTACATGCGCGGTAGCGCTTGACGACAGCGCCAGAGTCCCCCCCTCACACCTTTTATTTTGTTTTTGCTAGAGTCTGCGCGAGCCGGGGACTCGGCGGTCGCCGCGAGACACACGCTCACGAGCCGTTCGCCATTTTCTCGGGGTTTTTGCCTTTTTTTTTTCTAATGCCGCTGCGCGTTCCGGGAACGCTTGGCGGTCGCCGCGAGGCACGCGCTCACGAGCGCTTGGCATTTTATTGGTATTTTTTTCCTGCAACGGCTAACTTACGGCTTGTAAAACAGCTCGGCTGTTCAAATACAAAATTGTCGGGGCAGGCAAACAACACGGGGAAGTTAAAAAGAAGGTTTTAGGAAACAGAGACGGTTATCTGTGGCGGAAAGGATGGAAACGAAAAGTTCATTGGTAGTCTATAAAGCAGGCAAACAAGAGAGCAGGAAAGAGAACTTTTACGACAACACTAAAGGCGGTGTGTTGCTTTTTAAGGCCCGATCGAGCTGGCACGGTAACGAAACAATCAAACACATGTCAAAATCAAACACATGTCAATATTTTGAAATGTCAAAATATGCAGCCAGCGCAAAGTGGGGACAGTATACTCCTTCCTGTTCGTCATTGAGGGACGCATTAACTGGTCCGCACTGGATACAAGTAAAAAGCGATTAGAGTATCGCTGGAGAAAAAGCGGGGAGTAGCCGATTAAGGGCCATTACAGCCATGAGAACACTAAAGCGAAATACGAGTCAGATTTAAAAAGAGAATAAGCCGCAGTAAATAAGCGACTTACTTCGGCGAGATGGAGAATGCCGTCAGCCCGACTCGAAAGGGAGGCCATCAGGTTACGCGAGCGTTAACGCGATATATTTCGTTCCGAGATAAGTACAAGCCAGCCACTTTCCGATGAGATGCAGAACGTTAATTAAACGCGTTGGTATGTCGTGGCCCGCCCCTAAACCAACCTAAAACACAAAGCCACCCTCACTTACAAAAAGAATGCGTAGAGTTGATCCAAGAGAACATTTTACAGTAAAATATATATCAATGCACTGGTGGCGCTCGAACCCAGGCCGTTCACTTGGCCGAACAGCGGGGCTCTTTTAGCATGGTGACTAAACAGCGCAGAAGACGAAACACAGAGAAGAGCAAAAACAGGACGAGCGCTGATTTTTTTTTTTTTTTTTTTCGAAGGTTAAACACTGAAAAGAGCCCGTTGAAAAAGAAATGAACTGCAGCAGGATGGAAAGTTGGGCGAGTTGGTGTTGCGACATGGTGACTAAACAGCGCAGAAGACGAAACACAGAGAAGAGCAAAAACAGGACGAGCGCTGCTCGTCCTTTTGCTCTTCTCTGTGTTTCGTCTTCTGCGCTGTTTAGTCACCATGTCGCAACACCAACTCGCCCAACTTTCCATCCTGCTGCTCTTTTAGCAGTTGCTCAAAACAATAGGAGTGCCCGGTGAACCAGCAGGTGGCGATGGGAGCGTGCAGGAAGCGAAATCATAGTAAAGCTGATCATAGTAAATAGGGAACAAAAATGCGAGTGTCAAATCACGTGGCAGTGTGGTAGGAGACAGTCGAGTATTGACTACTGCCTTCTTTCAGGGGGACTTGATGAATGGTTGGATGGAATGAGCATAGATGAGGATGACATAGAAAGAGGATGACACAGAGGCTGACATAGAAAGAAATCCTGGAGAAGAGTGGGAATATGACAGGCTCATCAAAACTATGCAGGAAAAAATAGTCAAGGCAGAGAGGGCCTATCGATGGAGAGGAAAGAAAACACCCAGAAGCTGGTGGAACAAAGAAATCGAAGAGGCGATAGAGAGGCGTAAACAGGCGTCTATAGAGAGCACAGGCAGGCCAAGAGGATGGGGAGACATCAGGAAAAGGTGGACCTAAAATGGGAGCAATATAAGCAAATGAAACAGGAAGTGCAGTAATTAGTGCAGGCGAAAATAAAGGGGGACAGCGAGCGATGGGTAGCGCAAATACGAGGGAGGGGTAGAGCCGCGCCGAAAAGGTTTTGGAACTATGTGCAGGCATTAGGGAAACGCACGCGTCCCACAGAAGGCGGTACTATAGAGAACGAGCCGGGGCAGATGCTCAAGGGAGAGGAAGCATTGGCATACCTACACAAAATCATAACGGAGAAGTTCGGTAAGGTGGATGAAGAGGCCCCGCAGCGACAGAGATGTCGTGACGGGTAGGCCGGAATGTCTGGAGATAGATGAAGACACGCTGAAATGGAAAATACCAGAGGAAAAGGTCCCCAAAAATACCGCGGTAGGCACGGATGGGATACCGATGGAGTTCATTAACCAATTAGGACCTAAGAGCAAGGGAAAGCTACTACAAGTCATCAGGACAAGGAAAGAAAAAAAGGCAATACCGGCCGCGTGGCAAATGAGCAGGATGAACTTAGTGTACAAGGACAAAGGAGACAGAACAAACCCGAGCTCGTATAGGCCAGTAACCGCCACGTCAGTGTTGTACAGGTTAGCAATGCAGGCAGTGAAGTTCGAACTAGAGCAGTGGGTAGAAGAAAATAGGATATTAGGGGAACTTCAAAATGGGTTTCGAAAGGACAGAAGACTAGACAACTTATTTGTTGTAAGCCAATGCATAGAGGTGGCGAAGATGCAAAACCGACCTTCGTGGTTAGCCTTTCTGGACATTAGCGTCGTATGATGATGTAGACAGGGAGCGGATATATCGTCCTAAGGCGTTGCCCTGCTGAGCACGAAGTCGCGGGTTCGATTCCCGGCCGTGGCGGCCGCTTTTCTGATGTAGGCGAAAAGCAAAAACGCCCGTGTCTACGAGATTTCGGCGCATGTTAAAGATCCCCAGGTGGTCAAAATTAATCCGGAGCCCTCCACTACGGCGCGCCTCATCGCCTGCGTTGCGTCGTCGCGTTAAACCCCACAATCAATCAATCGGATATATCCTGGAGGACGAGGGAGTGGGGGCAGAATTCATCAGCTTAATCAGAGAGCTATACCGGTAGAACCAAGTGCAAATATTGCGGGAGGGGATAACATACAATAGGCCTGTATTCACCTACAAGGATTCCTGTGCTGTTCATGATCTACATGGCGGGGTTAGAAAGGAAGCTAAAGGTCAGTACGCTGGGGTTCGACTTATCATAGATGAAAAACGGGCAGGTGGTGGAAGAACGGTTTTTCCAGGACTAATGTACGCAGACATATTGTTGATGGCGCACAACCGGATAGGTATGCAGGGCTTGATGGATATATGTGGTGAAGAAGCGACGCACCTAGGGCTATTCTTTAGCAGAGAAAAATCGGGGATCATGGTGTTTAACAACAGCGCGGAGCACAAAACAGTATCAGTGCAACAAGTAGAAATACCACGGGTGAAATTTAAGAGTATAAATATTTAGGAGTATGGCTGAACGACAGCGAAGATTACACGCACGCGCATGAGGCACGCACCCACCGCGGTGGCTTAGTGGCTAAGGCGTTGTGCTGCTGAGCACAAGGTGGCGGGTTCGATTCCCGGCCGCGGCGGCTGCTTTTCTGATGGAGGCGAAAAGCAAAAACGCCCGTGTGTGCGAGATTTCGGCGCACGTTAAAGATCCCCAGGTGGTCAAAATTAATCCGGAGCCCTCCACTACGGCGCGCCTCATCGCCTGCGTTGCGTCGGCGCGTTAAACCCTACAATCAATCAATCAAGCATGAGGCACGCACACGCATGCCCCATGCGCGTGCGTGCCCTCTGGGGATACAACAAATACGAGGTGGTAAGGGGAGTCTGGAAATGGGCCATGGTACCAGGATTAACTTACGGAAATTCGGTTCTGTGCATGAAACCAGAGACACAAGCGGACTTTGGTTTCATGCACAGAAATCAGAGGGCGGTAGGCATATTGGCCCCAGGGGCCCACAGCAAAACTACAAATGAAGCGGTACAGGGGGATATGGGCTGGTCGTCTTTCGAGGCGAGGGAAGCTCAGAGCAAGATAAAGGAGGAGAGACTTCATGACATGGAGGACGAAAAATGGGCCGCGAGGATGTTTAGGTACCTGTATATGAGGAGCATGGACACGCGATGGAGACGGAGGGCCAGGCAGCTAACCAAGCGGTACGGAAACTCAGTAGGGGAAAGTGGGGTTTACACAACAGTTAAAAAGCAGGGAAAGGCAGCAGAGACGACGAAGTGGGCACAGAGAATGGAAGCGAAATAAAACCCTGGAGACTTATACAGAGAAACCGGAAATTAAGGAGGGATTCCACGGCAATACGAGAGGCAGTGCATTGCTCTTCGAAGCACGGGCGGGGTGCCTGTGAACCCGGGCATACACGGGTATCTACAGGCAGCAGGATGAAATGTGTGCATGCTGCGGCAGTGATCGGGAAACTGTAGACCATATTGTCAAGGGACGCACATAGATACGACCACCGTGTGGCGAGGGGGAAACGACGCTGGCGGAGGCTTTGGGATTTGGTGCGAGGGGGAACCTCAACTTCAGGGCCATGGAGGTGACGAAGAGGCGACTGGAGTGGTGGTGGAGGAAAAGTAGGGAAGGGATGGGTACGCAAGCAGAACACTCACACGGATGAGAATTTAGAACAGCGGGGGGAGAAAGAAAGGGGGGTGGGAGCGATGAGTTTGAAACAGGGGTGAGGGGGAGACGGGCGGGGGGGGGGAGGGGAAGCAAATCTATCAGGTTAGCTAGGAGTAGGGCAAGTAAGCGTAAGAAAACAGGCAAGTCGGTTGCTGACAACCGACGCCCCGATTCAAAGGGAGAGCCACTAATCATCATCATCATCAAGTGCCGGTCTTGTACCCACCGGGAAACGGAATCTCCCTTACCGAGAAGCTATAGCTGCCGGGCAAGGCAATGAGGAAAAGGGGGCAGAGGTTAGTGGTAAACTCTATGCAGTCAAGGCACCGCCCTCGCCAAAGCGAACTCGCCGACGCGGCCGTGAGGGAAAGCTAGCGAAAAGGGGCTCGTCGCCATCCCCACAAGCCATATGCCCCTGCTTATGGTGTCGAGGAGTTAATCCAGAATTTCGATGTGGGTGGGGGGGGCGTCGAAATTCTCCGGGGGTGGGGGTGGTGGGGATATTGGGGTGTGTGTGTATAAATCCCTGGGAGGGGTGCTCGTGGTTGCGGAATCTTTTTCGGGCGGCGTCGAAATCCTCCTGGGGGCGGGGTGTGTGTATAAATCTCTTAGTGTGCCCATAGTGTGACGAATCTTGTGGCTACGAAAGCAAGGCTGAGGAGGTATTTCTTGTGCATTCTTCCGTGCTTGGCTGCGTGAAGCGGGATTTACAACCATAAAATACAGGAGACGAGAGGGGGGTTATTTTCACCTATATATCTTTGGAGCGTTGGGAAGTTGTTCACATTCTTGCGTGTTGATATACATATATTTTGAAACGTTTGACAGAAAGTGGAGAAATTTAAACCATGCAGCCGGAGTGGTACCCGAACCCAGGTCCTTCGGAATAGTCACAGCCTGCGTACCATGGAGGAAAGCAGGGTACAGTTAACTGCAGCCTGGGAGTTCAAAAGAAGGTCCCCTCAAAGGGACCCAGAAAAGCCTTCTGTAAAAGTTACAAAAGGCCTGTATTGTCACGTAGCACCAATATAGCGATGCAATGCCGTTGGAATTATTGATCTACATTCAGTATTAGCTGCGCCAGAAGCAATTAAATGCACCTCTCCCCACTTGCTGATCGACTCCTCCTCCCTCTCTGCCTCCTTCAAAGCAGCTAGCTACATTCCTGCGCCTAGGCTCGCGTCAATCACTGCGGACCCGCCTTTGCCGCCTTTGCCTCGGGATCGCGCAGGAAGGAGGAAGAGCAGCCGGAAGCCAATGGCAGTGACGCCGCCGGCGGCCGACCTTGCCGGCGATTGGGCGAATCAGGGGGCGCCTTCGCCGTTGCGTCAGCAGCGATCGCCGTTGCGTCAGCCGCGGTCGGCTCGCTGCGGCGTCGCGCTCATCGGCTGAGAAAGGCGATCTTCAAAAATTGTTTACAAATTATCTGTACAACGTATGGGGCTCACACTTGGCTCAAAAATCCCCCGTTATGTGTTCTACCACCTGAATGCATTTGATTGCCACCTTCACAAAGCTTTTCAGGGTCCCTTTAAGCCCGAGTTGTCGGATCGTCGCTGGCTACCAATCACAAGAGTAAGAAACAATTACCTTTTGTTTCTTGTATGAAATTTTATGACGTCCGTGCGGGTATGGACAAACGCAATGCGGGAAAGCCAGCTTAACATAACCAACGTCATCGCCAAAGCAAACGCGTATCGTCGCTCGCGTCTTAGCAGAAACTCCCCGATAAAGCGAGGCTGAAATAGTCAGATGAGAGTAAATGAGACAACAACAAAAGCCAACGCATGGCGCCGATCGCGTCGTAGCTACGTGTCTCTGTCAATGGATGACGTAGCGCGTGACGTATAGCGAGCCTGATAAGGCGACAAAGCGCGCAGTGGGGGAAGAAACGTCCCGGGGTGTGTCTCACGCCTTTCACAACATGATTTGGACCAGACACTGACACGAAATTTTCGCGTTGCGTTCTTTTCGCTGCTATGGGTGCCTACCAGACTACTAATGATAGAATGGCACATTAGACCGGTCGATCGCAGCGTAAACAACAATTTACGGCGTCGTTTATTCGTGCCAGTTTCGGTTTCGACAAACCAACGCCGAGCGGCCGCCATGACAGGAGGACGTACCTGACGTCACCATTCTTGTCGCACCGCTGCCGCTCTGGACGAGCGCACGCGTCCAGACCGGCCGAGGTCTTCACCACGGGGAAGTCTTCACTAGCGTCACTAAATAAGGTTTTGTCTTCACTCTAGTCTTCACCATCCCCGCGCGCCCGGGCAGTATGACGTCAGTCGCAAAACCATGACGTGACACACACGGCGTAACAGCGCGCGCCAATCGCAGCCAGCGCGTAGGGTACGTCACCGGAGCCCCGATGTCGGCATTTTGGGGAAAGGAGCAGATGATGTTATACTGGCCCGCTCTGGGCTTTCTCGTGCGGGCAGTGATCAACATGGATTTAAAAAAAACTTCTCCTGTATGAATAAATTAATTAATTTAAAATAATGTTATACTGAACGGTTACTGTTGAAACTTGCTGGGAGATAGCTCCCAATAAAAAAGAAGCATTTTACATAGTTGTCTCAGCTTTTAAATTTCGTGTCACTACTCCTTTAAACGTTTCACCACTTATGCATATATGAGTAAATTAATTATCATTAATAGGCACAAATTGCAAGATCGACTGATAGTCAAAATGACAGTGCGTGTGTGCATGTATGTGTCTTTCTTAGGGATGATTGCCGTCAATGCTCAAGAGGAATAAAATTTCCGTGTACCTTTCACGTAAATTCTGTTGTCCTTAAAAAGTTCGCTGGCCATCCTCTTTCGCAAGGCCGGAATGCTGAGTTAAAAATATTCTCTCCGCTTTCTTCCTTACAAATTTACTAAAAAATTATTTCGACAAGAAAAAATAATGGACTATTTCCCTTGCGCCTTACTTGACATTCTTGACTGGTGGCATCATTTCTGTGTTAATTTGTGATCGAATCAGAATTGCCAATGAGGGGTTGGTCAAGCGAACAAAAAAGGAAACCCAGTAATCAAGCAGGTAAAGGTAGGCATTTATGATGAAATAGTTCATCATTCCCCTTCACACATGTGCACACACATACGCGTGCACACACACACACACACTCACACATGACGATCGCGAAGACAATATGCATGTAAATGAACTTACGAAGTGAGACCCCGTAGCCAAGATGACGACGACGACGAATGAGCCCTACCCGGAATGCATCGTCATAACTAAATCGTGGGCGAGTGGCTTTCTCTGGCAGCTCGAGCACTTTTCCGTCGTGACATGCTGCCCACACTGCGCTAAACAAATGGCAAACAGTGGCTTGGCGCAGGTTGCAATCAAATACGTTCCCTCACCCCGCCCTGTGTCACCGCAGCTATCCGGATAGGTACGCGGACAGACGCAAGTGGTGCAACATTGCAGCAGCCACACTGCAACATATGGTCTGGCAATGCCCCAATAAACCACGGGCCTTTGAACATGTAATACATATAAGAAGTAGTGAGCAGTGGGAGGCCGCACTGCTCAGCTCTCTTCCCGAGATACAAGTTGCTGTCATCCAACTGGCAGAGGACGCCGAGGACCACGGGTTCCTGACCGCCGTCTGGTGGGACGAAGATACCGGACATTTCCGCACGGTGCATTTGTCTTAAAAGGGACGACAATAAAGTCTGTTCTCTCTTCCTCCATCGTGGCTGTTCTTCACCGCTGCTCTTGTTGTACTTCTGTTATCAGCATAAAGCCTAATTTCCCCCATAAACACTCATTGGCTGTGTGCGTGTGTGTGTGTGCTGTATAGCATGCGGTAAAACGGAAAACTCTATACCAACTACTGCAGTGACGTCACACTGATTTACGATGGGGCATCATGATTAGAGAGAGACCAGAACTTTAGGCAAAATGCCAATTTATTTATTATTACATTGAATTATATTACACATTATATTACTACATATTTATTACATTCACTTTACATATAAATGTAAAATAAATGTAAGCGAAAATTTTAAGTGGTCATATGCTTCTTAAAAGACACAAACCTCAGCCAGCAAACATTACAAAATATGATGCCTCAGCCCAGGTGGTACACTTAATTATTTCCATTTCAATTTTGTTGAAATGTTTTGCCTTGCGTACAAGCGCAGCCAAAAGATGCATGCATGTGGGTGAACGCAAGAGCATGCACATTTATTGACCACAAGTGCAGACTATGTTAAAATAACTGGTGCCAAAAACAAATATCATCAGCACAATCAACTTGGGACAGCCGCCAACTCCTTTGACCAACGGTGCGTGTATTTTCAACCCCCGCACCTACATGGCAGCATATCCTGGGCATCCTTGGGAGAGCATCACCAGGACCGCCCTGCCCTGCCAGTAAAGGGCGGGGGCTTGGTGGCCAAATGGGATTAAAAAGAGCTGTTTTGATTGGGTGCAACCAAGGACGTTGAGTGCAACGAAAGTGAAAGGCAAAGGTGGCAACAATCTAATAATGTCAGGCTTGGCCCGCTTTGGGTGCTTTATGATGTGAAACGTCATAAAAATGTCAAAAGGAAACGGTAGGGAGCAATACAAGCTATAATTATTTCTCAAACAAAAGCCAAGAAAGCTACATAACCTGTGATTTTTCAGTTAAAACAAAAAAAAATTATTCAGCCTTTCATGTCCCTTTAAAGGGACACTGGAACGAATATGTCAAACTTCTGTTCGTGTCTGTATGCCATAGACCGACTCAAACATACTATTCATTGTTTCATTTAATACATAACGGATGAGAGAACAAAAATGTCACGCACCACATGTCTGCCTACTACAGTAATGACGTAAGACTACGTGCAAGGTTCTTGCAATTTGATTGGACGACAGTGTCCCTGGAACCCCTCAGCTACTGATGCTCGTGGTAAATGGAAGAGCTTTCATGTGTGTTCTAAATGTTAGAATCAACAAGATGCCACTGTACAACAGAAGTCAACCACATCTTTCCCCATTCTGTCTGGCAGGTGTTGTGGACTGCATGGCTGCTGGTCTCATTACGGTGGCACACAATTCTGGTGGGCCCAAGATGGACATTGTGGTTGACTACAATGGAGAACGTACCGGATTTCTGGCTGACAGTGTTGCCAGCTATGCGGACGCATTCATGACCATTTTTAAAATGTCCCCCAGTGAAAGAATAAAGATCAGACGGAATGGAAGGCTCGCATCACAGAGGTTTTCCGACGAGATTTTTGCTAATGCATTTGTTGCTACGATTGAGCCGTTAGTCTCGAAATCTAACTAGAGGGGGCCCCATTGTATAGTGTATAGTGAATACTCTAATTTTTCATACGAATGGTTATTGTCTGTGCTCGAAATAAATGCCTTAGTGATGAAGCATGCTTACAGCTCGGCTCTGCATACTGTGTCTTGGTTGAATTTTAGAAGTATGCAGGCTCGCTACTGTTGCTGTATGGCTTGTTTGTTCAACTAGGTCAAGCAACAGTTTGAAAACCTCTGCAAACTTATAAGACGCAGGGATGAATAGGACGCGGACAAAGGGTTGTACTCAGCCTTGGCTAATCACCTGTTTAACTTTATCCTGTGTTTGTACTAACCTGCTCAAATTAAGCCGTGTACCCGTCACGGTGGCTCAGTGGCTAAGGCGTTGCGCTGCTGAGCACAAGGACGTGGGTTCGATTTCCAGCCACAGTGGCCGCTCTTCTGATAGAGGCAAAAGGCAAAAACGCCCGTTGTCACGAGATTTTGCCCCACGTTAAAGATCCACAGGTGGTCAAAATTAATTTGGAGCCCTCCTCTACGAAGTGCCTCATCGCCTGTGTTCCGTCGGCGTGTTAAACCCGATAGTCAATCAAACCAATCAATCAATCAAATTAAGCCGTGTACCAACCAATACACTATACACGAAAAAATGGCTGAGTATGTTTAGGCATTTATGAGTTGTGAATGGGAAAATATTAATGTCAAATTCAATGGCGCAAAGAGCTCTTTCGAGTGGGCATGCCGACATTGCAGCCAATGGAAATTGGTGAATTCAGCATCACTAGATAAGGTTACAGAGTATCGGCACCTTTTTCTCCTATTGTTTTGTGCCGCCGCCGTGGCCATTGGTCAGTTCCCATTACAGTCGAACACGGATATATCGAACTCCAAGGGGATCGGGAAAAAATTCGATATATCGATAATTCGATATATAAAATACGCCTATCTGAAGATTATCTGACAAATCCGCACATCACTGAGAGTTTTCTGAAGTCGTGGAAAACGGTAGTTTACAGTTTAACCCTCAAATCACGGAAACTCCGAACCGCAGCATGATGACCACCGCACTTTATTTATCACTGAAATGTCTTTGAGGTTCGCTTGTTTTTTCTTCTGCGTCGTAAAGGTTGCCAAATTGTCTTCAAGATTACAAACACGCACAAATGATAAAATCAACCTGTACAGGCGAATAACGCTGACGGAACCTCGGCTGCAGTAGGCGGTTGGGAACGTTGTCAGGCACTGAGTGCCGTTATCTTCAGTATCCGAACCGAACACCTCCCCCATCTGGAGGCGTGCAACGAAGTCGCTTTGCACCCGACACGCTCCTGAATAGCCGGGGCGGGTTGTGCTGCATTCGCCTTTACGTCAACGTTGATGCGTGCATCGCCCTCAAAACTACTGCGAGGAATTCCGAACGCCTTTTCAACCAACATCTTTTCAGCAGCCTGCGCCCGATGAATTCCCGCCTTCGTTGCTCCGAAATGAATGCCTTGGACAAAACAAACATACAACGCCGCATTGGTCCCCCTGCACGAGCCACCAAACAGCTCAATCACAGAAAACGAGTGCCTCCGGTCAATTTCTTTTGTTCCTTTATGTCCTTTCGCCCCAACCACTATCCGCGTTTTAGCCATCATGGAGCTGCCCCTCGTGCTAGCGTGAAAACAGTTGTTGAAGGCCATCGAAGCGACATAATGCCGCGGACGCTGCCTCTGTCTCACCAAGCCAGGCAGCTCCTGCGATGAATCAACATTATCACCAACTCCACCCCATCAGAGGAAGCAAACTTTCAGGGGCACCTTCGGCGCGGAATTCGATATATCGAATTTGCCCGTGATCAGGAGTTCGATACACGCACACAACAGTCCTATACTTTTGCATGGGATTTTCAAGGGGATGTTTGCACTGTTCGATATAGACAAAAATTCGATATATCCGTGTTCGATATATCCGTGTTCAACTGTACGTGACATTTGTTTACACTGCAACGGTTCATGGGTGCCGCCATTTTGTTATGCATTTTCTGTCGGTCAACTGTCACAGTCTCAGCTTGTCCTCCTTGCTCAGCAGCTGTGCGTGACTGACGCCATTCCAAACGTGAATCAAAGATAACGCATTTCGCAGCATTTCAGCTGCAGAAGTGCGTCCGAAGATGCCGTGTTGCTGCGTCTTCGGCAGTGTTGTTTACAAATGACCCCGTCAAAGTTAGTGAGAGGCCGCAGAAGCGGCAATCTGGCAACACTGATAAATGCCAAAATGGCCACCGTTGCTCACTTGCATGCCTCAGTGATAGTACTCCGTATCTTGTCTAGTGACACTAGGTGAATCCACTGTGATCCTCTGACGGCAGCTGTCATCACTGGCCAATGTCACTGAGTGTGTATGTGAGAATTTTGGTTGGCTACGTTGACACAGCAGCCAAGTGGGAACTGGTGAATTGGTAATGAGCTTACGACAGCTGTCACTGTCACTGGCCCGTCCCTTAGAGCGGGAACATGAGAATTGTTGGTGGGTAGGTATGGTGACACTGCAGTGAAATGGGAGTTGCTAAAATGGCCTTGAGCTTCTGATGGCAGCTGCCACTGTCAGTGGCCAATCTGCCTTCAGGAGTAGATACGTCGATATGCCTATATTCAGCCTTAAAGTGGGGCTACCTTTGTTGTGCATAGCGACGTGCCAAGGAACGTCAAACTTGTGAGCTGAGCTGTGCACACTGGTTGCTGACGTTTTTTTCAAAGACCACAACGTATTCATTAGGTCATCCTCTTATTTTGTCTTTGCCTTTTTGCCCTCTTAGGTCTTTTTTTTTTTTTGCATTGTCAGTCATTTTAAGAGCCGTTTCGCTGCTACATATGCCAACGTTGGACAGTGGCTTTTCTGCTTATTTGACTGAGTAACGCTTTCAAAAATGTACCATACAGCATGACTAGGAGTTGGTCATGAGGAATGTTTTCCGAGGGGAACAAGACAATTACTGTCATGGCAGTAGTGCTCATGACCAAAACTAGCACGGCTGAGTCTGGAAGCACACAGGCCACACCAGGCAAAGACGGCACAATTTTCCGTCAACAAAGCAGATCCCAAATTGGTTTTATTTTAATACCTCGATGAAAGTAGTTCTTTAATATTGTGCGCAATGTAGCATGGTAACTTGCACGTGGCACAAACATAACTTGCCCTGCACCGTGCATGTAAACTGCCACAAGTTTGGCAGTATCAATAGGCCATCAGCTTAACTGAATATTGCACTTTGATGCTTCAGCATTTCACTTATGTCTTTCCATTCTAGGATATCCTCCATGCTGACATGCGTACTGCTCTCCCACCCAACTGCTCGCTGCATTCCTTCCACAACTGCCCGGACTAACTCAAGAGTAGACAGAAATGCTGCTGTCATAGTGGGCCTCACAGAGAACAATTTCGCTTCCCACAGGGACACTGAGGCAGCAGAGCCCTTGAATAATGAGCCAGATCCAATAACATTACGCTCCACCAATTTCGCAAAATTCTGCCCGAAATAGCATAGCTTCCCTTCATCTCTCAAAGACAGCTTCAAGTCATCGTCCATTCCGAAAGCAACTGTGACATATCCCTTGCACGCGGCACCACTTACACTGACAGTAAACATGATTAGGTTGCCTGGCACCTGGACACAACTATCAGTTAGTCCCTCTAACCGGCAGTTGCTTAGGATGCAGTTGTCCCCTACCTGAACAGGCACTTGAAACTTGCAGTACTCTAGCACAGCGGAGTGAGGAATAGTAGACTCCTGATGAACAAGTGAATGCATGACAACTCCTGAAATTTGACTACCAGGCACCGAAGGCTCTGCAGGGACAAGCCTGCTGCGCACAAACCTAGAAACGTTCAGTTCTTTGGCAAAGGACTCGCTGAGGCAGATGTTGTCTACGTATTCTCGCATCGTTCCCAAGTGGTAGAAGCGTGACAGCGGTAGCACAATCACTCGCAGCTCGCAGTCTCTGAGAATATTCTGGACCTTGGGTTGATCACCACTTCCACACTGCTGTGTTTTGAGATCACATACTTTTGAACGGCAGCCCAGGAGCTGCAGGAAATCGCGGTAGGCGTCGATTTCCTCGGTGACCGGCTTGATGTCTTGGTAGAAACGAAGCAGCTTCAAGGCAACAGAGTGATCGAAGAAGAATGCACTGTCGGTGTAGGTCAGCTCCTTGCGAACGCCACCTGTAGGCAAGAAACGCATTTTAGTGCTAGCACACTACTAAGAACATCCGTTTGAGACCGGGGAAAAAAAAAAAAAAAAGATGTGTGCCTTCGACAAAGTACACTCTGATTTTGTAACTTACCTATTGGATAATGCAACTAAAAAGGATGAATCTAAGTTAATCACTTTTCTTGTGTCATTTTGAAAAAAAAAAAAAAAAAAGATTATTGCAAGGCAATTGTGGGATCTGGGGTTGAACTTCCGAGAAGATGAATGTTCCTTAAACTGGTCTTGCAGCCTTTTAAAAGCAATATTTATCAGAAAAAAATATTATAAAATGTGCTTTTGTTGACTTTAGTCATTTCGTAGTCATAGGGAACTGAGCCAATGCTCTCATACTGTATGCCAGTACTGTCCAAAATGAAAGCCTGTTGTTGAAGAGATACAACTCGCATCATTATATTTCTCTCCACTCATATGCTACTGCCTCTCATGAAGAGCCAGATGCACTCTTTAATCTTGCTCATGTCTGTAGTGAGTGGGTATCTTCATGTTAGTGGAGAGCGGGCCATGATCACGCATCTTGACGTATGTGTGCACAGGCACAGGCAAATTCTTGCTCAGTGTCAGGCAAGCACCAAATCCCATAAAAAAAAAAGCACTGCATCCTTAGCAATAATGGCATTTGCTTGTTTTTCCAAACTGCCGAAAGATGAGTTTTAGGATTCCATCTGGAAGCAATTTGCTTGTTTTTCCCACCTGCCGAAAGATCTCTGGAGTTTTAGGATTCTATCTAGGGGCACTTCAGTCTGCTCACATGCCTTGAATGCCTTGAAGGCAAAAGCTTTTTAGTCACGTGTTTTTTCATCTTTTGGCACAAATTACTTCGACAGGCTTCGTCACCACTACGCTGTGTCTGCGCCTCTTTCTTCACTTTTGTCTTTGTCTTTTGGCAAAAATTTCTTGAACAGACGAACTGGTGACACTTCGCTCCACCGCTTCCCCAGAATCCGATTTCTGTATGGCCTGCACGCAATTGTTCTACTCATGTGCCGTCATGTTCACTTGGCACATGGCACGGACTAGGATAACTTTTGTTCCATCTCTGGTGACATGCAGTGCTAGCACAATGGTAATGCACACAGCGCCTACTCTTGAGACTCTGGTTCAAATGACACACTGAGTCAAATGCGTTTTCTCGCAACAATAGCCATTTTCTGTACCAAACAACAACAATGACAATAATGCTTTTTTTTTCCACAATGGCCTGATCCTTACCTTCCTCCTGTTCAAATATGGCCCCCCTGTCACGCATGGTTCGCTCTGTAGGCTTCTGCAGGACTTCAAGGCACTCCGTGGTTAAGCACTCGGTGGTGCAGTGGACACTCTCTGGCACAACGTAGACACCGTGCGTCAGCCCCAGTAGTACGGGAGACGGGTGTGCAAGCGCGGTGAATCCACTCCTGTCGAAGCTCCACTGGCTCGCCTCACCGCTCCCCGATGCGGGAAGTGTGTAGGTCTCAATGTCATCCGAGCAGGTCAAAAACACACCGGCCTTCATTCGGGACAGGAATGGAGAGTACATGGCCATCTTCAGGTCGAACATTTGGAATTCGGCAGCCGATGCTATGGGCAGCTGGGCAAACAGCTTTCCCAGCACGCTGTGGCTTGGGAGGCGCTTGCTCTGGCCTCCGGTGTGGATGAGCAGGATTCTCATGCGAGCTTGTTCCTCACCATAGATGTCGTGCAGATGTTCGAGGATGTGAAGCGTGGCTCCGCCCGAGCCTGCGAGAAAACATGGCGAAAAAAAGTTTTGAAACATGACCTCTGCTTTTCTTAGAGGGGCTACAAAAAAAATGTGCGGTTTTTTGAAAAGACTGCTTTATCCTGATAACAATGATACCAATTCTATTAAAAATTTCGAACAAACAGAATAAACAGATTAATTGACTGATTATAGGGATTAACGTGCCAACGCAACGCAGGCGATGAGTCACGCCATAGTGGAGGGCTCCGGATTCATTTTGACCACCTGGGGACTTTTAACGTGCGCTGAAATGCAAACGCGCAGTTAACACAGTGATAATTATTTTTTAATTGCTGGCCAATATCACGTCACTTTTGCCCATTATACGTCAATGCAGCGCGAAACACGAGTTTTTCAATGTTTTGTTGCATTTTTTTGGTTCAAAAAACATCTTTCCTGATTCAAATAGAGCTAAGCTGAGAGGGTACCAAAGGTCCGTTCTTTCAAACTAAACAAAGTTGTGTTTTGTTTTAATGGCCCCTTTAACATTTTTTTCATTGTGGGCATGTTTTTAGGCACGAGTGTATGTGCCCTTGCTTTGAAGATTTGCACTATTGTGTAAGGCTGCAGGTGGAGCGTTCAAAGCACGTCGTCAGCTACCGTGAATTACCAAGTGGAACTGCCCCCACTCCAGCCCTACATAAATAAGTAGACAAACATTAATGTAAACAATTAGTTAAACAGTAGGAAAGAAATTAGATAAATGACAGTGGCAGAAATATAAAAAAGTACATTTGTGCGAAATATGGGTTCACTTTGTGGAATGACCCTCAAATTTAAACGTGCCACAAGAAACAAACAGCATTAATCTGCATGCTTGGCATCGCAACGCTGGCACACCAAGTGAGCAATCTGATGGGCTTACTGGAAAGAATAAAGATGTTGTTCATAGGTTTCAATATAACCCAGGCCTCTCTGGTTGTTAAAAGAAATTTTTATTTCTTTTTCTGGAAGCTAAGACTGCACTCCTTTAAATGTTCTATATATTTCTCTCAGACGTGCTGCGAAGGCTTCCTGGGTGAAAAACTGTTGCACGCAACTTGACAGGCCCAGACGGCTATCAAAAGAAAGCCAGTCCAGTAGTCTGTTCTTTGAGTCAAAAGGAAAGAAGAAAGTTACACTTGACCTTTTTCACGGATAGCCACCAGAAGCTTAGAAGGCTGGGCAAATTAGCAAGCCAGCGGAAATGAAATCGGCTTCCCTAGCCAAGAAGGTGTTTTGGTGTCAGAACCCCCCCCCCCCCCCCCCCAACCCCCCCTCTCCGGGAATTTTGTGAGCGGTGCATTCCCGCCTCTTCCATCAGCTTTTTGGCCTTTTTCTTGTTCACGCTGGTCACACTTTGTGCTAGTATATTAATATGTAAAAACAATACAAGAAAATTAGACAAGAAAATAAAGATGGAATTACTTGCACACATGCTATTTTCCTTTTAAGGTATTTTTTTTCCCCGGTGGCCCATAGCATCCTTGAAAAGTATTTCTGGCTATGCCACTGCCTAGCATGGTGCACGGGGTCATTCTCATCTCTTGGCCAATCCAGCATGCAACCATGCACCTTGTGTTGGTGCGGAGCAAATTCTTTTTCCAGAAGGTGATGTGAAGCACTGTTGTCTTGACAACAGATCGTCATCATTACCACCAGCCAGCTGCATGTCCGCTAAGGCCTCTCTCAGATATCTTAAAGGGGCACTGACACAAAAATTTTGCATCTTGTTTTTTTTTGTTGCGATAAGTAGCTAGTGACCTACTTATAACCTGTAGAAACCTCATTTGCTTCACCGTGCGACGGTTGTTTAATTAGAGGCATTTTCAATGCGGCCAGTCGCAGTTTCGGTTTCAGCGAGTGCCGCGAAACGATGGATTTTGTGGATTTTGTGTGAACAAAGCTGACCACGTGACCGTCGGAGGGATATCACAGTTACAGAGCAGAGCCGCCGTAGCACTGTCGAATCCGCATCGACGGCAGTTTCTGCGAATGCCCCCCCCCCCCCCCCCCCCCCCCCGTACTGATCTCGTGAGGCGCCTAATTAAAAAGCGACCGTGGATGTGACGCAGGCGCTGCGAGTGCAAATGCTACCGCGGCTAACGAACGACGCGCGACGCTCGAGACGGTGGGTGGCAAGACGCGCGCTGGGAGCAGCCGGCCGGTCTGCCTACAGGTCCGCCTACAGATGTGTTCGGCTTAGCACTGCGGCGGATATTCGAGTGCCGCTCTCGTAAGCGGTGCAGATGACAATTTTTAATGCAACCCGCCATGGCATCATTAACTCCTTTCTCATGTAAGCCACCATGGTCGGGACTTGGGGACAATTTCGTGCAGCGGTAACAAGCTATCACTGCTATCACTCGAGCTACCTGCGCCGGCGTGGGCCACTTCGCGGCCGTGGCCGCCGCCTGCACAGCGACCGTGCGGCTTGCTCAGTGGGCTTTTCGTGCCTCCGGCGCGTTTCCACATCCAATGGTAATAAGCAGTAATAGAAACAGAGTGCCTGGAATCGCTGTAGAACTTTGGTCGCGGCCAGCTGCCCGATGAGCTGACGAAATCACGGCGCCTCCGCCGCCAACGATCGGGTCGTTCGTTCTCGAGAGCAGAAGCTCCGCCCTCCGGCCCTCCGATTGGAGCGGCGAGCCGGCAGTGCGGAAGCGGCAAACACAAACTCGTGACGTGTTTGGATGTTGTTTATTTACACTTGCGCGTGGGCCTCTGCTGGCCGCTCCGTTGCGTTTCGCACACTTCAAAATTGATTTTAAATATGTTCTAGGCTGTATTCACCGCTGATATTTTGCAGATGATGTATATGTGTTCCCACCAATCTATCTCCGAAGTTATCTCGCCTTCAAAATTTTGTGTCAGTGCCCCTTTAACCATTTCATTGCTCGCTGGTGCATTTTAGTGTGAAAGCTCTGCTAGCCTGCCAGCATTAATTTCATCTTTGTCTGTATGAAGCCTCTTCTCAGCAAGAGAAAATAAAAAAAAAAACGCCATCAGGGCTGGTGTTTAACCTGAATCCACTAGGTTGTGAAGCCAATGCTTTGCTAATTACACCATGCCCAAGGTTCACTATAATCAAAGCACTGAATGCGTTGTCTGCACAGTGCATGCTGTAAAAGACGCTGCCACCTCGCCTTGTGGGAATGACCCCATGCGTGTATGAGTGAAATAAATGTCCTGCATGCTTGGAATCCACTCTTTAGCAATGAATTTTTTATGCAATCTTTCTATATTATTTTGTCTTTCCCCATCTACTGACATTATCCCTCAGAGGCTCCAACCTTTAAATCACTTTTGCAATCGATTAGTGCCACTAATACTTCAGTCAATTTTCGCATTGTTATGTGCCTCAAAAGGGTATGTCTCTCTGGCAGTTAATGCCACTTGAACCTCCAGACTGGTGGAGCACAGCCCGTATTCTTGATGTTACTTACAAACCGTGATGTATTATTCCAACTCTATAGAACAGCCCCGCGATACGTATGTGGTGCGGGTTGGGTTTTTATTTTATTCTATAGCCCTTTACCTTTGTCTCT